>NC_044322.1:306437416-307038416 GCF_007399415.2 Gopherus evgoodei | reverse complement strand
AAAGTAATAGATAAGCAAGCTCCATATTTTTTTTAGGGCTAACCAAGACCAAGCTCTGGGGATCTTTTGTTTATGGTTAGTAATCCTTTTGCCTCAGAGTCCAAGCAACGTAAAAGATACAGTTCCTCCTAGTTAGGACTTTTTATTCCTTCCTCGCTTCTGCTTTGAGTCGTAAATTCAGCTGTTGGGAGCAATTCACTTGCACATCTCCTCTTCATGGGATGGGGGAAGCAATCAACAAAGTCTGTTGTCCTCTGATGTTCCACAATAGTTTGTCAGGTGCTGATGGTCCTCCTTTGTTGGGCAGAAGAGAACATTTCCTGTTGGAAATTAGTATTTCACACTTACTATCATTCGTATAATTCTAATACCTATTTGAACAAGGTTAACAATCAGAAGAGCCTGACTGATTCAGCTATGTATTTGTCAGTGTTCAATTGAGACCTAGGGGCACTGTCATGAGTTGGCACTTGGTCTGCCAGCATCACACCTAGTAAGGGGGAAAATACCAAAGAAACCCACCACAGTAGCATTTAGCTTCAAAAAGGGGAACTATATGAAAATGAGGAAAAATTAAAAGGAAGAGTCACAAGAAATGTCTGCAAGCTGCATGGAAACTATTTAACAACACTACGATAGAAGTTAAAATTACATTTATGCCCCAAATAAAAAAATAGTAAGAGGAGCAAAAAACTGCCTCCATGGCTAACCAACAGATTAAAAGAGGTAGATAGAATCAAAAAGTCATCCTCTACTAACTTGAACTCAAATCCTACTGAGGAAAATAGAAAGGAGCATAAAATATGGAAAGCACTGTGTAAAAAAAAAATATATATATATATATTATTTGGCAGGCCAAGAAAGAGCTTAAAGAGTAACTACCAAAAAACCCAAAAGCTAACAGCAAAATTGTTTTGAGTACATCAGAAGTAGGAAACCTGCCAAATAATCAGTGAGTCACTGTATGATCAAGATGCTAAAGGAGCGCTCAAGGAAGACAAGGCTATTGCGGAGAAGCTAAATGAATTCTTTGCATCAGTCTTCACCACAGAGGATGTGAGGGAGACTCCCATACCTGAATCATTCTTTTTAGGTGACTAATCTGAGGAACTGCCCCAGAGAGAGGTGGTTTTGGAATAAATTGATAATTTAAACAGTAATAAGTTACAGTAACAGATGTAACTCACCCAGGAGTTCTAAATGAAGTAAAATATGAAATTGCAGAACTATTAACTGGGGTAAGTAACCTATCCCTTAAATCAACCTCTGTACCAGATGATTGGGGATAGCTAATGTAATGCCAATTTTTTAAAAGGTCTCCAAAGGCAATTCTGACAATTACAGGCCGGTAATCCTAACTTCAATGAAAGACAAATTGGTGAGGCATGATTTCCCTTTATAAAAGCCATACTAAGTCTTTCCCAACATATGGTGTTCATCTATGTATCCGATATTTCTGGTCTTTACTATAACTTCAACCAATCTATTAAAATTCTTTGAGGGAGTCAACAAGCATGTTGACAAGGGTGATCTAGTGGATATAGTGTACTTGGACTTTCAGAAAACCTTTGACAAGATCCCACACCAAAGGCTCTTAAGCAAAGTTAACAGTCATGCGCTAAGAGGGAAGGTTCTCTCATGGATCAGTAACTGGTTAAAAGATAGGAAACAAATGGTAGGAATAAATGGTCAGTTTTCACAATGGAAAGAGGTAAATAATGGGGTCCTCCAAGGATCTGTACTGGGATGTGTGCTATTCAACATATTCATAAACCATCTAGAAAAGGGAATGAACAATAATTAAGTCAGAAGCTGCCTGCAAAGAGTTACAAAGGAATCTCACAAAACTGGGGGCTGAGCTACAAAATAGCAGATGAAATTCAATGTTGATAAATGCGAAGTAATACACATTGGAAAACATAATCCCTGATATACATATAAAATGATGGGGTTTAAATCAGCTGTTACCACTCAAGAGAGGTCTTGGAGTCATCGTGGATTGTCCTCTGAAAACATTTGCTCAATATTCAGGGGCAGTCAAAAAAGCTAGGAACCATTAGGAAAGGGATAGATAAGATGACAGCAAATATAGTGTCACTATATAAATCAATAGTATGCCTACACCTTGAATACTGCATACAGTTTTGGTCACCCTATCCCAAAAAAGATGTATTAGAATTGGAAAAGATACAGAGAAGGGCATCAAACATGATTAAGGGTATGGAACAGCTGGCATATGAGGAGAGATTGAAAAGGCTGGGATTGTTCAATTTAGAAAAGAGATGGCTAAAGGGGGTATGATAGAGGTCTATAAAATCATGAATGTTATGGAGAAAAAGAGATTAGGTCAGTGACTCTCAGCCTTTCCAGACTACTGTACCGCTTTCAGAAATCTGACTTGTCTTGCTTACCCCCAAGTTTTACCTCACTTAAAAACTACTTGCTTACAAAATCTGATTTAAAAATACAAAAGTGTCACAGCACGCTATTACTGAAAAATTGCTTATTTTCTCATTTTGCCATATGTAGCCTGTTGTAAAACTAGGCAAATATCTAGATGAGTTGATGTACCCTCTGGAAGACCTTTGCATATCCCTGGTTGAGAACCACTGGATTAGGGAAGTGTTATTTACACCTTCACATAACACAAGAATTAGAGGTTAGCCAATGAAATTAATAGGTATCTGAGGGCTAGTCAACGCTGCCACAGCAGTGCTTTAATGTGGCTTGCATGGTCACGGCACAGTGCTGGGAGACAGATCTCCCAGTGCTCTAAAAAACCCACCTCCACAAGGGGCATAGCTGCAAGCACTGTCTATATTGGCACTTTACAGCACTGAAACTTGCTGCGCTTAAGGGGGTGTTTTTTCACATTCCAGAGTGAGAAAGTTACAGCACTGTAAATTGCCAGTGTAGACAAGCCCTAATTTAGCAACTAAAATATGGACTAGCTTCACACAACAGACAACCTGTGGGACTCATTGCTATGGAATACTGTGGGTTAAAAAATAAGATAAGTTTATGGAGGATAGGGCCACCAGTGGATATTAGCCCAGATGGTGAGGGATACAACTCCATGTTTCAGGTTTCCCCAAACCTCTGACTGCCAGAAGCTGGGACTGGATGACAGGAGATAGATCACTCTGCAGTTGCCCTGTTCTGTTCATTACCTCTGAACCACCTGGCACTCGCTAGGTTAGAAGACAGGATACTGGGCTAGATGAACCATTGGTCTGACCCATTATAGTGACTCATTTGTTGGCTGTTATCCCTCTGCTGAGCAGAAATTTCAGGATCTTTTAGGTATGTTTCCTGTTGTATGAGAAATAACTAAAGTGAAGTCTGAGTATTTTCTCAGTGTAACATTATATTGATACTCTAGACACCTGTCCTTGAACGGTGATGGTCAATCAGCATTCAGGTAGTCCCATTTTGGGGGAATCTCAGCCAAAACACCTATGCTCAGAAGCCACTCTACCCCAAGAACAGAGTCTAGCTAGAAACATTAATACAGAGCAAAAACTCTCGCTGTTTGCAACAGCTCTCCCAAGCTGGTAACAATAATACAGCACTTCTCCAAAGACTGAATCATCTATAACACTGTGTAACAGTGCCACCTGGTGGCTCCTGCCATAACAATACATATAATAAAATGGATCTCTGCTTCTAAGGATTTACAAATTAAGGATTAATTCGCAGTTTTTGAAGCAACGCACACAGTGCCATACCAGAAGAAGCCAAGGAAGCAGACTGTGACTTGGAGTCAATATGCCTTCCAGCTTCCCCCGTACTCCACAAGGGAAGTATTCTGTAACAGGCTTACACCTAGCACAGTATACTTCCTCCGGCAATTCTGCTAGCCTTCTGGGTCCCGGAATGTTAGCGGTGATTTCCAGTTTAGCTTTTCCTTCAGTATAGCTGTTGAGCAGTAGATTGGAATTTTGGCTTATTCTTGATGACGGAGAAAGACTTGCTACATCTTGTACTAGCACAACCATGAAACAGAGGTCAGCATTTTGTTCTCCTCTATACACACAGATGTGAGGATTGGCCCGTGTACGAGCAAGCAGAGCTGGACAGGTGCACTGTGCCTTGTAAAAAGTGTGTATCCTGGGGGAGAATGCTTATGTGAGCTGCCATTAGGGGATTGCACATCTGCACCTCCCTATCAAGCTGTAATAATTAAAATTGCTAATTTAATTTCCATTACACAGATAACTGTATATATTTTACTATTGATTCCAATGGGAGCAATTGGGCTCCAAATTTTTTTTAAGCCATTATAATAGGCCATTCCTCAATACTATTAGGAGCTGGATGAAAGCTTGTTATGGGTTGAGTTAAAACATTGTTGAAGGTGTGAACTCACTCTTCAGTTAACACAACTGTAACACTGCTCTACAGCCAAAATGCTTCTGAAATAAATGTAGTCCAACTTTACTAATTCTGGGTCACTAAGAACGAAAATGATGCTTAAAATTGTTGATTGGCTCTAGTTTTCAAGATATGCTATTGGGTCAGTATATACGACCCTTGACTTGGGAATGGCGGAGGATAAGTGAGTTATAAAGGGAAGGGAACTCAATTTAAACCAGAAATGACTAAAATACATCTTTGACTGGATCTATGAATAAACCTATGACTGGGTTTGGACAGTACTTGCTTTTGAGGCAAAACAATGAATGATGCAATCTGAAGCTGGTATTGCATCATACATGATATGAATTGCATCATGTTATTGCTAGAAGTCATGGATGATGCAATCATAATAAAGCTTACATCACTCTGCTGAACAAATTGCCCTATATCAGCTCTAGAAATCACACAGTGTCGTGCTTTCTTATTTGTCAGTGTTTGATTTTGCAAAGGGACACATTTCTATTTAGCCAAAGTGAGCAGAGATGCCTCGTACTTGTGTGAACAGTGCAGATAACTTCTGCTATGTTTGTGGTGAAGTGACTTTTGCATCACAAAAGCGCAGTATAATCACTATGGTTAAGAAAGCCTATCACCTTTATTTTGGCTGCAAAATTGGAGATCAGGACAAGAGGTGGGCCCCACACATATGCTGCAAGACTTGTGCAACAAATCTTCGCCACTGGTTGAACAGGAAAAGGAAATCTATGCCTTTTGCAGTGCCAATGATTTGGAGAGAGCCAACAGATCATACCAGCAATTGTTACTTCTGCATGGTGCCTCCAGTTGGGAAAGGTGTGTCAAAGAAGAAAAAGTGGACTGTGCATTATCCAAACATTCCATCAGCTATACGCCCAGTACCCCACGGAGAAGGACTGCCGGTTCCTGATGCACCAGAAGCCTTCTCACTTGAGTCAGACGAGGAAGAGGAAGAGGATGAAACTTCTGGTCCTGAACCATCAATGTCACAGGACCCACATTTTCTCCCATCCTCCTCCTCTGAACCACACCTCATAACACAAGGTGAACTGAATGACCTTGTCAGGGATTTGGAACTACCCAAGAGTAAGGCAGAGCTGTTGGGCTCCAGACTACAGCATGGAATCTCCTGGCAGACTATCAGGGCAAATGAAGCCCATCAATGCTTGCAGACTATTGCTGGACAGTGACAAGAGATGCTCCATTTAATGAATACAAGAGACAAGCCAAGAAGCGCCAAGTAGACACTGAATAGGACTAAACTATGTACATAATAGTTTTTTGCCTTTTGTTTCATAATAAATTTTATTTATAGAACCCTTTTGCTGATTTTTAAAGTGTTACATAAACAGACAAAATGTAATATTTATCAAGTATTTTGATGTGCTGAATTCAAATATGACAATTAAAACAACTGATTGGCTACTGTTTCTAAGATATTTAAGTTTTTACATTTTATGTCTATGTATATTGTGTAGATAGTAGAGTTTTAATCATAAATTGTAAATCTAGGTCTTTTCATGTGTTTATGGTTGCTTTACATGATAATATTTCACCTATCTCTGAAGCAGATGACTTCTCAAAAATTGTAGACCAGTGTAATCGTAAGCTCCACCTAAGACAAAAAGACTGTGTGAACCCTCCTCTTTGGGGGTGTTGGTGAGTGAGTGTGTGTGTGTATGAGAGAGAGAGACTGAAAAAAAAAAGACAACGATAAAGAGAGGGGCAGAGGCAAAAAGCAAGAAAACTAAGTAGTAGCCTGTGACCAGTGTGACGCTGGAAAAAGCTAGAAGGAGAGCTTTTGGGGTCTGTTGGCTAAAGAGGCTTGGGGCTGTAAGCTCCTCCCCAAGTTGCTGCTTCCTTTGTTCCTAGTTTCTCCTGTGTTCAGAGAAGCAGGACTTTGTACATCCTTGTAAATAAACAAGATTGCAACAACAACAAAAAACAAAAACAAAAAAACACCAGAGTACATCATTTTCTACTTGCACCTGGAACATCCCCAAGGTCCTGAAATTTGACTCGCCACATGGGTCCAATTAATTTATTAAAGGATTGGACAAAAAAGTGCACATCCAATGGGATGGAGAAGGCAGAGGCTTATTCTGTGTGGTGAGGAATGTGATCAATTATGCACTGCCAATGCACTTTGTCACATTTGCTGCAATTTAACTATTATTCTATAACACTGGTTGCTATTACACTTTACTTATGCCCTTCTAACACACATTATCACATGCATTTGTGTATGTTTCATAAAGCCAATACAATCAACAAATAAAGCCACTAATCATTGCTCATTTAAGAAAAACCATACTTTTGCATTGCAAATGCACTTTATCATAAGGACCTCAGTATATATTGCAGTATAATTTGTGCATGACAATGTACTTTGTTATGTGCAACTAGGTAAGACATCTATCAAAAATAAAGTGAACAATGGAAACTTAATATTGTTCACATTTGTCTGTCCTTTATCTGAATCTGTTAGTCCCCTTCTCATGGTGTATCTTATCAGCTATGTTTACGCAGTTGAACTTTACTGAATACTTTCAATACCATAGGCAGCCAAGCTGGTACAATATATGGCAGTAAACAAGTTTCCTGGGTGAGTAACTCTCATGAGAACTGAGATTTTTCTGGTCATTAATGTGAGAATTCACAGCAAATGGATGACTTTAAGTACAGGTTTCACCGTCTATTTATACTATCTGAATTTATTATAGCTGGTCAGAAAATTGGCTCCTCCCTCCCACCCCCAATGGAAAATTCTCACTGTCTAGTGAAATTTTTCAGATCAGCCATGATCTTATTTAAAAAAAAAATTGGAAATCCTGCCATGGTTTCACATGGAAATTTTAGTTTGGGAGCAAGAGGCACCGGGTTTTCTCTTTAGGCCTTAATTGGATTACATTTGTCTTGTTGCACCACTGTCTCCCCTCATGATGAGGACACATTGCAGCATCATGGGAGTCAGGCTGTGGTGCATCATGGGAGATGTAGTCTGGCTGGAGAGCCCAGCCCATAAAGGAGAATGCGCACATAGGGAAACTGAACAGCAGTTATTGTGAAGCATCATGGCAGGATAGCCATATCAAAATATTTTGGGTTCAGGCATTTGTGTTTTTTGACAAAAAAGAAAAAGAAAGAAAAAGAATCCATGGAAAGATGACACATTCATTAAAATAATTTTGTTTTGTCAAAACCTAATTTTCTGTCATGACACTTTTTGATGACAAATTTTGAATCAGCCTTAAATGTAATTTATAGTTATGGGCAATAAATAAATAGAATGAAACATTTTTATTGATATTTGCTACACTGAAATGTAATGGCTGCCAGAATGTTAATATGATTTTTTTGCAATACACTGAGATACTTTTCTTGTTTTGATGCAGGGAACACAGAGAGGTCAGGTGCTTTATCAGTAATGCCCCTGAAGTAACACAGATGAACAAGTCCTACTTCCAGGTGTAGAGAGGTCACTATCATTAACCTGAAAGTACTCTCAAGCAGAGTACTGAAGACACCAGGGCAGGGCCTAGCTCACACTTTTAAAATACCAATTAGTTAAATAGACATGGGATCTCTGATTTTATTAATATCAGAGGAAAATCATTGTGGGATGTTTCAAATATCACCTTTGTTGTTATTAACTTTAACATTGTAAATGCATTGCCACTATTATATTTAACTCTATAAGTCTCCGGGATAATAGATGGGAACTGGAGTAGTAATTGTACCTTATTGACTCATTGTAAATATAGATACCTGTGTGTATGTAAGTGGGGGAATGTTGGAAAAGGCACAGCTAGAGAAATAGGGCAGGAGAGAAGGGAGAGAGAAAGATGCATCCGTTGAAATAACTGATATTGATATCAAACAATTTCATAATGTTAGCTACAATTCCTCTTTACTGCAATACACAGCGTGTATTAACATCTTTATGTATTATCAATATGATAAAGAAACTACATGAGAGCAAAAACTGTAATACACAATTTAAAATATGTACTTATACTTACAGAGAGTGTACTTTCTCATGTCAATAATTTTTGTTTGTGATGAAAACTCAATATATTCCCATTTCTACTTACTGAATATATGTCTGTAACAAACAAAAATAACAGAACAGATGCAAGAACTTTAATGTGCATTCAGACTCCTTATATTTTACTCTGTTATGAATTCTGATTCTTTTGAATTTGTAATTAGAAGGTAAAACAGATGGCGAAGGCTTAGTGCAGAGTGGTATAATCTGTGCTGCCAAGAGATGGTTTGCTGTAGGCCAAATCCTGCCTGCTCCCATCTGCAGTTTCAGATGGCGCTCAGTGCACTAGATGTGGGCATTTCCACTATGCAGGGGATGGGATTCCAGGACCCCACACAGAGGGGCTGTTTCCCTCTGCATTCTGAACAATTTTGTTCAGTGGGATGATTACAGATCTCCAACATACCAACTTGGTTGTTGTTTAAAAGGTGGGTCAGCGGAGAGAGGGATTAGGTCTGTGGCTCTTCAACAACAACTGTAACAGACATAACTGTTGCTCTTGTAAAAATTGGCACAGTTTTTAAATAGTCCTGAGGAGACTTTGCAGTCTCACAGCAGAGTGTTCAGTAAACGCAGACACAAAGTGTTTCTGGAGTGCTCACTGTTCAAGGCACTTCTGGATGAGGTGCAGTAGGTAGACTTCCTCTCTCAATAACAATTCTGTTCTATAGTGACTCCTTCAACATAACTATTATCAATCATTTGTTAAGCTCTAACAAATCTGTGCAAGGCAAAACTGAAGACATGCCCCCCCCACCTTACAGACAATGGGCTGGAATCTCAGCTGGCGTAAATTGGTGTACTCCATTGATGTCACTGAAACAACATCAATTTATATCCACAGAAGAACTGGGTGTAACTATGAGTTCAGTACTAACACTTTCATATGTGCGTAACTTTATGAATCTAAGATCCATTAACGTTAATAAGACTACTCACATGCAAAAGTTAAGAGAGTGTGGAAGTATTTTAAGGACAGTGGCATCGAAAATAATTTTCTCCAGTGCAGCAGATGGAATGAGTCAGCATTTGGAGCCTAGGGCTTTTGGACAAATTTTCAAGTTACAATGATCTGTTCAATAAAATTAGCATAATAAAATGGTTAGTAGGGTCTATGCACTATATAAAATCAAACCCAGAAATAAACTGAAGTCTGTGATTACTTCTTTGGATTATTGTAGTCTCATAAACCACTTATACTTCACTCTACAGGTTTATCATAATGTCAAAAGACCTTCCTGACATTATTACATCTTTATAACGCACAATTCCAAACCTTTCAGAGGATTCTGAGCCTACTCAGATTTCTATCAAGATCTCTGCTAGATTAAAACATTTCAACATTATGTGATCAGACATACCAAACCCACAAAAAACAAACAAACAAAAAAACCCACCTCTGCAGAAATTGGGCTTGTTTTTGGCTTAATTGGTTGTGAGTTGCTTGTTGGCTAGTTTTTGGCTTGTAGCTTGTTGCTTGTTTGGCTCATAGCTTGTTGCTTCTTTTTTTATCATCTCCTGGCAAGCGGGGGCAAGCAGGGGCAAGAGGGGGAGAGAGTCAGGGGTGCATAGCAGGCTCACCACAGTCCCAGACTGAACGCTGGGGGATCTACTCACATAGAATGTTGGGGTTCTTAGGAATTGGCTTGTTTTGGTCTTGTTTCGAAATGGGATTAGCTTGACTTCTGGCGTATTGTGAAAGTCGGGATGATTATTTACCACCTGAAAGTTGGCAACTGTGGATGTGATCCTTTCTCAGCATGTCCAGAACTATAAATTGTTATCCCTCTGCCTCAGTGAGAGACAGAGATTTGCAGATACTAAACTGTGTCAACTCCCTGACGCTCCAGTCTGTTAGCTAGCCCAACAAACCCCTCAGGATTCTGCCAGCTCTTTGCCCTGCAGGTAATACTTGGTGCACTGCTGTTTCTTGACCGCTGTTGAAGAGCATTGCCCTGCAGCATCTAGCCTCTGTCGCTGGACACTAACAAAAATTACCAAGTCTGCTGTCTCCAAAGCGAGAGGGTACACGCCAGCCTGTTAGAAGGTGATGCTGCAGTTACACCACAGTTACAATTAAGGTTTTCTATATCTATATTCGTACATGTATACATTCATAACCATAACCTATATACATATCTCAGACTGACCATCAAGTTCAGAACATAACGAGCTTTCATGAAAGATCTTACATGACATATTTTAAACAAAATAACATTATATACAACCAGTTGATACACTTGATTATTCTTTGGGGGCTCAGACCTCTTCTTCTCAATTTAGGTGTCTGGACCCTGATTGTCACACACTCCTTGTGAGTTTGCTGGAGCTTTGACCACTGGCCATGACATAAACTTCACCTCTGCTCCCTCTTTTTAGCAACAGCTACCTTCCCCAACCCCCGAATATGTTTAATTTTCTTGGAACACATAGATTGAGGTGTGCCTTTCCCCCTCCTTTATATCCACATTTCCCCCAGCAATTGCTTTATGACCCTGTTGGCTTTTCCCATCCTTTGCCGGGTCTCCCCTGCTCCCAGCCGAGTTCTCCCCCACAGCTATTCTTAGCTGTGCCAGTCTCTCACCATACCCACCAGTTTTTCCCTGCTCCCAGTAGAGTCCTGGCCCACAGCTATATCCTAGCTGTACCAGTGACTCACTGTTCCTAGCAGATCCTGGGCTACAGTACCTTTTAGCTGTGCCACAGACACACTTAGCATTGACTCAGTTTCCACAGTGAGGGTTTTCACCCTTGACCACTGAATCTGGCAGATCCTCAGGCTCAGCCCTGTTACATCATTACAAAAAACTCCACAGCAAAAACAATAATTTCCCACATTCCCAGTCAGAATGCCGGAACAACCTTTAGTGCCCATAATGACTCGGGCTACAGGCAGTGTGATGGGGTCCATCAACAGACATTTGTTTATCTGCTAACCCTGATCAGGCACCCCTTTATGTCCTTCCTCCTGGGTTTTAGGGGTGTGACTTTACCTTCTTCTTTTATTCAAGCTGTCTGTGTTTGTCCTGGTCAGCAAGCTTCTGTTGAATCACCTCTGTCTCCTCCTTCTGACACTCGGCTTCCAGCTCCATCTGTCTCTCCTCTAACAGCAGCCTTTTTTGCACCAACTTTCACACAGCCCTGAACCTCTCACCATCATGGCTGCCTCTGCTGGATCATCTGGGGGACCCTCTCTTAGTTTCCTGCATGTCCTGCATGAGACCCTTATGACCCGAGGTTTGGAGCAGGTGCTCCAGCCTGCCTCAGGACATATGAATATAGCATGGCCGCCAGCTCCAATTTCTTCTGATCAGCCGTTGACAGACCTCACTGCATGCACAGTTCTTCTAACTGCTTCTTGCTGAGTTTAGCATATGTTTCTTTGCTCAATCTGCGTTTTGGTGCTTTATTCATCTTAGGGCATGTCCACACTATGAAATTAGGTTGATTTTATAGAAGTTGGTCTTTAGTAACTGATTTTATACAGTCGATTGTGCATGTTCTCACTAAGTGCATTAGTTCTGTGGAGTGTGTCCTCAATATCGTGGCTAGCATCGACTCACAGAGTGGTGCACTGTGGGTAGCTATCCCACAGTTCCCACAGTCCCTGCTGCCCACTGGAATTCTGGGTTAAGCTCCCAATGCCTGATGGGGCAAAAACATAGTTGCAGGTGGTTTGGGGTACATGTCATCAGTCTCCCCTCTCTCCCTCCCTCCCTCAAAGCAATGGCAAACAATCATTTTGCACCTTTTTTCCTGGGTTTTCCATTCAGACCCCATATCATGGCAAGCATGGAGCCTGCTCAGCTGCCCACTGCTTTTGTGAGCATTTTAACCACCTCATGCATTATCCTGCAGTATGTACAGAGTCTGGCTAGGAGCCGCCAGCACGAGGACGATTGTGAGGAGGACATGGACACAGACATTCTTGAAAGCATGGGATGTGACAATTGGGATATCATGGCAGCAGTGGGGCATGTTGATACAGTGGAATGTCAATTCTGGGCCCGGCAAACAAGCACAGACTGATGGGACCGCATAGTGTTGCAGGTATGGGATGATTCCCAGTAGCTGGGAAACTTTTGTGTGCGAAAAGCCTCTTTCATGGAACTATGTGAGTTGCTTTTCCTCGCCCTGAAGTGCAGGAATACCAAGATGAGACCTGCCCTGACAGTTGAGAAGCGAGTCACGATAGCCCTGTGGAAGCTTGCAATGCCTGACTGCTACCGGTCAGTCGAGAGTCAATTTGGAGTGCGTAAATCTACCATGTGGGCTTCTGTGATCCAAGTAGCCAAGGCAATCAATAACAAGGTAGTGAGTCTGGGAAATGTGCAGGTCATAGTGGATGGCTTTGCTGCAATGGGGTTCCCTAACTGGTGGGGCGATAGAAGGAATGCATATCCCTATCTTGGCACCAGAACACCTTGCCAAACAGTACATAAACCACAAGGGGTACTTCTCAGTGGTGGATCACAAGGGCCATTTCACCGACATCAACATAGGATGGTCGGGAAAGGTGCATGATGCTCACATCTTTCAGAACTCCGGGCTGTTTGAAAAGCTGCAAGAAGGGACTTTCTTCCCAGACCAGAAAATTACCATCAGAGATGTTGAAAATGCCAATAGTTATCCTTGGGGACCCAGCCATGCTCCCATGCTCCTACCCCTACCCCTTCCTCTCATGGCTCATGAAGCCTGGACAGCAGTAAGGAGCAGTTCAACTATAGGCTGAGCAAGTGCAGAATGGTGGTAAAATATGCATTTGGATGTTTAAAAGGGCACTGGTGCTGTTTGTTGAGTAGGTTAGACCTCAGCACAATCAATATTCCCATTGTTAATGCTGCTTGCTGTGTGCTCCATAATATCTGTGAGAGTAAGGGGCAGGGTGGGAGGTTGAGGCAAATCACCTGGCAGCCAATTTTGAACAGTCAGACACCAGGGAAATTAGAACAGCACAGTTAGGCGGGTTGCGCATCAGAGAGGCTTTGAAAAACAGTTTCATGACTGACCAAGCTATGGTGTGACAGTTGTGGGTGTTTGTCCTTGATGCAAAGCTGCCCCCTTTGGTGAATGTACTTCCCTGCAAGCCAATTGCCCTCCCCCTTTGACCACAGCTGTCAAAGGAAATAAAGCCCTATTGCTTTGAATCTATGCATTCATCCTTAATTTATTTAAAAAAAATTGAGATCACTAACAAAGCTGACTAATAAAAGGTAGCCCGGATGGGGTGGGGGGAGGAGGGCAGGACAAGGCCTTATTGCTTATTGTAGCCACACTACAAATCAAAGCTGTTTGAATGACAGCTTTCTGTTGCTTTGGCCATCCTCTGGAGTTGGGTGGCTGGGTGCCCAGAGCCTCCCTCCTCGCGTTCTTGGGCATCTGGGTGAGGAGGATGTGGAACTTGGTGAGGAAGGCAGGCGGTTACACAATGGATGCAGCAGGGATCTGTACTCTAGCTGCCTTTCCTGCAGCTCCACCAGACTCGTCATCATGTCCGTTTGCTCCCCCATTAGCCTCAGCATGTCCTCCTGCATGTTCTAATCACATTCATTGCATGCTTTCCTGGCCTCTGCCACCGAATGCCTCCATGCATTCAGCTGTGCCCTATCAGTGCGCGAGGACTGTATGAGCTCTGAGAACATGTCATTGCAAGTGCATTTGTCCATCTTCTATTCTGTGATAACCTCAGGGACAGAGTAGATATGGGGAGCATAGAAACATTTGCAGCTGCAGGGTGGGAAAAAGGAAGAGTAAAATTTAAGAAGATACATTTCTGAGAACAAAAGGGAGACTCTTTCACAGTGAATCAAGCAATTCACAGCAGACAGTACATGTGTTTTAGGTCAAAGGTCGCATTTTGCCTTTTATATTGAGCGCCTCCCAGTGTGGTGACACATCACACATGGCTGGGCAACAGAATTCAGTTTCCAGGCAGCCATTGTAAGCCAAAGGGTACACGGGTTGGCTTCTTCTGTGTTCATAACATGTGGGAATGGTTTCAAACTGCAGCACCCTCCTTTCCCATAGCAACCAATGCCAGTTGGTTTTGCTGTTTAAAAGGAGGACCTGAGGCTGCAGTTTAAAAGGAGGAGCTGCAGGTTTTGGGGTGCATGTGCAGCACACCCCTCCCACGCCCCCACATGGCTTATCTCTGGGATGATCCCTTTTAGCCAAGTGCGAACAGCCCAGCATGACCAGGGTCTTATGCGCTGGGGCTCACCAAACAGAGGGGATTACTGTTCCCTTACAAAAATTCCCCTATTTCAACCAGGTGACCATGAATGATATCACTCTCCTTCAGCTAACACAGAAAGATAATGACCGAATGTTGCATGAATACGATCAAAACCCAGGACCAATCACTGCCATGCTTTGTGCTGCAATGATTCCAGACTACTTGCTACTGGCTTGGCATGGTAAAGAGTCCTACTGTGGAGGACGAAATAAGGCAGCCCTCCCCAGAAACCTTCTGCAAAAGCTTTCAGAGTACCTCCAGGAGAGCTTCATGGAGATGTCCCTGGAGGATTCCTGCTCCATCCCCAGACATGTTAACAGATTTTTCCAGTAGCTGTACTAGCCACGAACCGTTCAGGGAAAATCAAACATTAAACACAAATGGTTTTAACCCCTGTAGTATAGTTACAAATGTGCACTCAGCAGAGGTGCCTTCTCCACTTTCAGGGTCCAAGAACAATACATCTTTGGAGGGTACAGGCTCAGGGGGTGAGGAAAAGATCCTGGCTGCCAGGAAGAACGGATTCTTCACTTGCCTGCTGTGCATTCTCCTCCTCCTCCTCTTCCTCATCTACAAAATCCTCCTCCCTGTTGCATGAGGCTTCCCCCTTGCAGGTGTCCACAGACAGTGGTGGAATAGTGGTAGGGTCCCTCCTCTAGAATGCCATGCAGCTGATCATAGAAGCAGCATGTATGGGGCTCTGACCTGGAGTGACCGTTTGTCTTTTTTGTCTTCTGGTAGGCTTGCCTGAGCTCTTTAATTTTCACATAGCACTGCTGTGTATCCCTAGTGTAGCCTCTGTCCACCATGCTCCGTGCGATTTTGGCATATATATCAGCATTTCTCCTGCTGGATCGGCATTCTGCCTGCACATATTCTTCTCCCCATACAGCAATCAGATTCAGTGTCTCCTGTTCACTCCATGCTGGGGCTCGCTTGCAATTCTGGGACTGCATGGTCACCTGTTCTGCTGAGCTCCCCATGCTGACCAAACAGGAAATGAAATTCAAAAGTTCCCAGGGCTTTTCCTGTGTACCTGGCTAGTGCATCAGAGTTGAAAGTACTGTCCAGAGTGGTCACATTGGAGCACTCTGGGATAGCTCCCGGAGGCCAATACCATCAATTTGCACAGTGCTGCATCAGCACTATCCCAAATTCAACCCAGAAAGGTTGATTTTAGTGCTACTCCCCTCGTCGAGAAGAAGTACAGCAGTCAATTTTAAAAGCCCCTTAGGTCGGAGGAACGGGGTTGGTTGTGTAGTCGCATTCCTTATAAAATTGACCTAACGTGGCTAAACTTGACCTAACCTCATAGTGTAGACCAGGCCTTATACTTTGCTTTGTTCCATTTCCTTTACCCAAAATAAACAAAATAGTAAACCGTAAGCTTTTACATTGCTCCCTCACATCCGTTAGAGTGTGTTTAACAAGTGTTGGAGTGTGAACCTTAATTTGTTGATATTGGGGTGCAAATCTGTAATGATATCCAGAACTCCAACTTCCCTTATTACTCCTCTGCCTCAGTGAGAGAGATTTGTGGGTGCTAAACTCTGTCAGCTCCCCGACTCTCCAATCTGTTAGCTAACCCAACAAACTCATCAGGAATCTGCGAGCCCTTACTACACCTTGCAGGCAACACTTGGTGTGCGTGAGTTCCTAAATCCTCTTGAAGGGCATTGCCCTGCAGTATCCAGCCCCATCACTGGACTCTCACAGAAATTCCCAAATCCAATGTCTCCAAAGGGACAGCGTACACACAAACCTGTTGTAAGGTGATGCTGCAGATGCACCACAGTTACAATTACAATTTTACAAATGTGCATATATATATGCATATATTCATAACCATAAGCTGGACACATATCTCATAATGGCCATCAAGTTCAGAGCATTACAAGCTTTCATGAAAGACCTGACGTGACATATTTATACACAATAAAATTGTATATAACCAGTTGATTCAATTGCTTACTCTTCAGGGTTCAGACACTCTGTTCTCCCGTTGGGGTGTCTGGACCCTGATTGTTACACATGGACTGCTGCCAACTCATTTGCTTTCTATGAGAAAAGACTTCACATTCTCAAGAGCTTTTCTTTCTTGGGGTCAGCTCTGATAATTCTTCACTTCAAAGGGTAAAGTAAGAGGTGATTTTAGACTACAGATGGGTACACTGGTTCAAATGGAAAAAGAGCCAACTCAAATCTTCCATCAAAGTTCAAACCAAATTTAAAAGCAAAATATTTTCAAGTTAGATTAACTTTTTCTTTTACTGACTAACAGTTATATTCTGATATCATGACAGATCTAACAATAGCCTCAAAACTTTCCCTAGTGGGAAAAGTGGGTAAGTACCATATAAGCTGTGAATGGAATGCCCTCTTTCCAAGGGAGTTCAGAAGCCAGGCACAAAAATAGAATAGGAAGAATCAGACAAACTGAAACAACAGAATCTTGAAAATATCAAGAGAAAGGTGTAAGGAAGTATCTGAATATAACAACTCTCAAGATCTGTTCAAAGCAAGGCCCTTTATAAATGATCCGTGTGTATTTTTTCTTAGAGTCAGATATAAAAAAGGCAGAAATGTTTCTTTATCTTTTGTCCAAGGTTGTAAAGTGCTCATCTGTAACAATTTATCTTGCTGATGTCCGACCATGTAAAAAGGAAGCCTGTCGTGACTGCAGAAGCATTGATACAAAAGATCCTAACACATGGTTCTATTCTGAAAAGCGACTAAGTAAAAACAGCTCCTTATTATTCACCAAACTTGCTTCCACTGTGCATCCAGTCATATCTGCTTGCTCAAGTGATATAAATAAGTTTTTGCTCCTACAGAGCCAAAACAGCTAGGAAAGAATAAGCTGCAGGTCCCTATTCCATAAGCAGAACTGTTTAATGACTTCCAGCCAGATACATCTGTGTGAACCTATAAAGGCAATGAGGTTGCAGAGTCATCACTGAGGACCTAATCCGGCAATGCGGTATCGCACAGGAGTAACTGAGGGCCTAATTTGGATTGCAAAACCTTAAGTACTGGCAATGATGAGTGAAATGAAAAAAACCCAGCTTGACTCTAGAGATCAGGCTGACTGTGCAGTTAAAAAGAAAACTACTTTTTCTTTGTAAACTGAGCACATTTGACACAGAAATCATTCAGCACTAACAGCATGGAACCCCACAATCTCATTATTACAGCAACTTTCCAAAATACAGCTGCACTTTCAGAGAAAATAAAGAACTACAGATTAAACTGGACTGTATAAAATGTCATTCCTCCCTGTAGCTGAATAGCAGGAAATTTCAGCCTGGAAATAAGGTGTACGTTTTTAACAGAGAGTGTAATTTACCAAGGGTCATGGTGGAGTCTCCATTACTGACCACTTTTAATCAAGATTGGATGTATTTCTAAAAGGTATGCTGTAGGAATTATGTTGGGAAAGTTCATGGCCCATGTAACACAGGAAGTCTTTGAATCTAGACAGATGGGGCCATTTCAAGGATAACTTTAGCCTCCAGTGCCCAATACAGACTATGTTACTCACATAAGATTAAAATGATTAGATTTAGAAATTTTGTCTACATTTCACCATCATTTTATGATGATTTTTTTGTCATTTGCATTGATCACATTCGTGAACTCCCAGAATCCAAACACTCATGTAAGGGGGAGTCATGTCTGAAATGAAAGACTAACTTCATGTCAGCTATTGTGGGTGAACCCTTCTGGAACTATAGTTTCTACCACAACAAGCTGATATCATGTTAAATATAACTTCTTCCAATGATTGCAAAGTCAGGTTTAACTGGACTTCTCAATGTCATGTTCTAACACAATCTAATTTTCCAGAGAAGACAAGCCCTCAACAGGCTACAGCTATATGTGGTAAAAGGCAGTGATTTGCCCCTATTTTATACCACATATGAATTTAGCCCACTGTGTTCACTACATCTGAATGGGAAGTAGCAGGGACCTTTAAAGACTGCATTGTAACTAACTGTCAGATTTACTCTACAAGGCCAAATATTTGGTTTAGATGTATTAATTAATGCATTCACACATATTATTTATATCATGTCTGCTTCTAATCATATTCGTCTTCATATATGTAGGAGAGAAGGCTTTTGCGCCAGATACTTATTTATTCTGTCTTTATTTCAGGGGATTTTTGTGTGTGTGAAAATATTCTTTCAAACAGATAGAACAAAAGAAAGATAATACTTTGGTACTTGTAGAGTTCTCTGGGTAATAACAGACCTGTATTATATACAGTATGTTGTCTATGTCATTAAGCCTTTTTGCACTAAATAAGAGATCCCTCCATGACTCAGGTACATACCCAAGCTCTCTGTGGCTCTTACATATTATTTACAGTGAGATTTGCCTTGCAGATTGTCTGAGGTTTCCGAAGTGTCACGGTACTTCAAACATGAAACCTTCAGCTACTTTGGTGAAGGGCATGGTTTAAGACTCTCAGAGGAAAGATAATCCCTCATTTGCAAGGTATTATTATTATTTATATTTATATTAGGGCTGTTGATTAATCCCAGTTAACTCACGCGATTAACTCAAAAAAATTAATCACAGTTAAAAAAATTAATCACGATTAATCACAATTTTAATTGCACTGTTAAACAACAGAATACCAACTGAAATTTATTAAATATTTTGTTTTTCCTATGTCTCATATATATTGTATTCTGTGTTATAATTGAAATCAAAGTGTATATTATTTTTTATTACAAATATTTGCACTGTAAAAATGACAAATAGTATTTTTCAGTTCACCTCATACAAATACTGTAGTACAATCTCTTTGTTGTGAAAGTACAACTTACAAATGTAGATTTTCTTTGTTACATAACTGCACTCAAAAACAAAACAATGTAAATCTTCAAAGCCTACAAGTCTACTGAGTCCTACTTCTTGTTCAGCCAATTGCTAAGACAAACAAGTTTGTTTATATTTACAGGAGATAATGCTTCCCTCGTCTTATTTACAATGTCACCATAAAGTGAGAACAGGCATTTGCAGGGAACATTTGTAGCTGGCATTGCAAGATATTTACATGCCAGATATGTAAACAATTGTATGGCCCTTCATGCTTCGACCATCATTCCAGAGGACGTTTCCATACTGATGATGCTTGTTAAAAAAATAATGAGTTAATTAAATTTGTGACTGAACTCCTTAGGGGAGAATTGTATCTCCCCTGCTCTGTTTTACCTGCATTCTGCCATATATTTCATGTTATAGCAGTCTCCGATGAGGACCCAGCACATGTTGTTCATTTTAAGAACACTTTCGCTGTAGATTTCACAAAATGCAAAGAAGGAATCAATCAATGTGAGATTTCTATCCGAACCAAGGTTTAGGAATCTGAAGTGCCTTTCAAAATCTGAGAGGGACAGGGTGCGGAGCATGGTTTCAGAAGTCTTAAAAGAGCAACATTCCAATGCAGAAACTACAGAACCCGAACTACCAAAAGAGATAATCAGTCTTCTACTGGTGGGATCTAACTCAGATGATGAAAATTAACACGCATCGGTTCACATTCCTTTGGATTGTTATTGAGCAGAACCCATCATCCGCATGGGCACATGTCCTCTGGAATGGTGGTTGAAGTATGAAGGGTCATATGAATCTTTAGCGCATCTGGCACGTAAATATCTTGCAACGCTGGCTACAACTGTGCCATATGAACACCCATTGTCACTTTCATGTGATCTTGTAAACAAGAAGCAGGCATCATCTCCTGCAAATGTAAGTAAACTTGTTTGTCTTAGCGATTGGCTGAATAAGAAGTAGAACTGAGTGGACTTACAGTCTCTAAAATTTTACATTGTTTTATTTTTGAATGCAGTTTTTTGTAATTCTACATTTGTAAGTTCAACTTGCATGACAAAGAGATTGCTCTACAGTACTTGTATTAGGCGAATTGAAAAATACTATCAGAGGGGTAGCCGTGTTAGACTGGATCTGTAAAAGCAGCAAAGAATCCTGTGGCACCTTATAGACTAACAGACGTTTTGGAGCGTGAGCTTTCGTGGGTGAATACCCACTTCGTCAGATGCATGCCCATGATCCATCTGGGCACCCACGAAAGCTCATGCTCCAAAACGTCTGTTAGTCTATAAGGTGCCACAGGATTCTTTGCTGCTTTTGAAAAATACTATTTATTTTGTGTTTTTACAGTGCAAATATTTGTAATAAAAATAAATATAAAGTGATCACTGTACAGTTTTTATTCTGTGTTGTAATTGAAATCAATATATTTGAAAATATAGAAAACATCCAAAAATATTTAAATAAATGGTATTCTATTATTAACAGTGAGATTAATCATGATAATTTTTTTTAATCGCACGATTAATCATGATTAATTTTTTTAATTGCTTGACAGCCCTAATTTATATATAATTGTGGGCTACTCTTTTTACAGAAGGTATGAATTCATTGCCTTTGGGTTAAAAAGTTGCTCAAGAGAAAGAACCCATCTCCCCCATCAAGACAAACAAATAAATAAATAAAATTAAATAAAAATAACTCCCCTGAGGTCTCTCTTCACTTTTTCACTTGTGATATGATCTTGTTATTCTCTGGCCTTTTAGTAAGATTTATTTCCACTTACATGGCCAATTTGCTACCATTGTTACTTATTGTACTAGTATTTATCTTACATCCAGTAAAAGCAGGATTCTTTTTCCCATATTTCATGGACAGATTCCAGTCTTTGCTTTAAATTTCAGCAATATTAATTTTATGTTTAACCTACAGAAACAGCATGTGTGGTTAGGACAGCAGCAGCAGAAAGGACTCTGGTAACAGTTCTCTTTAAAAAATTTTGGTTTAAAGGTGAAATTCACAGTGTTGCCAACCCTAAAGGCTACCAGAAGATAACTTTTAACAGTATGTTTCTTTCTAAAAATCTCATGATTTTAAAGCTAGTCTTGTGATTTTGGTGGGCTTTATTCATGATTTTTGAACATTTATTATTTGTATTTGGGGTTGGCAATACTGACCTACACGAGACTTTCACATCATGTAGTGAATTTGGGGCAATTCCTTATCACACTGTGATAAGGATTGGAATCTTTGACTGATAAATAAACATTTACTGTTTAAAGTTTTGATCCTGGAAATGTATATAATGGGGCACCCAGAGCAACATGATGGTAGAAATTCTAGCCCTAAGTCAAGATATGGGAACAGATGGTGAATTGCATTTCCTATCCTTGAAAGTGATCTAGGATAAAAATTAAATGAATTTTTCTTTGGATATTTTGTGAGGGTTTTTTAAATTAAATTAATCTAACTAATTATTTGACTAATATATCAGTGAATTGCTCACCCCTGTTTATAATATGGATAAATAAAAACCACAAAATTAGTGGAATAATTTATTCTATAAAGTCACAACATTAATGGAATACATTTGTCAATTAATGTTCTGCAACCAACTCTAACCTGACTGTACTCTGCTGCCTAGGCAAGAAATCCCATCTAATGAAGTATCAGCAAAATGCAAGTCTTCACAAAAAACGCTAGCATGATGCTAAGTTATGAAAATATTGAAAGAGCAACATTTAAAAAAATTAGACGAGTAATTCTTTAACATACACATTATTCAATCCCAATTCTGCAACTCACTCTATGTGCGAGTCGTAACCCCCTACTCCCCCACATTGAACTCCGTGGATTTACTTATGAGTAAAGTCACTTATGTGCATGTTTCCAGGATCCTGGCCTTATAGAGTAGATATTTGTTTAGCAGTTGAAGTTCCCAATCCTTCAAACACCTTCTAATAGGAGCAGTATTTATGACTATGAATTGTCCTATTACAGCAGTGGTCTAAAAATTATACCAGATAAAAGCCATTTGTAGTAATGAGTCTAAACATGGCAGTAAGCATTATGGTCCAAAGATAGGAAAGCATGTAAGCACATGCTTAGATCCATCCCTATTCAGGAAAATACTTAAGCATACGGTTAATTTTTAGGAAGTGTTTAAATCCCATTGTTTAAGGGGTCTCTCAAATAGGGATGTTTTTCTGTATCAGGATCTATGCCTACCAGTATTTGCTGGATCAGACCATAAGGTTTTCTAATGAATCACGGCATTTTTCCTTTAACTTCTCCAATTCTTCTCCAATTTCATTTTCTCAAATCAAGTTTGTGGGCCATTTTGTGAAGATGATCACTAAAAATTGACCATGTTGTATCTTTTCTCTTCATATTGAACTGCTGATAAAGTATAGTAATTTGCTGCAGTTTGATATATAACTCAAAATAGTAATTTGGGAGCAGCATACAGTATATTACCTTGTGGTTTAAGATATCAATAGACAGTCTGTGGTTTCCTAGAATGGATTTTTTCTAGTATTCCTTGTATTATGATTTTTTTTCTTGGATTCTTCCTTTCTGGACCTAAATATAGTTTATTTTGTTTGCTATTTTCACAGCATGTTAGACTGAAATATCCAGTTGAAATAAAAAAATATTACATGTCCATATCATCAGTGTGGTTTTGGTTCATATAGGCACTATGGGGTGTCAGTCTGATCCTCTCACTTCAGTCTAAGTGCAGGTATTTTTATAAACACATGTAGAAATAATATTATTAAGAACTAGAGAAAGGGAATATTGCAACTACAGAATTTTCTTGCATTTTGGATGTGGTCATGTTACTTATATCAAATACTGTAGCACAGAATCTCATTTGGATCTTTTATGTTGTCCTGAAATAACACACATCAAGTCCTCCTTGATGTAGCTTTGTTCTTAAAGGATTAAGGTAACTTAAATTTGGTACTAAGATTCAAAGTTACTTGCCTGTTTTAAAACAAACAAACAAAAAAACCACCAATGCAATTATGTAACAGAAATGTTTCAAGACATAGAACAGATCAGTGCTTAAATATAGGATTGAAGTAACTTTACAATACCAAGGCTTTCTGGTCATGCTTTATCTTTAGGGTCCATAGAAAAAGTTTATAAAAGGTTAATAAATGGTTAATTATTGTAAAGTCTTATTGGGTCCAATTAGTCAATATATTGCTTATAACCATAGTGTAAATTATATATAACATCTTCAGCATGGTTTGTAAGCATCACATGCCACTCATGTCTGGAACATGATTATCACATCTGTTAATCATTTGTTAACTCCATATAAACCATATCTTATAAATTGAACTTTAATATAAAATGTGACCAACTTTCTTTTTACTAATTATTGATGAAAGTGGGGGAAAAATAGAGTTGGAGAATGCTTAATCTAGGGGGGGAAGTAGGAGTAATGTGGCTGAATACATACCAAGAAAAGCAAATGCAAAATGTCAGGGTGGTTTGTAAGTATACAAAAGTTGGAATATGAAGCCAGAATATGAAAATGATTAATATTTTTGTGGTCAGAAGGGACCATTACAATCATCTAGTCTGACCTCCTGCATAACATAGGCCATAGAATTATAGCACCTGGTTCCTTCATCAAGGTCATCTGATTGAACTGAAGCATGGTTTTTAAGAAGACATCCATTCTAAATTTAAAGACTTCAGAGGATGGAAAAATCTACCACAACCCTTGGTAAATTGTT
This sequence comes from Gopherus evgoodei, assembly GCF_007399415.2. NCBI lineage: Eukaryota > Metazoa > Chordata > Testudines > Testudinidae > Gopherus > Gopherus evgoodei. Next base: position 307,014,145 of record NC_044322.1, on the reverse strand, counting down.
CCAATAGTTAATTATCCTCACTGTAAAATATTTACACCTGCTTTCTTGCCTGAATTTGCCTAGCTACAACTTCCAGCTACTGGGTGTTGTTATACCATTCTCTGCTAGTTTGAAGAACCCCATACCATCAGAAACAATCTCCTTATGTACTTATAGACTGTGATCAAGTCATCTTTTCACCTTCTGATTGTTAAGCTAAATCGATTGATTAGTTTTAGACTTTCACAGCAAGGTATGTTTTCCAGCCCTCAAGTTATCCTTGTAGCTCTTTACCAAACCTTCTCCAAATGGGCAAAAATGAGGAGTTTGCCTGAAGAAGGATTGAGTAAAGAGTCCATGGGGTCCACAGTCTCCCCTGTGTAGGAATATCCTGACTACAAGAGAGAAAACTGAGCTTCCAACTCACAGAGATGCCTATGCAGTCTTCTGTAGGATCATGGTGCTCTCTCTGTCTCACACATACACACGCACGAGCAGAGGTGGTGATAAAGTCAGGTTCTCTTAATCCACAGATGCTATAAAATATAGAGGAACTGAAGAATGCAGTTTGGCTTTGATCTACTGCTGAGCCCCCTGCTCAGGCGAGGGTTTCACAGCAGAGAAGAAGAAATGATAAAGGTTAATACAACCACAAGCAACATTACTTGCACTAGTTTCTCATGGATTGGAGAAGGGAAGAACCCAGACATGCCACCAGGCACCCTTATTCTCTGCCTCCTGCAGCACTACAGAGCCGAACAACATGGGTCCCCTTTGGAAGAGCATAATGTCAGCACAGGGTCCTCTTTGTGTGATTATGGGTCCTGTGTAAGGAATTCAGGATTTGACCCCATAATAAGTGGAATTGGGAAACTGTTCGCTTTTATATTAACCCCCCAGCTGAAGCAACAGTAAAGCAGAATAGTTAAATACATCAGTTGGAAGAGAGTATGAAGAACACCTCTCCTTCCAAACTAATCTTTTCCAGGCCACCCACGAATTCCCCTAAATAGAAAGAATAATCAGGGAGCCGATCTGCCAGCTTTACAGTTCCTCTGTCCCTCAGAGCGGTTCAACATAACCTGGGGGTTCAAGATCTGGTCCTATACTGGCTATTTACTCTACAGATATGACTCTTTAGGAAGGCTGCTGGGTCCCAAAACACAGGCTTTTAACACTTCAATGAAAGGGGAAGCTCTATTAACTTTCCGTAGTAGTAGAACTGTACTCACTATTCATTTTGCCTTGATTCTTTTTCCAAAGATCTAGATTAAATCATGTATTCCTTATCCTTGTAGCCATATACAATGCTTATATTAGTGCCTTATCCTTATATCTATATACAATGCTTACAATAGTGCCTATTGTTACAATATAGGACTGTCTCCTAAAGGATAACCAAAATAACAATAGAGCCATGCTGTAATTGTTTATGTTTTTAATATGATAAAATATTTTGTTTTGTTTCTAAAGTCACTCATATGAAGTTTTCTTTTCTTTTTCCACCGTATTTCACTCAAAAGGCAAGGCACACTTTATTTCATCTAAAGCAACAAGAATATGACTCTGTAGGAGAAACAACCCATCATTTAAAACAAATGGTGAATATATGAATCACCTATTTTTCTGTAATTTAGAATGAAAATTCATATTACACATACAACAATATATAAACAAACTCTTTTCCAATTTTTGCAATGATCTCTATGGCTCCATCCTTATATATGAAGACTCACAGTTATTTAATGGGCTTCAGTTAGATAAGATTGTGCCAGATGATTTGCAATTCTCAAAGGCCCTATCTCATTTGAGGAAAGTTAGGAAGCAATCAAAGAACTCTCATATGGGTAATCACTTCTCCTGATGGATTCCCCTCTTAGTTCTGCAGAATATCACTTGATAACATACTGTAAACAATCAGGAATACTATCCTCAAGAGTGAGACGGGCCCTCATTTCTTTTCAGCTGTAGAAAGGAAAGTCTGTGTGGGTATGTTGTTGATAAAGGCCACAACTGCTGATTAGCCAGCACTGTAAGATCTTGGCCAAAGTGTTGGCCATGGAGTTTGAATGCTATTTTCTTTATCTCATTCATCCCAAGGGAATCAATTGCATGAAGAACCATTTAGCTCATAGCCTTAGGTAATTTATTTATTACTTACACAAATCTGACATACCCATTGTTACTTTATTCCCTTTACTGCCCCTTCTCTCTTTAGAGCTGTGAGTTGTTCTCTTCAGCTATTCATTATTCTGAGTATGGTTAGTCACTATTAGGCTCTTAATTTCAATTGATTTCAATGGAAGTTAGGACCTAAATACCTTTTAGGTAATAATTGGAGATATACCAATCTCCTAGAACTGGAAGGGACCTTGAAAAGGTAATCAAGTCCAACCCCCTGCCTTCACTAGCAGGATCAAGTACTGATTTTTGCCTTAGATCCCTAAGTGGCCCCCTCAAAGATTGAGCTCATAACTCTGGATTTAGCGGGCTAGTGCTCAAACCACTGAGCTATCCCTCCCACCCTAAAATCAGCTCCACAAAGAGCCTTAGCCATTGCAGTGCTCCAAGTTTGGGTGCCTAGCTTTTAGGTATGTAGAAAATCACAAGAACACTGCATTCCAGAATGCTGGCGTTAGATGTCTAGGCTCCCTGTACATTGTCTAGGGGCACAGAGGTGCCTTAGCCCATGTGCCACAAGGCCAGCCCACTAGGCTAGGAACTGCCTAAACCAGCCAATGGGAGATATCGATAAGAGGAATGTGTCCTAAGCCTGTCCCTTCTTGGAGTTAGATGCATAGGGATGCACTTAGCTCTGCTGAGTGATCCATGAATGGGAACGCACAGGCTGGAGTCAGATATGGGCAAACTATGGCCTGCAGGACTGTCCTGCCTGACCCCTGAGCTCCAGCTGGGAGACTAGTCCCCACCCCCTCCTGTGCGGGCTGTGATCTGGCCCACTGCTCCTTCCGGGCAGCACAGCTGGCTCTGGCCAGGTGTCATGGCTGTGAGCTCCTGCTAAGCGGGCAGGGAGTGGGGAGGTTGGGAAGGGATTCTGGAGGGCAGTCAGGGGATGGGGAGCAGATAGCAGTTGGATAGGGGGTGGGAGTCTAAGGGGGTCTGTGGATAGGGAGGGCAGTCAGCAGCAGTGAAATCCTGGGGGGCAGTTAGAGGCAGGAGTCCTGGGTAGTTGGGACAGGGAAAAGGGGGGGTTGGGAGAGCACAGCTTTCCCTAACTGGCCCTCTATACAGTTTCCAACATAGACTCATAAGGGACCTCAGGAGATCATCTAGTCCAACCTCCTGCTCAAAGCAGAGCCAATCCCCAGATAGCCCCCTCAAGGATAGAGCTCACAACCCTGGGTTTTGTAGGCTAATGCTCAAACCATGAGCTATCCTTCCCCCAACAACCCTGATATTGCCCTCGGCCCAAAAAGTTTGGCCACCCCTGGCTTAGGTAATATGTGCCTGCCTCACTCCACACAAAACAGCCTAAGGAAGCAATCTCCACCTTGTAACTCTTAGTCTAGTGGGTAAGGCACTCATCAGGAATGTGGGAGACCCATGTTCCATTCCCCTCTCTCTACCAAAGAGGAAAAAATATTCCTTTACAAGGAATCTCTCAGTAGTGCCTTAACCACTGGGCTATAAGATATTCTGTTGTGGGGGGCGCCCTCAACTTCTTCTGTTGAAGCTATTCCACCATGGATACATATGAAAGAGTGATGTAGCAGAGGGACAGGACCTTGGGTCTCTCACCGGATGGCCTAAGGACTGGAATATTTATACACAGCAGAACAACTTCAACAGGCAAGATTATAGGACCCGACCCCCTCTCCATCAGAATATCGCCTAGCTCAGTGGTTAGATAACTCCCTTGAAAGGTGGGAAATCTCACTCAAAAATCCTTTCTCCCCCTTTGCAAGAGGAGGGAGAATTGAATCTGGCCCTCCCACTTTCCAGATGAGTTCTCTAACCCTGGGCTAAGAGTTATGAAGTGGACATCACGTCCACCTATGACAGGGACTAGATTTTGAATGAGACCTGAGCTGATAGACGTGGGAGTCATACTTGCAAATCCATACTCACATGAATATGCTCTACTCTCTCAGACAGCGAGTGAGTTAGAATTATTTGTGAGAGTAAACGTTGCAGAATTCTGCCCATGGTCTTCTCACTGCTCTACTCACAACCTATGCCTTTTCAGTTCCGACAAATGAATTCTGTGTGAATCTTTTTTTTAAAACTGAAAGAATGAAAACTATTTTGTCACTGAAATAAAGATGATTTATAAAGCCTAACAATAATAAAAAAAAGTTTTCATGAATTAAAACAAACACAAAAACCCTAACAATCAATGTTTGTTTTGATTGAAACATTCTCCTACAGTATTTGCAAGCTAAACATTGCAGCAGTGTGCTAATGCATGAGGAGCAGAAAGTGAAATTGATAAGAAATCTAAATGAAATTGTCTAATCTATTATCTTTCTGAAGCTGAGTTAAATTCATTAGGTAAGAAGATGACAAAATCAATTTTAAATAATTTAAATTCTAGTACCTATGTTATGTAACATAGTAATTATTAATATAGGTAACTTAGGTAAATAGCATAAGAAAGGTAAGGGCCCTTTTCAAATATATGGAGCCTCATTATTCTCTGCCTTGCTTCTTGAGTAATGATTTACATCTTTATGCCTGAATGATACTGTTTTACACACACATTTTGCATTTACAAGATTAGGCCTATGATTTTTCACTTGACAGCATTCCTTTAATCTGAATAAAGTTGTGCTTAAATCTACTTTAACCCTTTTAGTGCTATTGTTGAATGCATCACACTAAATTCCATCCATATGACCCTATTATAAAATGTACATTACAAATCCTCTATTAATGAATGTTTGCTTTTGTTAGTGGGTAAGTAACATGGCTTCTGAGAATTATACTGTCTATTACGTCAGCATAAGTGCTCGTGTGCACAGCGCTATGTTGGTGGGAAAGCTTCTCCTGCTGACACAGCTTCTGCCACTTGCATGGGTGTTTTATTTATGCCTATGGGAAAGCTCTGTCCCATCAGTATACAGCAGGGTAGGCAATCTATGGCAGGTGTGCCGAAGGCGGCACACGAGTTGATTTTCAGTGACACTCACACTGCCTGGGTCCTGGCCACCAGTCCGGAGGGCTCTGAATTTTAATTTAATTTTAAATGAAGCTTCTTAAACATTTTAAAAACCTTATTTACTTTACATACAACAATAGTTTAGTTATATTTTATAGACTTAGAGAAAGAGACCTTCTAAAAATGTTAAAATGTATTACTGGCACGTGAAACCTTAAAGTAGAGTGAATAAATGAAGACTCGGCACACCGCTTCTGAAAGGTTGCAGACCCCTGGTATACAGCATCTTTACTACACGTCTTAAGTATAGATGTGCCCTTAGTTTTGATAAACACACAGTTCGTTTTTATTTGTGATTGTTTTCTGAAGGACAAGGTACTATGTGATCTCTCAATTCCATTTCATAAATGTGACTTTTAAATATTTCATTCAAATTCAAAAGCCATTTGAATGTCCAGATTATTTACAAGTCTTTTCTGTGATTTTTCACACTCAGTTTACTTCACAAATATGAAGAAAATGAACACATATGAAGATGTCTAATCCACAGATGCTTCTGATTTGTTCAATATCATTCCTGAGAATCAACTAACCATTATATAGTAGAAATTAATTTTATGGTCTCTGTTGTCATGCAAACCAGTCAAAGAAAACAAAAAGAGCACTGCAAAGGGAGCAATGTGAAATGCTTGTAAACCTGAAACTAGGTGGAAAATGGCTGGTTTCCTGTTTCTCAGGAAACTTGAAACACAGCCCAGGTTCACTGAATAGTTCACAAACCCTTTTAGCAAACCTGGGCATGGATTCAAGTGAACCTGAGCCTGTCTGTGGTTTCAGGTTGAAGCCATAAGAAACAATTCCATGTCCTTGAAACTGATCCACAACATTCTGTGTAGCCCTAATTGTGAATCCTATAAAAGGTATAGAATATTATCATCACTGTGTCTCTAGAAGAATTTCATAGCCGTACCTACCATACTCACTCAGCAAGTTAAAGAAATGCACTTAATCATCTAGTTACCTGGCCACGTTCAATTACCTACTCAAACTGTATCACAGAGGCATGGACACCCAGCCATTGCTAGCCACAGGGAGTCATTAGGGCCTACATCCTCCAACTTATTCAAGCATATCACCGCCACAGGAGTTAGATACCTAAGTATCTTTGAAGAACTGAACCTAGATGCTCACAATCACCCTCACCCAGCCACAATAACTCTGCTCTTAGGCCTTGGCTACACTGGAGAGTTGCAGCGCTGGTAGTGTCTTTACAGTGCTGCAACTTAGTCCCCATCCACACTGGCAAGGCACATACAGCGCTGTATCTCCCTGGCTACAGCGCTGGTTGTACTGCACATGGACGAGAGGAATAAAGAGAACAGCGCTGGTGCTGCAGCGCTGGAGTGCCAGTGTAAACAGTGATTAATCTTACTACGCTGTAACTGACCTCCGGAATTTTCCCATAATCCTTTTAACTAAAGAACTCTCTTTGTTTTGTTATGATGCCTCTCTTTGTTTTGTTGTGAACTCGGGGCTCCCAGAGCTGCTTATCTAAAAAACAAACACAGCTACTGTTTGCTTGAGCAGAGGCAGGCAGGGAATGTCCACAGCTAGTGTTTGCTTGAGGAGAGAAACAGCACGGCTGGGGGGAGGGAGTCCATCGGAGCAGCTGCTTATCTGGTCTGAAGGCTATTTGCATTTAAGAGTGAATGCGGCAATGGCTACACTTACAGTTCTGCAGCGCTGGTAGTTACAGCTGTGTTCGTACAGCTGTGTAGGGCCAGCGCTGCAGTGTGGCCACACTGACAGCTACCAGCACTGCAGTGTGGCCACATTTGCAGCATTTGCAGCGCTGTTGGGAGTGGTGCATCGTGGGCAGCTATCCCAGCATTCAAGTGGCTGCAACGTGCTTTTCAAAAGAGGGGGGTGGGGTGGGATGTGACAGGGAGCATGGGAGAGACAGAGAGATTGGATTTTTGGAGCTGACACTGTTCTCAGCTCCCTGCCTTGCAAGTTCTAAGGACTGGAAACACACAGTGCCTACCTTCAATCATTTTAAAAGTTCTGATCCCTTCCCCCACCCCTCTCTCATTCACTAAATGCAAATTATACACTCCTAAATAGCCGTCAGACCAGATAAGCATCTGCTCAACATGGACTTCCCCCTCCCCCTCTGCCGTGTGAGCGTGCTGTTTCTCTCTTCAAGCAAACAGCTGTGAACACTCCAAAGTAACTCCCCTGCCTGCCTCCGCTCGCTCAGCAAACAGGAGCTGTGTTTGTTTTTTAAATAAGCAGTTTGGCTGAACTCCAAGCTCCCCCTTTCTTCCGGTTTGTTGTGGACAGGAATTCTGGGATACCTCCTTATACCCCGGAGGTCAATAAAAGCGCTGGTGGGCGTCCTCACTTGCTGACAGCTGTGCTGTGGTGATCCAGCGCTGGAATCGCTACACCCGAGGCTCGACCGGGTGTACAGCCAGTGCTGCAATCAGGGAGTTGCAGCGCTGGCCGTGTTTTGCAAGTGTGGCCACATCCTAAGTTGCAGCGCTGTAACCCCCTCACCAGCGCTGCAACTCTCTAGTGTAGCCATGGCCTGAGAGAGGGGTGGGGGAAGTGGTTGGAATTTGCAAGGCAGGGTGCTGACACAGTGTCGGTTCCAGAAATCCACTCTTTCTCTCTCTCTCCCCCACGTTCCCTGTTACACTCCACCCCACCCCCTCTTTTGAAAAGCACGTTGCAGCCACTTGAATGCTGGAATAGCTGCCCATAATGCACCACTTCCAACACTGCTGCAAATGCTGCAAATGTGGCCACACTGCAGCGCTGGTAGCTGTCATTGTGGCCACACTGCAGCGCTTTCCCTACACAGCTGTACGAAGACAGCTGTAACTCCCAGTGCTGTACAGCTGTAAGTGTAGCCAAACCCTTAGTGACTCAGCTACCAGCGCTGCAGTGTGGCCACATTTGCAGTGTTGTTGGGAGTGGTGCATTGTGGGCAGCTATCCCAGCGTTCAAGTGGCTGCAACGTGCTTTTCAAAAGAGGGGGGTGGGGTGGAGTGTGACAGGGAGCGTGGGGGAGACAGAGAGAGTGGATTTTTGGAGCTGACACTGTTGTCAGCTCCTTGCCTTGCAAGTTCTAAGGACTGGAAGATACACAGCACCTATCTTCAATCATTTTAAAAGTTTCAACCCTTCCCCCACCCCTCTCTTATTCACTAAATGTAAATTATGCACTCCTAAATAGCCTTCAGACCACATAAGCAGCTGCTCAACACAGACTCCCTGCTCCCCCTCCACCGTGTGGCTTCTCTCCTCAAGAAAACAGCTGTGAACATTCCAAAGCAATTCCCCTGCCTGCCTCCGCTCGCTCGCTAGAGCAAACAGGAGCTGTGTTTGTTTTTTAGATAAGCAGTTCCGGGGTGCCTGGAGTTCAGCCACTCTTCCGGTTTGTTGTGAACAGGCATTCTGAGATACCTCCTAATACCCTGGAGGCCAATTACAGCACTTTTGGTGGCCACACTTGATGAGCAGCGCTGCATCACCAGCGCTGCAATCGTTATCTCCCAAGCAGACCAGGTGTACAGCCAACGCTGCAGCCAGGGAGTTGCAGTGTTGGATGTGCCTTGCAGGTGTGGACAGTTACTAAGCCCACGTCCAGACTAACCCGCGGCATCGGCGGGTTAAAATCGATTGCTCGGGGATCGATATATCGCGTCTAGTCTGGACGTGATGTATCGATCCCCGAGCGCGCTTACATCAATTCCGGAACTCCATCAACCCGAACGGAGTTCCGGAATCGACACGGAGAGCCGCGGACATCGATGCCGCGCCGTCCAGACGGGTGAGTACCTCGATTTTAGAAATTCGACTTCAGCTACGTTATTCCCGTAGCTGAAGTTGCATATCTAAAATCGATTGTAATACCTAGTCTGGACGTGGCCTAAGTTGCAGTGCTGTAAACCCACCACCAGCGCTGCAACTCTCCAGTGTAGTCATGGCCTCAAAAGGAGCAGTTATGTGGCTATGTGGGACAGGAAGGGAACTGGGAAGGAGCCAGGATCCCTGAGCTGGAGTTACTCCTCTAGCAACAAGGAGAACAGGGGAGCTGTAGCATAAACTGACCATATTTTCCAAATAAAAAAATGAATGTGTTTGTGATGACCTATTTTAGGGTTCTGAAATTAAGAATGTACTTTCATTTGACTAAGCGGTACCCTTTCCTGTTTTTGACTCCACTGAAGTGGAAGATTTTTTTCAATAAAAGAGTGTTCTGGATGAGTTTATCACAAAACAGCAAAGCATATTCATTTTGGCCAAAAGAACTGCTTTGTTAGTATCTACGCTCCTTGGACTTTTTTCTTCACTGTAAGCACTGTTTATTTCACTGAATACTCATTCCACATGTCTCTCTTTGTTCTTGGTAAACAGAGGGCGTATTCTACTTGGCATAGTAATACAGCTTGAACATTCATTTTGTAGTTACCAAAACATATAAAAAAAACAAAACAAAAAACACCTCCTCACCCACCAACTATTTTGATTGATGAAATGAAAAACTAGGGGGTTTCAAAAATGTCATGGAGACACTAGTACATCACATGAAAATCTGGGACAATCCCAGTCAAATAAAAAGGATAGTTACTTTACTCCAATAAGAATAACATTTCTATACCGCCAGTATCTCAAATCGAAAGTATCAGTTATGTCTCTGTAAATAAAAGAAGTGAAAGAGAATTGAGGACTCTTACTTTTAGAGAATGATTATATGCAGAATATTGAAGTGCATATTATCATTTATTTATCTAACTATAGCTCCTAGTGGTATCTTTATAGAGAAATTATGAGAGCACACAGAGACCAAACTTTTATTTTCTTATATAACAAACTCACCTTTTGTAAGTAGTTCTCTTCATAACACAGATGTATAAATGGCCAAAGGAAATTAATGAAGTAGCAGTTGACCTCAAGTTTTCCCCCCTGAAGTTAATGGTGTTAGAATGGTTTGTCAGACTCCAAGCCCAGGGAGCAGGAATCATATATACCAACTAGTAGGAGTGGTGGTGGTTTGGATTAACAGCCCAGGTGTATGTTTTCACAGAAGGATTTTGATATGTTTGGGCAGGAGTTACACACATTTCTGGAATCCAAATATTTCCTTATTGCCTGGAAGCCAAGACAATATGAATATATAGAAAGAGATGTAGGTTGCTGGCCTGTCTCCCCAGCCCAGGAAGGATTACATACCACATTCAGACATTCTTCAGGCCCTTTGCTCAGGGCACATTTTATTAATTCTAAAAACAAAACAAAGAGACAAAAAAAACCCAAACCAGCCAACCAACCAATACCACACACCTTGCAAAGAAACACAAAACAAAGTTATTCCCTGAATAACATAGGCCGCAGGGGCCTAGAAGCCTTTCACTCATCACGTCTCTCTACTCCAGCACCAATCACAGGAGCCAACCTCCTTCCTACTGATCTTTCTCAGCTCCTTTATAGGGACCACTTAACCTCTTCCCAGCTCATCTGATAATGGAACAGGGCTAGCAAAAAGGGCCGACTAGACCTGTTACAACAGATGTGTTAATATATAATATCATGATTGATCATTTATTTTTCCGGATTCAGCACCATGAAGGTCGTACGGATGACTTTTTGCAGATGGAAACTGTAGCTGATCTACTGTCCTTCGCTGGCTTATTTGTCAAGACTACTGAGATTCACAGCAGTTTTGAAAGGTCAGAGTAAGAATTTTGCTTTCCCTTATATGACAGAATTACATCAGTTTCCTAACATTTGTAAAACGCTTTCTGTGATCATTTGGATTAGCTATTACCTAAGTGACAACAGGATAGAATCTGAAGTTAATGGTACCTTCAGTGAACAATCACTTTTTCATCACTTCAGCTTTAAGTCATAGATAAGACAAGGAGTGCATGACCACTATCAGTATGGCTCCAATACACTGTTATAGCTTAATGTGCTGCTGTCACATTGCAATATAGATCTGATCCAGAGCCCAATGAAGTCTAAGGGAATCTTTCCATTGAGTTCATAGATTCAGAGTTTAAGTCCAGAATGTCAGACTCCCTGTATATCAGAGGCTACTAAGGATATGTTGAGACTTTGAGCTGGAGTGTATTTCTCAGCTTGAGGAGACATATGCACGCTAGCTCCAACTGAGCAAGTGCACTAAAAATCAAGTGTAACTCCAGTTATCAATTTCCCTTTTTTCCATTTGTTATATTCTTCTTCTCAGCAAAGAATCCTGTGGCACCTTATAGACTAACAGACGTTTTGGAGCATGAGCTTTCGTGGGTGAATACCCACTTGGTCAGATGCATGTAGTGGAAATTTCTAGGGGCAGGTATATATAAGTAAGCAAGCTAGAGATAACAAGGTTAGATCAATCAGGGAGGATGAGGCCCTGTTCTAGCAGTTGAGGTGTGAAAACCAAGGGAGGAAAAACTGGTTCTGTAGTTGGCAAGCCATTCACAGTCTTTGTTTAATCCTGAGCTGATGGTGTCAAATTTGCAGATGAACTGAAGCTCAGCAGTTTCTCTTTGAAGTCTGGTCCTGAAGTTTTTTTGCTGCAGGATGGCCACCTTAAGGTCTGTCATAGTGTGGCCAGGGAGGTTGAAGTGTTCTCCTACAGGTTTTTGTATATTGCCATTCCTAATATCTGATTTGTTTCCATTTATCCTTTCTCGTAGAGACTGTCCAATTTGGCCGATGTACATAGCAGAGGGGCATTGCTGGAATATGATGGCAAATATTACATTGGTGGACGTGCAGGTGAATGAACCAGTGATGGTGTGACTGATCTGGTTAGGTCCTGTGATGGTGTCGCTGGTGTAGATATGTGGGCAGAGTTGGCATCGAGGTTTGTTGCATGGATTGATTCCTGAGCTAGAGTTACTATGGTGTGGTGTGCAGTTACTGGTGATAATATGTTTCAGGTTGGCAGGTAGTCTGTGGGCAAGGACTGGCCTGCCACCCAAGGCCTGTGAAAGTGTGGGATCATTGTCCAGGATGGGTTGTAGATCCCTGATGATGCGTTGGAGGGGTTTTACCTGGGGACTGTATGTGATGGCCAGTGGAGTCCTGTTGGTTTCTTTCTTGGGTTTGTCTTGCAGTAGGAGGCTTCTGGGTACATGTCTGGCTCTGTTGACCTGTTTCCTTATTTCCTCATGTGGGTATTGTAGTTTTGAGAATGCTTGGTGGAGATTTTGTAGGTGTTGGTGTCTGTATAAGGGGTTAGAGCAGATGCGGTTGTACCTCAGTGCTTAGCTGTAGACAATGGATGGTGTGATATGCCCGGGATGGAAGCTGGAGGCATGAAGGTAGGTATAGCGGTCGGTAGGTTTTCGGTATAGGGTGGTGTTAATGTGGCCATCACTTATTTGCACCGTGGTGCTAAGGAAGTGGACCTCCCATGTAGATTAGTCCAGGCTGAGGTTGATAGTGGAGTGGAAGCTGTTGAAATCGTGGTGTAATTTTTCCAGAGTCTCCATCCCATGGGTCCAGATGATGAAGATGTCATCAATGTAGCGTAGGTAGAGAAGGGGCGTGAGTGGACAAGAGCTGAGGAAGCATTGTTCCAGGTCGGCCATAAAAATGGGCCATGCGGGTGCCCATAGCGGTGCCACTGATCTGGAGATATCTATTGTCATCAAATTTGAAATAGTTGTGTGTGAGGATAAAGGCACAGAGCTCAGCAGCCAGTTGTGCTGTGGCATCATCAGGGATACTGTTCCTGACAGCTTGTATTCCATCTGTGTGTGGGATGTTTGTGTAGAGAGCCTCTACATCCATGGTGGCTAGGATGGTGTTTTCTGGAAGGTCACTCATGCATTGTAGTTTCCTCAGGAAGTGAGTGGTGTCACGGAGATAGCTGGGAGTGCTGGTGGCATAGGGTCTGAGTAGAGAGTCCACGTATCCAGACAGTCCTTCAGTGAGAGTACCAATGCCCGAGATGATGGGGCGTCCGGGATTTCCGGGTTTGTGGATCTTAGGTAGTAGATAGAATAACCCTGGTCGGGGATCTAAGGGTATGCTGATTTGTTCCGGTGTTAGTGTAGGGAGTGTCCTGAGTAGATAGTGCAGTTTCTTAGTGTATTCCTCAGTGGGATCTGAGGGAAGTGGCCTGTAGAATCTGGTATTGGAGAGTTGTCTGGCGGCCTCCTTTTGGTAGTCAGGCCTGTTCATGATGACAACAGCACCTCCTTTATCAGCCTCTTTGATGGTAATGTCAGGGTGGATTCTGAGGCTGTGGATGGCATTGCGTTCTGCACGACTTAGGCTATGAGGCAAGCGATGTTGTTTTTCCACAATTTCTGCCTGTGCACGTCGACGGAAGCATTCAATGTATAGGTCCAGACTGTCATTTCGACTCTCAGGAGGAGTCCATATGGAGTTCTTCTTCTTGTGCTGTTGGCAGGCCAGTCCTCGCCCACAGACAACCTGCCAACCTGAAACATATTCTCACCAGTAACTGCACACCGCACCATAGTAACTCTAGCTCAGGAACCAATCCATGCAACAAACCTCGATGCCAACTCTGCCCACATATCTACACCAGTGACACCATCACAGGACCTAACCAGATCAGTCACACCATCACTGGTTCATTCACCTGCATGTCCACCAATGTAATATACGCCATCATATGCCAGCAATGCCCCTCTGCTATGTACATCGGCCAAACTGGACAGTCTCTACGAAAAAGGATAAATGGAAACAAATCAGATATTAGGAACGGCAATATACAAAAACCTGTAGGAGAACGCTTCAACCTCCCTGGCCACACTATGGCAGACCTTAAGGTGGCCATCCTGCAGCAAAAAAACTTCAGGACCAGACTTCAAAGAGAAACTGCTGAGCTTCAGTTCCTCTGCAAATTTGACACCATCAGCTCAGGATTAAACAGAGACTGTGAATGGCTTGCCAACTACAAAACAATTGCTAGAACAGGGCCTCATTCTCCCCGATTGAACTAACCTCGTTATCTCTAGCTTGCTTGCTTATATATACCTGCCCCTGGAAATTTCCACTACATGCGCCTGACCAAGTGGGTATTCACCCACGAAAGCTCATGCTCCAAAACGTCTGTTAGTCTATAAGGTGCCACAGGATTCTTTGCTGCTTTTACAGATCCACACTAACATGGCTACCCCTCTGATTCTTTTTCTCCTCATCCCAATGCATCTTTACATACACATGGAGAAATACAGCATCAATTTTCATTCCTGTCCACGGCTTTTTGCTCCAGTAAACCCAACCTGATCATGTCCTTGTGTACAGTGTTCCACCACCTAGTTGTCCTCCAGGTCTGACTGACCCTGTTGCTCTGAGTGCCTTAAATGCTCATTTGCCGTGGCTCACAGCTTGGGCACAGACAGCCAGTGGACCAGCATACACTGAATGTCTCTATGTTAAGCAGCTCTGACTCAGCAACTCTGATCCCAGCAGCCTGTTTGTTGCACCATAACCTCCCCATTCAAGTCTCTATCACCCAGTTACCTTGTGCATGGGTGAGTCCAATACGTTCCCACTCCTGAATTTCCCTAAAGCCATCTGCCCTGAAGTGTCCAGCCTTCTCCCGGACCATTCAGAGAAATAATAATGTGTGTTTGCTCCTCTAAAGAGATAAAATGCCCACTTTATCACTTTACCTAGAGTTAACGATCACTTTAAATCCAACACAGCTTGGCTTAGATTAAAAGCAAAACAAGTTTACTAACAAAAGGAGATAGGATTTTAGGTGAGCTCAAGTATAAAGGACAGAGTTAGAAATGGTTACAAGCAAATAAAATTAAAAACGCTTTCTAGTGGCTAAGACTTAACACAACAAGGTACAGCCTTTGAACAAGGTACTTTCAAGGTGGCAGAACCACATTCCTAGACAGGTTGGGATAACTTTAGCCCTGTCTGGTAGAAAGAATTTAAGAATATAACTTCCAATATGTTTGTAATTTTGAATTTGTCCTCCATATATACACCACACACTAATATTAATGATCAGTATGATATTAGCTTTCTATTAATATCTTACATGTCACCTTTGAGATACAGGTTATGACATTAGTGAGTTGGGGTACACTGAACTCATCAGGATGGCTGAAACTCACTACCAGACATCAGCGAGCCCCTTGTTCAATTGCTTTGGGATGCTGTTATGGTCACAGGGGTTTCAAAAAATGTTCTCTATACACCATTTTTCTCTGGTTTTTTTTTTCCTTCTCATTTGTCAGACACTGATTGCTGACCTCACACTCACATTTTGTTTCTGGCAGAGCTTGAAGATAACAGCATTTCTATTTGTATTTACTTCTGTGGGCGTACACCAACATCATGGTGACATTAGAATACCTCTCAAATAAGACTAAAAGGTCTAAACTCCCTCCACTGACTCTCCAGCAGAATAGCAATATACATAATGAATAGCTTCTACATATACTCTAATTCTCTTAGTTAGACTTGATTTGAAGAAATGCTCAGCACCCAAAATTCCAGCTTAAAGCCACGGGACCCATGGGTTATCATCACTTCTGGATATCAGTCCCCAAATCTTGTTTAACTTAAAGTGGTAATAATCTAAAGTGAGGGGAGGGAGATGCTGTATCATGAATTCTAACTGCATGCTGAAAAACTTCACTGCTGTTACCAAAAGAAAAAAATAAAAGAAAACGCTTCCTTCCCCATCATTTTATGGGGACAAACCAAACTACAATGTGTGAGCTCCTCCTGCTGGCTTGGAAACAACAGTTAATAAACAGACAGCACCCTAAAACTGTACATGTGTCCACAGACATCATTGCTGATAAGCAAAGGAAGTAAAGAAAATGGTCTTTAAAGGGTTTTGATACCAGTCAGCTCTGTGTTCTTGGGGAACTAGAGCGCAGTATCCAGCCTGTCTGACTGGATACCACCACCAGCCTCTGCTTGAACCAAAACCAATCAGAGAAAAGACTTGCAGACAGCAGTGAAGGGTGGTGGAAGACACACTTAAACCCCTCCTGACAAGGATGACAAGATTAAAGGCAACTCCCCTAGCCTCATCTGCATCAAAGATGGGACAGGGAGGCATCTCTATTAGCACACAGAATGGAGAACAGAGATTCCAAGGCAAGAACCACACTGAACTCTGGGACCAGAAAAGCAGGAAGCATTTCATCATGGGGGATCTCTGCTCCATATGTTAATGAACCTACCCCTGCACACACCCAGCTCAGCAGTTATCAGACCAATTCTAGTAATGAATCCTTGATATCCAAAATACCGAAGCAGCCTAATTGCCTTGTGAGCTCCTGGAAGGAACACGACCCATAGCTAGGAGTGATCAGCTCCTATTGCCTAGCCTAAAGAAAACCCTTGAGCCATCAGTTTACCCATAAACAAATCTATTGTTCTCTCTTGAAGCATTGTATTTTCCCTACAAAAACCCCTACTCGTGCTCCAGTAAGTGTTCTGATGCATGGATCTAAGCTCTGCATCAGTTCCAGTGAGATTTCATCTTCTCCTGACTGATGGCGCTGGGGGCTCTGCCTGTCTCCAGCACCCAGGACCCTGAGCTACCACCATCACCTGGGAACCCCGACCAGTTCAAGCTTCATGGAGTGATGAGACCACACCTCTCTCTCTCTCTGTTTTCTTTTCTACCTCAGGTATAACTTTCTAACCCTGATTTGTTTGATCAGGTATAGTTTTCTATGTATGACTTTTGTAACCTTTAACAATGTAACAATGATGTTTGTTTAGGCTCTTCTTGTGTAGTTATCGTTATTATTCAATAAATAACTTTTATGGTTAAGCTGTTTGCTTCCCTCTCTCTCTGTCTCTCTCTCTCTCGCTGAACTTTACTTTTTTGTGGTTTTAGCTTCCCCATTCACTCTGCACAACACTTCTCTTACCTAACCTAAAGATCACTGTAGCGCCCAAAAATACTGTGGATTTTGCTCATCAAGTGGGTTACTACCAGTACAATTGTGACATGAAAGCGGGGATATGAATATGCTGAACCTGTGACATATGAGAGTGGCAGCTTGAAAGTGCTGCTTGACCCAGACTACCGAGTCCAGGGGCATATATGAGTGGCAACCTGGAAGTGCTGTTTGACCCAGCTTGCTCAGGCTTACTCTATTTTGGTGTGGTACCTTTGGCACATAAGGGTGGTAGCTTGAAAGTGCTGTTTGACCCAGTCCACTGAGTCCAAGGACATATAAGGGGTTAGCTTGAAAGTGCTGATTGACCTGGTCCACTCAGATTTGCTCTGTTAATGTGTGTGTGTGTTTGTTTATCCAGTTCTGGGGCTGGAGGAATCCAGCCCTAGGGAACGTAGGTGCTGCAGGATAGCTCCATTGGGAGGGGACTTACAGAAGGGAGAAGTAGAGCTCCATATGAAAACACAAGTGACGCAGTGATAGAATTACAGAATACCCCACCCCCCCTGAAGAGTAACCCGAATAAATGAGCGTACCCCAAAGTAACGGGCAAATCTAGTAACAGTTTAGTGCACACAGACATACATCCACAAAAGAAAACAAAAGAGATGGGACAATATCAAGGTTTACTAAGAGAAAAAGGGCAAAAATGGTAGAAAAATGCATTTTAGTTTAAAGTTTCTAAAAAGATATGTCAAGCAACAAAAGATAAGAACAAAACAAAAACTACACATGCCAGCTTGTGAATTGCATAGATCCGTTTTACCACTGTATCTATAGAAAATGTAGCCACATCTATATAAAATGGAAATAAAGTATTCTCGTACCTGCTATTTTTCGTACTTGTAGGAGATGCTAGGTAGAGAAACTGCAGTGCTTTGGAGGTCACACAAGGCCTGATCCTCAAAGCGAGCACAGATTGAGGTTGTAGGAAGGTTAAGCAGTAGAAAAGGAGAACTGTAACTTGTAAGGATATCATGATTGCTGGTACACATTGGAGGTAATTCTGTGTACTCCTATCACAGTAATTTAAAAGTGTACTGAGTGTGAGATGAGGTCACATCTGTTGGGGGATGAGTAGCAATCAACTGATTTAGCAGCCAACTTAGGGTCAGCCAGATTTTACTTACTAATATCTAAAACATGGAATAGTCTGACACAGTACATTTGTTTTGATAATACTTGATCAAATGTGTCCCTGAGGTCTTTTTCCTTCCTGTACAATCTCCCACTAGTCCACTTCTCCTCCTTTTTCGGTGCCTCTGCAGCACAGACATTTCTATAATTGGCTTGTTACCCCTTTAGACCCAAGAGATTAGCCAATATTTGAGTTCTTCTTGTTTACTTTAGGGGGATAAATTGATGATGGAGTCAAGTATTTTTGATGCAATCTTGTTTGTTTTCAAGTCTCAGTTCTCCACACAGAGTAGGAATAAAATAACAGGAGGCAGTTTATTTACTCACAGTTCTAAGCCTCTGTCCAGCCAGCACTTTCCCCCAAAATCTCTCTTTATTAGCATTTTCTCAGGGTCATGCTATGAGAGCTTCTCTGTCTGCCTGACAGGCTTCCTTGATGCCCTTCCATGTGCATCAGTGGCATTTTCTGCTGCTTCTCGCTCCTCCTCCCCCGCCCATCAAATACTACCCAGCTTGCTATATTTGCATTCAGTTCCTAGTGAAATGCTTCCACTCACCTTGTTTAGGTTCCTAACTAGCCTTTCATGTGGCTTGTATTTTGGGCAGTGACGTCTGTAATTTAAACTCCCTATTCCAGAAAGGAATTTTTACATTTATCTTGAATGAAGAGCAGCTGTTACATCCACCAGTTCCAACGATATTTCACCCAGGCCTCATCATAAGATATTTTATTCCCCCCTACACACACTCCTTTTTGATGCATCTGCACTACAGACATTTCTTTAATTTGCAATAATATATTAAAAGAGAACTGCAAATCTGCATCTGACTGGTTAGTTTTATGCAAAGTAGCAAAACACATCCAGACTACTTTAATTGCTGAAGTTCATACTTCTGTTTTTCATTTAGTACAAACTGTAAGTCATTTTCACAGTAGTGTTATATAAGTCTCCTTGGGAAAACATGGGTATGAAGCAAGAAGAACTATTCAGCCATTTGCTTGGTTACTTTCCTTTTTTACTGCATTAGTGCTGCCCACTAGTGGGCATCTAAAATACCTCTCATTCCATTATTCCTGAACAGATGTTTACTATGAACCACATTCATTAGGCCAGAAGATTTTGAAATAAATATACTACTTATATTTCAAGTTCTTTCACCACTGGAACTAAATTATTTTACCTTTAACTTACTTTGAAGTGGATGAATTTACACAGAACATAACCATAGACTCAAAGGATCATTGCACATTCTTGATTTAGGGCAGTGACTCCATGCAAAGGTAAATTCATTCATTGTGTCAACTAGGAGACAATTGGTTTCCTGAAAAGATTTCAGGAAATATTAAGGGCCTATTCTATAATAAACCAGTTCCAGTTCACCATCAAAAGCCTTTGCCTCTTAAGAGCTTATAGTAATTGGAAAAGACATGGTCACATGTTAATCTTAAAATCCTATCACTGAAAAAGAAGCATTGAGGGAAAGGCATGTTTGTTCTATATTACCCCTTCTGCTGTGTGACAGACTACGGAGCATTAGTCTATTCACTCAACAGCTACGCAGGTTTCAAATGACGATTACAGGGTTGCTGCTACAATCCAAATTCCTGTTTGTGCTGCTGTTATACTGATTATCTAATATATAGGGTTCTTTACACAGTTACTTCCTCCTACTGTTTTTGTTTATGCTATCATGGGCCAAATTCCTCAGAAACTAGCCTCAGTCCAGGCCTGAACTGCCTTCTAAATAAAATGCTGTAAGGCCGTGGAAGGAAGAGAAATCCATGGGGCTGTGCAAGTAGCCACATTTAATCCAGGGCCACAATAGCATGCCCCTTGCATAGACCCATTTCTAGAAAGTGCCAAGGCAGGCTTGGCTCTAAGAACTTGGTCTGGTTATGGAAGTTAACCTGGAAGCCTCACCACCAATGAAATTAAAACTCTCAGTTGTACCAATAATCCTTATGTGGTAAACTTTGAAGAAAAGAAAAAGTCCAGAATGATTGGGAACTAGAAACAGATGAGATGAAATAAACATGTTCTTTTTTAACCAAATTCAGCAAAGTATTTAAGCTTGGGCCTTTCTTTAACTATAAGAACATAAGAACACAAGAATAATCATCTGGGTCAGACCAAAGGTCCATCTAGCATAGTATCCTGTCTACTGACAGCGGCCAATGCCAAGTGTCGCAGAGGGAGTGAACCTAACAGGTAATGATCAAGTGATCTCTTTCCTGCCATCCATCTCCACCCTCTGACAAACAGAGACTAGGGATACCACCCTTACCCATCCTGGCTTATAGCCATTAATGGACTTAACCTAAATGAATTTATCTAGTTCTCTTTTAAACCCTGTTATAGTCCTAGCCTTCACAACCTCCTCATTCAAGCAGTTCCACAGGTTAACTGTGAGCTGTGTGAAGAAGAACTTCCTTCTATTTGTTTGATACCTGCTGCCCATTAATTTCATTTGGTGGCCCCTAGCTCTTATATTATTTATTATATTTGTTGCCCAATCACGTAGTTTTGTGAGATCTTTTCAAAGTTCTTCACAGTCTGCTTTGGTCTTAACTGTCTTGAGCAGCTTAGTATCATCTGAAAACTTTGTCACCTCAATTTTTACCCCTTTCTCCAGATCATTTATGAATAAGTTGAATAGGACTGGACCTAGGACTGACCCTTGGGGAACAACATTAGTTACCCTTCTCCATTCTGAAAATTTACCATTTATTCCTACCTTTTGTTCCTTGTCTTTTAACCAGTTCTCAATTCATGAAAGGATTCTCTCTTAGCCCATGACAACTTAATTTACGTAAGAGTCTTTGGTGAGGGACCTTGTCAAAGGCTTTCTGGAAATCTAAGTACACTATGTCCACTGGATCCCCCTTGTCCACATGTTCGTTGACCCTTCAGAGAACTCTAATAGATTAGTAAAACATGATTACCCTTTACAGAAACCATGTTGACTTTTGCCCGACAATTTATGTTCTTCTATGTGTCCGACAATTTTATTCTTTACTATTGTTTCAACTAATTTGTCCAATACTGATGTTAGACCATCTGTAATTGCCGGGATCACCTCTAGAGCCCTTTTTAAATATTGGCATTACATTACCTATCTTCCAGTCACTGGGTACAGAAGCCAATTTAAAAGACAGGTTACAAACCATAGTCAATAGTTCCGCAATTTCACATTTGAGTTCTTTCAGAACTCTTAGGCCATGTCTACATCTAAAATTTTGCAGCGCTGGTTGTTACAGCTGTATTAGTACAGCTGTATAGGGCCAGCGCTGCAGAGTGGCCACACTTACAGCAACCAGCGCTGCAAGTGGTGTTAGATGTGGCCACACTGCAGCGCTGTTGGGCGGCTTCAAGGGGGGTTCCGGGACGAGAGAGCAAACCGGGAAAGGAAACCAGCTTCCCCGCGGTTTGCTCTCTCGGTCCCGGAGCCAGCCAGCAAACCGCAGGGAAGGAGACCTGCTTGCTCGGGGTTCCGGGACCGAGAGAGCAAACCGGGAACGCCGCGGTTTGCTCTCTCGGTCCCGGAGCCAGCCAGCAAACCGCAGGGAAGGAGACCTGCTTGCTCGGGGTTCCGGGACCGAGAGAGCAAACCGGGAACGCCGCGGTTTGCTCTCTCGGTCCCGGAGCCACCCAGCAAACCGCAGGGAAGGAGACCTGCTTGCTCGGGGTTCCGGGACCGAGAGAGCAAACCGGGAACGCCGCGGTTTGCTCTCTCGGTCCCGGAGCCAGCCAGCAAACCGCAGGGAAGGAGACCTGCTTGCTCGGGGTTCCGGGACCGAGAGAGCAAACCGCGGCGAAGCTGGTTTCCTTTCCCGGTTTGCTCTCTCGGTCCCGGAACCCCGAGCAAGCAGGTCTCCTTCCCTGCGGTTTGCTGGGTGGCTCCGGGACCGAGAGAGCAAACCGGGAAAGGAAACCAGCTTGATTACCAGAGGCTTCCTCCTTCCACGGAGGTCAAGAAAAGCGCTGCTAACTGTCTACATTGGATTACCAGCGCTGGATCACCAGCGCTGGATCCTCTACACCCGAGACAAAACGGGAGTACGGCCAGCGCTGCAAACAGGGAGTTGCAGCGCTGGTGGTGCCCTGCAGATGTGTACACCTTCAAAGTTGCAGCGCTGTAACTCCCTCACCAGCGCTGCAACTTTCTGATGTAGACAAGCCCTTAGATGAATGCCATCTGGTCCTGGTGATTTGTTACTGTTAAGTTTATCAATTAATTCCAAAACCTCCTCTAGTGACACTTCAATCTGTGACAATTCCGCAGATTTGTTACCTACAAAGGACAGCTCAGGTTTGGGAATTTCCCTAACATCCTCAGCAAAGAATCCATTTAGTTTCTCCACAATGACATTATTGTTTTTAAGTGCTCCTTTTGTATCTCGATCACCTAGGGGCCCCTCTGGTTATTTAGCAGGCTTCCGGCTAATGATATACTTAAAAATACATTTTGTTATTACCTTTGGAGTTTTTGACTAGCTGTTCTTCAAACTCCTTTTGGGCTTTTCTTATTACATTTTTACCCTTAATTTGGCAGTGTTTATGCTCCTTTCTATTTACCTTGCTAGGATCTAACTTCCACTTTTTAAAAGATGCCTTTTTATCCCTCACTACTTCTTTTACATGGTTGATAAGCCACTGTGGCTCTTTTTTAGTTCTCTTACAATGTTTTTTAATTTGGGGTATACTTTTAAGTTGGGCCTCTATTATGGTGTCTTTGAAAAGTGTCCATGCAGCTTGCAGGGATTTCACTCTAGTCACTGTACCCTTTAATTTCTGTTTAACTAACCTCCTCATTTTTGCATAGTTCCTCTTTCTGAAATTAAATGCCACAGTGTTGAGCTGTTGAGGTGTTCTTCCCACCACAGGAATGTTAAATGTTATTATATTATGGTCACTATTTCCAAGCGATCCTGTTACAGTTGTCTCTTGGACCAGATCCTGCACTCCACTCAGGACTAAATCAAGAATTGCCTCTCCCCTTGTGAATTCCTGTACCAGCTGCTCCAATATGCAGTCATTTAAGTATTGAGAAATTTTGTCTCTGCATTTCGTCCTGAAGTGACATGTACTCAGTCAATATGGGGATAATTCAAATCCCCCATTATTATTGAGTTCTTTATTTTAATAGCCTCTCTACTCTCCCTTAGCATTTCATCGTCACTATCACTGTCCTGGTCAGGTGGTCGATAATAGATCCCTACAGTTATATTCTTATTAGAGCATGGAATTACTATCCACAGAGATTCTACGGAACATGTGGATTCATTTAAGAT
Organism: Gopherus evgoodei; assembly: GCF_007399415.2. Lineage (NCBI taxonomy): Eukaryota > Metazoa > Chordata > Testudines > Testudinidae > Gopherus > Gopherus evgoodei. Next base: position 306,990,675 of record NC_044322.1, on the reverse strand, counting down.
TTTTACTTCATTTGATTCTACATATTTTTCCACTTTTAGTGCCTTCTTCCCCCCCTGCCCCACAACCTGCTCTGTCCTTCCGATATATTTTGTATCCCGGAATTATTGTGTCCCATTGATTGTCCTCAGTCCACCAGGTTTCTGTGATGCCTATTATACCAATATCCTCCTTTAACAGGAGGCACTCTAGTTCACTCATCTTATTATTTAGACTTTTAACATTTGTGTACAAGCACTTAAAAAACTTGCCACTGTTTATTTGTCTGCCCTTTTCTGATGTATCAGATTCTTTTTTATGTGAATGTTTCTCATCTGATCTGGCCCATACTTTATCCCCTTCCATCCTCTCCTCCTGACTAAAACCTAGAGAATCTCTATCAATAGACTTTCCTCTAAGAAAGTCTCTGTACAATCCACATGCTCCTCTGCAGCAATCGGCTTTTCCCCATCTCTTAGTTTAAAAACTGCTCTGCAACCTTTTTAATGTTACGTGCCAGCAGTCTGGATCTACTTTGATTTAGGTGGAGCCCATCCTTCCTGTTTAGGCTCCCCCATCCCAAAAGTGTCCCCAGTTCCTAATAAATCTAAACCCCTCCTCTCTACACCATTGTCTCGTCCATGCATTGAGACTCTGAACCCTTGCCTGCCTACCTGGCCCTGCACGTGGAACTGGAAGCATTTCTGAGAATGCCACCATAGAGGTCCTGGATTTCAGTCTCTTTCCTAGCAGCCTAAATTTGGCCTCTAGGACATCTCTCCTACCCTTCCCTATGTCATTGGTACCTACATGTACCATGACCACTGGCTCATACCCAGCATTACACATAAGTCTATCTAGATGCCTCGAGAGATCCCCAACCTTTGCACCAGGCAGGCAAGTCACCATATGGTTCTCCTGGTCATTGCAAACGCAGCTATAAATGTTTCTAATGATCGAATCTCCCATTCCTAACCCTTGTCTTTTCCTAATAACTGGAGTTCCCTTCCATGGAGAAGTAACCTCAGTGCGAGAGGCAACCCCAATGCCATCTGGAAGGAGGGTCCCAACTATGGGAAGGTTTCCCTCTGCTCCTGTTGACTGCTTTCCTTCCCTGAGCCTTTCCCTGAGCACAGGGGCTGTCTGACCAGAGGTGGCTCAAATCTACAGTGTCCTGGAAAGCCTCATCAACATACCTCTCTGCCTCCCTTAGCTCCTCCCGTTCTGCCACCCTGGCCTCCAAAGCCCGTATGTGGTCCCTGTGGGCCAGGAGCTCTTTGCACTGAATGCACACATCCACCATCCGCCCCCAGGGCAGGTAATCATACATGCTACACTGAGCACAATAAACAGGATAGCCCCCACTCTGCTGCTGGGCATCTGCCTGCATTCTCTCCCACATCAACCTAAGTTAATGGTAGTGGTTTTGTTTAGATCAAGAATTTTTGATTATAGTTTAGTTTAAAGGTTTTAAAGAATGGCAAGTGTACCTTGCCCCCTTCCCACTGCCCTTCCAAACTCCCTCTCAAAATTCCCTGTTAGTGGCCCCTGTTCACAAACTATGTTGGTAACCTTTGTGTGCTTGAAGATAGGGACATGCTCAAGTGAACTGGGCCTTTGCTCTAAAATGGCCACTTTTTATCTAATAAAGTTCATCCAAAAGTTTGATTCATTACCTTTATTTGTTTTCTTGGATTAGAATATGACTTGTTCAGTATTTCTCCCTTTACACACCATAGTAGACAGCATGGCTTCTTGCCACCAACACTCAAACAATGAGTGCACTAAATTATAATTTGAATTAATATTGCAGGGAGGAAGACCATTGATCATTGCACCCTTTTGTAGCAGTCAGTGTTTACACATTTCTTCACTAAAAGTAGAGATCCACTGTACCTGGGACTTTCATTGTACCTCATAGTAAATGTATTTTCTCAACATGACTCCAGTCCATGCCTATTGAGAGCAACGGAAGTCCTTCCATTGACATCAGTGCACTTTGGATCAAGCCCAGTATTGTCTGTTACAGCTGTCCCCCTGCTGCATTCCTTTTTCCCCTCTCCTTTCTGTTTATCCTGTGTGGCCGCCCCTCCCGGCCATTGTGCTAACTAAAGTCACAGCCCTATTCATAGGAATGGCTTGTAAAGACTAACTGGAGCCATTGCTCTGCCTAGGGAAGGGGCTTCTTGCTTCTTTGTTTGGCTCCTTTGTTCAGACCCAGGCTTGGTTTCGGGGGTGCTGTCCAGAAATGCAAGACCTGAAGTGGCCAACTAATTAAGCATATAAGTCATACCTGTGGCTCAGAACATGCCCAGGCATGCCTATGCTTACCTGCAGCCTTTCCCTGCCTTCTCTCCTCCCCTATATCAAGAGGAGCCAATCAAAAGTACTGGTGGGAAACTGCCTGAGTTTGCTTTTAAAGCCAGACATTTTCTAATCAGATCTCGGAGAAGGTCCTTGCTTTGCCACCTGGTCTGATCAGCTAGGGGTCTTTGGGGGGCCCTCTCCCCGCTCTCGTTTGTTTTTGAGCATACCCCCGTTTTTAAACTCCCCTCCCACGAACAACAAATTTGTGCCTGGAGATCTCCTGATTATTGTAAGCAAATCGAGTCCTCTCTCCATCCTCCGATGCTACTGCTGTTCCTGCCTCTGTGCTTGCTGCTGTCCTGGGGATTAGTAAGAACTCCCTCTTGCAGACTCCCCCTGTCCTAGCTGCTGGCCTTGTTTCCCCAGCAGACAGACCCAAGCTAACTCCTTGGTCTGTATCTGTAATCTGTTTCTTGCTCCGCAGAGCCTTTGCTGCTAAAAATAAGCCTGTGCCGCTGCTAAGCTGTGCCTTCCTGGACTGTATCCTGGGCCGCCAGCTTGCAGCCGCCCCACTGTTGCAGTCACCCCTCCTCCCCCGGGGGCTGTACCCTGGGCACACACCACTCTGCCCTCTGGAACTACTCCCCCTCCCAATCAAAGAATCGGCATAGTGTAAGGTGCACCTGTTGGAATCAGGTTCTTAGTCTAGACAAGTTATAATTTCATTTTGCATAGCTGTGGTTAAGTTAGGTTTAAAGAATTGTTTGTATTGTGCTCTGTAAGTTAAGTTTAAAAAAGAATTGTTGCATTGTGTTCTGTTACTTGCTAATTTGTGTAGTCTTGGTTAAGTTAGATCATAAATAAGATTTTGCTGTGTTCTGTATAATTGTGGTTAAGTTTGTCTTCCCGCTGCCCTAACCCCCACCCCCAAGCTTGCCCGTGTCACTCCCCGAGCTCCCCAGTAACTCATTGCAGACTCTCTGCTGTTTAAGCTTGCAGCCTGTCTGCTCTCTGTGTCTCCCTGAGTTTATATCTCCCTCCGCAGCGCCTCTGCCTTTGATCTGTGCTCCACCACGTGCTCCTCTTCTCCCATCCCCCAACCTCATTCCTCTACCACTGCCTTTCTCTCTCTCTCTCTCTCTTTTAATCCCTTCCCCCACGTGTTCACCCCGCTCCTACTGCTGCCAAACCTCAATTGTATTACTGAAGTCTAGCATAAAACCCCATTGGTTACCCTTTTTCTCTGTGACACACCTCACATTTTACATTTACACCACTGTGACACATTTTTACCTAGAGTTGTTGGTTATTTAACACATTTTATCCATAACTGTTAGTTGGTTATATGCTGCTGTGACACATTCTTTACATAGAAATTGTTAGCTACCTGTTACATTTATACTTCACTGTTAATTGGTTACCAACTGTATTGTACCCCACTGTATTGTACCCCACTATTGAAACCCCCTATACTATTTACTAAAAGAAACCCCTCCCCAATTGTCTACCTTAACAAACCCCATACCCCAAACTATTGAATTTTCCCTGTTTTGCATTTTCTTAATAAAGTTTATTTTGCACCCCACCAATGCAGTAGTTGTCCCCCAAGATCCCCTACCTGCTGGCAGGGTCAAGTATGAGATCATTATGGACTTGTTCCTGTCTGTGATCTGTACATCAAACTCATTTACTTCAATGAGAGTTCCACTTATGGAGCTTCTCCAGTGCCCGCAAATGTTTTTTATTGTCACTCTCTGCTTTTCATTGTTTATTGAAAGCCACTACTTGTCAAAAAGGAAGCATGTAGAAATTATTAGCCAACAAGTATCTTGGGGCACATGATGCTAATGGAATAAATACTATACAATTTATTAGAGGCATCCGTTTGGGAATTGTCACAAATAATTTTCCAAGCTTGAATAGCATATTTAGCAACCTCTAACAAGTTTCTGGGAGAGAGATTACTTTGTGACTCAGCAAGGATCCTTGACATACTGCCTAAATTAGACAGTATATTAAAAAGTAATGTCAGGGACACTTTCCTACGATTATATGTGTATCTGGGGAACAAGACTGTTCCTTGTTTGCATGATGCTAGTGCTTATTGGCTGTATTCTTATTTACTGCTAACACTGACATCAGTTAGCCAGTGAATTCTTTTCATACATGAGCAGGTAAATAAAACTGATATGTCTGGAATGATACAGATCAAAAGGTGCATCTGATCAATTTTAACTTTAATTTTAACTCCAAGAACTACAGCAGGGCAATTTCCAAAGACAGCTGCCAATGCAAAGATTCTAAAAACTTATGAAGAGACAAGTAGAATTTTGTACGGTAGTATCTCATCCCTCATTGTTATAAGTTACTTCATTTATATGGTTGAAGGCTAGATCTGGTCAGAATCTTTTCATTAAATCATTTATTTTGAGGAAAACTGCCATTTTTGTCAACATCAAAATGTTCTAAAATTGTGTTTCTTTTGATGAATTTTCATTTAGAAAAAATGAAAAGCATTTCATTTCAACATTTTTGGAATGGGAATTTTAAATTATTCATTTTGACTTGAGTTTTGGAAAAAATAATAATTGTTTTTTATAGAAAAAGGATTTAAAAAAATTCAAATCAGACCAAAATGCTCTGACTGACCCAAAACAATGTCTCCCCCATTCCTCCAGACTTTTCTTTCACAGGAATTTTGAAATGTATTGTTTTCATTCCATTTTGGAACAATAAATTTCAAAATCATGGAAATGGAAAATGTGGTTTCCACCCACATCTACTGAGGGTTACTTTATGTCAAATGTAAGGATATATATACTATGTAAAGTACAATACTATGAGAACTAGTTTGGTCTAGTGGACACTGGATAAACCACGTTGCTCAGTCAGGAGAACCTTACTCAACCTTACTTCTGTTGAGTAGTACCTTACTCACCATGCAGTCCTACTGAAATCAGTAGGGCTATTTGATAAATAAGGTACTATTCCACATAAGTGAGGATGCACAATCTGATCCTTAAATTATTAGCTCTTTGGGAGAGAGATCTTTTCTTACTGCTCCTGAGGTGGCACAGCAAGGTCTTAAGGGAATAAGAGTCTCATCTTCACTGCTAGAGTTTCAGCCAATGATTATCACATCAGCACTGCAGATGTACAGAAAACTTCATCCCACCTGAAGCATTGGATCCATGTATCAGAGGGATAGCCGTGTTAGTCTGGATCTGTAAAAGCAGCAAAGAATCCTGTGGCACCTTATAGACTAACAGACTTTTAGGAGCATGAGCTTTCATGGGTGAATACCCACTTCATCGGATGCATGTAGTGGAAATTTCCAGGGGCAGGTATATATATGCAAGCAAGCTAGAGATAATGAGGTTAGTTCAGTCAGGGAGGATGAGGCCTTGTTCTAGCAGTTGAGGTGTGAAAACCAAGGAGGAGAAACTGGTTTTGTAGTTGGCAAGCCATTCACAGTCTTTGTTTAATCGTGAGCTGATGGTGTCAAATTTGCAGATGAACTGAAGCTCAGCAGTTTCTCTTTGAAGTCTGGTCCTGAAGTTTTTTTTTGCTGCAGGATGGCCACCTTAAGATCTGCCTTAGTGTGGCCAGGGAGGTTGAAGCGTTCTCCTACAGGTTTTTGTATATTGCCATTCCTAATATCTGATTTGTGTCCATTTATCCTTTTCCGTAGAGACTGTCCAGTTTGGCTGATGTACATAGCAGAGGGGTATTGCTGGCATATGATGATGTATATTACATTGGTGAACGTGCAGATGAATGAACCAGTGATGATGTGGCTGATCTGGTTAGGTCTTGTGATGGTGTAGATATGTGGGCAGAATTGGTATCGAGGTTTGTTTCATGGATTGGTTTCTGAGCCAGAGTTACTATGGTGCGGTGTGCAGTTACTGGTGATAATATGTTTCAGGTTGGCAGGTTGTCTGTGAACAAGGACTGGCCTGCCACCCAAGGCCTGTGAAAGTGTGGGATCATTGTCCAGGATGAGTTGTAGATCCCTAATGATGCGTTGGAGGGGTTTTAACTGGGGACTGTATGTGATGGCCAGTGGAGTCCTGTTGGTTTCTTTCTTGGGTTTGTCTTGCAGTAGGAGGCTTCTGGGTACACGTCTGGCTCTGTTGATCTGTTTCCTTATTTCCTCGTGCAGGTATTGTAGTTTTGAGAATGCTTGGTGGAGATTTTGTAGGTGTTGGTCTCTGTCTGGGGGGTTAGAGCAGATTCGGTTGTACTTCAGTGCTTGGCTGTAGACAATGGATCGTGTGATGTGCCCAGGACGGAAGGCACGAAGGTAGGCATAGAAGTTGGTAGGTTTTCGGTATAGGGTGGCAGGCCATGCTAGAACAGGGCCTCATCCTCCCTGATTGAACTAACCTTGTTATCTCTCGCTTGCTTGCATATATATACCTGCCCCTGGAAATTTCCATTACATGCATCCGACAAAGTGGGTATTCACCCATGAAAGCTCATGCTCCTAAACATCTGTTAGTCTATAAGGTGCCACAGGATTCTTTGCTGCTTTCATTGGATCCATGTAATTCATGGCTGGTGAAGGCCAGGGGGTAAGTACTAGGTCTCATCCTTTTGGAGACTGTCAACTCCTCTCTTAAAGAAGGCAGGCTGCCTGCTGCTTTGAAGGCCTCTCTGGGAGCACATGACCCCAGCACTCTGAGATCTATACTAGAAGTCCATTGTCTCCACCTAAAAGTTAAAGAGATTAAGATAGAGTAGGGATCGGCAACCTTTGACACATGGCTCGCCAGGGTAAGTACCCTGGCAGCCCAGGCCGGTTTGTATACCTGCCACGTCCACAGGTTCTGCCGATCATGGCTCCCACTGGCCACGGGTCGCTGCTCCAGGCCAAAGGGGGCTACAGGAAGTGGTACCGGCTGAGGGATGTGCTGACTGCTGCAAGGAATTCTGGTATATCAACTTTATTTTTTCTTAACAGGTCAGGATGGAAAGTTGAAATATTGAAATGTTTCTTGGAATGAAAAGGTCCGAAAGCTTTGATTCAGATATGAACAATCTAATTATTTTCAGTTAAGAGAAAACCTTTGTTCTGGTTTGTTGAACAGCCCAGAATCTTTTGTGTTTGGCGGGTTCAATATTAAACTGCATTTCCCTCTAGGCCAGTAGTCCTTTGATTCCCAGGATGCACAACTGGCTCAGTCTGACTGGAAACTGCATTGCAACATGAGTGATATAGTTTGACCCATAAGAGACAATAGGAGCATGAGATTCCTGGACATGAAGCAACGTCGCCCATAGGTCCATGCAGTTTTATACAGATCTAATTATAAATTAAACATTTTGGGGCAGTTCAACAAATAAAATATTGATTTTGTTTTCCCAGCCAACACTACCTGGGTCCGGCCTGTCTAAGGGATCACCTCTTATTCCATCACTGTTCTATACTTGTAAGAAAGGGTTTCCAGGGATGCCCATATTGAACGAGTGAGGGGCGTAATAATTGATAATGCTTATGTCTGGTGCTGACTGGGTAGTAGATTTTATGCACGTGACCAGATCCCTGATGATAGAAAATAACTCTCAGTGGAAAAAATCATACCAAAAACCAAAACCTGAAGTTTGATCACAGGAGCTGTCTTACACATTATCTTAATTTAAATATAACCCTAAATAGGACTTGGCCCAATAGCTATTTAGAGAATTTCATTTATAAAAATATAAACACATTTTTATCTATTATTTTGCAGATTTAAGATTTTAAACTTGAGTATTTTTTTTTGTTTTTTCTGTCCCTCTAGAATATGAGTTGCATGGGGTATTAGAGATCAAACCAAACAAATCTTACTGCAAACATTATACTTCGAAAAAATTCTTCACTTGACAGTTATTTTTCATTTGTGGCATTTTATTAGCTTCATGTTTACTTACTTTGCCTTGAAATGTCTCATCTTAATTAAAATGTCTGTCATCTCCTTGAGTTTTGCATGTTCAGTTAAAATATAATCTGAAATGACTCAGAGAAATTTGAGGACAGGTTACACAAAATTAGTGAATCCCAGCTTGCCTGGCAGAGATTCCTAGGGGTGTGTCAGAGCACTCTTAAGAGAGGAGAGGAGAAATGTGGGAAGTGTTTCCAGATGCATGTGATGGCTGGTACCTCTCAGCTGGAAGCAATGGCAGTTAAAAATATATAGTAAAATAAAATGAAGGGAAGATTTGATCCCCTAAGGCTATTCCCTGTTCCAGTGTCTGGTTAGCTCCTATGAGACCGGGGAGAAGTGCCAAACACAGCTTTGAGAGAGGCCAGTGAATAGCAGTTAGGGGGAGTAAGTTGCTTCCATGCTACAAAAATGTTCTCTAACTGGAGCTGATCTTAAGAGGCAGAAAGCGGTTGGATGGTCCTTGTAAGTAGAACTGATTGAAAATCAGAATTGTCATCCCATGGGCAATTCCAATATTTTCACATTTGTTTCCATTCCGGATAGGGATGAAAAGTTGAAATAGCAACATTTTCTGTGGAATGAAAAGTTCTGACAAATTTCAACGTGGAAATATGAAAAAGGTTCATGTCAGATGGGTTTGATATGAAACTGCATCCACCTGTGCTTGCACATCTCTTCAGCCTCCCTCAATTCTCTTCTGTGGATTGGACTTCCTGAACAGACTACAGCCATTTAGCAGACACCATGTTTTCCATTGAAAAAACATGTTGATGGAAAATTTCCAACCAGAGGCTCACTCAGTGTGTCTGTCTTCCACTTTTGCAGGAGAACACAGGAAACACAGGCACTGGTATGACCAATTCCCATGTGTCACTTATACAACTAAAAATCAGCGCTAACTCCACTAAAGTCAATGGCATTAAGACAGTGTAAATGTAAGCAGTGTGAGTGACAGCATTATTATTATACTCCTATTAGATGTCCAAATCAGAACTGAGGCCCTATTGCTCCTAACCCAGTACTAACACATATCAAGAGACTATCCCAGCCCCAGACCTTATAATGTAATTCTCAGACAACACATAATAAGCAAGTTCCACAGAAAATAGGCAGGAGGCTTGACAATAGTTTTTCCTCTCTTAATATCCATATGTAGGAGACAATGGTGGCAGAAGTAAATATTGGCCTGTCCCTAAAATGCTGTATGTGTTTTCAAACCGCTCATTCTGGAAATGATGGAACACCTGAATATTAAAGTCTTGTCCCATATGATTGTAAAAGCCTGGTTACTAGCCCTTTATATCAAAAGGGAGTTTCTGTTGTAGCAAAATGGGATTTATTATTTTTTATTGCTGCCTACATACTCATCATTTAAGGTTTCCTTCTAGACTGCCACATTCCCATGCTAAATAATCTTGACTCTAGCTTATTAGTGAGTTGCATCAGTATGTAATAACACTAGATGTTCTCTAGTAGACTGATGTATGGCATTCATTGTCCTGCAGGAAGACAAGACACCAGGAACGTAGTATAACTAGGCTGCAACTTCATTAACTAACAAATCTAGGCACTATCCAACAATAACTCATCCACTGCGGGTCACCATTATTTGTAACCCATTGTACACACAGACGGGCTGCCATCAGCCCCTACTCCTCCATTCCACCTGGTCCCGGAGCCATTGCTAGGATCTCCTCTGCTTATGACAGTTAAAAGAGTGGGGAGAAGATGAGTTTGTCTCTTCAGTGTATCAGACATTAGGGGTCCCAACAATCCCATTGTACACCTTTTTTAGGAGACACTTTTCTTAATCTTCTTCCAGTTTTATTTGGGAACTGGACCACTAGGCAGCTGCCCCTAGGAGACACCAGCAATTTGCTTCATGACCTTCCCCTCATCCCTTCCAGATTGCTGAACTATTAACAATTCCTACAAAGGCTGGCTCAGGGTGGAGTTGGTTGTTCATTTGTGGGTTTCCTCTCTGTTTTGTATCAGCTCAATGCTTGTGCAAGCAAGACAGTAAAAACACCTTTTTCTCTTTTCTGTTCCTAATATCAGCCAGTCCAAAGGAGAAAATGCCAGGCATTTGCTCTCAGTACCGGGATTACCATGGTGCCTGCACCGGTCCCACAATCAGAAGGGGCCCTGGCCAGCCCGACACCCCAGCTGGCTGAGCCAGCCAGGAAAGCTGCCCCCACCCCTGCTACACCCCTACTCCGCCACCCCACTCCACCCTGCATCTTCCCACCCCTGCTCTGCCCCAGCCATGCCCCCACTCCACTCTTCCCCCACAAGACCTCTCCCCTGAACTATGCGTCCCAGGGGACTGCAGCAGGGATACACCCTGAACAAACCAGGCAGTAGGAAGTGGAGCAAGCAGGCCCCAACCTGGTTCATTCTGCCAGTGAGTGCTGAGGGGCAGTTTCCCCCTGCCCCCCAAGCCTCAAAAGGAGATGGAGCAGTGGGGAAGGGACATGGGATGAGGAAAAGAAGGGGGTGGGAGGAAGTGGGGGCTGGGGAAAAGAGGTAGTGGGGATGAAAGAGATGGGGTGGGAGGAGATGGGGCAGTGGTGAAGGGACATGGGATGGGGAAGAGAAGGGGATAGGAGAAGCAGGGACATTGGGGAAGGAGTATGGGATGAGGACAAGAAGGGGGCTGTGGAAGCGGGGGCAGAGGGAAAGAGGCAGTGGGGAAGGAAGGGAGTGGGGTGAGGAGGAGATGGGGCAGTGGGTAAGGGGCATGGGATGGGGAAGAGAAGGGGATGGGGGGCAAGTGGGAAGCTGAAGATCAAGAGGGGAGCCCAGCATGCGGCATCCCCTTGGCAGAAGCTTCTTAAGCAGGCCCATTGAACCCTCACCTTGAAACCTCCCACCTCCCCTGCCTCTGTACCACCCTGATGAGCCCCCCAGACTCCCTCCCCACTGAGCCCCGAATACCTGCATGTGGACCCCCACTCAAATGAACCCCACCTCCCCTGCACCTAGAACCCCCCTGCTGAGCCCCAAACACCTTCACCTGGAGTCCCTGCAGTGTCCCATTGCCCTTGCACCTGGAACCCCCCAATGAGCTTCTGTGCATCCAGATCTCCCACTGAGCCACCCCACCCAGATTGCACTACAGAGAACTCTCTTACCCCCACCTGAATCTCCCAACACTAAGTCCCTCTGCACTTGGATCCCGCTGCCGGGCTGAGCCTGCTCACCCACATCTGGTGCACCTGGCACAGGGAGGCAGGGCACCAGTATGTTTCTGGGACAGGCCTGACCCTTGCACTATGTGAGGGCCAGGTACAGCCTCACTGCCGAGTCCTTGTCCCGGAGTGGGGTGGAGGAGGCTGCAGGGTAATCTCCCACCTCCATGCAACCAGTGGCCTGTGCTCCCCACTGCCATGTTGGAGCCTCCACATTTATTTATTGACAAATAACATTTGCAGAATTTTAAAATATTTGTGCACAGAATTTTTAATTTTTTGGTGCCGAATCCCCTCAGGAATATGGGGTGCTGTGCAGCTGTGATGGTGGGACTGTGAGGAAGGTGGTGGGCAGTGGGGAGGTCTATGGGCAGGGGGCTCTGGGCGAGCGGTGTGGTGTGCAGGATGCGCTGTGCAGTTGTGGTGGGAGGCCAGTGGGGGAAGTCTCTGGGAGGGGTGGGGGCTGGGCATAGAGATCTGTGGTAGAAGACTCTGGGTGAGGGTGCGCTGGGCATAAGGGTAGGGCATTGGGCAGGGGAGAGGTGTGGTGCAAGCCCGCCATCAAGGGGAACAGGCATGCTGGCAGCACAGGGCTGGGCAGGTCAGTGTGCATCTGGCAGCTGCAGGTTTGTAAACAGTGCCCTCCTGCTGGGCTGCGCAGAGCGGGGATGCTCCCTCCACCCTGTGCCTCATTGCCCCCAGCCTGCCCTTCACTCTGGAGACTGACCATCCTGCCCCCCTGCACCTTTCCCCATGAGGGCCCACAAAAATATTTGGCGCTGGGCCCACAAAAAGTTAATCTGGCACTGCTTGCTCTCGACTTTTGCTCCATTATCTGGATCAGGATCTTTGCCTATGATGGAGAAAAGCTTCACTGCAGTATGGTGACCACCAGCAGTGTGCCCAGAAAAAAAGCACTAAAGAAGAGGAGCCTTTTGGCTGTACACAGGGTGGATTTGTTCACATGGGGATGAAATTTCTATGTAAAGGAACGAAGTGGCATGAAATCAGTTTTGTTGCAAAGGGGAGAGAGCAGCAGAATTCTCCAAGCACTTTGTAACTGCTTCCTCAAAAGCCCATGTGGGGAAAAAAAGATGATGAACTCTTAGTTGAACTCAGTCTTTGCCACTATTTGTTAGCGACAGAGTGGAAAGAATGCAGATCAAGCCAATATTTCTGCAGGTAATGGCACTGAGGTCAGGCTAGATAAGAAGATTTATGGAATTGTTAGTAACCCTGTGTGATTAGGATTTGCCCTACTCCTCCTCTCTCTGCTTTCGTCTACTTTTGCTTCTCAATTTCTCTTTCCTCATATAAAGTTAGACTAAAAACAGTGCTAAAGGGACCTGCACTAGAGAAACTCAGGCTGTATACCAAGAAAAGATTGAACAGCTCCCTTTTAATTAATATGATTTATTAGATCTTAAACTAAAACAATACTGTTCTAGTTTTTGTAGTTCTCTCATTATGGGCTTCTTTTATTGAATCTCCCTTTCTTATTTTCCTTGTTAACTTTGATAAACCTCTCAAAAAACAGTAAAGCCCTGTGGAGTAGAGAATCTCAGAGTTCTAAACCTATTTATGATGCTGTTCACTTTTCCACCCTTATTATGACAACATTTTCAGGAGACAACAATATAATAAGGAAGTTTATTATAAGGAGACTGAAAGATAAGGTGGTTATTTTTGTTTGAATTCAGGGTAGCCATTGGCTTCTGTCAATGTGCCACTAAACCATATTGTTTTCCTAATTAATGAAAAAAATAAACCAGCTGTTTTGTTTTGAGAAATTAATCATATCCTAAACTATCTTACAAAGAACTGTTACACCTGATTTGCAACCATGCAATTCCACTAATTTCAATTGAGTTACAATGGGAGAAAACTAAAGTAATGCAGTTGTGAATCAGACCTGAGTCTCTTCACATTCAGCCTGGAAATATGGCATAATTTTTAAAAGTGCAAGTAATTAACCATTGGAAGAACTCAGCAAAGGTCATGGTGGATTCTCCATCACTGGCAATTTTAAAATCAGGATGGGATGTTTTTCTAGCAGCTATTCTTTGGGAATTATTTTGGGGAAGTTATATGGCATGTGTTACAGGCACCATATCATCAGACTAGATGATCACAATGATTCCTTCTAGCCTGGAAATGTAGGAAACGGCACTTCCATTCTTCAGCCTGGCTCTGAGAACTGGCAAAGACTAAACAAAGTTATATCTAGAGCTATTTTATTTGGTATGAGCACTTAACATAAAGTTGTTGAGGTAAACTAGGGTACGCTTATTTAAAAGTTATGTTTATTCTTGTAGATCAAGAAATATTCTGGGAAAACTACCCATATTCTTTTTAGCTTTCTTTGTAATTTCCTCCCCTGAAAATCAAAGCAGAAATCAAAAAATAAAAAATAAAATAAAGTACACATTTCCCTTTTCCACAAGCTCACTTCATCATGCACAGTTAGCTGACTCCTGTCTCTGCCTATCCTACTGTGATTATTCAGACAAAAGCTGGCCCGAAAGAAATATTTGCAGCTGAAACACTTAAAAAGCATTTGCTCATGCAAAAATATTTTTTTCCAAAACCTGGTTTAATGCATTAGTGACACAAATCTATAACAACATTTACCCAATGATTATTCCTCTAAACTCTTTGTAACTGGGACTCACTGCATTTTAAATAAATCTACCATTGACAGAGAGGTTGATTTGGAAGTTGGTAATGTTTTTCATATAACTGTTTTAGGGAAATACTTTTAATGCAGTTAAAATCTTTTCAGTTTCTTCTTATTCATAATGACATTACCTATTACACTTTCTGTGTAAGCCCCTTTATCTAAGATACTTATATGGCTTCCATTACTTTAGTCTCAAGCACCTCACAATCTTTAATGTATTTATCCTCACACACCCATGTTACAGATGTTACAAGGCTAGGAAGACACAATTTTCTGCTTTGTCTAGCCATATACATAATTTTCTGAATGGTATGAATGATGGAATATAACGTTGTGAGCAACATGCTTGCACTACAAGAAGAGTAATAGCAAGCAGTGGTCAGAAAAGGATTAGTGCTCAGTTGCAATCAACTGTTTTCATTTTCTAGAAGAACATTCCATAAACAGCTTATTTAAAAATGTCAATGAAGAAATGCTTTTAATGAAATGATGTGGTAGCAGTACTGTATTTAATATTAGAGAAAATCAGACATTTTCAATGGGAAGCTAACAAGTTACTATCTTTAGTTCCAATCATGTAACGAGCTTTCATGAAAGGGCAGGCTCTTGTGAAGCTCATTGCCGGATCAGTGCCTTCAATAACCTTCTCTCTCAATGCCCTAGTGTGGTGGTTAAGCTCAGAAGGGATGCAGCAGCTGGCAGAGTCCTGGATGAAGCTTTTGGAAGCTTAGAGCAGGGCAGACTTAGAAGAAGGCCCTCAGTCAGAGAATTCCTCATCCCCACAAATAAGGATGAACCCAAACCTGACTATCTTTGAGGCACAGTGAAAGCAAACCTCCTAGCATGAGCAAAGGCAAGAGAATGGTCAATCATTATATTCTCATGGATATTTATAAAAATTAATTCTTCTCTCCCAGGAAATAACAGCCAGTGGGCAACAACAAGGGTATGTCAAGGGGTGTGATTCCCATCTCACACCAACATATTCACACTAGCATTGGGCTAAAAATAGTACTGTAGCCACAGTCACATGGTCAGCAGCAGCACAGGCTAGCCACCCTGTGTATATATCCATGGGGTCAAGGAAGGTCTGTACTCATGGAAGCTAGCCTTTGCAGCTGCTAGGGTTGTCAACTCTCCAATACCAAAACCCCAAACACCCTTGCCCCGTCCCTGCCTTGCTCCTTCCCCAAGGCCATGCCCCTGCCCCGCCCCTTCTCCGAGGCCTCAGTCCCTGCCCACCACATCTCCCCTCCCTCCATCGCTCACTGTTTCCCACCCTCATTCACTTTCACCAGGCTGGGGTAGAGGTGAAGGAGGGGGTGCGGGCTCTGCATTGGGGATTGGGGCCAAGGGGTTCAGAGTGTGGGACGGGACTCCGGGATGAGCCTGGGGCAGGGGTTTGTGGTGCAGGAGGGGATTTGAGGTGCGGGATCCAGCTGGGTGGTGCTTACCTTGGGTGGCTCCCGGGAAGCAGCCGACATGTCCGGCTTCTCGGCTTGGGAGGGGCCAGATGGCTCCATGCACTGCCTCTGCCTGCAGGCATCACCCCTGCAGCTCCCATTGGCCGGGAACCAAGCACTAAGGGACAAGCAATAGAGAGTAGACAAGTTCCATGAGGTAGCTGGGAGTAAGTCCATGGAGGGTTTTGAGATCAAGGGCCATAGTTCTGCCCTCAAAAACCCGTTCACATTGAAGTCAATTTATATGTTGAACCAAGATTTTTTTCTGAACAATTTGTGTCACTAAGATTAGGAAGGCACCTTTACTAGAACTGTGACCTCTTCCACCTTGCCTCAGGGATGGCTGCAACACTTTTCTATCACTGTTCTAACAGGAGAGGAGCTGTTAGTGCTTATTATGTTTTAGTGCTCCTAGTTAGCTTATTCTGTTGCAAATACTCTTCTGTTTAACTTTTAGCAATTAATTTCATAATCTAGTTCAAAACTCCCTTCTCTGGGCCAAATTCTACAGTCAGTTATTTCATGTGACTCCCATGGATTTAGGGGGAAGCAGTACAGATAAAATAAGATTCTCCTTGTCATAACTTTCTTACTCAGATCTGAACCTTAGAGTTCAGAACATGAGAAGCTAGCATGAAACCTCCAAACTTAATTACCAGCTTGGATCTGATATCGCTGCCACCAGCCAGAATTCCAGTGTCTGGCTCACTCTGGTTTCCCCAAAACCTTCCCTGGGGAACCCCAAGACTCAGATGCCCTGAGTCTCACCACAAAGGGAAATAACCCACTTCCCTTCCCCCTCTTTACCTCCTCCCAGATTTCCCTGCCCTGGGTACTCTAGGAGATTCCCTGCTTCATGTCCTTGAAACACCGCACCGAGAAATCAAATATTTCTCTCCCCTTACCCAGAGGTTATGCAAATTCAGGCTTAGTAAATCTAACACAAAGAGATTCTCTCTTCCCCCTTGTCTTCTTCCTCCCACCAATTCCCTGGTGAGCTGCAGACTCAATCCCCTTGAGCCCCCACAAAAAAAATCCAACAGGTCTTAAAAAGAAAGCTTTATATAAAAAGAAAGAAAAAGACATAAAATGGTCTATGTTTCAAGGTGACAATATACAGGGTCAATTGCCTAAAAGAAAAAATGAATAAACAGCCTTATCCAAAAAGAATACAATTTAAAACATTCCAGCAACTACACACATGTAAATACAAAAAAAACAATATAAACCTATTGTCTTACTATCCTTGTACTTACAACTTGGAAACAGAAGATTAGAAAGCCTGGAGATTCCTATGGTCACTCTCAGAGCCCAGAAAGAGAACAGACCAAGAACAAAGGACTCACACCCAAAACTTCCCTCCACCCAGATTTGAAAAAGTCTTGTTTTCTGATTGGTCCTCTGGTCAGGTGTTGTTTGTTACCCCTTTCCAGGTGAAAGAGACATTAACCCTTAGCTATCTGTTTATGACACTCCTCATGCAACAAAAATAAATGAAAGAATTTCCTTCCTGAACCTTCACTCGCTGAATCTTCACATATGCCCGTATCCCTTCCGATATAGTTCTTCCTATGCAAATTTATTCTATGTGTTCATTTGTGCCATTCAAATGAAGAACTGTTAACAAGGAGTTACTCTAGATGTTAATGCCATTTAATATAGGTTAACATACGAATAAAGTTAGTTGTTTGCTGGCCCACATTCTCTCCCCCAGGTGTGTATCGCACTTGGAGGACAGTGGTTCCTCATACAGAAAATAGCTTTATTTACTTACATAACTCCCCATGCAGAAACCGATTAAAAGTACTGTTTCTTCTGAAATGATTAGGCCTTGTGAAAATGTCTAACGTACCAAACTAAACATAGCTGACACTTCCTTACTTTGATAAACCTTTGCTTATCTTTGTGCAGTGCCTTTGTGTCATCACAGATATTCTCATTATGTCACATCTGCAATGAATTATTTAAACATTTTAATAATGAACTACCATACCTCTGAACAAGTAAATAAACACACTCCTTCAGACCGAAAGTAATTCAACGCATGAAATTAGCTTTGCTGCTAGAAATAATATGGGGCTGGATCATGCTGTCAAGATCTGAACGCATAGGGCTTTGCCTGTGCGTGGATTGTCCCTGTCCTGCGTGAGATCAGCAACCTCCACTGCATTGTTCATCCCTCCTCAGCTCCTCTTGCTCAGGCCCCATGGAGAGCCCTCTGTGGGGTCAGGAGACACAGGGGAACAAGCCAGGCCATGAGCGATGCTGGGATGACATTGTTTTCCTACCAGTCCTGTTCAGATAATTCAGAACTTGATACAGCTGCAAGCTGTGGAGCACCTCAGTGCTGGGGAATCTCCGCATTATGGGAAGCCCTGGTAGCATGGCTCCAGGAGACTCATTCTGCTCTTATTTACACCAGCGTAAATACGGATGATCTCCAATAAATTAAGTAGAGTTACACTAGTGTCAAACTGGTGTCAGATCAGAAAGGGGGCTGTATGCTTTCACATAAATGTATCTAAAGTAAAGGGAATAAATGTAAAAAGAACGAGGAGTCCTTGTGGCACCTTAGAGGCTAACAAATTTATTTAAGCACAAGCTTTCGTGGGCTAGAACCGACTTCATTGGATGCATGCAGTGGAAAATACAATAGGGAGATATATATACACTGAGGACCTGAAAAAATGGGTGTTGCCATAT
Organism: Gopherus evgoodei; assembly: GCF_007399415.2. Classification (NCBI taxonomy): domain Eukaryota; kingdom Metazoa; phylum Chordata; order Testudines; family Testudinidae; genus Gopherus; species Gopherus evgoodei. The sequence continues at coordinate 306,972,424 of NC_044322.1, read as the reverse complement.
TAACTATAATGAGATAAATCAATTAAGCTCACCTTACATATATATATAAGCTTATGCATGAAAGCTTATGCTCAAATAAATTTGTTAGTCTCTAAAGTGCCACAAGTACTTCTCATTCTTTTTACATTTATTTCCATTACTTTAGATACATTATTTTTGCTGATATAGACTAACATGGCTGCCGCTTGGAAATAAATGTGGTTCCTTCTCATTATATTAATTGATATTTGTACAATGCTTTGCAACTGAAATGTGCTTTAGAAGTGATCAGTACTAATAACAAATAATAGCTTGACACATTGCCCAGTGCTCTGAGATCATGTAATTAATAAGAAGCATTTAATGAAAATCTAAGTCAGAGGATATAGATGATACTAATTTAGTGGATTAGTGTGAGCTAACACGGCAACATTACTATGCAGTTTACTGTTGTTTACAATACAGTACTACATACTTATTATACATTACTACTTTTGTCCCCACAGTAGCAACTCAGAAAATAATTCACATCAGTGCTGGAGGTTACAAACTACTGCAGAGAAATATTGCACAGAGACATCATTCACAGATGGCATAGGCTTCTGGCTCTCTGCAAAAAATGGGCATGCTGCAAACTGTAGAGTAGCCAAAACACCAACTAGTTCAGACATTGCTGTTAGTTTCACGTGTCTCAGCTGGCATCCCTAGCTGGAGACAAATAACTTGGTAATGACATTCCACTTTTAATTCTGTCCAGTTGTTAAATTTGTCTCGGTTTCTTTGCCTTGTTGGCTATTAGGCAGCCCAAATAATAAGAACAAAATATTCTGTTGGCTTTCATTTGCTTAGAGCAAAACAACCTAAGAAGGCCAGTGAATTAATGAACAATAATTAGATCTTGGACATAATTCAAGATTTATATTGTATTTAATTCAGCTCAGTAATTTTGATTGTTTGGCAACGCATATCAATTAAGCAAAACCTTAGATATTTAATGATTCAGCAAACCCAAAACAGTAGCAACATTTTTCAAGTAAAAACTGCAAAGAAAGACTAATGTCAAAAACAAACCAACAGCAGCCATGTTTCTGGACTGTAGAGCACAGCGGCGAGTACTATCAGAGTACTGTATCTTTGATTCAAAGTGGCCCTGGTGCTGGTGCTAACAGAGGTTGTGACAGTTTGGTGAATTATATGTAAAACATGAATTCTGGCTGATTTTATGAAATTGCTGTATGGTTGAATGTCTCTGTGTTTACTGAATCACCCATTTGGTACTGGAGTTGGTGTCACTTATCTCCCAGACCAGGAACAACTGAGATTCATTAACCTGTATGGCTTTCTATTCAAATAGGAGCCCCTTAGAACAATGGGATGACTGCAACATAGGTGAAGACCAGTTGTACCTAGGCTTATTATAGGAGATTTCGCACACTGTCTCAGCTGGTGTTCAATAACCACGACATCAGAACACGAACTAGATTTTTAGTTTATAAAGCAGTGGTAATCCCAACTCTCCTCTATGGCTGCAAGACTTGGGTGACTTACAGGAAAGACCTGAAAAACCTGGAACACCAGCACTTTCTCCTGCAAATCCTTAACATAAAGTGGGAGACTAGCTGCACGAACATCAATGTCTTTACAAGGGCCAATACCTTCAGTAATGAGGCCCTGATTATCCAGCACCAGCTGAGATGGAGCAGGCACTGTGTACACATCTCTGATGCATGCCTACCAAAACAATTGCTGTGTGCCCAACTCACCAAGGGAGAAGGGAAATGAGGAGACCAAAAGAAATGCTTCAAAGACTCCCTCCAGACATACATCAAGAGATGTGGCATCAATACCATGCACTGGGAGTCAGTAGCCCAGGACAGGGCTAACTGGCAAAGACTTGCCAGAGAAGGAACAATCACTTTTAAGGAAAATCACCTTGCTTTGGTCACATAAAAATGCCAGAAAAGCAAGGACAGATGACTGTCATGCAGCAATCATGACCCAACCCTGCCTTTCAACATCACCTGCAAGCTTTGCCAACAAGTTTGCAGTTGAAGGATCGGACTCCTCAGTCACCGAAGGACCCATAAAAAATAAAAAACCTGTGGAAGAGATCATCCTCAACCTTGAGGGATCACCATAGTCGACTTCAGAAGGTGGGGTTGGAACAATGCAAAATCCCATCAAGGAAGAGGGAGCAAAGAAACCAGGTGTCAGAACTGGCTTTTTCAAACAGAGACTGGGAGGTTCGGGGAGCATAGGGGGTTCTGGTCTCTGAGTGAGGGGAACCTTTTGACTACTGCATCTGAACAAGCTCAGGGGAACTTCCTGCAGGAGTCAGAGGAGAGAGTCTGTGAGCTGGAAGAGAAGACTGAGGCAAGGGAGAGGGGATCTGAGACCCGTGAAGGTACTGACTAAAACCCAGAGAATGCTTATGAGTAGTGAGGAATCCGAGGGAGGGAATTACATCCAGGTGTTTTTAACTTTGACTGGATCAGTGTATCTCTTATGATTTCTCTGAGTAAAGTACAATTGGTTTAGTAATTCCTTTGCAAAGTCTATGCACTACTTGCTTCAACTATCACGTGACTCTAAAGTGTTGATCTATAAGCCAAAGTAACCACAGTGGTGGAACTCTGGGGAGGATGTGCTTAATCTAATTGGGAGACTTGGGAGGGAGGTCAGGGAGGGACCAATGGTCCTGGGGGACCAGAGCAGCTGGAACACAGGATTCCATTCCCTATAGTTGGTATGATACAGTTTGTGTCCACAGGAACAGAGCCTATGACTGGAGACTGCCCAGACACTGGGGAGCTTAGAAGTGCATGGATTGAACACTTGGGCCACAAAGAAAAGCTCAGCCAGGACAGTGACATTATGTGCCAGTTTGAGCCTGATCCAAGTGAAAATATCCATTGCCTCTGAGCTGTCTGATACCCAGGAGGCTTCAGATTCTAGCTCCACACTATGCCAGCATATTCAAGACAGAGCAAGAGCTCAGTCAGCCACAAACAGCTCATACCAATTCCAAGTCTCCTGCTACACACCTATATAGTCTCTGCTTTATGGTGATGAATTGCAGAATCACCTGGGAAGTAAAGTGATCTTGCAAATGATCTTTTCTATTCCTGTGCTTCACTGGTCCCAGTTTCCAGGACTTTCAATCTGTCATATCTACCCACCAATTCTCAGTCAAACACAGTGCATCCATATCCAAGACAGAGTAAATCTGCATACCTGGGATAAGACAGATTTTGCCTATCCGCTGCTGCCATATTTTTAACACAAAAAGGTATGTGGGAATGTGGCCAAGAGTGGGTGATCCCCAGCTCCATGGTCACCAGAAAAGTACTGGGGGCAAGATGAGTGTTGGAGCTAGAGCTCTGCTCACTGCCATTATACCGGTGCCTCTTTTGCTCTCTTCCTAGATTCTCACATATTCCCCCTTTTACTGGCTCATCCTTCTTTGTCTGTCCTCTGCCTATCTTTCTATACCCCTAGCACTGTATCTCCCCGTATTTTCTGGCTTCTGCCTCCCTCTCTTCCTTTCAGGACACTGAGGGAACTGTATACACCTTGCAGGCACATCTGCAGATGAAGGTAAAGCATAGCTTTAATACCAGGCACCTCCTCTGCTCTACTGATGTGCTATTAGGGCTCTTGAATGTTCCTGGAAGCCCTTATTAAAATTTTGCCACAAAACTGAAAAGAATGTTGTGATGACTTCCCAGTCACTGATGGAGGGCAACATTTCTTTGAATACTGCTGAATAATCCCTGGCAGACCTGACCACGCCCTGAGACTCATACAAATATTACTGATGCACTTTTCTTTAGAATGCATCAGATTGCATTGAAATGTTGACAACTTTCCAAAAATATGTCCCTGGGAAGAGACTCCCAAGACCCACTCCTAAATGGGTATTTAACCTCAGTCTTCACTTCAGATTCCACTGTGCTATAATGGAAATGGTCTTGATAGATTTTTGAAGAACCAGTATATAAATACTTGTAGCAAAAGTATATCTTATCATAAGCCTGGATGCCAAGTCGTGTTGCTTCCTTCTATGGAAGAAATAATTTCTTCTGTGAGAAATAATTTTAAATCAATGCATGGATTCCCCAGAATTGCACCCTCTTCTCCATAAGTACAAGCCCTGGAGTAGGTTTCTTCAAAAAGGGGAATTTGTGGAAGCTCTCGGTTAGACTATTGGCAGCATGTGTCTGTTCCTGTGACTTATTCAGTGCAAGCAAATTCCAATAGCAATAGTACTGGCCTATTGCCACTGGCCCTGTTGCAGAAAGCTGGATCAGTGACAGTCTGAAATTGCACATCCATTATACTGTGAGAAAAGGACTCTCAGCCACATCCAGACAATTATGAAAAGCTGAATATTATGTATTACCATCCCCAAGTTATGGGAAGTGGTATGAGTGTGAGCACCTGCTGTACAGTGGGCAACAACAATAGCACTGCTATGATTTATTGTGTTGTACATTGGCTTAACCATAAACTGCCAAGGTAGCTGTGACTGGTCAATGTTAGAGGGGTTTCATGAGTGACTGAGGTAATGGCTACTTGAGTTTCTTTTAACTAACACAAATTATTTTAGTTTTATGGCAGCACTTTTGCTCCCAAGCAGCTGACCAGTATCAAAGTGCTAACGTAACCCACACTGGTTAAGAATCTTAACAGGCTCCAGAGTTTTTGTTGGGTTGTTTCTTTCTCCCTCTTTCCTCATGGTTTATGTTATAGGTTTGGGCAAGTATAGTCCAAATACATACACCTGGGAAGCAGCTATTGTTACCACTGAAGACTGCAGCAGCTATAGCAGGTTAGTTTATTCAGGCAACAGGAAATTTCTCCTCCTCTTTCATAAACCATGTGGACTTTTGGAAAGAAACTGTAAGGAGGAAGCCAGCCAGAGGCTGAAGCAGGCTCAACAGCTGCAGCAAGTCATTCAAGCAGGGGGAAATCAGGCTGTTTTCACACTGAACATTCCATCCCCAGCCAGCCTGTTCATTTCAGCCTTTCCCACCAACTCCTCCCTTCCTTTTCATCCAGCTAATTCCTTCCTAACATAACTCCACTGCAAGGATTTAAATAATAAAACAGAAACAACATTGTTCACTCTCCTCCCTCTTTCCTGTACCCTGCAGGGGGTGACTTTTCATGTCAATTGAGCAGAATTCTTTATTACAAGAATTCTATTGCATTACATGACATTACTGGGCAGGCCTATGCCATTGGGAGGAAACCCAGGTGCTCTGAGCTAGCATTTGGGCTATTGCCTGCTGCTTACCCAGTAACGGGCGGTTATGAGATGCCTAGCATGGAAGAAGTAAGCTATCAGGCAGGAACAATCAGTTGTGAAGCATATCACGGCACTTCCTGTGCATATCATCTCTAAGTAGGAAGTGAGAGATGTTACCAGAAGAGGAAAAACAGAATAAAAAGAGACAAGCACCACTAAGTCATCTAGAGGCATCCACTAGCCTCAGTAGATCCCTCTGAGGTAGGTATTTATTATTCCCCTCATTTTACAGGTATAGAAACTAAGGCAGAGAGATTAAGTGACTTGCACAGTTCTGCGCATTAAATTACAAGACTACTCCACCCCAAGTGACACGACTGTCCTAATTATTCATCATTAGGCTTCTGATGGGAACACACTGATGTGGAGGATATTGGATGATGATAAAGAAAATGGAAATAAGATTTTCCAGCTTCTGACTGTGTGCATTTAAAATACAACATGGCGTCACACTGAGACTTCTAATGTAACATTGACAAATGTGATGAAGAGTAGATTTAAAAAGGTCTTTCAAGATTTTGCACTATGCCTAAAGAGACCACTCTTCAGAATTGATCACCACCACAGAGAAGCCTGCTGAAGACCTTCAAAGTGACCTGGTGTAGTGTCTTTAAGTTAGTTTTTTCAGAAAAAAACAACAAAAACAGATGACACAGCAAGTATGAATCATTTCTCGTAGGTGCACAGCTTGAACTATACAGCTTTATTTGTTGGTAGAACATTTCTCTTATCAGCAAGATCAGCAAGTCTTACCCCAATCTGATGGCCTCGTGTTGTATGACTGATCTGCTGCCACAGAGAACATGCAATAAACAATCTAAAACATTTGTAGAGAAAGGTGCACAAAGGCATAAAGATCACTTGTAGGTGATAGCTAAAATGCAGTTTGGAGAGGCTGAGAACTTTTTGTTGATCTGGGAGTGCAAAGAAGCGTCTTCCCCTATAACTAAAGAAGGTGGATTGAACTAATGGACCTATCACCGCTGAAAAAATGTTATTCAGGAATGAAAGTGTTCATTAAACTGCTGCAGTTAAAAGGGCTTTAAAACTGTCCTCCATGAAAAAGCAGCAGGATACTGACAATAAAGAGCACTGCAACCTGTGGCAGATGTGAATATTGCCCTGCTGTGAGCCATCTTACTCCATTTAAAAGATCCATAACTGCAGCCCAAACAATTTTGATTCCTCTTAATTACACTTCCAAAGGAAATGAGATTAATTTACGAATAAGCTTGTTAAAATAATAATACTCTCAGGTAAAGCCATTGTAATTAATGTGATATTGGAGAAAAAATAAGATATACTGTGCTGGAATTATTAATATTTGGAATTATTAATATGGAAGACCAGCAGACACTAATTTCACAATAAATTTCTTTAGTAAGCCCAAAGGTCAAATGTTATTTTATACCATTGCTCTAAACATTCCTAACAGCCTAAAATTAAGCAATCAGTACGTCCAATACAGTAACAAAGTATTCATAAGCACGTGTAAATCATTGGTTCCCAAATTGGGTCTAAATCATTGGTTCCCAAACTGGTGCGTGAGCTCCCCTGGAGGGGCATGAAGAAATTCCAAGGGGGGCACGATGCTGCCAGGCCCTTGAGCTGTCAGCCAGGGAGGTTAGCCCTTAGCCCCTTCCCTCCTATCTCCTCTCCCCTGCAGTCATGTCTCCGTTCAGACAGTGTGGCTTGTGCCTGCCCACCTCCCAGGCTTTCCAATAAGCCAGTCCTGCCACTCTGAGCAGCCTAGTAAGGGGGCAGGGAACAGGGAGAGGGGGAGTTGGATAAGGGGCAGAAGGTCCTGGGGGGCAGTCAGGGGACAGGGAGCAGTTGGATGGGGTAGGGGGACAGTCAGGAGACAGAAAGCATGGTGGGTTGGATAGACATGGGAGTCCCAGGGGGTCTGTCAGGGGGTGGGGGTATGGATAGGGATCAGGGCAGTCAGGAGACAAGGGTGGGGTCCCAGGGGGACAGGAGGTCCTGGGAGGAGGTGGTCAGGGGACAAGGAGCAGGGGGAGTTGGATAGGGAGTGAGGCCCCAGGGGAGAGGTTAGGGGCAGAGGGTCCTGGGAGGGGGCGATCAGGGGACAAGGATCAGGGGGCTTGGATGATGGTAAAGGAGAGGTGGGAGGTATGAGGGTTTCTCAAAAATTAAAAAGGGGGTGTGATCCTGAAAAGTTTGGGAATCCCTGGTCTAAATGAACTCTCGACCGACAGCTAGTTGAGGAGGTGGAGAGACTTCAGGAGCAAACTATATTTACATGAACACACCTACTCTGCATTGGTATCCAGCAGACAGGAGCTGTGTAGCTTCAAGTGATCTGCTTTGGCTGGTATTGAGTTACAAATCACTTTAGTACTGAATGTGGAGTAGTGAAATGTTATCAATGCTGTTGTCTTTCTTGTATGAGTAAAGGGGAGCAGAACTATACTCAACCTGCCCCAAATGAGGAGGTCATCCTCAGCTGAAAGAACCTAGTTAAGCTAGGGGCTCAAATTCCAGACTCCTATGAAAGTAAGAGGAGATGGGAATAGATGTCCCTGTTATGAGGTATGGCTGCTTCCAAAGAGTTTCTAGTCTGGCTTAACTGGTTCCTCCCCACTATTCAAAGATAGAGCTAAATAGGTTCTATTAGGAGTCTCATGTTATTTTAAGAGCTCAGTAAGAGCTGAAATCACTTGTGGTGGGATAATGTTTCTGCCCAGCTTGCTGAGAGCTGAAAATCACTAAGTATTGATAATCTGTAAGAAACTGACCTGCAGAAGTCACAGCTGAGAGGCAGGTGGCAGCAGAAGGTAACTGATGGGCAGCTGACAGGAGTGGGCCAGAGTGAGTGCCTGGACAGTGGAGTAAGCAAGGTGGCTTTTACCTATCCCCTCTCTCCCACCATAGTGGGAGGAGAATTCATGCAGATGCACTTCTGAACTCTGGGTCTTCACTGACCATGGACAACAACTGTGAGTGGGGTGTTGAGGGGGGAGGGGCACACTACGGGAACTTTAGCATTGGATTCAAGAACCTGAAGCAAAAGACACTGTCCAGCATACTCTGGGGTGGGTGTTTTGCTCATGCTTTTCATGAATCCTGCTTGTGCTGTTTTCCTAGATTAATGCCAAGTTACATTTATTAAAGAAAAACTCCTTTTACCTCATTGGTAGACTCTGTGCTTGTGAAAGGGGAAGTATTGCCTCTTAGAGGCACCCGGAGGTAGAGTGTAATTTTCCTAGGCTATCAGATGGGGGCTCAAGCCAATTTTGTGTTATATTGTTGAAAAGGGACCCCTAGATATTGAACCTGGTCTTTCTTGCTGTCCACTCCAACTGGCAGAAGGGTTACATGTATGATCATTATATTTACAAATAGGCCAGACCTAGGGAGAACAGTTTCATCCTGGTGTGCTCCTGCAGAATCAGGTAGGGCCTGACAAAGAACCTTCAGATTCCTGTCTCTCTTTTTACCCTTCAGCTAACTTGCTAGCTTTAGCAAAAACTCAGTTTGAAGCAGCAAAGAATCCTGTGGCACCTTATAGACTAACAGACCTTTTGGGGCATGAGCTTTCGTGAGTGAAAACCCACTTCGTCAGATGCATGTATTGGAAATTTCCAGGGGCAGGTATACATATGCAAGCAAGCTAGAGATAATGAGGTTAGTTCAATTAGGGAGGATGAGGCCCTGTTCTAGCAGTTGAGGTGTGAAAACCAAGGGAGGAGAAACTAGTTCTGCAGTTGGCAAGCCATTCACAGTCTTTGTTTAATCCTGAGCTGATGGTGTCAAATTTGCAGATGAACTGAAGCTCAGCAGTTTCTCTTTGAAGTCTGGTCCTGAAGTTTTTTTGCTGCAGGATGGCCACCTTAAGGTCTGCTATAGTGTTGGCCAGGGATGTTGAAGTGTTCTCCTATAGGTTTTTGTATATTGCCATTCCTAATATCTGATTTGTGTCCATTTATCCTTTTCCGTAGAGACTGTTCAGTTTGGCCGATGTACATAGCAGAGGGGCATTGCCAGCATATGATGGCGTATATTACATTGGTGGACGTGCAGGTGAATGAACCGGTGATGGTGTGGCTGATCTGGTTAGGTCCTGTGACGGTGTCGCTGGTGTAGATATGTGGGCAGAGTTGGCATCGAGGTTTAAGTTTGAAGCAGTTTATCTTTGCTACTTTCCTTCCTCAGGGACCTTCCTTTCTTATCTCTTCTACTCCTTGCTCACCAGCAGAACAGTGGGAAAGTTTGTGCTTGTTTCTTTTAAGAGAGGTTCTCTTTGTCTTGCTACTGCAGGTCTTTATTTTATTAGTTATTTTTTGAACTACTCATCCTGCCAGCACTATAAGTAATACTCATTATTCTCAGACTGGGGGCTTTTCCTTACTAGCAACAAACAAGAAAGCAAATATACTGTTTTCTTAACCCAATTTAAGCTAATTTTAATTCTTTTAATTTCATAATTATTCCTACACACTAACTTCAAGGCAGCTGTTGAATAGTTTTCATTTAATTCAAGCCATTTTAAAAGGAACAAGTGTCATATACATTGAAATCTCCTATTGACCATCCTAAAGGGCAAAAGACAAAAATAAAAAAGGAATAATTTGCACTACAGAAAGTCGAATTAATCCTTAATCCGTACAGCTGTGAGAGAAGTCAGAGATAAAAAAAGTTAAGATTTTACATGTTTCAGCAAATGAATAATAGGTTATTTAAACTAGGGCATATAATGTTAGGAGTTGCTTTGTGGTTTATTATTCAAATGTGTCTGTAGCCCAAGGTTTATAAATAAGCCATAAAACAATCCATAAACTTCGTCATAACTTATTCCATTGCTCTTGAATAGATTGGTCCAATCTATCTTTATTTATGTTGCATAAGCATCTATGTTGTGCACTATAAGATATCACTAATATTTAGAGGAAGATGATTGTGTACAAGGTGAACTGCTAAACAAGTTTCTTTTTAGTCTGTCTCTTACTGCTTCTTTGTTATACAAAAGCAGCTTCAACATTTAGAATAAAATGCTTTTTTTTTTTCATTTACATTAGAAATAACAGGAAGTCAGGTTCTGAATTCCTTCTTTCGGTCAGATGATTTTGGCAATCTTTGGAGAATATGGACAGTGACAGTTTGAAGTGGAAACCTAAGCTGAATACAGCGTGCCTAATGTAACCTGGGATGAAGTGTCATTTTCTGCCTCATTAGGAAGCTGCCTTTCAGGTTTCAGCCACCAAATTGTGACTTGCCAAAAGTTATTAATGTCATTTGGAAAAAAAGAAAAGTGAAATGATGACCTTGCACTGTGTATGAAGTGCCAGTGTTAAGTGTACTTTGCACTTAGGATTTCTGTAGTGGCATTATCTTAAAACACTGTGAATGAAGTTAACAAATCCCAACTCTAAAACCACCCTCACAACAACAAAGATTCCCATGCTAATGTTGCAACTTGAAAATCTTATCTTGGTTCTACTGGAGTCAATTAGTTTTTGGAATCTAGTCATTATATACAATTTACTGATAGCTATGGTCCCTGTTCTGTTTTCAAAATGTCCCCCAAGTGTCTGAGTTTTCCTGAATTTGCTCATGACTTATTTTGATATGTTTGGGCCTATTTGTTTGTCATGAACTGTTCAAAGTCAGTGCTTCTTAGAATATTTCACATGCAGAATTTGTTTCTTGGATCTGTGATTGGTCACCTAAATCACGTTGTATGATTTCTGCTCCATGATTGGATTACTGTTAGAACAGAGCACTGCCACGTAAATCACTGAGGGGCAATGGGCATTAATGTTCCAGTAGGAAGCAGCGAGTGAGCACATTAGGGACAGCAACAAAGCAGGAAATAAGCAGAACAAGGAAATGTAAGGTACACTAAATTGTAGATTCGGGTCCGTCTCTTGCTGCTCTAATGACTATTTTTGTGGTTCCCCCTTCCTCCCTGACTGTTGCTATTACTTGCTGGCTGCATATCTCCCAGATGACTGGAGAAGGTAAGGTTCTGCTTCTCTTCCTCACAGTGACAAATGACTAGCTGGTCACAGAATTGTCTCTTCCTATGCTAAAACAACAAGGAGTCCTTGGGCACCTTAGAGACTAACACATTTATTTGGGCATAAGCTTTTGTGGGCTAAAACCCACTTCATCAGATGCATGGAGTGAAAAATACGGTAAGCAGTATATATATACACAGCACATGAAAAGATGGGCGTTGCCTTACTGGGGGTGGGGGAGGTCAGTGCTAACAAGGCCAATTCAATTAAGGTGGAAGCGGCCTATTCTCAACAGTTGACATGAAGGGTTGAATATCAAGAGAGGGGAAATTACTTTTGTAGTGTTAACGAAGCCAGTGCAATCAAGGTGGATGTTGGCCATTTCCAACAGTTGACGAGAAGGTGTAAATATCAGCAGAGGTTTCTGCCACTGCTTGTGGGGAGCAACTGTTTGGCAATGAGGAGATTGTGGAATGTTAGGAAATCCTGCAGCTTTGTTTCTACTATTTCAAATCAGCACTTCCACCCTTTCCTCTCAGGGAGCAGCCAATGAACCACTCTACTCACCCCATCAATCAGCTATCTAGGTTCTCTTTGTACTGAAATATTCAATCAATCAGGAGATGATTGTTTATATTAACATTTTCAAGGTAAAATGAAATTAAAGCAGATGCCTGAGCCATGTAAGAAGCTGGGATGAGGATATTTGGTTCCCTCAAAGGCACTGCCCTTGTGGTACTGGCACCTGTTTGTTTTCATCTCTTTTCCTCATGCCTACCTACATACATGAAGTGTGCATTAATCAACATCATCACACAGACTATTTTGTCTCATTGCCTCAATATCTGCTCTATGCAATCCATGGGGAAAATATTTCTTACTCAGAATGTGTTTTTCTTTTACTAATCTATAAAAAATCAGTTTCTTAAAAGAAAAGTGAGTGTTATCAGTTTGACACTAGCATTTGTCACTCTTGTCTAATTGACTGTTCCTGGATCAGAGAAGAGGACATATTAGACAGACTTGCAGAGTGACATTATGAAGTGTCTCCAAGGTTCCATTTCATTATTACAAATGATAGCTGTAAAAACATTTTGCATCACAGCACGAATGAAAAAAAGTTGTTCTGCAGGAAGTCTGTCTCAGGCTGAATAATACTGGCATGAGAATCAGAGTCCCACTGATGATTCATAAATCCTACTCTTTAGAAAAAATTCTGTTTATACTGAAAAAATGGAGAAAGATACAGATATTCTATTTCTCGGGCTATAAGAACTTATTACTCAAGTGCTCCATCTGTTCCTGCTGCTCATTCTATGCAGGTCTAAATTCAGAGATGGCAGTTCCTAGAACAACAGTATGTGTGCTCTTGCAGCATGAAGTCCAAAATGTTATACTGCAGTTGGGTTTAATGTTTCATTTACCTGAATGCCCAGGAGATAGATCTTGGAGAAATGCTTATTGTTAGTTGTGGTTTTTAGAAGATGGACATATTGTCAGTCAAGTCTGTTCCTTGTCTGAATCTCTGTTATACCAATATAATAAAAGCCAGCAGGATCTTATTAAGAGGGATAAGGCAAAGATGTCACATTTATTGCAAATATAATAATAAAGCAAAAGATAAAAGCAAATAACATTGTTTTACTATTTATTCCTATCACTACTTATTCCTTATACACACACATACTATATGTTTTTAGTTTTTTGAGTCCATTTTTATAGGAATTAATTCCTATGTTAGTCTATGGGAACCATTTCATCCTGCTGTTGTTGGCTCCATTAGCAGATGGCACATTCCTGGTGGCTCCACACTGTCTAAACTGGTACATTCCTTCCAGGTGTTTGGGGTGGATCCCAGTTTACCCTCTGAGGGTTGTCTGGTGGTCCATTTGACATATTCTTCTGCCGATGCATTCTTTCCAGGCTGGCACCTCCCTAACCATTCACGTACATCAAACATTCATCAACATACATTCCATATCTTAACCATATTTTAATTTACTGTCTCCACCACTTTTGGGGTGTGTGTTAATTCCTATGAGATTCCCAGCCCTGTAATCACAGAGGATGGGAGTCTGTTTGTTTACATTGTATCAATTACAGTTTAAGGCTAGCACAGTGTTTACTTCAAGAACAAAGTCAATTAACTTGTTTGTAAGTTTTACATAGTAACAGAGTATCTTTCACAGGACAGATACAATCAGTGTTTTCTGCAGACAGGAGCCCACAAGCGCCAACAGAAGAACTAAAAGACCTCTGCACTTGGTGAAACTGAGGGGGGTCACTGCCACTTGGGGGAATCACTGTTAGTACCTTCTTTAATATCCCTACATCTCTACCACTATTTTTCTCTTTTATTTGTACCCGTTACTTATATATTAAACAAGCAAACAAAACATTACATGATGCCAAAGCATGCCAAATAGTGGAAGTGTGTAATTGGGACAGAAGCAAGTTTAATAAGAATTACACCAGTGCATATAAGGAACTGAGGACTCTATGGATTCAATTAAAGAGCGGGATGATTGAATGTGCCATACCTGATCGATGCCAGTACCTTTAAGTTGGCACAAGTGGATGTTATGGTGAAGTATAAAGAATTATGTAATGTAGGTCCAATTTACACAAGTGGTCTCTGGTTTTGCACACAGCAATAATTGTGCACACAGTTAAATGCAGGTGCAAAAGCTAGTATTTAGACATCCAACTACATGACTGTATCTAATCAGATAACTAGATGTCTAAATGCCCACATTTTATCCTGCAACTGAATTTAATAATTTTACAACACAGACAGAAAATTGTCCCCAATACTAGGGGCCAGGTTGAGGACCTTTTCAAAATCTCAGGTGTGGCTGCTTTGAGTGAATGTAAGGAGTTACAAAGCATTCATTCAGGGTGTCAAGGTTCCTTCCCCACTCTGAACTTTAGGGTACAAAATGTGGGGACCTGCATGGATACTTCTAAGCTTAATTACTAGCTTAGATCTGGTAACTCTGCTGCCATCTGGAGCACTTTCTGTCCCCCCAAAACTTTCCCCTCCCTGGGTTGCCTTGTGGGACTTCACCAATTCCCTGGTGAACATAGATCCAAACCCCTTGGATCTTAAGGAGAAATTAACCATCCCCCTTCCTTTCCCCCCACCAATCCCTGGTGAGTCCAGATCCAATCCCCTTGGATCTTAAAACAAGGAAAAATCAATCAGGTTCTTAAAAAGAAAGGTTTTAATTAAAGAAAAAAGGTAAAAATCATCTCTGTAAAATCAGGATGGAAAATACTTCACAGGGTAATCAAATTCATATAGCCCAGAGGAACCCCCTCTAGCCTTATGTTCAAAGTTACAGCAAACAGAGGTAAAATCTTCTCAGCAAAAAAGGGACATTTACAAGTTGAGAAAACAAAATTAAGACTAATCTGCCTTGCCTGGCTATTACTTACAATTTTGAAACAGGAGAGACTGATTCAGAAAGATTTGGAGAGCCTGGATTGATGTCTGGTCTCTCTTAGTCCCAAGAGCGAACAACACCCAAAACAAAGAGTACAAACAAAGACTTCCCTCCACCAAGATCTGAAAGTATCTTGTCCCCTTATTGGTCCTCTAGTCAGGTGTCAGCCAGGTTTACTGAGCTTCTTAACCCTTTACAGGTAAAAGAGGCATTAACCCTTAACTATCTGTTTATGACACAGGGCAACAGGCTGCAAGTACATTTGACATCAATAAAATCATAAAGATATTTTCAAAGGAAAGCAGCATAGCACTGCACACTAAACAGAAAATTTATTATCTAGATACAACATGGGATCCACTCAAGTCTTTATTTTAGTAATATGCTTTCAATACATCTTGCCATTTGTAGACACTAGTCACCCACTAGAAACATAGGGCCAAATAGTGACTTGAAAGCGCTGGCTTGCATTAGGGACTGTGCAGAACTATAAATTCCTTGGGAACTTCTGGGACAGAGTATGCCTTCCTAGCCCAGGTCAGTTCTGAGTACAAGCATGAAAGTGTATTCACAGGAGGCATGCATGGGTCATGCCTTTTTCCAACCTACTTTAGGTAAATGATCCAAGGGGCGCTTGGAAGGAGCAATACTTATTTGCAGTAGAGTGCAGGAACTGCAATTCTGTCTAGCTGGTCCACTGTGTGTGGTGAGGGAGGCGCAGGGAGAATGGTAGGGGGGAATGGTACAGGGAAAGCAGTGAAGGCAAGCTTTTTGCACTCTTATCAATCATAGCATAATCTTCAGCATCTAAAAAAAATTGGGGCACAGATGGGTGTTAACTCCCTGGGACTCAGGACAACTGAAGTCCTATTAACAGAATGAGGAAAGTAAAAACGTAGCAGAGAGTTTATCTTCACCTTTAATTTGGGGGGACTGCCTGCCATTTCCATAGCTTCTCTGGGATATCAAGATAGCAGCACCTGGCTGGAATGCTTTTAACATTTACCTGTGTGCTTGGCAAGGAGATTGTTCTTTTCTTCTGGATACAGACATCACACTCCATCGTCCGTGCCTTTGTCACCACAGTGTTGGACTGCTCTATATGGGACTGCACCTTAAAACCATCCCAACTGTACTTAGTACAGAATGCAGCGGCCATTTGATTGGTGGCGTGTCTCACAGGGAGCACCTTGGAATTGTGATCTTTGAAATACATTGGCTAACAGTCAATTTCCAGATGAAATCTAAGGTTTTGTTCTATACAGACCTACTGCAAATGATTTGAGTTCTGCTTAGTTGGGAGACTGCTTCTCCTTATGTGATGCTACAGAAGCTGTAGTCAGCTGAAGGGGTTGTTCTGGGTTAAGGGGTACTGAACATGAACTCATTTCCTTGATCTGCCAAAGCCTGCATTTGGTGACCTTCAGAATGCACTGCAAGAATCCCCACCCTGCACTTTAAGATGGGGTAGAGGTGTCTGGCTGGCCGGGAGAAGAAGGCAATGCTTTCTGGCTTGGGGGAGGAGGGGAGATGTAAAATTGCAGGAAGTGCAGTCATTGTGGTGGATGACTCATCACCTAGGAATGAGGGGTTTAAAAAGGTCAGCCTGGGCCTGGCCACTCCCCCCATTCACTCAGAACAGGCTGGGCAGCAAACTCCATTGCATGGCTTGCTGCAGGACCACGTGCAGTCAAACGGTGAGTGGGGATAGTGTGTGGCGGGGACCCTTCCTCATAGGGCATAAAAGCAGGCAGCAGTTTGGGACACGGCAGTGGGGGGAGCAGGCACTGGTTCCTGGCTCCATAGAACTCTCCATGTAGCAGGGCCAGTTCTAGGCACCAGCTAACGAAGCAGGTGCCTGGGGCGGTAAATCTGAAGGGGCGGTACTCCGTCTGTTCTTGGGGTGTTTTTGTTTTTTTGTTTTGTTTTTTCTTCTTTGGCGGCAGTTTGGAGGCAGCTTTTTCATTTTCCCTTCTTCGGCAGCAGTTCGGTGGCAGCTTTTTCATTTTTTCTTTTTCAGCGGCACTGCTGTGGCTGCTTTTTTTTTTTGCTTTGCTTTGCTTTGCTTCGGCGGCAAAAAAGGGAGCAGCAAGGGAGAAGCAGCCCCTTCCCCAGTTCAGGCCATAGAAACAGGGTTGAGTTGGGACACGGTGGCAAGGGGCAGCAGAAACCCCATGTGAAGCAGCAGGGAGGGGTCAAAAAAAAAAAGTGCTCAATCCACTCCCACATAGAGCCAGATAGTGTCAGACAGGGAAAGCAGGAAACCTCTCCTCTCCCCGCCCCCAATCGCTACAGGAGGGACAAAGAGGGCACTGGAACTAACACATTTTCGCATATAGCCCATGGTGGGGGGGAGTGAAGAAGCCTCCCACTCTCTGGGAAAGCAGTGGTTGGGCTGCACTGGGGAATAAGAAGTGCACAGGGGGAAAAGGAATTAACGAGAGGTGCTTGGTAATTGACCAAGCAAGAAGTAGTTGGGGACTCCTCTGATTGGTACAGCTGAGAGCCAACTCCCCCATAATTATAGTCACCTTAACCCCTCTTATGAGGGTTGATGGTAGGTAAGGTCCCGGCAAGGGAATTGCTGGAGGAACCTGGATGAAAAGGGGGGATCTGGTGGAAGCCCTTCCCTTCCCCAAAACTGGCTGGAATTGGAAGGTCCTGGCAGTGGCTCTGCAGGAGAGACATAAATT
Organism: Gopherus evgoodei; assembly: GCF_007399415.2. Taxonomy (NCBI): domain Eukaryota; kingdom Metazoa; phylum Chordata; order Testudines; family Testudinidae; genus Gopherus; species Gopherus evgoodei. The sequence goes on along the minus strand of NC_044322.1, from coordinate 306,955,014 downwards.
TTGTACCTGTACTGCACATTTTATCCGCTGGGTTTGTCCTAAACATCTATCTAATAATAAAGTTGCGGACTGATTAAACCCATATCTAATGTCTCCTGCCATTCTTTTGGCATAGCCAGACAATCACTTGTTTTTCTATTTTTCCCCAGGTTTTTGGTTGGTAGAGGAGGCTGTTGATTAGAAGGTGGTTGCTGGAGAAAAACTTCATAGTGAGGGTTGAGGAGATAGGGTTAAAAAAAAAAAGACTAGATATTACCTTAGAGATCGTATTGTTTTATACTACCACTTATCACCATAGTATCTGAGCTCTTTCTATGTAAAATCAATAGTAATTGCAACGTAGTAAACTTGATTGAGTCGCTGGCACTTCTCCATTTCTGGGGTCAAAACCTTTTAAAATTGTTTCATTTCCTCGTGTTTTGGGGGGGGAATGTGAGGAAGGGAAGGAAAGTGTTTAGAGAGAGCTGGGAGCGTCACTCAGAGTTCTGAGTGTCATTCTTCTGGAATTGCTGGGGATGTACAGCACCCAGACACCTGGCTGGAATCATTAAATGGGAATAAAAAATAACCCCCGAGATCTGCCATCGGGCTATGGCATTAGAATGGCATCACTGTGGTACAAATCCATATGCTATTTAGACAACATGTTGCCATACATATGACATATTAACTGTTGTGCCATAGTACAGAGTAATTTCTCTGGCAGTATCTGTGCTGTAAATTTTGTTTTCTCCTGAATTCTATTGCATATGTGCATCACTTGACTATAGTAGACTTTAAATGCCTTTCAGCGACACTCTGAATCTGACTCATAACCCTCAATTTGAAATATAACAATTAGCTTGTGTGGAGAGGATTCTGCTTTCACAAACCATGTCATGTGAGGAGTAAGCAGTAGGAACAGATAAATTCATAAACAAAGAACTTGTCTTTATGCAAATATCCTTAGTAATTGAAACAAGAAAATATATCAGCAGAATTGTTTTTAAATAGAATATGCAGATTTTCCAAGAAGCATAAACTATGAGTGTGCAATAAATTCCATGCTGGCATGCGTATGCTGACTGAACAGGGTCTGCTTACCACATCCCTTGTCTGTTGCACCGTAACTCAGCCTTCTCTTGCTGGTGGTGGTGTGAATGTTGATGATTTGAGTGCTTTAGGTTGATGTAGCCATCTTGCTATGTAAAAAGTTTTTCCTCTCTGGTGAGGAAGAGTTAAAATGACTAACATTGAAGGTAATACAAAAACCATCTTACTACTTCATTTCTATCACTTGGTGTTTGTGTTCCTTTAAGAAGGTGTTCAGTAGCTCACATATTGTGAAATTAGCATTTATCAGGGCCTTTTTTCTATGAAACCAGAGTAAACAGGTTTATAATCCTACACTAACTGCCTGTACAGAATTGACTGCTATCTTGGGTCTGCAGTCACTTACACATTTACCCTTGCTGACATTTACCCGTATTTCTATCTAGCGCTGTGAAAGTTTGTGAAAATGCATTTGTTTGTGTATCTACGGAGAGCTTAATTAAAGTCATTTGAGTTAGTTTATGTACATCCAATACTCAAGAGCATAGACATGGGAACTAGGGGTGCAGGGGGTGCTGCAGCATTCCTGGGTTTTGCACAGGGTCCCAGTTGGTGGCCCTGGTCCTGGCTGCTAGCCCAGGGGCTCCGTTGTCGGCCCCACACCCAGGACTCTGCTCCCGGCCCACATGTAGGGTCCTGGTTGCCAGCCTCGCACCCATGGTCCTGCTCCTGGCCCCATGCCCAGGGTCCAGACTGCCAGTCCCATGGCCGGGGCTCTGCATCCATCCCCAACTATGGCCCCAGCCTTGGCCCCCTTATGCCATCTGCTGCCCGCCTCCTGAACCTATGGCCCTGCTCCCAGCCCCAGCTCTAAAGGATGTTGAAGGGTGCTGACAGGGGTAAGGGAGGGTGCAGCTCAGCTCCCCGACTCTAAACGCTGTTCCACTGCCACTGCTCAAGAGAAAAATGGATCAAACAGTACTCTTTTGGGGCTGAATTGATGCCTTTTATTTCTTTACTCACAGCCTCTCTGATATTCAAGGAAGGCATTTCAAAATGCTCTTCTAGGGGCACTGTCCACACTCTCACTCTCTTCTTTTTCTCTTAGCTGAAGAAAGCAGCCCTTTTTTGAGGCTCAGTCTAAGCACATTGACTGTGGGAAAGGCAGCAAGGGAGACAAGTCAAAAATCATTTGAAAACATTAAGCCCCAAAAGAATCAGGGATGTTCTCAGAGAAGAGAGATGAGATTTCAAAAGAAGGTGCGCTTTCATCGAAGTATAGACTCTGATTTTGTAAAACTGGTCTCCAGTGTCACAGGCACAATTTTTCACCCTCAAATAGTTGCAGGAAAAAGTTACATCAAGTATGTGTCTAGCTACCTGGTTACGCAGATAGATAGGCAGATGGATGCCTAATTATAATTTTGCCTCAATTAATCATGGGCAGAGTCTTAGAAAAGTACAAAATTGTGTAAGAAAAGTTAGAAATTTAGAGCAAATTAAGCCCCAAATCTATCAGCTCACTTTTTTTCATTTTGTCCAACTCAAGTTATCCAATTATACAAAAGGTTCCCACACAGAATCATACCACAATGTAGTAGTTCCATTCTTTATAACACTATGAAGATCCACACTCAAGAGTGTACTAAAGTTTCCTTGGGAAGGCTGAGAAGCCTGTTCTGAAATGGTGAATCTGATAGATGGTAGGTGCCAAATCCATGGCTAAACTAAAGCCATATTCCTGTTATTTAGTCTAGTATATCAAGTTTTTAGCAAAGCTCTAAACATCTTTCAGAAATATATAAAGCACATACATAATGTTTACATTCAAAGATTTCTCCATAAACAAAAATATTATCCTCTTCAAGCAATTCAACATCTCCAACAGCATCCTGCTCAAACAATAAAGCCCCTCTCCCTTCAATCTACTGAATCCTCCACAGCAAGAAAGGCCCAGGAAAACAAATAGGCCTTGCTGCAAGACAAAGTAGATTCTATCAGACAACCAAGAGAACAAATTCCAGAGGCGTGGCTCTTCTCCAGTACCCAAAATGTCACCCAGAAACAAACTAGAAGCCAATACAGACTATGGGATGCAGGTATAGAATTTTCCCCGCATGAAAGACTATTTAATAAGAAAGCAAATGAATTGTCAAAATGGCCTTCAGGTGTAGCTCAGTGTAGAGTGCATTGCAGTAATCTAAGTGTGACAAGGGCATGAATTACTGGAGTGAGGCCCAAATCCAGAATAAAAAGGCCCAATCATCTGAGAACCCCAGACAAATATATCAATCAGTATCAACTGAGCTTCCCAGCCCACATATGCAATCCGAACAACAAACGGAGACATACTCCCTCAATAGAGGGAGCACATGTAATCTCTGCCATATTCTTAAGCTGCTTTTCCCAGCTGGGCAAGCATGACTTCAATTTTATTCAGGTAGGGTTTCATAGCAATTATCTATTCCTCCATCTCATCCAAAACAGGTGAGTCCAGATAACACAGGTAACATAGCCAACACTGTCTTATAATACTCTTTATTAGACTCATAACTGATAAACAGGAGAGGTGAAAGAAAATAATCCTGTGGAATCCTCCATGAGGAAGGATCCTGCAGGCAAAGGGGTAATTACACTACTGCTTCCTGGAACTCTCAATCGGAACAGGGCCAACTGGAACGGGTGGAATGTTGCTTCTGGTCCAGGAGAACCAGCGTGTGTGGTGGGATCACATTGTTTGGAAATCAGGAATGGGCAACAGTGGCATCAGAACTTTCAGAACTGCATGAGAAGCTTGCACCAACCCTCCAGTGCCAGAACATGCAATTCAGGGAAGCCATACTGCTGCAGAGGCAGCTGGCTCTCACTAGGATCTACAGACGTGAGAACATCACTCTTGTATGCGATATCAAAGGAAACTGTTTAACCTAAAAGGATCAGAACGAAACTCTTAATTTTCTTCTGATGATAGATCAAGATGGATCAATGCAGTTTCTATACTATTCACAGAACTCAAAATAATCTGACTAGGATCAAGTTAATTGGAGGAGTACAGATATTGCTGGAGTTGCCTTTTCAGTGGTTGATAACTGGTAACACTGCTAACATGAAGGAAAATATTTTTTGAGGTATGGCCTAACAGTCTCCTCTTCAAGTGAAACCAGTGTCCTGTTTTCCTGAAAGGGATTTTCTTACAAAGCTGATACTTCCCTGCTGGTACTTACCAACCAAGGACATAGGTCTAGATCTCAAATAACCTGGAGCACCTCCATCACCTCCAGAAACTCAGTGAATGATTCCATCTGAGGCTCAAACACAGAAGGAGCTGAAACTACTCTGCCACCATGGAGGCAGATAGCCCATTCTGGGTCTTTATCATTCTTTTGCACAATATGCCCAGATGCATCAGCCTACTCACCACTTAGGACATTTTTGCTGATTAGGATTTAGAAGGGGTAGGGGCAGATATTAATGACAAAACCTCTTTTTCTCCTCCACTGCCACAACATAGGATTTAAGTTCTAATGTCTTCAGCTCTCTAAACCATCTTCCCTCTGACTTTGTCACAAGTCATCTGCAAGAAATAGAGCTGCATACCAGTGATCCATGGGATACAGCCAGGAAGAGAGTGTGTAGGAAACACTGTATTGAGAATAGAGGACAAAAGATCATTATGATTATGATGCACTACTAAGGCTACGTCTACTTTTGCACAGATACTGCGTTATTTGGCCATGTACATGCTCATGCACATTCCCCACAGATGTGATGAGTGTCCACATATGCTGTTCTAGAGATGGGTATAATGCTGCATATGTCTGCATCCACACCAGTGGTGGGGACGTGCTGGCCACCACTTCCCACAGCTCCCATTGGCTGGGAACAGCGAGCCACGGCCACCGAGAGCTGTGGGCAGCCGTGCCTGCAGATAGTCAATGTAAACACTGTCTCGCAGCCCACTGGTGGATTACCCTGATGGGCCATGTGTGACCCGCAGGTGCCTACCACTGATCCATACTGATGCTGTTATGCAAAGTAAATGCTGCTATTTCAGGGGCAGTATCACTGAGTTCTGTACATCACAGGAGACACTCTAGGAACTACTTTGCTTTGTGTTGTTGATACTGTCACCCACCTTCTCACATTGATGTAGTTATACTGATATAGTTCTGTAGTGTAGACAAGATCTTAATGTTCATACTTAGCACAGCCAACAACAAATGGTGGGGGGAGGACGGGGGGAGAGAGGGAGGAAATGGGTGAACACTCTCCCACCCCAAACCAAGCTTATTGAGATTAAGTGCTCCTGATAATGGAGGTTTGTAAACAAGTGTGAACATTAAGATCTTGTCTATACTACAGAACTATATCAGTATAACAAACCTCCATTGTCAGGAGCACTTAATCTCAATAAGCTTGATTTGGGGTGAGAGACTGTTCACCTGTTTTTTTGCCCCCTCTCCCATTTTTTGTTGACTGTACTAAGTGCTCTCAGTGGCATATACCTCAAGGATGAAACTGGTAAAGGTTGGGAGGAGGGAAGGAGCGGGGCCTTTTAATGACTGGGTAGTGGTAGATGCTTGTATAGATATTTTGTGTTTAGTTCTATATATGAACCAAGCCACAAAGATGTTTATCTGCCCATTTTCTGTGTTGTGAGTTCTGATGCTATTAAAACTACCAGTGATCTTGAAGCACATAATAATGCACTTTCCCCATTCCTCCGGAGTATTCTTGGAACTTCAGATATTAATTGGTGATTGGAGGAGGTCCCGGATGACTGGAAAAAGGCTAATGTAGTGCCCATCTTTAAAAAAGGGAAAAAGGAGGATCATGGGAACTACAGACCAGTCAGCTTAACCTCAGTCCCTGGAAAAATCATGGAGCAGGTCCTCAAGGAATCAATTCTGAAGCACTTAGAGGAGAGGAACGTGATCAAGAACAGTCAGCATGGATTCACCAAGGGCAAGTCATGCCTGACTAATCTAATTTCCTTCTATGATGAGATAACTGGCTCTGTGGATGAGGGGAAAGCTGTGGATGTGTTATTTCTTGACTTTAGCAAGGCTTTTGATACGGTCTCCCATAGTATTCTTGCTGGCAAGTTTAAGAAATATGGGCTGGATGAATGGACTCTAAGGTGGATAGAAAGCTGGCTGGATCGTCGGGCTCAACGGGTAGCGATCAATGGCTCCATGTCTAGTTGGCAGCCGGTATCAGGCGGAGTGTCCTAAGGATTGGTCCTAGGGACAGTTTTGTTCAATATCTTCATTAATGAGCTAGAGGATGGTGTGTACTGCACCCTCAGAAAATTTGCAGATGACACTAAACTGGGAGGTGTGGTAGATATGCTGGAGGGTAGGGATAGGATACAGACGGACCCAGGCAAATTAGAGGATTGAGCCAAAAGAAATCTGATGAGTTCAACAAGGACGAGTGCAGAGTCCTGCACTTAATAGGGAAGAATGCAATGCACTGCTACAGAATAGGGACTCAATGGCTAGGCAGCAATTTTGCAGAAAAGTACCTAGGGGTTACAGTGGAGGAGAAGCTGGATATGAGTCAACAGTATGCCCTTGTTGCCAAGAAGGCTAATGGCATTTTGGGCTGTATACGTAGGGGCATTGCCAGCAGATCAAGGGACATGATCATTCCCCTCTATTCGGCATTGGTGAGGCCTAATTTGGAGTACTGTGTCCAGTTTTGGGGCCACACTACAAGAAGGATGTGGAAAAATTGGAAAGAGTCCAGCGGAGGGCAACAAAAATGATTGGGGGCTGGAGCACATGACGTATGAGGAGAGCCTGAGGGAACTGGGCTTGTTGAGTCTGCAGAAGAAAAGAATAAGGGGGGATTTGATAGCTGATTTCAACTACCTGAAGGGGGGTACCAAAGAGGATGGATCTAGACTATTCTTAGTGGTACCAGATGACAGAACGAGGAGTAATGGTCTCAAGTTGCAGTGGGGGAGGTTTAGGTTGGATATTAGGGAAAAAAAATTTCACTTGGAGGGTGGTGAAGCACTGGAATGGGTTACTTAGGGAGGAGGTGGAATCTCCTTCCTTAGAGATTTTTAAGGTCAAGCTTGACTAAGCCCTGGCTGGGATGATTTAGTTGGGGTTTGGTCCTTTTTGAGCAGCGGGTTGGACTAGATCACCTCCTGAGGTCCTTTCCAACTCTGATATTCTATGATTATATTCTATAATTCTATGGTTTTGGAGGTGGGGACCCACGTGGGCGTGAGACAGACAGAAAAGTGCTTGCAGTGTGATGGCACCAGACAGTTACAGTTCCAATTCATTGTGAATTGTGAGGCCCAATCCTGAACCTGAAAATATCTTACATTCCTCATACTGAGGAAGGCAGGTCCACAGACAAGTCAAGGAAATTTTAACATTTATTAAAACTAGTATATTAATGTGTAACTGACATATTTTAAAAAGGAAACATAAACTAAACATAAAGGGATTGAATCCATGATCCAGGGTCAAATGTCAAGGTCTGCACCTCCTTCTTGCACTTCCCCTCCTCTTCCCCCTGAGTGGGGAGTTGGGGAGAAGAACCACTGTGGAAAATTGTTCTTGGGGACAACCAGGGATGTCTTCTTCACAGGGTTTGAAGGTTTCACTTGGTGGGCTTCAGGGACTTCTGTGATCTCATTGTTCCCCTTCTGTACGCTCAGGGTGATCCCCTGCAAGGGGTTTCAGCTGCCAGTTGAGAGTGTTGTCCTGGGAGTCCTGCAGGCTTCTTGCAGCCACTATGGGGGGTTGGGTCCTCCACCTCATCACCCTGGGTGGCAGCTGGAGGAGGAAGATATGGTGGTAGTTCCAGAAGAGGTGCAGTGACAATGGCAGCAGGCAGATTCTGAGCTCATTAGACCACCAGTTCTATGAACTGCTCCATTAGGACATGCTCCCATTCCCTGTGGTGTGCCTCCTGCTCCAGAAACTGGTTCATCAGTGTCTCTCCCTGCTGAAGAACCCAATATCCCTTTGTCCTGAGGAACTCAAACTGTTCCTGGTTCCTCCTGTCCATTCCAATGAGCACTGCAGGTCCTCCAGGGTCCTTTTCTGTCTGCCTTTGCTGTCTCTATAGTCCTGCTCCTGACCTCCCGGAGTCAAAGGTCCTGCCAATTCAAAGACATGGGTAGCATTTTTTTTTTCCTTTGGAAGAAGCTGAGAAATCCCCCCCACATAACAAAACTTTGCTCTAGAAGGCCACAATATTGATGCTCCTTAGCATTGCAGCAATACGGCTGTTGGACTATCTTTTGTTCTGAGGCAACTTTTTCAGCCCACAGGGAAGGAGCAGAGGCTTCTAACATTCAGATATACATATTATTTTTTAAAATTTAAGTTTTTCATAGTATCTCAAGAAAGTGGAGTGTCAGTTCCTTCCTGGGGCTATGTTACCAGTTTGCCATTTCTTCTTCAAAGACTGGCCAACGTTTGGAGAACATAGTCGTTTTCAAGGTACCAGAATGGAAAAGGGTTCTCTCTCCCTTTGTGGACATAATATCTCCTCCACCTCCACTCTCTCCCCTTTCATGCAGCTCCTGTTTATAAGGGGATGGTAAGATGTGAGGGGCAGACACTGTTTAATCTTCCAAGGAACAAAAGTCAGTGGTTAGTAATTTTTACAACCAACTATACATTTTCTACAACTGTCCCATCCCCAGCCAGGACCTTTTAGACCCACCTCCTCCCTTCGTCCAATCTGTTCCCCCCACCTCCCACCCCCGCACCAACTTCCCTGCCTATGTGCTGGCTGCAAAACACACAGATAGAGGAGCACAATAAATGTTACTTAATATGTTTTATAGCTTCCACCAAATGCATAATAGTGGTCATGGAAATTCAATAAAATCATCAATTTATAGCCATGACTTGCTCTGGACCATTCTGGGGTAGAGGTCAGTGGGGGCTGAGCTTAAAATCAGGAATGTCAAATCAGAGCAAGAGGTGGGGTCCATTGTTACTTGCCAGCCTTGGATTCTGGTTTCTGCTGTGGTTTGGGATCCTCCTCAGGTTTGTCACAGGGGGCTTCCTCAACCAGGTCCTCCAGGTAGGAGGTACAAAATGTTCCTCTGCCTCTGGGTCTTCTGGGGCATCTTCTGTGGTCCCTGCTGCCTTTTTGCTCTGGCCCACATTGATATCCCTTGGGACAATGACGCTGGTAGGGCTAAGCAGGGGTCTTGAGCCACTTCAGGTTCATGAGTGCACAGTCAAGCTCGTAGTAGAAGGAGCATATATGGCAATCCCTCTTGGAGCGACTGTTAGAGTCTTTTCCCCTATTGTAAAGGAGTCTCAGGCTCTTGATGTGTTCCTGGCACTGGGCCAGAATCCACTCCAGCTTCCATGAAGTTTCCCAGTACAGCTGTAAGCGCCTGTCACTCCAGGAGAAGCTGTGGAGGAAAGTGTACTCCAACCACACATTGATCAGCACCCGTGTGTGGTCGGTGGACCAGGCAGCTGCTCTTGGAGTAGGATCATGTTCACCTGTATTGAACCATAAAGTGTTCAGTGGAAAAATGTTCTGACATGGTCAGCACAGCTCACTACTGCTGTGACAATGGGAAGGGGCAGGGGTAGGAGCCTTTATAGAGGGGGTAAGGGTCAGGCAAAAGAGGGTTTAATACATCATGGGAATAGGTGGGGGAGGATTTGTCAAACCTTAGTCCCAGATTTGGACCTTAGCGTCCAAAATATGGGGGTTAGCATGAAAACCTCCAAGCTTAGTTACCAGCTTGGAGTTGGTACTGCTGCCACCACCCAAAAAATTAGAGTGTTTTGGGGCACTCTGGTCCCCCTGAAAAACCTTCCCTGGGGACCCCAAGACCCAAATCCCTTGAGTCTCACAACAAAGGGAAATAATCCTTTTCCCCTTCCCCCCTCCAGGTGCTCCTGGAGAGATACACAGACACAAGCTCTGTGAATCTAAACAGAGGGAGTCCTCCCTCTGTAATTCCAATCCTGGAAACAAAAGCACTTTCCTCTTCACCCAGAGGGAATGCAAAATCAGACTAGTAAATCTAACACACACAGATCTCCCTCTGACTTCTTCCTCCCACCAATTCCTTGGTGAGTACAGACTCAATTTCCCTGAAGTTTTCCAGTAAAGAAAAAACTCCAACAGGTCTCAAAAAGAAAGCTTTATATAAAAAAAAAGAAAGAAAAATACATACAAATGGTCTCTCTGTATTAAGGTGACAAATACAGGGTCAATTGCTTAAAAGAATATTGAATAAACAGCCTTATTCAAAAAGAATACAAATCAAAGCACTCCAGCAACTATAGACATGTAAATACATGATCTCTGTACTCACAACTTGGAAACAGAAGATTAGAGAGCAGGAAATAGAAATCACTCCTCATAGCTGAGAGAAAAGCAGGCAGACAGACAAAGACTCAGCCACAAACTTCCCTCCACCCAGAGTTGAAAAAAAATCCTGTTTCCTGATTGGTCCTCTGGTCAGGTGCTTCAGGTGAAAGAGACATTAACCCTTAGCTATCTGTTTATGACAGGATTATTCAAACTCAAGACCTGGTAGGTGCCCCTCGCCCCTTCCACACAGCACATTGGCATGGGTACGGGCCTGTGCCACAGGCTCAGGTGTGCGTTTACTTGGACTCTACTTGCCTTCAGACACGCTTCAGGGCTTTAGATGTGGACAATATGAGGATTATGGCACAACCATGTGCATGGATACATGCAGTCGCTCATGTAGCGGTACCCTCAGACATTGACAGCAGACTCTATAACCAAGTGTCTTGCCATGTAATGCAGTAGGTGAACATTCATGTAAAAGACAAAGATAAATCAAGTGTGATTGTGAGATGCATGTAATTATAGCTGCATTCATCCAAGCATGCACTTTTTGGGGTCTGTTACTATTGGAATCTCACCAGGATAGTTTTGCCAGTATATGTCTATCACTGCATGGATCCCGTAGGGCCTGTTCTCAGGGGCTGGCCCATGACCAGCTATTGATGTTTCACTTGGAAGCTTTGTTTTTCACCTGAATTTGGCTGGGTTCTCTAGGAAGATTTTGCACGGCCCTACTTGTGTCACCTGCTGAATATTATACAAATTAGTGATCAGTGACCCTGAAGTGGCTTGGGGGTCTGGTTCAATGTTGAAAAGAATGTATGAATTTGATTCTCTCTATGTTATCTAGGTATTTCCCATCATGGTAGTATCTAAACACCACATGGTTATTCCTTATCTGAAATGTACTCATGCTCATCCAGTGTGGAATCAGAATGGCAGCTCCTGAGCTATTTCAGCAACTGAGCGGTGGAAATCAAATACCAGTAGGGCTGTGTAAGGTAGTGTGACAAATGATGGTGAGATGTACGGACCACAGGTAAAGATGGGGATGAAACTGGGATCTATACCATGAATTAAGAACCTGAAGATTTTCTCCTTTATAGAAAGGGTTGCCTTCAGAATATTTTATCATATTTGCCATAAATTAGAATGTTACTTTGTGTGTTAATTAGCTGTATTAAAAATTAGCATTTTTAATTTGTTAATCTGCTTCCTAAGCTCTGAAATGCCACTCACTTCCTCGTGTATTGGATCACATAATTAAATTTGCATGGGAGCCAATTTTACTTGTCTCTTGTTGAAACACTGAAGGTTTGTCTGCCCCAGAAACATGGAATATTTTTATTTTTGTGTGTTGACAATAAAATATTCATTAATTTTAAGCAGGGTAACAAAGCAATACAAATGCTGCCATTATAAATATGATTGCCTAGTAACAGCATGTTCCTAAATGACAATGTGAACTAACTCAACAATTACGACTGTGTTGCTGTCCACAATTTTTTTTGAAATGTAATCCTCATCCCCAGGTGATCGTTGCCTGTAAAGTGAAGGCATTTGAGCTAAATATTATTCTACTCTATAAAGTGTCAATGTAATGAGTCAGACCCACAGCAGTGTGTGATTAATCACATAAAAATTGGATCATTCCTTCATTGTCAATACATTACAAACTGCATGCTAGGAATTCAATAAGACGGTTTACAAAATCCCAGTTTCTCTGGAGAAATTTCACATTTTTCAATGAATAACACAACAACAACAACAACAACAAAAATACTTGTTCTCTATTCTAATTAGAGATCAATATCTAGATCTTAAATGTTTACTACGTGTTTTATCTACGTTGGGGGAAAAGATAGTCACTGTTTGCAAGCAATTAAATCTATTAGGGCCCTAATTCCACCCTGAGACAAACTTGCACAACCCTCACTGACTGCAGGAGGAATTGATCTGCAAGGACAGAATTTGGCTCAAAACAACGTAGCTCACACAGATTAGAGTTTACAAAATATAGTGATCAAATCTCTCACATTGAGCCTTTGATTCATCTGCAAACCTCAGCCCATGCTTACAAAATTTGAAGTACATGAGGTAAAGTATTTGTAATAGTCTATCTGTATGGAATGGCAAAATCTGACCCTGTGTGATATAACATTGTGAGACAGAGGTTGGAGTTTCTAACCGAGTTCATAATTTCTTTGACAAAGGATTTCTGATGATAGTCTGATGAGGTTCAGCAAGGACAAGTGCAAAGTCCTGCACTTAGGATGGAAGAATCCCATGCACTGCTACAGACTAGGGACTGAGTGACTAGAAAAGGACCTAGGGGTTACAGTGGAGGAGAAGCTGGATATGAGTCAACAGTGTGCCCTTGTTGCCAAGAAGGCTAATGGCATTTTGGGCTATATAAGTAGGGGCATTGTCAGCAGATTGAGGGATGTGATCATTCCCTTCTATTCAGCATTGGTGAGGCCTCATTTGGAGTACTGTGTCCAGTTTTGGGCCCCACACTACAAGGATGTGGAAAAATTGGAAAGAGTCCAGCGGAGGGCAACAAAAATGATTAGGGGGCTGGAGCACATGACTTATGAGGAGAGGCTGAGGGAACTGGGCTTGTTTAGTCTGCAGAAGAAAAGAATGAGGGGGGATTTGATAGCTGCTTTCAACTACCTGAAAGGGAGTTCCAAAGAGGATGGATCTAGACTGTTCTCAGTGGTAGCAGATAACAGAACAAGGAGTAATGGCCTCAAGTTGCAGTGGGGGAGGTTTAGGTTGGATATTAGGAAAAACTTTTTCACTTGGAGGGTGGTGAAGCACTGGAATGGGTTACCTAGGGAGGTGGTGGAATCTCTTTCCTTAGAGGTTTTTAAGGTCAGGCTTGACAAACCCTGGGCTGGGATGATTTAGTTGGGGATCGGTCCTGCTTTGAGTGGAGGGTTGGACTAGATGACCTCCTGAAGTTGCTTTGATGCCTGATATTCCATGATTTGCAGACCTCTACTTTTATAATTTACTATTTCTATGTTAATATGTTCCATTATTATGGAACCTTCTATATATTTAAGAATAGTTAAGTGGTCTGAGTATTTACGTAGCCAACACTGGATTCTAAAACATTTTAATAAAAGCAGGATCAATTTTGCACGTCTTAAAAAACAGGATTTATTTTTAGTTAAATCAGGAGGCATGAGTTCAGTGAAGGTGTAATGGAATGCTCACCTCATTTTGGGCCAAACTCAGGGACCTTTATTTAGGCCCTAAGCCTGAAAATTGCAACATGTGGCAGACCCCTGTATCCACATGAAGTTTCACTGATTTCATTGGAGCTGCACATGAATAATGGGATTGTTCAGACAGAGGAACTCGAGGTACTGGTCCTTCGATTTTACTCCAGGTAAATCCCTATCAAGACATGATATTAATATACATTTATAGTTGAGATTTGGACATCAAATTCCCATTAGGAATGAATGAGAATTGGGTGTCCAAATCCTCTAGCTGGCTTTGAAAATCTCATCCTATATGTGTATGTGTACGCATGCCTCTGCACAGAAATACGCTGACGAGCGCATACACACATGAATGTTACTGGTAGGTACACCTGCAACATGATGACTGAATAGCCATCATTCCCAAAACGGGGAAGGAGGAAGAGGACTGACAATTTAAAAAGGGGTGCTCAGCATAAGTCCCTCATCTAGCTCATTGAGACAATTATATACTTCCATAAATCAAAATATAGGTTTGCTGTTTTAATCTCCACAGTCAAGTCAAAAAAATTAATCATGATTAATCGCATTGTTAAATTTCAATTGGTATTCTTTTGTTTATTAAATATTTTTGGATGTTTTTCTATGTTTTCAAATGTAATTGAAATAGATATAACACAGAATACAAACCGTACAGTGCTCACTTTATATTATTTTTTTATTATAGATATGTGCACTGTATAAATGATAAAAGAAATAGGTTTTTTTCAATTCACCACATACAAGTACTGTAGTGCAATCTCTTTATTGTGAAAGTGCAACTTAGAAATGAATTTTTTTGTTACATAATTGCACTCAGAAACAAAACAATGTAAAACTTTAAAGCCTACAAGTCCACTTAGTCCTACTTCTTGTTCAGCCAATCACTAAGACAAATAAGTTTGTTTACATTTGCAGAAGATGGTTACCCACATTCTGCCATATATTTCATGTTATAGTAGTCTCGGCTGATGACCCAGCATATGTTCGTTTTAAGAACACTTTCACTGCAAATTTGACAAAATGCAAAGAAGATATCAATGTTAAATATCTGAAGATAGCGACAGCACTCGACCCAAGATTTAAGAATCTGAAGTGCCTTCCAAAATCTGAGAGGGATGTGGCATGGAACATGCTTTCAGAAGTCTTAACAGAGCAACACTCTGATGCAGAAACTATAAAACCCAAACCAACAAAATAAGAAAATCAGCCTTCTGCTGGTGGCATCTGACTCAGATGATGAAAATGGACATGCGATGGTCTGCACTGCTCTGGATTATTGAGCAGAACCCGTCATCAGCATGGACACGTCCTCTGGAATCGTGGTTGAAATATCAAGGGACATATGAGTCTTTAGTACACCTGGCACGTAAATATCTTGTGATGCCAGCTAAAACATTGCCAGGCAAATGCCTGTTCTCACTTTCAGTAATGCAAACATGAAGCAGGCAGCATGATCTTCTGCAAATGTAAACAAACTTGTTTGTCTGAGCAACTGGCTGAACAAGTAGGACTGATTGGACCTGTGGGCTGTTAAGTTTTACATTGTTTTATTTTTGATGCGGGGGTGGGGTTTGTACATAATTCTACGTTTGTAAGTTCAACTTTCATGATAAAGAGATTGCACTAGAGTATTTGTATTAGATGAATTGAAAAATACTATTTCTTTTGTTTTTTAAAGTGCAAATACTTGTATTCAATAATAAATATAAAATGAGCACTCTACACTTTGTATTCTGTATTGCAACTGAAATAAATATATTTGAAAATGTAGAAAACATCCAAAAATATTTAAATAAATGGTATTCTATTATTGTCTAATAGCGCAACTAATCATGGTTAACTTTTTAATCGCATGATTAATCACAATTATTTTTTTAATCGCTTGACAGCCATAATTTTAGGCCATATCTCTAGATGAAAAAGTCCAAACGATTTGCAAAAAAAAGTTATCATTAAAAATCTATTCTCAAGCTTTACTCTGTTTAAAACAAAGATTTTTCTTCGAGACTATCTGAACACTCACTGCATTTATGTCACTAAGCTGTTAACATCACAACTGTC
The DNA here is from genome assembly GCF_007399415.2 of Gopherus evgoodei. Taxonomy (NCBI): domain Eukaryota; kingdom Metazoa; phylum Chordata; order Testudines; family Testudinidae; genus Gopherus; species Gopherus evgoodei. The sequence continues at coordinate 306,939,337 of NC_044322.1, read as the reverse complement.
ACTTTGCTGGAGGATCTAAAACACTAGCAGAAGGTGCTAACTGAAGCAGCCAGAAGACAGGAGAGATGCTGGCACAATTAATTGAAGTATCCAGAATTGATGAGAGCTGTCAGGAGCTCTCTATGAGAGAGGCTACCAAGGGAGACTAATAAAGTGACTGGAAGAGATTAAGGAAATCGTGGGATCTCAGGAAAATGGCTGGAAGCAATGATAAACAGTGGGAGAGCACAGTGTGGCTTGTGGAAAAGCAAAAAAATACTCATAAACCCAATTATGAATTCAGGAGTGACTAGGGCACTAGAAGGGATTAAAAAAAATCTAGAGTAAATACCCCTCATTGCTTATCAGTGATCAAGCCACCGCTAACTTGTGAAGATAGAATCAGCATTCTTAGCTTTGTTATACAATATTCCATGTGTTTCCCTTATGTCTAATCAAAACTGTACTGGTAGAGTGGTTGCTTTTTTTTTTTCTTTTTAGCTGAATCTTGAGAGGTATTAAAATAAACCTTATGCCAGTTTTGTTTCTAATGATACCATGCTGAGCATGGCCTTAAACTGAATCTAACCAGCTGAGATTTTACTGGAAAATGTACTTGGCTGAGTAAAAAATAAATACTGTATATTTTATAAAAGGAATTTAAAATGGAAATATGGGCAACATGTGTAGCATTATCACAGAGCGAGACTTACCGAACACACTAATCCTCTGAATGAGCACAAAAAAACCCTTAGCATGTTCACTGGGGTCTGAAGATTGATTATGTGTTCATGCTCCAATGTACTACCAGTGCAGAGAATGTCTTTTTAAACTGCTGATTTCACAGTCTACGAAAGCTCTGAAGAGAAGGGGCATTGGCTGTGATCTAGAGGCAAGAATGAAAGGTTCAGAAACCACCTTGAGAACATAAATGTTTCTGCTTCTCCCTGGCACTGCAAGGAATTGTAGGCACAAGAAGCTGCAAACTTCTTCATTGATAAGTAGCTCACTCAATATACTTCCAAGCTTTGCAACAAAAATTAAAGATCTATGAAACTAGAGGTCCACACTATTTGATGAATTTTATAATTGTTAATAAGTTAAACATTAAAAATGTCCCCATTATTAGCCCAGCTTAAAGTTCACGAGGGAGAGCCTCAATGTTGTGAGTAGTCCATGTAAATTGCCCATGCGGCCAACAGAGCTATGACAATTTACACCAGCTGAGGACCTGCCCCGTAAGTTATATTTCTTGAGTAATTTGACAAATACTGTATATTTTTAATAAAATATTGACATTTTCCTATTCAGTCTAAATACTGGTGTAACTGACATTTGGATTTTTTATTTGTTTTGGCTTTAAACTGAATGACAGTGCAAGATTTGCTATGACAATCTCTTATATTAAATTCTGTAGGCACCATTTCAACAATACTGCAGTTAACCTGTTAAATCAACATTCTGATTAGATTTTGTAATTGTAATTACATCCAGGGAAAAGAAAGACAATGAAAAGTACAACATTAAGCTGGAAAAGGAGCTATCCATCAAACTAAAATTTTCCAGACAGCCAGTATCTCTATTTGTACACTTTGTAATGAACTACAGCATAAAGAGCACTATACTATTCAGTGTCCTACTGATTCCTTTTAAACTCTCAATTAATAACAGAAAATGATGTTCCAGAGTGTTCTGACTTTCCATTTCTAAATGTTATTTGTGCCTTTAAGAATCTCCCTCCTAAAATGTAAACACCAGATTTTCAAAAGGTGCTCAGCACTCATTGTTGGGGACCAGATTTTCAAAAAAGTCCTACTCCCATGGGTATGTGTCCACTGCACCTATGGGTATGTGTCCACTGCAAGTGAAAAGTGTGATTGTAGCCTGGGTAGACATACCCCCATGCTATCTTTAAAGTAACTAGCACAGGTAACAGTAGTGCAGACATGATGGTTGAGGCTTCAGCACAGTCTAGCAACCTCAGTATGTACCCAGGAACCCTGGAAGGCTGGTAGCCCAGATTTTTGCCTTGATCATCTATGCAATTTGATCCCAGGTTCTTCAGTTCTTCTTCAGTTCTTCAGGCCACCACCATTTAAGCTAAAGGAGTAGTTTCATTATCTGGCAGTAGGAGTAGGCGTTAGCATGTAATAGACCAGCCCCTAAAGGGGAATGTGATACACACTGTGATAGTGTATATTTCAGTGAACTTGTTTAGTTCAGTTCTATGGCAGAGAAAAAGATGGCAGCCACATTCCCAGAAAAACTGGATTTATGCATGCCAGAGGAGGAGCTGAACAGAAGCTGATGTAAATGAGTTTTGTGGACAAATTTGGTGACATAAAATCACTTACAGGAATTACATGAACCGTGACTCTAAACCATCGAGTCCAGACTGTGAATATTTTGGAAAGACAGAAAAGAACGGCCATTTGCTGAAATTTCAACTTAGAATAGAGTGACCATAAGTTGATGCCAGATGGCCACAAATATTTCACATTTATCAGCATTAGTTTAAACAAGTTCTGAGATATGCAGGTTTTTATTTCAGACAGGCAACTTGACAGAGAGTGATGCAACCATCTGAGAAGAATAAGAATATAAATCTGTCTTATTGTGAGGAGAATGCAGGCAGCAGATAGTGATGAAGCAGAGGACATAATCTACATAGGCTTCAAAGAGACAGTCGACACAATATTGTAGAATGCAATAATAGATCTTCAGGTTAGCAAATAACGCACAGAAGACACCATACCCTTCAGTCTGTCAGAGCTTCAATATGGGATCCTAAACTCTGAAGTGGAGCACATATGTTCTTAACCACTACTTTTCTTTTCATCTCTCTTGTCCTTTAGCCCTTTGTTCCCTCTCTTTTATAAATTCCCCTCCTTTTACATCTGCCCTGTACTATAAATGTCCTTCCCTCTTTATTCCCACCTGACTTCTCCTCTTCCTTCCAGTTCTCTGCTATTTCTCTATCCCCTCCTACTTGTGGTTTGGGAGCCAGTGCTTAAAATGCTCTAAAACACAGTGTGTATAGAGATGGTGGGGGTCTATCATCATTCCCACATCTGCTCATTGCTGCAGCTACCCATTCATTCTTCTCCTTCAGCCCCTAGTCCATTCTGCCCTCTCCCAACCTCCTCTTTGCACCTGGATTCTTCAGCCCCCTCTCCTATGTCTGAGGGGTGCATGGCAATGGAGTCTTCTCTTCCCCCTCACCAGGACAGGTATTGCAGGGAGTGGGATAAGAAGGGAGGGAGGAACCATCCCTGTTGCTCACAGGAAGGAAGGTGGAGGAGGGAACAAAGCTGCCATGCTCTTTCTGCTCCTTCCTAAGACTGGAATTGGATTCTGAGGGGAAGAGAGAGATCTGCTTGCTTTCTGCAGCAGCCCAGAAGAGCTGTTTTTCATAGTGTTCTTAGAGGAAAAAATGAACAAAGGAATTAATTAATTGCAGTGGTTTCCTGAAACAGATTTATAAATTGACTAGAAATAAAGGTCACAAATGGCTGCAGCTGTAGTTATGCAGCTGGGTTATACCAAATAATCTCTGGTGCCTTCTTTTTAAGGTTATGTGCTTAAAGATTATCACTGACATGCTCCAAATGCTCCCCTCCCCCCAAGACAATGGAGTTTGATGCAGAAAAAGTAAGAGTCATTGAGGCCACAGAGCAGCAGCAGAGACTCCACAGCTGCAACTGTATGTAACCCCTTTGGGGTTTAAAGAGCATGGCCCTTTCACAATTGTTTTTAACGGAGATGAAAATCACTGAGGAGTTTCTTTGCTCTGTGAAGGAGAACCCAGGATGTGCAACTTAGGTGTATGCATGTGTGTATTGCAAAGTCCACATACAGGCGACCAAGTGTAACTTTAGCGCCCTCGTAGCCAAGATGGAGTCTGCTCTGCAGGCAGCTCTAGCCAAGGGAAGGCACGTGCAGGAATGCAGCAGGAAAAATTCCTTTCACCCAGGGTCACCTGTTTCAAACCGCCCCCCCAAGTGAACGCACACACTGGAAAAGTACAATGGATATAAGAAAGGGAAATATTTATTTACAAAGGGATAAGAGGAGAAAAACAATAGGAGGAAATATAAGGGGAGCGGTAAACCAGGGTGGTTTAAAAGGGCAGACACTAAGCAATGTGTCTGCACAAAGAGTTCAAAAGTTTTAAGCAAAGTTTCAGTTCAGTGGTAAGTTTTGGGTGCTCCTGGTCATCTTCGGTGCCAGTAAACTTTTCCCAATAAACCTCTGTCATAAACAGATAGCTAAGGGTTAATGTGTCTTTCACCTGAAGCACCTGACCAGAGGACCAATCAGGAAACCGGATTTTTTCAACTCTGGGTGGAGGGAAGTTTGTGTCTGAGTCTTTGTTTTCTGTCTGCCTGCTTTCTCTGAGCTTTGGAGAAGTAGTTTCTACTTTTAATCTTCTGTTTCTAAGTGTAAGGACAAAGAGATCAGATAGTAAGTTATATGGTTTCTTTTCTTTGGTATTTGCATGAATATAAGTGCTGGAGTGCTTTGATTTGTATTCTTTTTGAATAAGGCTGTTTATTCAATATTCTTTTAAGCAATTGACCCTGTATTTCGTCACCTTAATACAGAGAGACCATTTGTATGTATTTTTCTTTCTTTTTATATAAAGCTTTCTTTTAAGACCTGTTGGAGTTTTTCTTTACTTCAGGGAAATTGAGTCTGTACTCATCAGGGAATTGGTGGGAGGAAGAAATCAGGGGAGATCTGTGTGTGTTGAATTTGCTAGCCTGATTTTGCATTTCCTCTGGATAAAGAGGAAAGTGCTTTTTGTTTCCAGGACTGGGAACGGAGAGGGGGAGTCACTCTGTTTGGATTCACAGAGCTTGTGTCTGTGTATCTCTCCAGGAGCACCTGGAGGGGGGAAGGGAAAAAGAATTATTTCCCTTTGTTGTGAGACTCAAGGGATTTGGGTCTTGGGGTCCCCAGGGGAGGTTTTCAGGGGGACCAGAGTGCCCCAAAACACTCTAATTTTTTGGGTGGTGGCAGCAAGTACCAGGTCCAAGCTGGTAACTAAGCTTGGAGGTTTTCATGGTAACCCCCATATTTTGGATGCTAAGGTCCAAATCTGGGACTAAGGTTATGACAACCTCTTTGGTGGCCTTTTTTGCCACTCTTTGCAAAGCCACGCAGAGCAACCACTTCCCCACTTAACTAGCTAGCAGCCCCCTCCTTATTCCCAATGCAGGGTTACAAGTCCCAGTACTTACAGCCCCATGCAGCTCTGGGCAGCAGTAATACTGGGTCCGGCTCTGGCTTGCCCTTCTTGGGCAATTTCTCCCTGGCACAGTGCTCCTCCTGACTCCTGTCCTGGGGTGTTCCCAATCAGACACCCTGTTCTTTTCAGGCTTCAGGCAGGTTTTCTGCTGCTTTACTTTGTAAGGACCTGTGGGCTGCAGCCCTTCTCTCTTTCTGGAGCTCCAGAGCCACACCCTGGAGTTTTCCTTTTTTTTCTTACTGCTCCTCCTCCCTCGTTAGGAAAAAAATTTAAAGGGGCCATGATCTTTAAACCCCAAAGGAGTTACATGCATTAAGGAGGCCTCAGTACTCCCCACCACTGAATAGTGCGTAATCAAGGGCAGTTCTATGTTTTTTGCCTCCCCAAGCAATGCAGTCAGGCTGCCTTCAGTGGCACGCCTGCGGGTGGTCTGCTGGTCACGCAGATTCGACAGTGGTCTGCCAGTCCCGTGCCTTCGGCATACCAGCAGGCATGCCACCAAAGGCTGCCTGACTGCCACCCTCACAGCAACCAGCAGGCTGCCCCGGGCATGCACTTGTTGCTCTGGGGCCTGGAGCCACCCCTGTGAGCAGGAGCACTGCCAGCTTTTTTGGCACCCTAGGTGGCAGAAGGTCCTGCCCCCGAAATGCCACCCCGATAGAGGCAGTGGAAGGTCCCTCCCCCGAAATATTGACGACAACTGGGGCAGCCGAAGATCCAGCCGCAGCAGTCACCGCCCCCAAATCTTAGCGCCCTAGGTGACCACCTAGGTCACCTAATGGTTTGTGCCGGCCCTACCTGTGAGTAATAGTGGATTTATTGGCCCCAGTCCTATTCCCCTCCTCCAAACCTGGCTTTACACTTCCAACATATATAGGATCAGAATACATACCCTATATTCCTCACAGTTGCACTAATGCAAAACCTTCACTCAGACCTTGGCAACATTAATACATTTCTGTAGAGTATCAGTGTAATGGCAAAGTGCATGAAATGTTATTTTAGTACTGGGAAGTATCATGAAATGATTGTTAGGCACTGATGAGGTACTGTGTCTCAGAATGCCAAGAGAGGGGTGATGGAGACCTGTAGGAATTAATTTTTAAATACATGTAAAATATTTTGGCTTTGATTAGGTTAAGATGATATTTTTCTTTCCTGGCACTCTGATTTTATTAGGCAAAATCATTTCTGGAGCTCCCAGAAGAGAGGGTAATTGAGTCATCTGTTATTTGGGGAGCTAATAGCTGGCAATTGTCATTCTCATGTTTTAGGTCCTTTGTAATTTTAGTTGTAAAATGTCCCTATATTAGTATTGTTACATTAATATCATCAGCAATGTTTAGACTGCTTAGCTATTGCAGTGATGCAACATGCCTTTATGAATCTCCTGTGGCCTTGAAAATAAACTCCTCAGAACTGTGCCTTGAGAAATATAAAGATGTCTCTTTCCACTTTTACAAATATTGGCATACAAGTACCAGCATTTGGCAAGGAAAAAAATTTGGCCTTTTCTGAAATAATGTATATGAACCTCACTATCAAGCATCCCTTTATAGTAACGAGTGCCAATATAGAATCTATTTTAAGAATTTCCCGCAATGCATTAAACCTGCCCTTTGAAAAATGGTAATTGGTAAGTGAGATAAAATTCATATGAGTTTGCCCTTTCCACTCCTGTCTATCAGATACTTGTCAAGAGTTTTATGTAATGGAATGAGCTTGGAATTCTTCTGACAGACAGTATGATAACCGAAACAACTCACCACCAAAAATTGCTGTCCACAAGTGTACAGCTAGTTATAACCACAGTGACCTACTCTGTTACATATTGTGGTCCAAGTTCCACTCTCATTTACACAAATGAAACTGTGTTGGGATTTCCAGAAATGTGAAAATGTCCAGAGATGTTTTCTTTCATTGGTTTGAATGAAGAAGCAGTTAGACAATGAACATGTGCAATGAGAAAGTAAGAGAGCAATATATCAGAGCAAGGATGGAATAAGGAAACTATAGATGAATTAAAGTCTCAGATGGGGCTCAGGAAGTCTGGATTCCGGTTATAAATAGAAAGCCAAAATTCAAAGTGTGGATGCAGATCACATAGGCACATCCATTTCAGAATAACAATATTTTCAATGGCACAGAAATAAGATATTTATTGCAATGCTTGTAATATCTTAAGTGAATAGATTATAACAAATGATAAATACAGAGTCAAGTTCTGCTCTCAGTTACATTGTAAATCTGGCATAAGGAGGTGGGGGAAAATTGCAGATGGTGTGGGAAAATGCCATAGACACACACACTCTTAATCTGAACACAGGGAGTTTCTCCATGGATTTATTGGAGTTACTCTGGATTTACAGTGTAATTGATAGAAGAATATGACCCATAATTCATAGAAAGGACCATTTGATCATTTAGCATTACCTCCTGTATTACACAAGCTATAGAATTTCCCCAGAATAATTGCTAGAGCAGGGGTAAGCAACCTATGGCACGGGTGTCGAAGCGGCACATAAGCTGATTTTCAGTGGCACTCACACTGCCCGGGTCCTGGCCACCGGTACAGGGGGCTCTGCATTTTAATTTAATTTAAATAAAGATTCTTAAACATTTTAAAAGCCTTATTTACTTTACATACAACAATAATTTAGTTATATATTATAGACATAGAAATAGACCTTCTAAAAATGTTAAAATGTATTACTGGCATGTGAAACCTTAAATTAGAGTGAATAAATGAAGATTAGGCACACCACTTCTGAAAGGTTGCTGACCCCTGTGCTAGAGCATATGCGGTAGAAAAAAAAATCCAATCTTGATTTTAAAATGGTCAGTTATGGAGAATCCAACATGCCCCTTGGTGAGTTGTTCCAGTGTTAAGTACCCTCACTGGTAAAAATGTATGTCTTATTTCTAATCAGAATTTGTCTAACTTCAACTTCCAACCATTGGTTTGTGTTATACCTTTGTCTGATAGACTGAAGAGCCTGTTATTAAATATTCATTCCCCATATCGATACTTATAAACTATAAGTCTTCTCTCAATCGTCTTTGTTAAGCTAAAGAGCTGGAGCTCCTTGAGTCTATCACTATAAGGAATGTTTTTTAAATCTTTAATAATTCTTGTGGCTTTTCCCAGAAGCGTCTTCAATTTATCATGCATCTTCAATAACTTTCTTGAATTGTTGACACAGGAACAGGACATAGTAGTCCAGCAGCGGTCACACCATTTGCAAATACATTGGTAGAATAATCTCTCTACTTTTACTCAAGATCTACTGTTTATTCATTGTCACTGCAGTGTCATACTAGACCACTGAAAGATCATGTAAAAGTGCCTTATTATTAATACAAACAAATGTACGCAGGACAGGTTTAATCATAGATTATTAGATTTGGAAGGGACCTCAGGATATCATCTAGTTCAACTCCCTTCTCAAGGCAGGGTCAATCCTCAACTAAATCCCCACATGGCTCCCTCAAGGACTGAACTCACAAGCCTGGGTTTAACAAGCCAATGTTCAAACCACTCAGCTATCCCTCCCCTCGCCAGGTATATTTAATTGGTGGCTTGTTCTGATCTACATCTCTAGCAAACTCAAAAATCCAAACAATTTCTGGTTTCTGCATTCCATGAGTGTTAATAAAGTATTGTCATCCTTGGCTGAGCTGGGTTTCGTTTGCTTTACTTGAGTAATAGGCTTTTTCTAGGAGATTATATTTTTAATATCCTTTATAAAAATCAAACATTGGAGAGGGATATGCTGGATTTCTTTTAGAATAATTATGTTTTGACAGGAGACGGACCAGTGTACAAACTGCTATCTTTTGGATCACTTGTGAGGAGATAGAGGGAAACCCACAACCTTGCTCACATGATCTTCTACTTTTATGCCCAAATAAGAAGTAGGTACAGCACAGAAAGCAGACCTAATTACTACAGAGCAGATAGTGTAGCTTCATGAAAAACAAATGTGTGTACTATTAAAATGTATGCAGCATATTCAATCTGTAATCATTCACAACAAAATATATATGCTTCTCATTCCAACATAGCTTTCCTATTACAGATTTCAAAACTTTATGTTCTACATTATAATTTCTGCCATATACAGCAACTACACTAAGGACTAAGATGAGCGCTTCTTAATATCAACTGTGTGAAGTCTTAAACACTTACTGAAAGATGCTGAGCACCTTTAGTTCCTACTAAATTTGCTTAGGGTGCTCAGCACTTCAAAGAATTGAGCCCTTGGATTAATGCCCACAGTTCAGTGGACTGGGGTTATAAGCAACACCACACTGAAGTAGCTTTAACAGGATATTAATAGACAAGATGGTGGAAATAAGGAGCACATAGACTGACTAGGAAGGCTAACATGGAAGGAGAAACTATGAATGTTGAGCTCTGTACTTCAGATTAAAGAAACAATTTTGCTCACCGAACTGCATGAGGCCTCTGTAGCCGGTGTCTTTTTCACAGTTTGGGCCATTCTTGGAGTAAACTGACCCAGCTCCCAGTGACTTCAGATATTGACTTCATTGGGAGTTGACTTCATTGGGAGCTTAGATGAGAGCTGTGTCTGACCCATTCTGGGTGCCTTGGTTGTATACAAGTTTGGAGAGTCAATATTTAGAATCAGTGCTCTCCCCCTCCCACAGCTCACAGAATTACTGTTTCCTTTTCTGAAATGGATGTTATTCTCCCCCCCGCTCCACACACACAAACTATGTGTCATCCACACAATCCTATGGTGCCTGGATTTCAATAGATCCATTAAGAATGGACTCACACACCAAGTATTTGTGACATTTTAATACAGACTGACTGTTTGACCATGTCCATGTATAGTAATGTCTTAGCTGAACAACTGAGTTATGTAATTTGACAGTGAAGAAATCACTAGTGTCTTTCATCCCAATGGACAGCCCTGTAATGAATATGTAGGAAGGAGAAAGGAGCTGTTATCTGAATACACAGCAAGAAAGGGCACTGATGTGCTTCAAATGCTCCCCTCCCCCCAAGACAGGGGCATTTGATGCAGAGAAAGTAAGAGTCATTAAAGCCACAGAGCAGCAGCAAGGACTTCACAGCTGCAACTCTACTAAGGAGGCTTCAGTAGGCCCCGCCACTGAATAGTGAGCTATACTGGATTTATTGGCCCCAGTCCTAGTCCCACCTCCAAACCTGGCTTTACAGAGAGCCCCTAAAGCATTGGTTTCGTTTGGAGCTATGGAACTGAACCTGCTCCACTTTGGCTGGGCCTCTGTGAGAGAGAGGTGAGGATTTTCTCCCTAGTAAGTATTCATTAGTAAAGGCTGAAAAGAAAGAATAGAATGGAGCAATTGTTTAGTCATGATGTAGAAGAATGAATATGGGACTGGAAACAAGGGGCTTTTGAATTCTAATCCTGGTTCTGTCACTAACTTGCTGTGTAGCCTTGGATAAAGCACTGATCCCCATGTCTCGGTTCCTCATCTGAAAAATGAGTTAATCCTATGTCACTGAGTGCTGTGAGGGTTAATTAGTCAACTTTTGAAAAGCATGTTGAAAGTGCCTAGCACTGTATAAAGGCCACGTATTTTATTTCAAGCTAGAAAGCAGTGGAGATGCCAGTTTTGCTTCTAAGTTTTTATTTAAAGGGAAACAGAATTGTTGACAAGTTATTTTCTTACATAAACAGCTATATTGAGGGCATTGGATATAATAAATAGGTGCATATAGCAGTTTGAGGTAGCCAGTTTTAAGAGGACACATTAAGAACCTTAACTGGTTATATGAGACACCCGAGAGAATGTGTAGAATGGACATTACTCCTTCGGTATAGGCTGACACAATTCCACACAGCAAGGAACTTAAATTGAGATGTTCTGGGATGTGACAATGTAAATAAAGTCTGGACAAAAATGCTAAAGAAAAAATGAACCACAGTTTTAACTTTCATGCTAGTGAGTTAGAGTCTCTGTGGTGTAATGAAAGATAAGATCACATTCAATAAATTTTCAAAAGAGATCAAATGGATTAAAATATGATTTTGGAATCTGCTATAATCCTTTGACAATGAAAGGATCAATTTCTTCCAATGCTAGAAGTATGGCCCCTAACCTTATAAAATGTTGCTAATTAAGGTGGTCTTCTATTCTGGATTCTTGTTTAAGAGAAGTGTCATGAAATATGAGAGTCACTTCTAGATTATATGTCTTTAATAAAATGGAAAGAGACATAGGATTTTATGGAATACAGTCCAAAGATAAAAAGACCAGGAGTACTTGTGACACCTTAGAGACTAACAAATTTATTTGAGCATAAGCTTTCTTTCATAAGCGTAACTCCTGTTCTTTTTGCGCATACAGACTAATGCGGCTGCTACTCCGAAACCAGTCCAAAGGTTTTTTTGTTCTTTTTTTTTTAAATCCCAAGGACCTAAACAGCCTCTTCCTCTCTCCTAGCCGGTGATAGACCACTTGATCCATACAGCTATTCCAAAGCTGTAAAGGGGGCACCACTCTCCCTTCGCATTCCTTGCAGTAGGGAGGAAACACTGATAGTGGCCAACAGAGCTGGCTAGAAACAAAAATTTCAGTTCTGTGGCAAATTGTGACATTTCAATGTCATCTTTCAAAATCTGAATGAAAAGCTGAAATTTACTGAAAAGTGAAAATTCTGAAAAAATTCTGGAGAAATCAAAACATTGTAATGCCATAGTATATTAAATTTACTAATATAATGTAAAAGTCAAAACTGAATTGAACTAATGTAATGTTTTGATATCATAGAAATGAGAAAGCCAGAATAATTAGTTTAGACTTTTTCCTGTAAAAAATGTCATCAAAATTGACAGATACCAAGATCCACTGTAGTAGCTAAGAGCCACTGCACAGAGATTGTCTGGCAGTCCTGAGACTCTTCCTCCAGGTGGCAGCAGTATGCTTCACACAGCAGTATGCTTCACACAACCCTGCTCAGAAAATACTATGTTCTGACAAAAACAATTTTTCTCAAAATCTTACACCAAAATTGTCTAGTTTTTTCAAGAATATTTCAAAAGTGAAAAATTTCCGCAAAAGTTACATTTGCAGTAAAAATGGCCACCTTTTATATATATATAAAATCAACCATAAATCAGTTAGCCATCTCTGCTGCTGATGTTTGAGAATGTAAAGGATGATGGCTTAGGAAGCCCAGGAAGCCATGCCCATGTGCTGGCCCCTTTCTACGTGAGAAAAAATGCCAGCTCTGTCACTGGAGAAGGAAAGCCCCTGGCTGTGTGCCCCTTTCCTCAAGCATTTGAATACTGACAAAGCAGGGGAACAAACTTCTTCCCACAATTACAAAGGCTATTTACAGAAACAGCCTACATCTCTTTTGATTATTAGTATTCTTCATATCCTGGTTGGATCCCAAAAAAATGATCAGGCCCACACTGTGGTAGGTATAGACACATCAGAAAATATAGGCCTGCCCCAAAGAGTTTACAACTGAAATAGCCAAGATAGACAAAACAATAATACACAGGCTGTCAGGACCAAGCACAAACACATAGACTATAACTAGGTTGGGTGAAGTTTATTTTTTTTAAAATGGCGACAAAAGACTCTGGTGAATTAGGATAATCAGGATAGAAAATAAACTTTGAGGCAAGGAGCATCTCTTATTTTTATATGTCTACAGTGCTCAGTACTATGGAGGCATATGTTATTATTAAATTCAAAAACAGAACATTAAAGTTGCAAAGTGAAGCATTGAAAGGTTAGGAAATGCCAGTATTAAGGTTGCCTGTGCAACCTTATTTGGCCCGTTGTGTGTATACTTTATGATATAATTTTGAATTACATCATCATATACTATTTTTCCCACAGGACCTCTGCCTCATTTAATGCACCAGATGGATATAACTTAACACAAGTGATATCCATCCACGGTTATATTTCTCACCCTGAACCTTAATTCTTGCTTTTCCTAACTTTTGAGGGCTTCATTTTGCAATCTCAGCCTTCTTTTAATGCATTATTTTGCTGCTAATTTCCTACATTTTTTAAAAAGGCAAACAGAAAAATAATAATTACAGCATATGGAAAATATTGATTCCCACTTGGTTCATTAGCAGTGTTGGGATCTTCAGCATAGACTTACCTAGCAACTTGAAACAGAGTAACTGATAGGAGGATGTTATCTTCTAGATCGACCAATCAATACCAGGAGATGAATAGTGCTTAATTATTAAGAAATTGTTGGGGCTCAAGCAATAAGGATGGCATCCTCCCACGGGGTAACGTTATACACTCCATACGTCTGAGGTCACGCCTTGCATGTCACTCATATAAGAGATGCCAGAGCTGAGCCCCTGCAAGCCTTGGCACAAATTAAGCTCTGGATATGAGACATTTTGCCAGTGGGTTTTGCAGATATTTGGTGCCAGTAAAGTGATGTTGAGACTCAAATCCTGGGTTCAGGTTCTGGAGGGGAATGATTACAGGTTTTTCCACTTTTATAATCCCCAAACATGAGCTCTTCTACCCATGTTTCATTGTCTCTGCCATTACAATTAGCTGATGTGACTGTGTCAAGAAAACTGAATGTAAAGCTCGCAGGACAATTAATGAATCTGTCTTATATCTTTTAGTCCCTCATTTAGAAAGGAACCCAAGAGTTCTTTAATAATGTGCTCCACATCTGTAGCTATCTAACAATCCTCTTCTGCAAAAGAGAAGAGGAAAAGAATTTGTCTCCTAACGTTTTCTACTCCAGTGCAAATCAGGTCCGTCAAAAGACCCTAACCTGAAGATGCTGCACTGCTAAATATTTAGCAACAATGAGTAAGAGGAAAATGGCTGTTGCATACTGTTCATAATAAATGTTAAATGTAGTTTGGTTTTCATTCCTCACACTCCAATTAAAGAAAATTCCATTAAGTCATGTGCAGCAATGGTTGCCATATATTTTATGTGAGTTACTTATACCTTCCTGCACTTTGGTCTGTAGAGTGGCAGTAACAGCTGGACCAGTAATAGCTGGTCTCTGCTACAGAAGGTGCCTGCAGTGTTTTAAACCAAGCATATGTTTCTAATGCTATTGTCCCACCTGAGTCCAACTCCCTTACAACTTGAGTTGTCATTGAAGGTTTGGGTTTATGAGCACAAGAGCTGTCAAAATGGTCTATGAATCCTCTCTTGGATATACTCCGGCACAGTCAAATTCTCTGGAGCCTAAGGAATCAACCTTCCCACTTAGTATCTGAGAGATGTCCTAAGTAATGAGAAAGAAGTCTCCATCCTTCCCATCTGTCAAGCCCAGTCAGTGCCAAATTAGTTATCTGCTATAGGCAAGATTCACCCTATACCAGAAATACAGCTTGTTCCTAGCATGCCTGTGAGAAGGGTAGTGGTCATACTGATGCCAGAACACATCTCTTCACTAGTGTGAGCACCAGCTCATTTCCTGTGAACTCAGAAGGGCTCATCTATGACAGAGTAGCTAAAGTCAGAGCCTGGAGACATAAGTTTAAATATGTTTGTCAGCTCTCCATTTCTGCACAACTTGGCGCTGTGTGTCCTTCTTCCACAAGATGATATATTAAAATACTACAGCATCTTTATTATTGATATTGAGATCAACAGATACTAATTTATTTGGAATAAAGGGTGAAGCCTTAAGCTTTTTGAAGTTCCATAGTCTTTGGCAGTCATGGTCCTATGGCCCTGATCATGGGAGAAATAGCTGACCTCTCTTTTTTCTATAAAGTTTTAGTTAATTTAAATACTATTACAAGATTACATTTACATCCCTGGTACACTAAATAGAATAAAATAAAAACCTACCAGCACTGAAAGTCTCCTGCCTTGTTATGCATTCAAACCACAACTGCAATTCTTGGGATGTATGCTAATGTGGGTTTATCATACATTCAGTTACCTCTGAATACCGGGGCATGTGGGGCAAAGGGTGGGTTGTCCTTATTGTGTGGAATAGCTGTCATTTTCATATAAGGATATGAGTGTGGCTATAAAGATCAAAGGTTATCCTCCATAGGGGAAGATGGGGCCTGGACAGCATGGGGGCTGAAAAGACTGTGCTGGCTACAGCTAACAGCAGGTTGGTGTTGCTGTTTTATATAATTTATAAAGAAAAGTAATTTTGTTGTAAAATACAGTCCCCTGTTTTAATGCAGAGACCAGGGGCGGCTCCAGGCACCAGCACAGCAAGCGCATGCCTGGGGCAGCAAGCTGAGGAGGTCGGCCAGCCAGTCGCCATGAGGGCGGCAGTCAGGCTGCCTTTGGCAGCATGCCTGCTGGAGGTCTGCCGGTCCCACGGCTTCGGTGGCAATTCGGCAGTGGGTACGCCAAAGGCCTGGGACCGATGGACCTCCCTCAGGCATGCCGCCAAATCCGCATTACCGGCGGACCTCCCGCAGGCATGCCGCCGAATTCGCATTGCCAGCGGACCTCCTGCAGGCATGCTGCCGAAAGCCACCCCCTGGCACAGACCACCACATTGACTTCTGTCCTCCCTAAGGAACTACAAGAGCACTGGCCCCTAATGTGTAGATGTCCCAGGACCTTCACAATAAGCAGAAGCATCTTCACAACAGTGCAGAGCCTTTATGCAGCTCCCATTTTAGGAGCCATAAAGCCCTGGGGATCCTACTGCTATGAGCTGGATGCTGAAAGCCACCTGCACTACATGTCAGCAACAACAGGTTTTTTTGAACCTACTGACTTACAGACAATGCTACAGACTCTTAGGTGCTAGTAGATGGAACTCCTGCTAACTGTAGCCCAGTGCACAGGGCACTGGGACTCAAGAGACCTTGCTTGAATTCCCAGCTCTATCGTGCTTCTGCTGGGTGACCTTGGACAAGTCATTTCCCTGCCTGTGGCTCTGTTTCCCTGTTTGTAGAAGGGAAGGGGTGATGATGCTGACTTCCTTTGGAAAGTGCTTTGAGATCTGAAGATGAAAAATGCTACATAAGAACTAGGTATTATTGCATATGGATTTCTCTCTTATACAGTGAGCTATAGTACCTATCAGTGACTGCTCCCCCCTCAGGGGCAGTGATGCCTGCAGTTATCGAGGTTGAAATACTGCTATTGAAACAAGCAGTACCTCCCAGATTTCTGGGTTCCCTAAAGACACAGTGCCAGAGTCTAGTATTCCTCCCTGCCACTCTCTCCACTTCCTTTGAAGTGCAGAGCCCAAGCCAATGCAATGGCTTTCAGTGGGGTTTGGGGCATGGGAGAGGAATGTAGCAGAAGCACTCCTCTTCTACATGGTCTTGGGGGCTTTTCAAAAAACTTTGTGCAAAGTGGGAAGTGTGAGAGAGATGGCAATTTCCTGAAATATCCTAACTGTATTGGAGACCATGCTGTATTGGGTATTACTGTGGGCCAGGATTCTATGTGACCTCTCTAGAAGGCAGATGTGATATAAGGCCTAGATGATCAAAGCACTATATTGAACTCTGCCCAAGAAAGGTGATGGCTGAAGAGCCAGGAACCTAGGGCAGGTAGACCAGGGAAGGGGAATATAGGTGAATTTGCCTGAATTGTGACAGGAGATAGCAAGTGAGGTCCCTGTGTGCTCTTTTATCTTTCTAGGAACTATTAATAAAGCACTAGATCTTATTGAGACCATTCACACTCTTCAGTCATGGCATTAACAAATCAGTGGCTGATCTTTGTTGACTGTTTTGCAAATGTTTTTATAGACATTCTCATTGGGTAAATATTTAACTGAAGTACCA
Source organism: Gopherus evgoodei (assembly GCF_007399415.2). Classification (NCBI taxonomy): domain Eukaryota; kingdom Metazoa; phylum Chordata; order Testudines; family Testudinidae; genus Gopherus; species Gopherus evgoodei. Next base: position 306,922,357 of record NC_044322.1, on the reverse strand, counting down.
CAATCAATCACAGCGGTTTGCTATTAATTGTAGTTTAATAAAAGATTTGACATTTGGAAGATGAGCAAAATTGGCAGGAGAGAAAGAATGTAAATTTAATTCTGCAGCCTGCATGGCTACAACAGATGCAATCTGGCTATGTTGTAGCTTCATGGAAACTCATTTGGCAACAGAGGGAAGGTTCTGTACTGGCACTCAGGAAATCTCAGTTGTTTGATCTTTAGAAGTGGGTACCAAGGCACAGAGAGTGAGGGTAATAATACTATTTCATTGACAATCTATTTAGATTGTAAAATCTTCAGGGCATGGACTATGTGTATGTACAACATGAAGCACCAAGAGTTACTGATCTTAGCTGAGACCTCCTGGTGCTACTGTAATACATAGGGCAAGACCTCACAGCATCTATAATAAGAATGCAATATGTATTTCTTGGCTACTACTACACTTGGCAGAATTTTTTTTAAATAATTGACAAAGTATTAATAGTATCAATTTAAATGTTCACAGTTGTGAGAAAGTTGGGGGTTGCAAATCAGACAATTACTTAATGCCAACAAATCTTGAGACTCAAAGATACAACTTTATAACCATTAAAACACAAACTATCAATGTCAAAATTTTAGCCTTAAGGCAAACTCTAATAAGGTCACAAGCAGCATTTTTCTTATATTGTCCATCAGTAAATTCAGATTATCAATGGAAATATTTTTTCATTGATTTCTGTTTATAGGGTTAAAAACATTTACCAATAAAAATCTAACCTTCCAAGCCTAAATACAACAATTTAAGAGTTGATATGGAAATCATTTGTGACTTCATATTTCACAGCTCCCAAAGACTTGTTTCCTTCTACTACCCCCATGCAGCAGACAAATCTAAATATTTCTTGGGCCTAATTCTTACCTCACAAATTCAGCTTTATTGCAGTTAATCTTGCTGTATGCTGCTATAAGATTATAGGCTCCTTGGGTCAAATCCTGGTCCCATTGAAGTCAGTAGGAGCTTTGCCATTTAATTCCATGGAGTGGGATTTCACCTCTTGTAATTTAGTGCTGTATACGCACTTGATATCTTGTTTGTGATATAAATACTGGGCTATTTAGAAGCAACATATCAAATAACTAAACTTGGAAGGATTAGATTTTTATTGGTAAGTGTCAGTAAACAATTTCACCATATACCCAAACTGAAAAATATTTCCATCAATAATTATGAAATGAACAGATAGGCAAAGTAAGAAAAATGCTGAATGAGAACTTAGAGTGTGATGTAAGTTTGATGTTGACAATTTGTGTTTTAACAGTTATAAAAATTTAACCTTTTAAATCTCAATGTCTGTCATTCATTATCTGAACTCCACCCATAATTTCCTGTAACTGAAAATTTAAATCAATCTCAAATGCTTTAAAAACGTTATCTGGTAAAATTATTTTTAAAAAAATATAATTCTGCCATCTCTAGAAATAACTCATCCGTTTGTTTTGAAAAATATGCTTTTTCTTAATCAGAAAGCTGCTTTCTACTTTACACTAATTAGTTTACATATCCCATAAGTGGCACTTATGTACAACAATGTAAATATTATACATGATTTAAAAATATTTCACTGAAACTGCATTTAAGATGTGGAGGGAGGACTTAGAGGGTAACATTATCAGAAGAACACCAACCTGACCTCTAATTTCTCAAACTGAAAACCAGTTTCTATCCTAAAGGGGCAATCAGGTATTCAGTTATCTAAACACTATTAACTCTGAGAATTAGAGAATTAGAGAATTTTAAAGAAAGATCTAAAGTTTCTATTAAAGTGTTTTTGGAACTTGTATATAGTCTATGCGGTACCATGAGTGGGGGGAATGTTTTTTTCATATTACACTTTAATTCAAGCACTGGTTTCATTGCAACAACAGGGGGCACTATAATTCTAAGTTTTCTTCCCTGAGTTATGATGAAAGGAAATAAATGTTGATATTAAATTATTTTCATACATATGAATAACAGATTCTGAAATGAACTCATTTGTTTACTATGTCCAACAAACGATCTGTAAAAGAAGAAAAGTTGTGTCCTGTAATTGTCAGGAAGTTATACAAATCTAAGGAATTTGGTCTTAGGTAACACAGGCAGCTCAAAAGCCTCTTGTTTCTTGAAAGAAAGGCCAAGATTTTCAAATGTTCAGTGACTCAGTGCATCCATGTTTGGGTACCCAATTGGAAGTATCTGAAAGGGATGGTCTCAAAGGGTCGGTGCTATGTAAGGCTGGCCAGGAAACAAGAATTCTGTTTAAGATCACTTAATCTGCACGTGGTTAATCAGTGTAGAACTTTATCATTTTAGGAGAAAGCTGGCTACACTTTGTTTAGCACAGAATTCTGAAACTAACATTGTGCATGGCAGAAGCATCAGTCTATGAATAAATGTAAATATAAAAAGTAAGTCTTGCCAATCCTGGGGTTGATAGCACACAGGCAGACTGCTGTGCCCAGGTGGAACCCCACAGATCTCAATCAGTTGAGGACCTAACATTTTATCTTGATACCAGCGTCAGATATGGCCATTTCCCATTCGGTTTATACAATCACAAGAATAATATTTAGTATTTAAATAGCAGCCTCTTGGTATTTAAACCATTATGATAAACTCCTATAATCTCTGCCATTAAGAACTCAAGAGTCAAAGATGTCACATTTCCACAAAATGATCCCAAGAAGAAGTCAGAAATGCCAGTTTAGTTAAACCATGTAAATAAGTTGCATGCAGGGTTGTTGTAGTGGTGTTGGTCCCAGAATATTAGAGAGACAAGGTGAGTGAGGTAATACTTTACCAGACCAACTTCTGTTGGTGAGAGAGACAGCTTTCAAAGCTTGTCTCTCTCACCAACGGATGTTAGTTCAATAAAAGATATTACCTCACATAAGTAATCATTTATGGTTGTTCTGCATGTGTGGCAAGTTCTCATCTTGTGAGCTAGCTAGATGAACAGCTGAGCAAAATTAATGCAGCTTTCAGATAAAAGTTCTGTGACTCCTAATAGCAAGATACAATGAAAATGTTTGCAAAGCCATTATAACTAATTGAGTTAGCTATATACATACCATTCTACTGGTGTTTTTTTTTCAAAACAAAGAATTAATAGATGTATTTTGATTTATATTTAAAATTCCTGAGATACTTGGCATTCATTATGAAATACACTATCAAAATATGGAGATGGAGGTCAGATCTCTGAAAGGAAAGATGCACTGAGTGATAGGGCACTTCAGGACTCCCTCCCCTCCTCACATTTTAACAGTTACTATTAGATTTCTCTCAAAATCTATTTTAAAAGATATTAATCAGCTACAGCATACAATTCATATAGGTGCAAACAGACAAACATCAATTTCCCATAGCTCCAAATGATAAGCATTGTATTTTCAGCTATAAAAAATTGAGCCTGCTTTAAAACCAGGTTGACCTATTCTATTCTAGTTTAGCATTACAGTCAGGAAAATATGTCGATAAAATGGCAGCGTCTTACTGTAGAGATACGAGTACTGAATTTGGTCTCAGTTTACTCTCCTTAATCTACTGACAAAAATATATTGTCACAGCTCTTATCACTGGATAGTCATCACAGCTATTGAAGAGTGAGCTGGATTTTCTAGCACCCTTATTATCAGTGGATTGCTAAGACCCTGATCTTGCAATCAAATTTGTGCAAGTGAAACCTCTTGCACCTACACAGTCCCATTGAAGTCACTGGGGCTCCGCACAGATGGGAATCAAACCATTGAGCTCCTGTTGCAGAGTAAAGGATTTAAGATATGTATATTCACTTCTGCAGGCTGAAGTGAGGCTGCACTGCACATCTGTGTTTGGCGGGATTCAGATGCAACAGGTACAGGTCTCTACTAAGGTCTTCAGTAATATATGATGCTTCTTCCTCCAAACTGTGGAACCTCTCCTCACTCTAACAGGATCCCAGAGAAGCCAGGAGTCAGGGGAGTCTGGAACCATGATTCATGAAGAAGATGTACTACCCAAGGATGTACAGAGGCAAGGAGTACCTTAGCAGATGTTCCTTCTCTCTGGCACATCTCCAGTGATCTGAACTACTTGCCTCATCCCTGGAGTGACAAACCCCACTCCCTGGCGGGGGAGAGTTCTATGTAAAGTTAGTCACTTAGCTCCTACAGTTTCCACTCCCCTATGTGGGTTATTCCTAGGTAGAAAATAATATAGCTCTGTGTTCAGTTTGTAGATTCTTCTGTATCACTGGTGCTGCTTCACAAGCCAGTGAGCTGCCTGTTAAGAGCCATGGAACATGAAATCACACAAAGCTATATTTTAGAGTCACTTTTATAGTAGAACTGCATTTTAAGAGATTACTTTTGTACTTTACTATTTCAGTTAAGGTAATATTTTCAATGAATTTCTTTATAGATTCTTTATCACTAAAGCTGTTAGATAATGAGAAATGTGATTTTGAATAATTTCCTGTTCAAACAAAATATTTGAGCCAGATATTATTCAGCCTCATTTAGACATGAACAAATTATCCATGAATAACCTAGTAAAAGAAAGCAGCAAAGTTAGTAAATGAAAACTTCCTAAATGTGTTGAATATTTTGTTTACACCAACTAATTCAGCCAGCCCTGACAAGCACAGCACTTTAGGGGGATCTTGTGTACTTCATGAAGAGATCATTTAACACTCTCACTTTGTTCACCTCTCCTGCCCGCCTCCTCCTTTGCAATTCCAATAAGGTTGTGACATTACTGCAACATAAACAACATTTGCACTCTTATTGAAAAGGTGCCAACCTTGCTGATCTGCCACATAAACCAATATTTTAATTACATTACCAAAAAGACATTGGAACCACTTTGGAGAAAAGAAGTTACTGCACCAAAAACTTCTCCACAAAACTTCAACATCAAACCAAAACCGACCTGCTCTTGGAGTTTAAGAAATTTAACTTTATTTTTCAATAAATAAGGTCCACTTTGCATTCGTATAGCATTCTGAAGTGTGAGACAGTTAAGTGTTGTTATCTCTCTTTTACAGACAGTAAAACAGATGAAATAACTTTTCAAGGTCACAAAACAGCTTTGTACCAGTAACAGAACCCCAGTCTCATGATTCTCAGCCTTATGCTTTAAGTGCTAGATCATATTTTCTGCCTTTTCAGAAATCAATGTTTGCAGGTCTCTATGCTGCCTCACTTTAGTGCAGCAGAATGATAAGTATAGAAGCTGGGTGAGAGGTAGTTTTGTGGTCCTTTGCAGCCTGAGACATCCCAGGAAGTGCTAGAATTTACCAAGATAATGATTTCCCAGTCAGATGTTTAGAGAAATTCAAGTGATTGAACCAAGTCTTCAAACTAAGGAATGCCCCGGAATTGCAAGAGCTTGGTGGGGTGTTTGGATTTATGGCATTTCAGGGATAGGACTCGGCTGAGAATTTCCGATCCAGATCTGACTGTAACTAAAATTAAGACAGTTTATGGATCTATGGTTCTGATTCAGTTCCATCTCTACAGCAAATATTGAGGTCTGCCTATCACTGGGCTCTTTATTGAACAGTGATTAGAAAGAAAAATCAGTCAGGAACACTGACTTTTTCCTTAAATATTATCAGAAAGTGTAAGAGGTCATTTATTACAGCATAGGATTGCTCATTCCTGACACATTACCTCTGTCAGCTGTGCCATGCCCCTTTAGTCTAGCTTGTCTCCTAGCCTCATTGCATTGCTAACCTTAACAATAACCAATCTGCACATTTACTAATAGCTCGACTTTGTACTGCCACTGCTTCCCAGCTGACATTCTGTTTCTCCTCCTGACAGTCTACTTGCTATTGACTATTAGCAAAAGAAGAGAATGCGCAGCTCTGGCATTTCAGTTGTGAGAAGTGGGATGGAGGCAGATCAGGTGCAATTCCACATATTGTGAGAAATTAGCTGTTATTCAGACCCTGAGAGCAGCTTCCTGAATTCTTACTAAGAATATCACTTTAAATGTTTGCTGATTTGGGCCTACTCCTGGAAAAAATGCAAGTGAAGAACTTTAGTCATTTGAATATGAGCAAGATTGGGTCTTCTTTGCATGTACATGAGATAGCATCTCCAAGCAGAACTAGCATAAGCTAAGCTTTGCTTCCCAATGGCAGTGTATGACCTGTGATGTGCTAAAGAGGATAAAGCTGGTACAGAATGATATAATAAATAGCCAGCCATTATATAAAAGAATATTTACTTTTCCTTGGTTATATTTGTATCTTTACTGACAGAGCATAAAATACTGCACTCTGTAAAATAGCCTCTGTGGTTGCAGGAAGTTGTTATAGAGTAGCAGTCACCATAATTATTTAGAAGATGGCTAGCTTTTAATAGGTCCAATTTTCTGCCCTCTCTTTCCTCTCCCGCACCCAGAAAGAGTCATTTACATTTCATCTCACAGTAGAATTTTTTTTTCTGGGAAGTTTGAGGACAAAAATAATATCAGAAAGGAGTTTTAGTTACAAGTTGAAATCCTGTCCCTATTAAAAATCAACGGCAAGAGTCCTATCCACTTCATTAGGGCCAGGATTTCACCTACATTGTTTAAAATAGGGTTGCTAGGCATCCGGTTTTCAACTGGAACACCTGGTCAAAAAGGGACCCTGGTGGCTCCAGTCAGCAGAGCTGACCAGGCTGCTAAAAGTCTGGTTGGCCGCAGAGGCCAGCTCTGCGCAAGTGGCTGGTGTATTCTGCCGGCTCCTAGGCATAGGTGCAGCCAGGGGCCTCCATGCCCTTCCCCTTTCCACAGGCACCGCCCCCACAGCTCCCATTGACCATGATTCCCAGACAATGGGAGCTGCGAAGTCTGCGCTGAGGGTAGCACCAGCACCGTGGGCAGGGGCAGAACACAAAGCCCCCCAGCCATCCCTGCACTTAGGAGCTGGAGGGACGTGTCACCGCTTCCTGGAAGTAAGCGCTGCCCGGAGCCCACACCCCTACTTCCCACACCCCAACCCCGTGCCCCAGCCTTGAGCCCCCTCCCGCACTCCAAACCTCTCATCCCCAACCCCACCTCAGATCCTGTACCCCCAACTGGAGCCCTCAACTCCTCCCATACCTCTGCCCCAGCCTAGTGAAAATGAGCAAGTGAGTGAGGTGGCAGAAAGTGAGCGATGGAGGAAGGGGGGATGTAGTAAGTGGGGGGCAGGGCCTTAGAAGGAACAGGGCAGGGGCAGAGCCTCAGGAGGCCAGGCACGGGTATTCAGTTTTCTGCAATTAGAAAGCTGGCCATCCTAGTTTAAAAATGTCAATGGTTTTGATTTAGATTTCTTTCTAACAACCAACATTTTGGCTCACTATGTCTCCCAAATGACTTGGCCTGCAAACTCCACATTTACTGTTTGTTGGTCTTGTTAATGAGATGTGCCTTTTAGTTATGTTTCTTTATTTATGCTAAGGGGAATTTAGAGGGAAAAATCAAAAGAGAGAGGACAAGATCATGAAGACAGGCCATTTGATGCTGGTGCTGCTCCCTAGTGGAGCATGCTTCAAAATGAGGAGTAGCAGACAGGCCAAAGGTATGCAGCGCCATAGCTAGTGAGTCTGATTTGCATGTGTCCATTAGCCACACACACCCTATGGAGGGAGTGCCTACTGTAAAAGTGCCCTAATGCCTTGGCTTCATGTTGGGGTGGAGGGTTATGGCTCTACAAATCCCTTGCAGTTGTTCCATCCCTGTAATTCATTATCACTTAGGGTGGAATCCACAAAAGTACTTAGGAACCTAAGTTCCCGGTTTAGGCTCCATTTTGAGTCACAAACCTAGTTGAACCCTGTAGGATCCTAAGTTTTCACGGTAAAAGTTCCCTAAGTGCTTATGCTCTTTGTTATGATATAATTCCCCACTCTGAACCTTAGCGTCCAAAAGATGGGGTACCAGCATGAATTCCTCTAAGCTCAATTACCAGCTTAGTACTTGTAGTGCTGCCACCAACCAAGAATTCCAGTGCCTAGTACACTCTGGTCCCCCCAAAACCTTGCCCGGGGACCCCCAAGACCCAGAGCCTCTGGATCTTAACACAAGGAAAGTAAACTCTTTCCCTCACCGTTGCCTCTCCCAGGCTTCCCCTCCCTGGGTTACCCTGGAAGATTACTGTGATTCAAACTCCTTGAATCTTGAAACAGAGAGGAAAATCCACCTTCACCCTTCCTTCTCTTTCCCTCTCCCAGACTCTCCCTGAGAGAGAAAGTAATCCTAACACAGAGAGAAATTAACCTTTCTCTCCCCCTTCCCTCCTTTCTCCCCACCAATTCCCTGGTGAATCCAGACCCAGTCCCCTGGGGTCTCACCAGAATAAAAAAACAATCAGGTTCTTAAACAGGAAAAGCTTTTAATTAAAGAAGGAAAAACAGTAAAATTTATCTTTGTAAATTTAAGATGGAATATGTTACAGGGTCTTTCAGCTATAGACACTGGAAATACCCTGCCAGCCTAAGTATACAAGTACAAATTAAAATCCTTTCAGCAAAATACAAATCTGAACTCCTTCCAGCCAAATACACATTTGCAAATAAAGAAAACAAACATAAGCCTAACTTGCTTTATCTACCTAGTACTTACTAGTCTGGATATATAAGAGACTGTATCAGAGAGATTGGAGAGAAACCTGGTTGCATGTCTGGTCACTCTCAGAACCCATAGAAAACAACAACCAAACACTAATAGCACACACCAAAAACTTCCCTTCCTCAAGATTTGACAGTATCCTGTCCCCTGATTGGTCCTCTGGTCAGGTGACAGCCAGGCTCACTGATCTTGTTAACCGTTTACAGGCAAAAGAGACATGAAGTACTTCTGTTCTATTAACTCTTAACTATCCGTTTATGACACTCTTGCACTGGGCTTGCCCCCTGCTGCCTCCCTCTAGGTTCCTGAATGTCTATCTCCCATGCAAACCCCAGAGTAAGCCAGAGAAAGGCAGACATTCAGACACCTATATTGCATGCGGGATACCATCTAGTAGGCAGCATCTGAGCACACCTACCTGAACAGGTCCCATTCAAAAACCCAGCTGGAGGAAGAGACTGTCCCCTCCTTATAACTCTTATCACAGAAGTTAGAGCACTCACCTGGCATGTAGGAGCCACAGGTTCTATTTCCACCTCACCCCACCCACCCCCCAAAAGAAGTGGGAGAGCCCTGTTCAAAACCTTTCTCTACCTCAGGCACAGGGTGGGGGAAGGGAGGAATTGAGCCTGGGTCTACCCCATTCCAGGAAAGCAATCTAATCACTGTGCTCAAGTTATAAGGTGGGCACTGGCAGCACCACCACTATCTCCTCCCAGTTAGGTGTGGAGTAAGGCAGGCACCTAGCTCATACTTGCAAGAAACACCTTAGGCACCGGAGAGGTCAGACTCAGACAGCAGGTTCCTATTCATATATCACTAAGCAGAGCTCAGACTTAGGTATTTATCTCAGAGAGGGACAGGGCTTGGCACATTCTTCCAGTTGTCATCTCCAATTGGCTGTCTTAGGCAGATCCCCGCCTAGTGTGGTGGATCACATTCTAATGGATCTTTCTCTCTCCGTTCATTGTACAGGGAACCCAGACACCTCACTCAGCTTTGAGGAGTGCAGTATTATTCCTGTGATTTTCTAGGCAGCATGATGCTCAGCATTGCAATGCCTACGTCCCCTCATGCAACCACTCCACAGGATTTGCAAGAGTGAGGTTTACTGAAAAAAAGTCACATTGGAAACGAGGCATAGGGTTTTTTTAGTAGTGAGGGTAATTACCCATTGGAGCAATTCACCTGGGTTTGCAGTGGATTGTCCAGCACTGTCAATCGTTATATCAAGATTGGATTTTTTTTTCTAAAATGGTATGGTCTAGCTCAAACAGGAATTAATTCAGGGAAGTCCTATGTCCTCCATTACACAGAAGGTCAGACTAGATGATCACAGTGGTTCCTTCTGGCTTTATAATATATGAATTTGTGGGAATGTCTCCCATATTATACAGCAAGTGATAAAGAGCCCAATCTCAGGAAAGGATTAGCATCTTCAAGGGGGTTTGTGACCTCAGGCAAAGTCAGGATAAGATGAGGGTGTTCAACACCTTGTGAGAGATTCTCAGTACCACATATGATCAGGCCCAGAGATTCACTTGGCTAAGATTTATCTTCTCTCTGACACTACAGGCAATGCTGCCCTTCCAGCAGTAAGCACACTGAGGCAGAGAGGTTTATTAGCTCACAGCACTGCTCTCTGAGAATTGAAGAAAGGTTGGCAAGAGAATCACTGTCACATTTCTGTATATTTGTCTTTTGCAGCTCTTCATGCTGAAGGAAACAGTTGGGTTATATCTCCTTAGTCTTCATTTCATCTAGCAATTAAGAGACACTAAAGAGAACCTAAATTAACTGAGACAACATTCCTGATGTTCTGAAATATTTTTAATTTTTGTTTGCTGCCTTTTCCAGTTATATGTTTATAGATGCAATATAGATCAGAGTTATTACAGAAATCTCATTCCATGCAATTGTTGACTTAACAGCTATTGCAGACTGTTCTGTGAATGTAACTAATCAGAAGAAAAAGCTGTCAAATGAAAACTAAGTAACTAGTCGGTTTTCTGTAGGCATCTTGTGACTGAAATCAAGGTTTAAAAGGGACACTAGTCAGTTTAAAAAAAATCATTGACAATGTGAAAAAATCCTTCTTATTTCCTTTCAGTGTATGCCCCTACCTCTTCCGTTTCACTGCTGCTGCTATTGGTAAATATCCTCTTGCAGTGCTTGGGACAGAGAGTATATGTGAGCCTCCCAGACCAGTGCATGAGTGGGATATTCTCATGCTAATACATGAGACAGAAAATTTATCTAAACTTCAAAAGCGTGAAACCAGAGTACTGTCAAATGCACAGAACAAGCAAACAGAAAATTCTGTACCATATATGATTTTGTACAACAAATAAAACGTTGTGAGATGCTATTCATGTAGTCATATCAAGGCCTCTCCTAATGGCCACTACTTCTTGACCCTCATCATTTTGCCAGGCAAACTGTACTCATTAATCACTACACCTCTCTATTCTCAGTATCTTAGCCCAGCCATATTTTGACAGACTCAACTTTAAAATCTTTGATACTTCCTCTACCTCTTAGCCTATGTACAACATGCTAAATGGCTAGGCTAGAGGGAGAACTCAGCTATCACTCACCCTCTCCTACTTCAGAGTTAGAGGAAGGCATCTAGGTGGAACAGAAACTTCAACAAGTGCTGGCTAGCACAAACAGAACTAGTTTTGAAGTGAACTAGTGAAAAAAAGACCATTCAGTTTCTTTGGAGAAACACAGGGAATCTTGAACTGCTGTCTCCTTTCACAGGATCTAGTCTGACTACCTCAGACTTTGCACCATGGTAGTTAGCATTCATTGAAGTAAACAGTTTTCCTCAAGGACCAAATATTGGATAAAGATTTCTACATCAGCCACCATTCAATAATCCTTCTAATGAGATTTCCATAGGAAGAAGGAAGGACTGCAGTGGGGAGTGCAACAACGATGAAAACAACAAAAGGCTGTTATAGGAGCAGGAAGGAGAGGAAACAATTCTTCTTTTCTAAAAGCTGCAAAATTGCTTAATGATGTTGCTCATTAGGCCCAGGGGAGAAAGTAACTGAGGACACTTACTGGTGGGTGGGGGGAAGTGGCTCTGGCTCGCGGAAGGGGCGGGGCTGGGGGTCAGCATCCCCAGCCAGCCCTCAGCCTGTGCCACCCTGGGCTCCCATGTTGATTTAAAGGGCCCGGAGCTCCGTACGCCACTGCAGCGCTTTAATGTCACTACCCCTTTTGCCTTCCCTGTCGGGGGCCCTGCTGGTAGGGTCTGTACCGGCAGGGCCACCGACCAGCGGGTGGGGGAGGGAAGGGACAGCAACAGTCCTTTGCCGCAGCCGCTGTTTGAGAATCCTTAGAGCACTGCTGCAGCAAAGGACCTTCCTCAAAGCGCTGCTGCGGCTGTGCTTTAACATTGCTGCTCCTTCCCTCCCATTGGCGGTGGTCCTGGTGGTACAGACCCTACCAGCAGGGCCCCGACAGGGGAGGCAAAAGGGGCAGGGACATTAAAGCACTGCTGCAGCAGCACTTTAATGTGGGCTGGGTATGAGCCAGTGCAGGTTCTTCCTGGTATGGAGTAGCGGCCTGTGCCAGCTCACTTTCACCCCTGATTAGGCATCAGATTGTGACTGACCCTCATGTGGGCCTAGTAAGAAGGAAGTGCACAAAGAGCCTCACTTGTACCCTCCATTCACTGGCTATTGCATTGCCAGTACTAGTCTGGTGCCCACTTAGACATATAGCACTGTGACCAGGTCACATGTGGGCTCACAATAAATCAGTGCTGGATCCCCTGTTAGGGGGCAAATGTTTTTTATTTGCTTTTCACCCCCCTCAGGAAGGACCCCACCTGCAGCAGTCCTCCCCCGCAACAGACAAGACACTGGTAGCAAATCCAAATAAATAGTCCCACACCAGGCCTACCTTCCCTCAGGAATGCTTTGGTAGTCAGCAGCCTCTACTCAATTCTTGACCCCAGCCAGGCTTGCTCACATAACACAATTGCTGGCTACCTGCTCTCCCTCCTAGCCAACTCCTAGCTGAGTTGGACTCTTGCCTATTAATTCTTCCCTCCAAGCCTGACACCTAGTGCAGGTGTAGCAGGGTGGGGCTCATTAAGCCCACAGAGACTCATTCACCTTTTCTAGCCAATGTGGGGTCTGTATATCGCATCACAGGCACTGTAGCCCTGTTTAAACTATGTTCAGAAACAAAGGAGAAAAGAGATGTGTTCCCTTCTAATGATTCTGTGATTCTATGTGTATATTGAGTAATGGACTACGATAAGGACTGGATGCTTTGGGGTAAAGTGAATTAGCATGTCCCATGCTCCAACTCTCCCTTGGTGAGCAGGGTGGTTCACCATGACAATTGGTGTATGATGGCATCACCCTTACATAGATATGCTGCTGTGGTGATCACAGGCATCATGTTTTTTGCCTACATGACAATGTTGTGCCAACTGAATTGTTGCTGTCACTGCTGGCAGAAATGATATTCCACTAAGTTGTTTTGGGGTGCAGTCCTATGACTGGATGATGCATATCTGTCTCACTATAGGCATGATCTGCTCCACTTCTGAGCTTCTCAAATGGATTCTGGAACATGGATATATATATCCATGTCTGTATCACAAACTCTAGCTTTTCCTGCTGGTTACACATCCTCATGAAAACACCACCTGTGGAAGTGACTTTCCAAGACCTTTCAAGTGTGCCAGGAAACCAGCTTGATGGTTTCTCATGCTCGGCTCAGATTTATAATTTTTACAATGGTTGGACCTGAAAACCTTCTTGTTTTGCTTTTGATAATGAAGCAATACTACCACAGAATTTGCAGTATCCCCTACACTTAGCACAGGAAAGAGCTATGTAGTACCATAATAATGGCAGCTCCCTTAGAAAACCAATTAATAGTGTTTTAAGGATGACCACATCTGCACTGTTTCCTGAAATTATGCCCATAGACATCCTCAGCCAGGATTTGGCCCTCAATGCCATTATGGTTAGGCTTATTTTAATTCTACTGCCAACAAGCCATATGAGCTGTCTTGAAGAAGTTAAAACAAACAAACAAACAACAAGATATACATGGAGAAGTATTTTTTACAGTATAGATAAATAGCTAGTGATTCCTGGAGAGAGTAGCAGTCCTAATACCGTTTCTGCTTTACCATCAATCACACTGGCTTCTTTTATAGTTTCCCCTCTAGCCTTAAGTGAAAACTGAACTCTGAAAAGAGTAAAAATCAAGATAAAATGAAGATGGTTGACCAGAACTCCTAGAGCTGTGTGAAACAACTTTCATGCAGTCATTTGTGGCTTAGCCTCTATTTTACATCAGCTCCGAGTTATCTCAGGAGGGAAAGCATAGATTTTTTATAACAAAGCTCAGGGTGACTTTGTGCTGCAGGTTATTATTACATTTTAATCTCCAGATCAGATGCTCAAAACCTACAGCAAAAAAAATGAAAAGATGTACATTGTTTAGAATAAGTGATAAGGGAGCTAAAGGTTAGTCTGATGGAGTTAAAGGAATTAAAAGCAACTTTCTGTGTTTCACTGCTTTTCTTTACAAATAATTGCCTGAAATAATGAAAAATGCATGAGATGTGCCAAATACTTTCTCTCTCCACCCACTGTACCAGTTCATTTAAAATCCCCCTTCACATGGGAGGAACTGAAATTACAGTAGTGGCTATTAATAGTGCCAAAGGGGTTCTAATGTAATTTGTCACTGGTAGGGAATCAAAGTCCACAAGTTTTTCCCCAAGTAAGTTATCTTTGAGTAAATTAAATGAAATAGCACATCTTGAATTTCAAGATGTGAGCACTGGCAACTCATCTACTAATGGTAAGAGAGGCAGGAGATAATGGTACACATAAAGCAGCATGGAATCCTAAGATCACAGTAAAATTGTTATAAAAGTAGTGGACAGAATACTCATGCCACTCTTGAAGGCTTCCAGTTACATAATTGCAGTATCTAGACTGGCAGATTGTTATTTTTTCACTCACTTTTGGAATAGATCTTTTCAAAAAGCACTACATATTAGGACATTACTCTAACATTCACAATAAATAGCTTTATGTCAGGAAAAGGGTAACTTGTAATTCAAGTGTGCAGTATAGTAAATGTTTAGCATCTGATTGTAAAGAAGAGGAGGGGACATAGATTTATAAGGGATCATAGCGGACATTGATGTGTAGGAAAAAACTGAGCTGCAGAACTAGACAGTCTGTCAGATTTTTCCCATTATTATGAGCCGATTCTGTATATTTTCCTGCCATGATATCCAGGAGACATAACAATTATTCTAACCATTATGCACTATCCCAATAAACAGAGCCTTATTATTGATATGATGGTAACTGATTCCCTCCCTCAACATTTCAGGTTAAAATGATCTGCAACCTGAAACAACCAAATACATGCACACATCTCTTATAAAATATGTGCTGTCTCCTAAACTATAGAAGGAATTTACCATTTACTGTGGTATTCATCCCTCCAAGATTTAATTCAAGAATATTTTGAGATAACACTTTATTTATTACTTTAATACATTCTTAGCTGGTTACATTGAACTTTTGTTATTCAGATTCGTAATATGGAATCATATTACTGCCTATTCAAAGATGTAAAATGAATATTAACATATTACATATTAATTTGCAGGGCAAAACAACTTGTAAATTGCAGTCCACATTTGAGATTTTATAAAGTAACATCCAAGAGTCACTTGTAATATAAGTAGAAAATGATATCTGACTCCAGAGTGCAGTTTATGAAAGCTCTACGATAGTCTACAGACATTTTCTTTGCCTCTGTCACACCGAGCTTCAAAACTTCTTGGTTGCAGATGTCCTTATTAGTTTCTCTTGTTAGAGGCTTCTGCAATCATGGCCCAACAGGAGGCACTCTAGAAGGCTGGAAAAAACCTACATTTTAGGAAAAAGCCCCATTAAAACAATTCTGTTCCTTTGAGCTCTTCCAATTTTATCATGAAAGATACTTCTCTTCTTTGATGTTGAAAACCACTCCCAAAACTTTTTGTACTTTGCATGTATTATTTACAAGTTTCGGATCACTCAGAGGAAAAAAATATAACAAGAAATACAAACTGATCTTACAAACACTAATGTGCTTGCTTAATTGTACTCAAACCTAAATAGTCCTGTTGAAGGCCTAAAATAATGAACCTGGATGGAAAGAACCTGACATCTATGCAGAGCCCAGCTGACATCAGTGTGAATTCATATGAATGGATACTCTCCAGGGCTGGCCTTATGGTTGGGCGCTGTGGTCAGGATGGCACTGTGGTCACGAGGCAAGGAGCGGGGTGGGCCTAAGGTATGAGGCAGCAGAAGGGAGCTTGGGACAATGGGGGGGGGTAGGAAGACAGTGGAGCCTGGGGGCAATAGAGGGGTGGGGAGCCTGGGGAGGCAACATGGGCCAGAGGGGATGGGTGGGGTGACCAGGGAAGCAGTAGGGGCCAGAAGAGATGGTGAGTAGGATGGGAAGGTATTAAGGACCAGGGGGATGGATGGATAACCTGGGGAGGCAGCAGCGGCCAAGATAGATGAGGGGTGGTGAGTCCAGGGAGGCAAAGGGGACCGGGGGCAATGAGGGGGGCATCGGGATCCCAGGGAGGCAATGGGGGTGGGGCACCAAAATACAAGTTCTCCCAGGGCACTGTTTCCCCCAAGGCAGGCTCTGATCCTTTCATCTGTGTGGATTTTCACTGAAGTTAATGGAACATGGTTTCTGCATGGGAGTCCTGGGGTGGGGATCCAGTTGTAGGACTAGTCATTAGAACTGGGGATGTGAAATCTGGCTTAAACTGTCTGCTTTGATAAATCTGTTCTCTTTTCTCTATTTTAGGTACAGTACTGAGCAAGGGTCTCTAAAGCTGGAAATCTGATGAATGTGGGGAGATTATTATTTTTTTCCATAAAACTTAATAGTAGAGGTGGTCAGAAGAACTTCCATTGGAAAATCCAGTTCCATCAAAATCAAGATGCTTCATGAAAATGTCAATTTTGCCAAAATTTTGTTTTGGAGGAAAAACTGGAATGAAAAGTTTTGATAATGCCAAATGTCTCACTTCAGCCTTTTTGACTAAAACATTTTGATTTTTTATTTCTAATTTTTTTAAATGTATCCTAATAGAAAATGTAAAAAGTTGAAATCACAACAAAACAGCTTGATACTCTCAAAATGAAACATCAGGTCAATCCAGGAAAATTTGTTGGGAAAGGGGATGGAGGGGAATTTTCTTACACAGGAATTTTCAATTTTGTGGTTTTCATTCCGAATTGAAATGAAGACTGGTTTTGAAATCTCAACATGTTCTGTGAATGAGAATTTCTGTCCTCTGCAAAGCTCCACTTCATAGAGTTTTCATAAATAATTTATACAGCACCACAGCTGTACCTGACATTTTACCAACAAATAAAATGCTTCTGACCCAAAGGGTTTACAGTTTATTCAATTCTGCTACATTTAGAGTCAATGGGATTGGGATTGTGTTCCAATATAAAGCCATAACAAGTTATGAGTTACACAACATAACAGTGGTGAAAGAAAAAAAACAGAGCAGTGAGATCAAGTGGTTGCTTTGGTTAGTAATACTCATCTAGAGGGCAATTACATTTTTTTTCTTTTTTAAAGTCACTATGACTTTGGCCTGGTCTACACTGGGGGGGTGCGGGGGGGAATTGATCTAAGATATGCAACTTCAGCTATGAGAATAGCATAGCTGAGGTTGACGTATCTTAGATTGACATAGACTGACTTACTTTGCATCCTCGGGGTGCGGGATCGACGGCCACCACTCCCTCATCAACTCCGCTTCCACCTCTCGCCCTGGTGGAGTTCCAGAGTCGACGGGGAGCACGTTCGGGGCGCGATGTATCATGTCTAGATGAGATGCGATACATCGATCCCTGATAGATCAATCACTACCCACCGATCCGGCGGGTAGTGTAGACATACCCCTAGAGGGGAAACTATGTTTTATGTGCCTTTATATTACTTTCTATTTGTCCAATAGGCACCAACTTAATCTTCTGTGGGGCTGAGCTTCACTTAAGCAAAGCATTTAAGCATTGCTGACCTGCCATCATGTGCTTTATGTTCAGCACCTTTCTGTGTTTTGCTGAATGGGGCCAGAATGCCTCTACCAAGGAGCAGATCACTATTAATTCTCACTGATGTAAGTTATAGATGCCCAGTACCTCCCATGACTCATTGGGAGCACTTAACCCACCACTGGTGCAACTCATGACAGAGTTTCCGAGTAACCATGGATTTTCCATACCATGATACCAATTTGCATATATATTAGTGTCCTTCCTCCAAATTATAAGGAGTCATCAGTACGTATTATTTCTAAAATAAACATTTCAATCTTTGCATCAGGGATGATTTCAATATTGTCAGAATTCCCTGAAGATTTCTCTTGTTCCTTGGTATAATGCTGTACACACACCTTAAAAGTTTCTGATGACATCATAATAACCACAAGAGTGATGTATGAGTACTCTGAGGTCCTATGTGTGCTGGACTTACGAGTCTGAGCAATAATGATCTTCTTGTACTAACCCACTAGTCCTTCTATTAACTACTTAATAAGAGCTCTAGTGGATAAAGCTTGGGAATCTGACTCAGAACATCTGGATTCTGTTGCTGATTTTGCCACTAGTCTGCTGGGTGACCTCAGAAAACTCATTTAACCTCTCTGTGCCTCAGTTTCTAGATCTGTAAAATGGGGATAATAGTAAAGAGTGTTGAGATCTACTGATGACAAGCATTAGATATTCATTATTGATATTTTAAATTGGCATTGCTAGTTTTCAGAGTCCTGAGTGCATTAAGACCTTCTCCATTAGCCTCATCCTGATGGGCATCAGTTCAGAAAACATATACGTTTATAGATTCCACTGTAGTAAAATGAGGCCCTGAAACATAAACTGTTGTGTCAGAGGCCTAGTCTGAGGCCTAAAAGCCTGAATCCTGAACCAAAGGACTTCCAGACCCTGCTAAGCAAAAGCTGGGCTGTGAGCCAGAGGCAGGCCTCACTCACAGAAGTAGCGAGAAGAGGAACTTGTGCCATGATGACATCAGGACACTCCATAGACATAACAAGGAACAGCCAAGTGCATCTTAAAGACAGGACAGCATGATGGATAGATCTGTATGTCTGGAACAACATGATCAAAGGAGAGACAGCACCCTAATGAGCCAAGAGGCTGTACCTCAATACGTCAGGAAGGATGAGTAATCTGTCCTGTAACTGTATAAAAGTACGGCCTGGAGTGTGCATCTTTGTCCAGCCTAGGGGTCAGTGGAAAGTCCCGCCACTGACTGAGCTGTGCCCATTGCCAGGGGGCACATATTCGTAGTATGTCCTGTAGAGTCTATAGGAAACTATTACTGTGCTTCATTTGACAATAAACCTGGCTCGGGTTCCTTCAGACCTTACTAGAGTCTGTGGTCTTTGGGGGTTCTCTCGGGGTTTGCTCTGTCAGCTATCTGCACAGAGCCGGGACAGCAAGCAGAGGGAACGCACATGCAGCCAACTGTTATCATCATCGAACAAAAGCAGAGCTACACACCAGTAGCTACTAACAACATCCACCATTGCACCAAGGACCAGTGAATGATTAAGTCCTTCTTGATTGCCCTTGGAGTATGGAACTCACTGTCTAAACATGTGATTCTGCCTACTCCTCCCACTTTAAAAAATGCATAAAATATTTCTTCAGTTGCTTTTTAATGGTGATCATTTTCAGGCTTTGGGTAGGACAGCTCCCTCCCACGTTTAAAATATACTCTGTCCCTGGGTGGATTTGTCTTTATAGTAGGACTGTCAAGCAATTAGGCCCATTACTCAGTGGGAGGACGGGGGAATAATAACAGGAAATGTGGAAATGGCAGAAGTGCTTATTAACTTCTTTGTTTTGGTTTTTACCAGGAATGATGGTGGCAATTGGACGTCTAATGTAGTGAAAGCCAGTGAAAATGAGGTAGGATCAGAAGATGCTAAAATAGGCAAAAAACAAGTTAAAATTACTTGTACAAATTACAAATTATATATATACAGAGAACATGAAAAAATGGGTGTTGCCATACCAACTCTAACGAGACTAATCAAGTAAGGTGGGCCATCATCAGCAGGAGAAAAAAAAAACTTTTGTAGTGATAATCAGGATGGCCCATTTCAAACAGTTGACAAGAAGGTGTGAGTAACAGTAGGGGAAAAATTAGCATGGGGAAATAGTTTTTAGTTTGTATAATGACCCATCCACTCCCAGTCTTTATTCAAGCCTAATTTAATGGTGTCCAGTTTGCAAATCAATTCCAGTTCTGCAGTTTCTCATTGGAGTCTGTTTTTGAAGGTTTTTTTGTTGAAGAATTGCAACTTTTAGGTCTGTAATTGAGTGTCCAAGGAGGTTGAAGTGTTCTCTGACTAGTTTTCGAATGTTATAATTCTTGACGTCTGATTTGTGTTCATTTATTCTTTTGCGTAGAGACTGTCTAGTTTGGCCAATGTATGTGGCAGAGGGGCATTGCTGGCACATGATGGCATATATCACATTGGTAGATGTGCAGGTGAAATGAGCCCCTGATGGTGTGGCTGATGTGATTAGTTCTTATGATGGTGTCTCCTGAATTGATATGGGGACAGAGTTGGCAACGGGCTTTGTTGCAAGTATAAGTTCCTGGATTAGTGTTTTTGTTGTGTGGTGTGTGGTTACTGGTGAGTATTTGCTTCAGGTTGGGGGGGCTATCTGTAAGCGAGGACTGGATTGTCTCCCAAGATCTGTGAAAGTGAGGGATCATCCTTCAGGATAGTTTGTAGATTCTTAATGAAGCACTGAAGAGGTTTTAGTTGGGGGCTGACGGTGGCATTCTGTTACTTTCTTTGTTGGGCCTGTCCTGTAGTAGGTGACTTCTAGATGTCTTCAAGTCACCAGAGCCTGATGAAATGCATCCTAGAATACTGAAAGAGCTAACTGAGGAGAAATCTGCACCATCAGTGATTATCTTTGAAAAGTCACGGAAAACAGGATTGATTCCAGAAGATTGGAAAATGGCAAATATAGTGGCAGTCTATAAAAAGGGAAATAAGGACAAACAGGGAAATTACAGACCAGTTAGCTTAACTTCTGTACCCGGAAAGATAATGGAGCAAATAATTGAGCAATCAATTTGCAAACATCTAGAAAATAATAAGGTGATAAGTAACAGTCAGCATAGATTTGTCAAAAACAAATTGTGTCAAACCAACTTGATAGCTTTCTTTGACAGGGTACCAAGCCTTGTGGATAGGGAGGAAGTGGTAGATGTGGTATATCTTGACTTCGGTAAAGCTTTTGATACTGTCTCACATGACCCTCTTATAAACAAACTAGGGAAATGCAATCTAGATGGAGCTACTATAAGGTGGATGCAAACCTGGTAGGAAAACTGTTCCCAAAGCGTAGTTGTCAGTGGTTCACAGTCATGCTGGAAGGGCATAACGAGTGGTGTCCCAAAGGGATCGGTTCTGGGTCCGGTTCTGGTCAATATCTTCATCAATGATTTAGATAAAATAGAGAGTACACTTATAAAGTTTGTGGACGATTCCAAGCTGGGAGGGGTTGCAACTGCTTTGGAGGGTAGGATTAAAATTCAAAATGATCTGGACAAACTGGATAAATGGTCTGAAGTAAATAGGATGAAATTCAATAAGGACAAATGCAAAGTACTCCTTTTAGGAAGGAACAATCAGTTGCACATTCACAAAATGAGAAATGACTGCCTAGGAAGGAGTACTGTGGAAAGGGATCTGGGGGTCATAGTGGATCACAAGCTAAATATGAGTCAACAGTGTAAAGCTGTTGCAAAAAAAGCAAATATTATTCTGGGATGTATTAGCAGGAGTGTTGTAAACAAGACATGAGAAGTAATTCTTCCGCTCTACTCTGCTCTGATTAGGCCTCAACTGGAATATTGTGTCCAGTTCTGGGCATCACATTTCAGTAAGGATGTAGACAAATTGGAGCAAGTCCAGAGAAGAACAAAAATGATTGAAGGTCTAGAAAATATGACCTATGAGGGAAGATTGAAAAAACTGGGTTTCTTCAGTCTGGAAAAGAGAAGGCTGAGGGGGGACATGATAACAGTTTTCAAATATGTAAAAGGTTGTTACAAGGAGGAGGGATAAAAATTGTTTTTCTTAACCTCTGAAGCTAGGACAAGAAGCAATCGGCTTTAATTGCAGCAAGGAAGATATAGGTTGGACATTAGGAAAACCTTCCTAACTGTCAGGGTGGATAAGCACTGGAATAAATTGCCTAGGGAGGCTGTGGAGTCTCCATCACTGGAGATTTTTAAGACCAGGTTAGACAAACTGCTGTCAGGAATGGTCTAGATAATACTTTGTCCTGTCACAAGTGCAGGGGACTGGACTAGATGACCTCTCGAGGTCCCTTCCAGTTGTATGATTAAAAAAATTAATCACATGATTAAAAAAATTAATCACGATTAATCACTCTGTTAAACAATAATAGAATACCATTTATTTAAATATTTTTGGATATTTTCTACATTTTCAAATATATTGATTTCAGTTACAACACAGAATGCAAAGCATACAGTGCTTACTTTATATTTATTTTTATTATAAATATTTGCACTGTAAAAAAGAAAAAATAAATAGTATTTTTCAATTCACCTAGTATTTTCAAGTACTGTAGTGCAATCACTTTATCATGAAAGTTGAACTGACAAATGTAGAATTATATACAAAAAGAACCTGTATTAAAAAAAAAAAACAATGTAAAACTTTGAGCCTACAAGTTCACTTTTTAGAGCATATAAGTCCATTCAGTCTACTTCTTGTATAGCCAATCACTCAGATAAACAAGTTTGTTTACATTTTCAGGAGATAATGCTGACACTTCTTATTTACAATGTCACCTGAAAGTGAGAACAGGCATTCACATGGCACTGTTGTAGCTGGCGTCGCAAGATATTTACATGTCAGATGCGGTAAAGATTCATACATCCCTTCATGCTTCAACCACCATTCCAGAATACCTGCTTCCATGCTGATGAAGGGTTCTGCTCAATAACGTCCTAAAGTAGTGTGGACTGACACACATTCACTTTCATCATTTGAGTCAGATACCACTAACAAACTTTTGATTTTCTTTTTTGGTGGTTCAGGTTCTGTAGTTTCCATATCGGAGTGTTGCTCTTTTAAGACTTCTGAAAACATGCTCCACATCTCATCCCTCTCAGATTTTGGAAGATACTTCAGATTCTTAAACCTTGGGTCAAGTGCTGAAGCTGTTTTTAGAAATCTCACATTGGTACCTTCTTTGCATTTTGTCAAATCTGCAGTGAAAGTGTTCTTAAATTGAACATGTGCTGAGTCGTCATCCGAGACTGCCAGAACATGAAATATATGGCAGAATGCAGGTAAAACAGAGCAGGAGACATACAATTCTTGCCCAAGGAGTTGAGTCACAAATATAATTAATGCATTCTTTTTTTTATGTCATCAGCATGGAAGCATGCCCTCTGGATGGTGGCCAAAGCATGAAGGAGTATTCGAATGTTTAGCATATCTGGCATGTAAATACCTAGCAATGCCAGCTACAACAGTGCCATGCAAACACCTGTTCTCATTTTCAGGTGGCACTGTAAATAAGCAGATGCGTTATATCCTGAAAATGTAAACCAATTTGTTTGTCTGAGTGATTGGCTGAACAAGAAGTAGGACTGAGTGGACTTGTAGGTTCTAAAGTTTTACATTGTTTTGTTTTTGAGTGCAGTTATGTAACAAAAATATTTACATTTGTAAGTTGCAATCTCAGGATAAAGATTCTACTACAGTACTTGTATGAGGTGAATTGAAAAATACTATTTCTTTTGTTTGTCATTTTTACAGTGGAAATATGTGTAATAAAAATAATATAAAGTGAGCATTATACACATTGTATTCTGTGTTGTAAATTGAAATAAAATATTTGAAAATGTAGAAAAACATCCAAAATATTTAATAAATTTCAATTGGTATTCTTTTGTTTAACAGTGTGATTAAAACTGAGATTAACTGCGATAATTTTTTTTAATCGTGATTAATTTTTTTGAGTTAATCACATGAGTTAACTGATTAATCGACTGCCCTACTTTATAGCCCTGTGTGTTTCTAGGCATTGGAAGGTTGTGATTTGTTTTGATATTCTAAATGTTCCAAGGGCCAAGTGCTTTGGCAGAAGAGGCAGCGAAGGAGGGTGCTTTAAGGATTAAAAATGTTAGGCTGTCAAACCCTGAGATACGTAAAACCTCATTCCATTTCCTTGTGCAAGGCTGTGTGTAGAATGCTGAAGAATACACACATTTCTAAAAGAAAAAACGTGTTTGTTAACATTATAGTAGGATGCCCCCATGGGAAAGATGTGGAATCAGAGGGATGGGAGATAGGGAACCCCTGGGGTCCTGGAAAGAGTAGGGCAGGAAAGGGGGTGCCTCAGTTGCTCTGGTGATCTTCTCCCCCTTCATGCCCCCAGAACATACATTCCACTGTGGGTACGGGAGAAGGAGGAGAGTTTTTTGCTACTTCCTTTGCTGTCCATTAGCCAGGCATTTGAGGGAAGGAAAGAGCTCACAGGCTGTCATACCCTCAACCCTGTTGTGTGTAAAGGTCTTCCAGGCATGCAGCAGTCATCCTGCTGGTTTCTGCACTGCGTTCGTTGACTTATAATTAAGGTATAATTTGAACTGTGCTTCCAGCATGTTGTGGGTGACACTCTGCCAGATCACTAGTTTTGGGAATCAAGAAAGAATTCTCCTTGAGACTTTCCTTTGCCTCCATCACAGTATCCTGGAGACCCAGTTTTCAGCTAATAAAGAGTAAGGCACCCCTTTAAAGGAATATACATTTATAAGGGGAATTTGTCATTTACAATTTGCAGCCATCATCCAGTGTAAGTTTGGGTCTCAAAAGGGACCAGCTTCCAGAAGAAAACATGAGAAAGAGGCCAGGAGATGGCTGGTGGACCCTGCTAGCCCATAGTGGAGAGGGCAGACCTTAATTCTTTGCAGACTGGGGGACCCTTCCTGTGTACCTTCATTCCCACTTGTGGGAGGAGGGTAAGAAGATTCTGAGATGGACGGGGTCATAGGGGTTAAGATGAAGGGGGCCAACCCTGAATATTAGTTTAATGGCATAAGGTTATTTAATACCACACAGGACCCAACTAAATGTCTGGTATTTTGGGAGGCGTTTAGTACCACCTCCACTC
Source organism: Gopherus evgoodei (assembly GCF_007399415.2). NCBI lineage: Eukaryota > Metazoa > Chordata > Testudines > Testudinidae > Gopherus > Gopherus evgoodei. Next base: position 306,897,452 of record NC_044322.1, on the reverse strand, counting down.
TCCCCCACAAAAATGTAAGGTTGATCTCACAGAGATGCAACCTGGCACTTTAAATTCATCCCTGTCTGTGTATCTTTCTCCTGTATGTCCTGATCAAATGGCCCCTTTCGTTACAGAGAACCATGGAACAGTTAAGGTTTCAATGACAAAAGTCAGGGGGTTTTGCAAGTTAAAATTTACTACTTCATAAGACAACTGAAGTTCATCATGCCTTGAAGGCATTGCACTTCATATCACCCCTGCAGGAGCTCCAGAGGCATTTTGTGCCACCTTTCTGAGGCCACGTCAGCCCCCTAGGTTAGAGAAATCTCAGAGCTGCTCTAACTTGTGCCCTATTGCCTATGGCCCCAAGAGGCTGCTCCAGCTTCCAGGAGTGCAGCAGTGTTTAGCCATGTCCCAGGAACAGCTCCCAACATGCCACCTTCACTCTGAACTATGAGAAGAGTGGCACAGAGTCATTATCCTGACTCTTCTTTGCTTACTGAATTCCTCTACCGTGGGGTAATTCTGGATGAGCCAGAGCTACTGGATTCAGCCTAACTGGTGTAAAAGGAATGCTGAATCAGGCCACCTGCATGTGTGAAATAAAGTGCATCTACAAATGAAACAAAAATGCTATATGTACACATTAATAACAACCCGATCAACTTGGAAAGAAATCCACATACATAATTGTACAATAATTGTATAAACTTCTCAGTTAAATTACATATACAACCTTATTCCCAAGAAACATCAATTGTAAATGCTTGCCAAACAGACTCTGATGTTGATTGATAAATATTTTACCTAATAATTCTCATTTAGCAGTGCCCTTTCAGAAAAAAAACAATTTAGATACCAAATCAAGTTAAAAATCAATATATAAGCAAATCCACACAACAATTCATGGATCAGCATTAAGATAGTTGTGTTATGATGAAATATTCATTTATTAATAAACAAGTTAATCATATGCAGGATTAACTGAGTAGTACAAGATTTATATTTTTATCCATTTCCTTGTTATTAAGTTATTGGGTTTTGCAAAGAATGTGGTAACCAAAAACAATGCTGTCATTTAACAATGTTAACTGAAGTTTTTTAAGCAGTGTTTTGATTTTGGAATCTGGTAAACAAAGTGTTTGAGCACTGGCTGATGAAATGAAGTAGATCGCACAGACTGAAAATCCAGAGCTATTCCCAACCACAGTGTAACATTGTTTCATAAATAACAATTTTATTTTGTCAAAGTCACATCAGCCCCTTTGGTGGGCCACTATGACGGCAGTCTATTTATTTAAAAGGGAGATTGTTTACTAGATTGGGCTTTTATTAGTCTAATGCTGTTTCCAGCCCCTTTCAGCACATTTCTTTGAAGAGGGGAAAATTGCACCATATTGTGGGACTACTGAAACATGCCTAATGGAAAGATTTCTACTGCTGCAACTGATCATGCTTCCATTGACTTCACTTCACCCATTGCCTGTACACATATCTGACAAGCTAGAGAAGGGAAATATCTTCTACTTTGGTGTCTCCTTAGTTACTTGCAATAAAGCTGCAATACAAACAAATATGATGCAATCTTTGATTAATAATTCAATTGAGGGTGGACAGTTTTTCCATTGCTCACCCCCCTTTTTCATTGAATCCATTGTCAATATCTTCCCAGCTGCACTTCCCTGTTTTCACTCTAGCTCTAAATTATTAATGGCAAGAGTTTGGAAGAGTTTTCCCATTGCTTGGTGTCAGATACACCAAGTAATGTTAGCTCTTTCTTTGCTGTATTTCACCATTCCCTGTTTCATCTGCTTATTAATTCCCTTTTATTATAAGCTACGTAGCTACCTACACACACATACACACTTTGATAATGTTAGCATTTGCAGGAGAGGTATGAGATAGGGGAAATTCAGTAATTGCCACCCCTTTTCTAAATTATGCAGCATTAATTAGTTGACTTGGTATTTCAGAGATTGCTTCTTCTCCAGTCGGAATGAAGGCTCTGGGTTCAGAATGGCATCTGTCTCATAGAGTTAGTGCAACAGCAACAAAAATTAATAATGTATGGCTTGTGTCACAAAAGCAGAAGTGCTGCATTCATCTGTCTGCTTGCCATCTGAATGTCAGAAATGGAGCGAACACACCACTCTACTGCAACCTCTGGGGGATCACGGAAAGGCTGAAAGAGATATCGCTGTTTAGGGCTGTTCTAAATGTAATATTTCTGATACATTTGGAGGGAAAAAGGTTAATTTATTTTCCAAGGATTGGATTGCTGTGATGCAATTGCTTTGTCCTAGAGCAAGCAGAAAAAACAGGAGCTTTGCAACCTGTGAAACTAAAGGTCTTTTTGCTGGATTTAGGAGTAATTTGTAATCCATTGAAACACAGACCCTTTCTTATTCTGCTGGAAAGAAGCTAAACTGTACACATTTCACTTCATAGGAGATACAAATGTTGATAGAAACAGAAATGCAGTCATGGGCTTCTCTCTTGACTGATAGTTTAAGGCCCTGATCCTGCTATCGAATCTGTGTGGATTCCATTACATGATCGAGGCTTAAAAAACTAATATATCTTCCTTGTTCGGTGTGGGAATTAAGCTTTAGAATGCCAGTGGCGAGATGATGCTACAATACTGTCAAGGTTCCTTCCCCACTCTGAACTTTAGGGTACAGATGTGGGGACCTGCATGAACACTTCTAAGCTTAATTACTAGCTTAGATCTGGTACCACTGCCACCATCCAGAATTTCAGTGTCTGGATCACTCCCTGTCCCCCCCAAACCTTCTCCTCCCTGGGTAACCTTGAGAGACTCCTTCACCAATTCCCTGGTGAGTCCAGATCCAATCCCTTGGATCTTAAAACAAGGAGAAATTAACCATCCCCCCTCCTTTCTCCCACCAATCTCTGGTGAGTCCAGATCCAATCCCCTTGGATCCAAAAACAAGGAAAAATCAATCAGGTATTAAGAAAAAGGCTTTTAATTAAAGAAAAGAAAGGTAAGAGAAAACCCTCTGGGAGAGATTAGCATACCAGCTACTCTCACAGACAACAGATTCAAAACACAGAGGATGTTCCTCTGGGCACAATTTAATTACACAAAAAAAAATACCCAATTTGATTCTACCTCTAATTGCATAAGACAGGTTACAAAGAAATAAACCTAAACCTATTTATTCCTTTCTAAAACTTACTACTCTGACAAGAGGCTTTTTCACTCTGGCTGAAACTGAAATTCAAACAAAGGAAAAACTTCCCTCCTTCCTTTTGAAACAGCTTGTTCCCTGATTGGTTCCTCTGGTCAAGTGTTAGCTAGCCTAGGTGAACTTTTTAACTCTTTACAGGTAAAAGAGGCATTAACCCTTAACCATCTGTTTATGACAAATACATAGTCAAGGTGGATAAAAAGTGAAATATCAATTCATCATAAAACAGCTGGATTTTTCTCTAGCTGTCATCTTTTGAAAATGTGCCTGGCTCTGAAAGAAGCTTCTTAAAAGCAGATTTTAGAAAAAGAAAAAAGAGGCAGGAAGAAACAGAATTGGAGGGAAGAGATCTAAAAATGCCCTTTAACAATATTATAATACTTTGCTATAATGTATTAAGTAATATCAATTTGTTTTACAAAAGCCATCAAACATTGAGTGTTTTGCAGAATATCATAGTATTTTTTTAATGAAATGGGAAGAGAGTAACAAGCAATAGGATCTGAAGCCTCAAGGATAAAGGACCAGGCTCTGGTTCCTTTACTCTTGCTCCTGTCAAATAGTATCTTTTCTAGGACTGGTCTCTTTGATTTCGTTGAGACTACTTGCAAGGCTACTGCGGGTATTAGAATCTGAATTAGAATGCACCTAATTTGGTATTAACACCATTTAAATATTAAACCTTGTAAACAGGAAACCTGTTTTCAGTGATTCTTAAAACAAAACAAAAAATCTACCTAGATGATTTTCACTGCAGTAAGGGGAAGAGCTTTGGCTGGTGGGAAAGTAAAATAGTCTTGCATCTGACGAAGTGGGTATTCACCCACGAAAGCTCATGCTCCAAAAACGTCTGTTAGTCTATAAGGTGCCACAGGATTCTTTGCTGCTTTTACACATCCAGACTAACATGGCTACCCCTCTGATACTTAAAATAGTCTTGTTATTCGCTGATAATCAGAATGAAAGGTTTAGACTTGGTTACTGAAAGTAACAGAAAAATCTTCCTGACACTTCATTTTGATGAGTTTTGAAACAGGTTAGTTTAAACTGATGCTGATTTGCTCTGCCTCACTCCTCATAGAGAACCTGTGAGATGACAACAGAGGGTGTAACTAGAAGAGGTAGCCAATCCATCCCCAATGTGAGCAAACTTCTTCACCCACATTCTTCCATGGTAGTTAAAATCTTTAAGGGAACTCTCAGCACTGTAACTTCAAGGAATACTTGAGTCCTCATTATTGTCAGAGATTCCATCACCCCTGCTGCAACCCCTATTAAGGAATCTGAATGCTGCCTGCGGCTCTCCCTTTAACATGCTAGTCAGCTTCCTGTTTAGGCAGGGAAAATAAAAGGGGTTGAGAAATGTGCAGAACTTCTGTAAGTTGTTTGCATTCCACTGAAATATTTCTTTAGCTGAAGGGGATCAAATCAATGAAATATGATGAAACCATATGCTCATTATTTCAAAAAGAGAGCAGCTGCTTCAGGGAGTATTGAGAAGATTTATTAATTCTACCAGTACTGCTCATTAAGACTAGGTGTCTCTGTACCTGTCTTTCTCAACAAAAGCTCCTCGATAGCAAAATCACCCCTATGGAGTTCACACTAATGTTCCTCTTGGCAACATTCCCTGTATTCTTGCAGGACACAGGAGACAATATGCTGAGCTGGTTCTATTGGAGAAGTGGTACACTCATTTCTCCGGAAAAGCTATATAGCACAAGTTAAGTTTGGAAATGCCATAAGAGGAAATGTGTGGTGGCAAAGACTGATTCTGCCTGCTATGGACCATATGTGTATTTAATTGAATTTGCAAGTTTCCAGGCAGGATGCCAAATGGACCGTCTACTGCCAGGTAAGAGTGAGGAAGTTTTCCTCTCTTGTTCTCTCACAAGCTTTGGGGTCACAAAGATTCATGGAAGCCAAAAGATATGTCCTGCCTGGGACTGATAGTGGTATGCAGGTGAGCAAGCTAATAAGCTACAGGAAGATGAATTATTGTTGCAACAGTTGTACTTAAAGGTTACGGCTCAGACTAACTTTACAACCTGAGTAAGAAGTGGCGCCACTCCAAGAGCTGACCAGGGAGGGAATTGTGACTTTTGGAGTCTCATCCGGTCACAGTTTCCTACAGTGGATCCCCTCTTATTCTAAGGGAGAGGTAAGAGAAGTGATTTGCTACTGATATAGACCAGTGATTGTCAAATGCTGGACTTTGGACCACTGGGTTGTCAGCAGAGCATTTCCAGGAGGTTTGAGAAGTTAAGTTCCATCAATGGTAAAGCATGCACAAAGGGAATAGGAGATAGTTATGCATTCAGTCTTCAAGCAGAGCTCTCTTTTATTCATGATAGTGTCCCATGAAAACCTTCATCGGCTTGGATTGCTGTCCTGGAGCTGAAGTCTGTGTAACAAGTCCCTCTCTTGCTGACAGATAAAATTTCAACCATAATCAAATTTGTTGACAACACTACAAATGAAGCAGTGATAAGAGAGGCATGAAACAAACTACTGACTTGGAAAAATCAGAGCAGTGGGATCTGCATATAATGAAAGAAAATCAGGTGTTAATAAATATATAAAATCCTGCTTCTACCGAGAGAGGAAATAAACAACAGATGTACAAAACCAGGGGTCAGTAATAACCATGCAGCTGCACCCATCCATTAAGCTGAGTTTATTTTCATTGTGTCATTGTGATATTCTGTTGTAATATATTTTGATGTAAGTATGAAATAAAGTTGCAACAGGGGAGGAGAGCTGCTTTGTGACAGGTGCTATGCCTTAAGAAGTGGTCCAGATTTGAGAAAGTTGCGAGGTCTTGATTTACAGTATCCTTTGTGCTTTGTTTTCAGAAACACAGTCACCCACAACAAACATCCATCTTTAAAAGCTGCTTTAAACTACTTTCCTGCCTTCAGATGCCAAAATAAACTTTAACCCACTTTATTTTAGGTGCTTCCTTATGGAGCGCTAGGTACCAGTAACATCGAAAAGGAACTGAATTGCTTCTGTGCTGTATATGAATGAATTTAATGTGGCGAATAAAAGGAAATATGTAACACATTCAGTAGAAGGAATTGAAGAGCTGATGTTTTTCATTATGCATTTCTTAACAGGCATAGGCTGGCATGTGACACCACAGGGGCAATAACAGAGTCATGCATTAAACAAGTGAAAAGCTCTGTCTGCTGAACTCTGTCCAAACAAAAGAGGAATATTCACAACAAATTCATTATTTTTCCTCAGATGCTTCACCTCTCTTCCGTTAAGCTTTGTTCTAGTAACACTGTCTGAGTTTTCAGCAAAGCTAATGAACTTCAAGACAGCTGTGGTCAAACGTTTGCCATCCCATGACCACAGGTCAGGCACAGTCAGATTTCCATCCTTACTGAGGGAAAAATATGCATCTCTTTCTCTTACAACTGCTATGAATAAAATATACTGGAACTCAAGTTTGCCTAGGGTTTGCCCAATTAATGAGCACAGTAATTAAGAAACCACAATAATCCACTCTCAATAAAATGTATAATTAAAAGAGAACAAAGAAAAAAATTCTTGCTGTCTACACTGAAATCTGCAGAAGATGAGCTATTTGATACCTTATCCAATGCATGAATAGCAGTGGCAGCTCCAGGCACCAATGCTCCAAGAGTGTGCCTGGGGTAGCAAGCTGGGGGGGTGCCCTGCTGGTCCCTGCGAGGGTGGCAGTCAGGCAGGCTTTGGAGGCTTGATTGCAGGAGGTCCACCGGTCCCGCAGATTTGGCAGCAATTTGGCGGCAGGTACGCCAAAGCCGCGGTACCGGTGGACCTCCCACAGGTGTGACGCCAAAGGCAGTCTGTCTCCTGTGCTTGGGGCGGCAAAAAAGCTAGAGACGCCCCGATGAACAGGAGTTATTTTTAATCATTTCAAGAAAATATAAAGTTACATCAAAAAGAAAAAAGCTACCTTGTCATCCCAGAGCAGCAAGGGACAGCACAATGTGATTGTTGTGGTTAGTTCCCTTATAGTTAAGGCCAAACCCACTACTCCAGTTTGATCCTTTCTCATAGGTGCTGGAACCAAGAGTGCTAGGGATGCTGCCAGGGCTTTGAAGTGGAGCCCGGAGATGGAGCGCGGAGCAGCTCCAGAGCAGTGGAGCTGCAGGTTTTTGTCTGCAGCTGGAGCAGAGCCAGAGCACAGCTCCAAAGCCCTAGATGCTGCTTCAACTGCTGGCTTGAAGCAGTTTCCATGATATACAGGACTTATGCTTTGGTTCAATGGCTCTCAGCACCCCCACTATACAAATTGTTCCAGCATCCCTATCCCTTCTAAGAGAGAGAGAGAGAGAGAGAGAGTTCAAGCAGCTTTAAGTTGCACCTTTGCCAGTCCATCTATGGACCACAGCAGACATCGGTACCAGTGTAAGTCCTTTATTCTTGGATGACTCCAGGTACACAGGATTTATCAGTCTTCATATAATGTAATATCAGACTCAGATGGATGTAATATATATTTCATATTGAAAATACACATGAAGTGGTACATTTATGGATGGGAAGGTTCAGATGTGTGTAATTGAGTTGAGGGCACTGAGGGAGGAGCACCATCCCTTTCCAAAAACATCATTATTACTAAAAAGAGTTGTAAATCTCTCTCAGTTTTTTTGTCTAAATGAATATTTTCATGAAAGAAAATCAGTTTTCGTCAGTTTTTTGTAAAACACCTGAAAACATTTCATTTTTTGACTGACAAAGCCAAAACATTCTGCATGTGGAAAAAAATACCATTTCCCACCCAGCTCTAATTATTATTTTTGGAGATCCCAGAAAAGTGCTAGATGCCTGACAAACAAATGCAGGTGCAGTCTCTGCCCTAAAGAGTACATGACTTTGATTTGACACTGATGATGATGGAGTCTCACACTGCTGTCAATGTACAAAGATTCAGCAAACACTACACGTGAACATGTACATGGGAGATTAGACCAATGCGAGAACTACAAATATTGTTACATGTGGGACAGGATTTGATTTGATACTTCAAGTGAAAGTCGTAACAAAGAGACTGGAGAGGAAAAGGTAACAATAATAAAAATAAATGATGTAGTTACTCAATTAAGCTATACCCTCAGATTGATGGTTTAGTTCCCTTTATAAAAATGATTTTTCTCCCCCTTCATTTCACATAGCTTTTGTAGGGAGAGTTTTGACTGCAGAAGAGGAGGTGGTTTGTTAATATTATATTCAATATTTATTTGTACAATGGTCCTCTCTATAATCTTGGCAATTATGCCTTAGCTATACAGGTAAGCTTTGAAGTACTTACCTGAACTTCAGGATAGCAAATAGCTCACCAGTTATGATTTGTAGCTGTGATGGCATAAGAGCAGAAGTGCTTTTTAACGCCATTATTACAACAGCATAGTCCTGCAGTCAGACTTTGTGCCGCAGAGGAATGACTTTGTGCCATTGCTTCCATGAATTTGGAATAGTTTTAAGAAATCACTGATGTCATATTTGTGTATAGTGTTTGGGAACTATGCCTGCCTACTAGTGAAATTATATGAATCCCACAAACACAGAGGCAATGCTACTCAGATAACTAAACCGGTTGGCATGTATAAGGATAAATACTGCAGAGAGCCCAACATCTGTTAGTATAACATAAGCCAAAAGCACTGGCAGAAATCCAGCAATTGCAGCTTCCCAGTGAACATACTGGGTTCTTGTCCTCAGCAAACATTATGTATTAATTTTCCAAAAAATTGCACATTATATAGAAAGCTCTAGTTACACCATTAAAAATTCCACCCAAGTGTTTTAGATGCAGATGACCCACATCATTTTCTTTAGTACATATGGGAGAAGGATGTGGGAGTTACATACACAAAAATTGGTCTGGTCTATGCAACAACACCTGAGATAAAGTTAAAGATGTAGGGACAAGTTCACGGCTGACATAGAAGAGTGAAATTACCTTGACATCAGTGAAGCTCCATTGGCCCAAAAATGTAAAATGAATGCAATATGACATTATTACATGAGACATATTGGATTTGATCTTAGCTGTGTCTTGCGTCTTTAAGGTAACTGGGGCTTGGTGGTGGTGTTCTCATGCCCTAGTTAACTTTAAAACACATATTGGGAATATCCAAGCATTAAGGTTTACACAAGAAGAGATCTTAATAACATTTCTTTAGTTACTGGAGGAAGAGTTTATTGACAATAGGGTCTGCTGTCTCAATTGTGTTTTATTATTTTAATAGGCCACCTAAGTTCCAGATGTATCAAAGAAAAATCCTGTAAGCCTTGTGGTTGGTAAAACAAAATTTACTCAGTCTTTGAGAGCAGAACCAAGATCAGCTGAGGAAGAAAGGATTATGGCTTTAGCAAAAAAAAGTATTTCTATAAAAGACTAAACTGCATGATGATACTGACAAACTGCAGGACCCTTTATTCTGCAAATTAATTAATTTATAAATATTAGTTGTTGGAAGAGCCACTATAAACCTACCACTGGTGAGTGAAAATTGGATGCAAATTAACTCAGGAAGTCAGAAATTTGCATATTGTTGAAACTATGCACTTTTGTGAAAAATTACTCCCTTCTTTCCTTCCCCATTTCCCCAGTATCCTCAAGAGAAGATAGAATATATAATGGCCAGACTCTGATCTCCTTTCTTCCATTGAAAAACTGGAAAAACTCCATCCAAGTTACCCCAGATTCCGAATGGATTCCCTGAGATAAAAAATGGCCCAAAGAATGCAAGATGTGCTCAGAAATCCTTTTTTCATTATTATAAATAGCTGGGTGAGTAATTGAGTTTTTGGTTCACTGGTCTAACTGGAAAAAAATCATTTTGGACTGATCCAAAACATCAATTTCAGTTTCCTCAGACACCAAAACAAAACTAATAATGTGTTTTGGGCTGATATTTCAATGTTTAAAGCATTCACCCAGGATGTGGGACTTGATATTCAAGTCCCTCTATTGCCCCAGGTGGAGCAGGGATTGAAACATGGACCACCTACCTTCAAAAACAGACTTCAGTGAGAACTGTAGAACTGGAATTAATTTGCAAACCAGACACCATCAAATTAGGCCTGAATAAAGACTGGGAGTGGATGGGTCACTACAAAGACTAATTTCCCCTTGCTGATATTCAGGCCTTCTTGTCAACTGTTTGAAATGGGCCACCTTGCATCTGAAGAAGTGGGTATTCACCCACGAAAGCTCATGCTCGAAAACGTCTGTTAGTCTATAAGGTGCCACAGGACCCTTTGCTGCTTTTACAGATCCAGACTAACACGGCTACCCTTCTGATGTTTGAAATGGGCCACCTTGTTTACATTGGCCTCATTAGCACTATAAAAGTGATTTCCACCCCTTCTTGTCAACTGTTGAGAATAACCCACTTCCACCTTAACTGAATTGGCTCGTTAGCACTGACCCCCACTTGGTAAGGCAACTCCCATCTTTTAATGTGCTGTGTATTTATACCTACCTACTCTATGTTCCACTTCATGCATCTAATGAAGTGGGTTTTAGCACACAAAAGCTTATGCTGAAATAAATTTGTTAGTCCTTATGCCACAAGGACTCCTCGTTGTTTTTATTTTGTGAATGGCACCTAAGTTCCTCTGTGAATCCATCCAAAAACCTTTTCTTGTCCAAAACTATTCAGAGACTTTTGACACAAATTTGCAATTAGTTTTGGGTAGACCAAGAGTGCATTTTTCAGTGAATACATTATTCATTCAAAAATTTAACCAAGCTCTAATTATAAACACAGAAAAAATACATTTCCTGATATTAAGTATCAGAGGGGTAGCCATGTTAGTCTGGATCTGTAAAAGCAGCAAAGAATACTGTGGCACTTTATAGACTAATAGATGTTTTGGAGCATGAACATTTGTGGGTGAATACTCACTTCGTCAGGTGCATGCATAAGCTTTTGCCATTCATCTGACGAAGTGGGTATTCACCCACGAAAGCTCATGCTCCAAAATGTTTGTTAGTCTATAAGGTGCCACAGGATTCTTTGCTGCTTTTCCTGATATTAATTTACTTTGTTTCTTTTATGAGATAAATGACAGATATTAGCTGGCAGATAAGAGGTTGATTTTTTTTTTTCCTTATGTGTGATGATGAGGAAGACTGAAAAAAAATATTGATTGTACTAGAGCATGTTTCATATCTTTTATATCATCCAATTGCTATTAGTTTTTGTTCAGAATAACAGACTGCATAGGAATTATTGATTTCACTATTTAACTTTAAATATTTGTGCAGAAGTTGATTGTTAATTCCTCATTTATATGAATTTATTTGCATTTTGGGCCAAATCCTGACATTCTTACTCAGAGTAGGTCTCAGAACTGCTGAGGAAGGGAAAGGGTGAAAAATTGAAAGGTGACTGAGTCATCTTTGCACATTGTGATCCCCAGGCCATTTTGCATTCATCTAGTCCTCCAGTGCAAGTAATCAATAGCACAGAAATTACCCTGAAATTTGATTAATGACAACCAGTATTGTTTCTTAGAAAGTTTTTGTCATGTTTGAAAAAAGAACTATTCACAGTGGTTGGTGCTTAGGTCTGATGCTTGGATTGTAGCAGTCATTTCACCCCCACAAAAAATAGCATTTTGAATGATACACGTTTTTTCACAAAAATTGTATTATTTGAACTTTTCTGAAATTTTTCTCAAAATGAAAAATTTTGTTTCAATTCAGCTCAGAATGGAAAATTTCAAGTTTTCATTTCCAGTTCTCCTCCTCTCTTTTTCTCCTTTTTCTGCCCCTCTGAAAGAGAAAGGAGGTAAATAAACAAACAGCCTTGAAAATCATGATGTTCAATTTCAACTGAAAATTTATTTTTCCCTTTTGATGAAAAAATTCTATGAAATTTCAAACATAACTGTTTGCAGAAACAAATTGCCATTTTTGGCCATCTCTAAATTATATGCAGCATGGCCTGATTACCAACTCTCTATGATTAATAACTCTGCCAGCTGTGATTTTATGGCTATTATGACAGAGAAAAAATTATCTTTATTTCATTTGCTGCAGTGATGCAGTTTAGCAGCAAGTCTTTGTTTTGATGGAGAACAGTTTTGCACTCTATTAATTTGAGGCAGTTTTACAACACTATTGTTCTATTCATGTCAAAGGCGCTAGGATTTCACCCCAGTATCTATTGATACCTGGGCTAAAATTTGGATCTTAGACCTCAATGCCATAAAATTTCCAGGGGTATAAATATGAATCTTTAAGTAAGAACCCTACTTTCTACAGCTTTAATTCAGATCCAAACATAGAAAGAGCCATTTCCAATTCAGATATGACCAAAACCTTGTAAAAAGAGATTTTCTTTGATTTTTGCTTGATGTGGTAGAAATCTCATCAGAACCACTGATTTTGTGAGAATTCATCCATACCAAGATGATGGGTTGTTGTTTTGTTTTGTTTTTGCAGGACCAGGAGTTCCTGCATTTTTTTTCAGCTGTCTTAGGCCAATTCTATGTAATATTTTAGGAGGCTGAATTAAAGTAAATAATTTGAAGATAAAGAGTGCAAATATAATGTAAACTGGATAAAAAGTAAAATATAGATTTTTGTGGAAAAGAAAAGAAAAGAAAAGAAAAGAAAAGAAAAGAAAAGAAAAGAAAAGAAAAGAAAAGTTGTGATATCCTTCATGGCCCCAAGTAATTTGAAGCTCTGATTCATGTTTCATTTGAAATGCTAATTCCAGCAACACAGCACACCTATACACCATTCTGGATAAATACAAACTCAGAGAAAGAAGTCTTGAATCATCAACTTCTTGCAGCCTTTGGATTTCTTTTTTAAGATCTCTCTTACTGACCCAGTACTAACCAAGCCTGACCCTCTTAGCTTATGAAATCTGACATAATTGTAATGTATATGTATAATCATAAAGTATCTGTGGGAAAAATAAATGGGCATAAATGACAAGAAAATAGACATTATATGTTTCTTTCTGCTCTCCTACCTGCTATTTCACTATTATTTCTATATTTATAGGAAAATGCTGTGGCTTCTAAGAAAAATTAATTTTAAATGTTGTCGTGCAGTATTTATAATATAGCATCAATATTTGGTTATGAGTCTAAGAATAGTTTCAAGATGCATATTTTGAATTTTGTACTTATGTTGAAGGGCAAGAAAACATATGGCTAGGCATTTTATGAATCTTTAGACTGCTAACAGTGGTAAATTCCACACCGAACACAACTGTGAATAGATAAAATTTAACTAAGAAATTAAAATATGCAAACAAGCGCACACAGTAGAAATCCTGGACTCACAATACAATTAAAACCCCCATTAATTCATTTACATTTTTCCAGAGGCAAATACATTTTACATTTGGTATAAATCAAATAGAAACAATTCCTCTCTTCCCCTTAGTCACTGAAACATAGTGAGAGGATATAGCTGTTGCTGGATTAGAGGTTCCACAATTGCTGCACCAACTGATGCATTGTGTGACTTTGGGCAAGTCACCTCACTTCTCTGCTTCAGTTTCTTTACTTAGCAGAGAGGAAGGGTTGTCCAGTGGTTAGGGCACTAGCTGAAAAGTTGTGAAACCTGGGTTCAAGTCCCTGCTAGATCACAGATTTCCCCTGTGAATTTGGGTTAATCACATCATTTCTCTGTGCCTGTAAAATGGAACAACAACACCCTCCTACACACACACTTACAAGGATGCTGTGATGATAAATTCATTAAAGATTGTGAGATGTTCAGATACTATGGCAATGGAGGCCCAATAGGCACTTTGGATCTGTACTTCCTTTATGAAGTACTTCGATACTTACAGCAGACAAATGACTGCATGAGAGTACTATTGTCCTGGACAACACACTTGCCTCTTTTAATTAATTACTGCACATTTAAAATATGTTATTCTCCAGAATTCCTTATTATTTTGCTAATCTAGTGAACTTTAATCTCTAGATTTGTTCTTGGACTGTTTTCAGTTTTCTTTTTTTGGTTCTTCCTCCCTCTTAGCACTCCAGGAAGTTTTAAGAGAAAACAAAGTAGAAGAGTTAACATAGATTTGGGGTCTTAAAACTGTAGTTTGAAATCAATACACTATTATTAATCCAAAGGCTGGTAACTGCTAAGGTTTTTTTGGTTTGTCATTGGTGTGGGGGGGGTTTAAGGATAGCATTTAGCAAAATCAACAAAAATCTTATGTATATTTTTCTTCCTGGAGAAGCTAGTGGTTAATAAAAATTGATTTACTTTTACCCTAAGTCTCATGGATGCAGATCTTTTTTTTTCCCTAACTGAAAAATCCACAGAATGAGAGGGCAGAAAAAGCAGTCTGGTTAAGGACAAATAGAATCCTGAAAGTATAGATTCCCCCTACTTGCAATGTTGCTTTGTAATGTGAAACACTAACATACAACCTGTGGTATCTGCAGTGTCAGATCAAATGCAGATAGTTAGAAAAGATAAAAATTGCCTCTAAACTGTATTTCAGTTTTAAGAAGAAGTTTGTGCAATATTTGAAACCTTCTCTCTTAGTGGAAATCTCCGATGAAGCTATGGAGGGCTCCACATGCAGCAGAACTAGGACAGTTCCAGCCACTCTGGGGGTGGCTACCTGTCGAGACACACGGTGATGAACGGTACAGAAACATTACTACAGACCCACAAACATCTCTTTACTGGATTGCCTGGAAAGTGAGGCAGTAGGCCTCTCAAAATGTCTGGATTGCTTTGGCACCCAGGTAGCCACCAACATGTCTGCTGTGCTTGACTTACTATGGACTGCACACACCCATTCTACCTTTCCAGAGTGAACTATTACAATTAATGGAGATTGTGTACAATCAGAACACAGAGAGCTGATGCAGAAGATCCCTACAGACGGCATATGTTCACATTGTATCTCTGTCCCAAGGCTATGAAAAAAAATCTCCTACTTGACTTGCCAAAGTCCATGAGTACAAACAGACTAGCTCCTTGCCATCTGCACTCACCACACATATTTTGAGTCCATTACCCTGGCTTTCTTGTCCCCTTCTTTTTATTTTTTTATCTTTTCCATACTTCCTCCTACTGGCCTCAGCTCCCTTATTTTTCAGCCCTCCACTCATCCCTGCTAGTTAGTTCCCTGCCACCATCCTTGAAATACATCACATGTTACAATAACTGCTCATAAAAGTTCATCACAATATTAACTGTTTTTTCATTAACTTTTTATTTTAGTCCTTTACACATTGCAAAAGGAGAAGTGAGACAACGTAGTCAGACACAGACACACACATAAAAATGGTGTTATAACTACTTCTGCAATGTCAGAGCATCAAGAACAAGAGCAATACACATAGAAAGGTAAAAGATTAGGAAAAGATTATATTAAAATAAAAGATTTACTAGAATTTGCCATGGCTTTGCTTGAGCAATCACTTTAATTTAAAAACTGCCATGAAAAATATCAATCCTTAATTATTACTCTGAATTAACTGAAATGGCTACCCTCTACTCCATTGACTCAGAAGTAATGAGAGCTAGCCAAAAGTCAATGTTTGCATTACACTGAGTACCAGAGATATTTGTGCTCATTTCAGGTCTCTGTGAACTTTACTTCAGAATATAGCTCTAATCAAGATTGAAGAAAACCAGAGAACAATGGGCAGGCTTAAGGAGAAGTCCTAACTATAAGACTATTGCAAAAGTCTGTTAATCTTTGAAACTGTCTTCTTGGCATGCAACCTGTATCATTAGCAACTGATACACTTAGCAAATTAAATTAAATCTATTGAAGATATTCCTAAGCAGTGACTAGCAACCCCGCTCCCTCCTCTTGTATACACACCTAACCAAATTCTGCTCCTTATTGCTAGACCACATTGCATCGACAGTAGGGAAAACCACACGTTGTGTGAAAGAGAAGGCTATGTTTGATCAAAGAGACTGGTGACCTACATCAGCTGCATCTAGGCCAGCAAGATAAGAGTGTGAGTGTCTGAAAAATAATTACAATGATAGTTTTGTTCCACTATCCAAGTGCTGACAAAGCATGGCCAAGCAAAATTGCTGCCACCTCATATTATATAATTCATCTACATCTCCAACAAGACAGGGTCTAGCAATGGGTACTGTGTGTCCAAAGTGGCTCCTCTAATGTGCAGTTGGTATCAAGATGCCTCTGATGGGGTTTATAAACACTATCCAGAAGTTGGAAGGGAAGAAACCAGTCCTTGCTTTTGAACAGAAGACAGCTGCACCTGTTTCTCTTGATTGCAGAGATGTATAAATAGCAGAGCTGGATGCAATGAAAAAAAGTCACCTTCGGGGGAAAAAAGGGTGCTGGGGGGGTGGGAAGTTAGGGAGCTGGATGGTGACCAGCCACAGGAATCAGAGCAGAAGGTTGAAGTTACAGGAATAACTTGGAAGGTTTTCTTTCTTCAGGGGTGAAACCAGCAAGGTGAATGACATTTTGGGTTTCCTTTGGGACTTGGCTGAAGAAAAATACCACATTCAGTTTTACTTTAGCTGAGGGAGGCTGGTCTGTACTAAGGTTAGGCCACTACAGGGGCAACTTACCTTATTCTAAAATGCCCGTGACTGTGGTATTTAAACTCCATGATACTGATATTTAAGCCATATCTTGGGAAGTAGTTTTTTCACCTTTTTGGTTTGCTGTGACCCTGACTTACATGTCAGAGTGTTATGTCTATTATTGATTGCATCACTTCTGTCAGAACAAGGTATCAACTCCACCCTTCCTTAAATCATGTGTGATTGATCATGGTGTTTGTTCTCCAAGAGAACCATTTTTGGATCATTACAGGCTCTGTTATGCCTATGTAAAAGGACAGATATCGCACCATGCCCTAAAGGTGATGGTGTAACAAAGTGAATGTCCAACGATGATCACAGATTTAGGATGTCTGATTTAAGGTTCAAAAGGTTGGATATACCTTCTGAAATAGAAAAGAGGAAGTAGGACATTGAATGATGGTTCATATTTCCAAATGCTAACAGAAAAAAAGCTGATGTTAGAAGCAGCTAGAAAATTGTAATAAATGAACACTAACAAAGAAATGAAATAAAACAGCTAGTATTAATGTTAGTGTGAAGAAACTCAAATAAAGTCTATGTGTAATAAGCATCCACTCCCCAAGGAGGGGATGTGGTACACGCTTAGGAGTAGTCATATGCTCTTCTTTGGCTGCACATATTAGGGGGCAGAAGGCATTCTGACATGATCTGTAACCTAAGTGACTTTTGTGACCCCTAATGCTGGGTCTAATTCATCCTTGTTGTTAGTCCATTCACACAACTGAGGTTACAGTGGAGCTGAATTTTGGCCCACTCTCTATGATATTTGGCTAGCTGTACACCTTGGACCTTCTGGGCAGCCAGCCCTGCCTAGTTTAGGTTGAAGACCTATCATATTATCATCACTCTGTATACTAACACAGTAATAAGGCCTGTATAAGTAGCATCTGCCTTTACCTTAGCCTACGATCCCACACTATTATACTGCTAAGCTTCACAAACTCCAATTGCTTGCTATAGCTACATGGTAGATTTATCTGAAAATCAGGAGACAATAAACAACCAGTAGTTCAAATAACAAGCCTAGGAAAACAAATCATTATTAAACCAAAGGAACATATTTCCATGAAAATGTCTGGAATAGAGCCCAGCTGAAAGCAGACAGAAACTGAGTAATTCAAAAGCAAATGACTCAGTAGGGAGGAAGAGACTACGAGAGACTTGTCAAAATGATAATAAAAGAGGAAGTTGAAGGAAAAAGCAAGCAGAGTTCCCAATAAATATTAAGCTAGAGATGCTCAAATGTTCAGGGGGAGTGTGATCGAAAGTTGTACCAGAACTTGTGAGACAGTGAAAGCTACCCTGAGTAGTTAAACAATTCCACAGCCATCAAAGCGTGAGTAACAGCCACATAATGAGTTGTGGATTTTAGATGCAGCTCTTGGGGGTGGGGGTGGGGGGCAGCATACACCCTTACTGGGAGCAATGTGCCCTCACCTACAGAGGAGCCATCCAGGATTTGGCCCTATGATTTATTTTTCCTGTTTTGAAGTCATCTGTTATTTATAAAACACACTGAAAACAAAAAATACGACATCAGCATCATCTGTTATTACAGATTATTTGTATTACAGTAGTACCTGGAGGCTCCAAATGAAAGCAAGAAGTCAAAATCTTAAATTTTTATGAATTGATCCAAAAATCAGATTAACTCACAACATTTCAGTTTGATACTTTCAAAACATTTCATTTCATTTTTTACCTTTTTTATTAATTTATACTAAAAAAGGTTTCAAAACCTCAAATTTCAAAAACAGGAAGTCATTTCAAATAGAAAAATGAAACTCTTTCAATCTGGAGATTTGTCATAATTAAGCCTCTATTCCTAACAGTTTTCGTTTAGAAGAATCACCATTTTTCAATGAAAAAACATTTCGTTGTAAAATTCCTGACCAACTCCAACTCAACTCTGTTCCACTGCTGACTGTTCTAGTGTCCAGTTAAAGTAACAATCTAAGATCAGTTATACAATCAGCACAGATGGATTCTAACTGAAGCAATAAAATCATAATATGTGGAACTATGGATAAGCAACATTAGAATTTACAGAGTTATAAAGTTTAACGCCAGAAGGAACCACCAGATCAACCGTTCTGACCTTCTGTATATCACGTCACCAATATCACCCGGCACCCACACACTAAGCCCACCAACTGAAATTATAACAAAATATTACAACCCACAGGAAATCAGACTACTCTCTGCCATAGTGAGAGAATAGGCAGGACTGAGGTGCACCAATGCCTGAGACTCCTGCCAGGAAAATGATTCAGTGAGATATATCCAGATAACCTGTGCAAATGACCCACAGCCACATTCTGCA
The DNA here is from genome assembly GCF_007399415.2 of Gopherus evgoodei. Taxonomy (NCBI): domain Eukaryota; kingdom Metazoa; phylum Chordata; order Testudines; family Testudinidae; genus Gopherus; species Gopherus evgoodei. The sequence goes on along the minus strand of NC_044322.1, from coordinate 306,878,350 downwards.
GAAGGTGGAAAAAACCCCAAGCTCACTGCCAATCTAACCTAGGGGAAAATTCCTTCCCAACCCCACATATGGTGATCAGTTTGACCCTGAGGATGTGAGCAAGAACCAGCCACTGTAGCAGCTGAGATACAGAATGTTCAGTGCCACCTCAATACTGGCACACTCCATCCATGAAAGTGACGCTGGCCAGAGCTGGCTTTCTCCCACTCCCCACAGAGGGGGCAGATAGTTCTGCCCTTGAAGTCTTCTAGCTCTGGGGTTTATACAGGTCTGTGTTTTAAAATATAAGCTCTTTGGGATAGGGACTGTCTTTGTCTTGTACAGTGTCAAGCACATTGCAGTAGAGGGGAATGAAATTTGAACTTCTGTCTTATGGAAAATTCCAACATTTGGTTTCATCTCAACTCAGAACAAAAAGTTGGCATTTTTCACAGACTGGAAATTCAAATGAATAAATAAATAAATAAATACAAAATGTTGAAACATTTAATTTTGGCTTGTTGGGCTGACCCAAAGCATTTAGTTTCAAACAGTTCAACACTAAACTGCATTTTCCCATTGTGATTCATTGCCTTATGGGATTGTAGTTTGGGGAAGCCAGATACCCCATTCTCCCAAATGAGCCAGAATAAATCTCCCATAATGCACCCAGCATGTAACTCCTGTGATATACCAAGCACCCTGCTCAGAGGGGAGCACCCACATTGCATTATGGGAGATGTAGTGCTCTAGTTAGCTTGGCCCATAAAAGAGAATGGATGCCTAAACTTCAACACTCATGAGGCAATGAACTGCTATGGAAATGCAATTTAATGTGTAGTTGAACTGATTCAAAATGAACTGCTCAATTTCAACAGTTTCATTCAACAAAAAAAATCTGATTTGGCTCAAACTGAACTGAAACAAAATATTTCATTTTGATTATTCCAATGGCAGACCGAAAATTTTCAGCAAAATCAAAATTTTCCTATGGGAAAATCTTGATTTGTGGAAACTGCATTTTTCATCTTAAAATTCCCAACCCAGCTTGCCATTGTAGGCACTTAAATAATATTGCTTCACCATTACTGAATTTGGCAATAGACTACACTGTTCAACATCATGGGCTGTATTTGTCCCACCAACATTAACTTTAGCCTCTTCTTATCTAAATGTATATGAAAAAAACATTACAGGGACATCCATTCTTTAAAATTAGTAATTTTATATGGCGATGAAAATACCATTAATTATGCAAACTTATTCAATTTCCTCTGATCCTCTCATGACATTTGGATTAGTAAAAGATGTACTGTATTATGGTCATAAATGACACTTCTGCTAACTTATTGGTCAAAATAGAACACTTAAAAAGAAAACACGCATTCCTACTTTTTATTAAGGTGACTGCAAAGCCTCTAAGTAAACCAATATATCAGCCCTACTCTTGTAATTTATCAAATATTCACGATATGTTTTTTCACCTACTATATAGAAAAATATACACAGAAGGAATACAATTTAAATTACAGTAGAAAATGAGTTATGTTTGGAGGAAATGGATAGAGAAGAAAGAACTTCTTGGTTGAGGTGATCAGTAATGGGATATGGAACTTTTCACCTCTAGGTTACCACCAGTTCAAATTTGTTTTAGGTGAATAGAGACCAAAAGTCACTGCAATCTAAAGTCTGTTCTGTGGCCTATTCCAAAGGTCTCGATTCAAGAGAGAATTCTCAGCTTTGTAACATCACCATTACAACTTGAAACTGAATTGCACCTTTGTGCTTAGAGATGATCTCTATAGAACAAGGTTGAGACAGCATCAGAAAGAATTTGGTGCCCTATAACATGGCGAAATATAACATTTAATTTGCAAAGTCCCAATTTAGAATCTTTATGGGAGCATTAAAAAATTGCACTAGTGACCTCAGTGAGAACATAGCCTACTGGTTAGAGAAAGGGGCTGGAAAGCAAAGCAGCCAATGTTTTATTCTGGGTTGCACTGTGACTTTGCCATGTCATTGCATCTCTCTGTGCCTCAATTACTTCATCTGTAAAATAGGGTTAATAATTATCCACATAAGTAAAGTGTCTTGAGATTATCGTAGGAAAGATGCTATTAGAATGATAAGTATCATCATTATTTTTATTATTAAGAAGACGTTCCAATATTTTATACATAGCATACCTACATCTACCCTGTAAAGAACAGGTGGCAACTAACTGGAAAATAGATCTTACAAATTAAAACCCACCATTAAACTCCCTGGAAAAAAATGCAAAGAAAAAAATATTAGAAAAAATGTCAACCTTAGTTCAGCTGAAAGAAAAATCAACCCTACAGTACTTTGTGCACGTTTTAAGAAAAGGCTAAAACAATCTCATCATCTCTGTGCACTGATCTGATCCCAACTCTCAAAAGAAAAGATGAGCTATATGCAACTTTAACAAGCTGTTAAGAGAGTAAAGGAAATATAAGCACGTCAGCTGTCAATCCTATCCCTGACTAATATATAAACATAATTTTATAACAGAACTTTGCTGTCTTACTGATCGTAATTACTGTAATGGCAGTGTAAATTTAATATAAGCAACTGTCTCCTTTGACGGAAATAGTAGCGATAAATAAATATTTTTTAAAAATCAGAAAAACATAAGGAAAGAAAAGGAAGAAAAAATATTCCTGGAGCTAAAATGTTCCATGATGTCAAACTATGGATCAGCAACAAAAGAACAAGTTACTTAGGATTTGAACTGACAAGCTTTCTTCCCTCAGCTAAAATAGCAGCCAAATTTCTCAACCAATAAACAAGAAATAAGGACAATGAAAAGTGCTGATCTGCAGGTGCACGGAATACTATTTTATGGGGATCCAGATCAGGGAAATTGTGTCCAGTTATTAAATGTCTGCAATTTATAAACATAAAGAAGTTTTATCTTTCTGTAGTAAAATACATCAAACACCTGAAGAAGGCAAGAAAGTTTATTTTCACTTATGTGCAAAGACTTCCTAGCTTACTTCTTGTTATAACATACTTTGCTACTAGTGAGTTATTCATAGACTTGGAAAGATTCGATTTTTATCTGTAAACATCAGTAAACATCAATTTCCCCAAACACCTACAAACTGAAGAAAAAAATATTTCCATCAATAATAATTGACATTTACAGACAGACAAAGAAAGAAAAAAATGCTGCTTGAGATTAATTAGCGTTTGATTTAACGGTATTTACTTTGAATATTTTGATATATGATGTTGATAGTTTGTGGTTTTTACGGTTATAAAGCTTTGACTTTTTGAAACTCAACGTTTACTATCATGAAATAATTATTGTATGACTGCTCCATTGTCTAACCTCCACCCCATAATTTCCCACAACTGTGAACATTTAAATTGAGAAAAAGAAAAAAGCTTAAAACCCATAATTCTGCACAACTGTGAAAATGTAAATAGATAAAAATAGAAAAAAATGCATACAGTAAACATTAGTTTTATCTGTCAAAATTACTTTTTAAAATATCTAATTCTACCAAGTCTAGTTATAAGTCATGAGACTAGAAGAACTACCAAACTGGAAAAGATCAATTGTTGCTCTTGTCCACTAACTTGTTGCTGACCATGGCTAATGATGGATGCATCAGTGGAAAATATAAAATCCCTATATACAAAGAAACTATTTACCTAGCCCATGCCACACAATTTTCACCCTTCCCAGGTCCTTTGCCCAGAGGACCTAGCAATAGCAGCCCATCTCAAGGGAGCAGCTTCTGTTCCTTATGTGTGTCTCACTCATGATTAAAAATTATTCCTATCCCCTTTCTCAGCACTCATGACTGCAAGGGCCACAAGTACAATGTACACATTGGGGAGAACTACCAGTCCCAGAATGCTTCTCAGCTGGGCAGAAACCAGGAAGAAGCTGGTCTTTGAACTCACTTTAAAGGGACAGGTCACTCTGTGACAATTTAAGTGAAACCCTGACTTCATTGAGGTCAGTGGCAAAACTCCCATTGACCCCTATGGGGCCAGGATTTCACCCTTAATTGGGCTACTTAAGCTTGAAAAATTATGTAAGTGGTTATTTTTCAAATAGTGTCTGCCTGATATCACTGAAAGACCACTGTTACAGAGGACTAATGGCCTATGCGCTGCATAATATTTGCCATTTAAAAATGTGAAGTATTCCAGAGAGGTTTCTTTGTGAGAACTGATTGTTCTGTTTGAACTGTTTTTGAAGGATGACCAGAATTTTGTGAAAATTAACCAAAGCATGTACACATTTTTTAAAGAATGCACACATATTAAGCTTTTCTGACAAGATGTTTATAACAGAATCATTCAGCCTTGTCCCACATCACTTGCACAAAGTTTAACTATAAACAGAGATATGATGAACATTTTTACATTTAATGGAACTCATTTGAGTACCAGATCAGCGGAATACTAGGTCAAAAAAACCAGGAGCAAACAGGAGAGACAGTCTGGATAATGACTAGAATGAGCACTGATTTCAGATCCTAGCTGACACACTAATTAAGGGAACACACCCAGTGCAACATACTCCATAACATTTAGTATATAAAACTACATAAAAAGTACTGTGGAAACAATTGTCTATGAACATAACTAGTGCCCTACCAAATTTACGGCTGTGAAAAACCTGTCATGGACTGTGAAATAAGCCCTGTCCATGAAATCTAGCTATTGGAGGGGTGGGGACGGGCAGGGCTGGGGACAGTCCAGCCATGGATTCCTATCATTCTCCAGGCTCCATCTGCTAGTCCCCCAGATGGGGAGGGATGGGATTTCCTCATCTCCTGCACAGCCTCCCCTGTGGGGAGACCAGACCCAGCTCCAGGTAACTACCCCTGCTGCAGAAGGCTCGGTGGCTGGGCAGCAGCCCTGGAGCTGCTGGGCCCACCGAGGGCTTTCCCTACACAAGCAATGACCCCTGTTTGAGAACCCTGGTATATATATTATAGGACATGTCTACATTGCCATAAAAAACCTATGGTACAGAGTCTCAGAGCCCAGATCAGCTGACTTGGGATCACAGGACTTGGGTTGTGGGCTACAAAATAACAGTGTAGACATTTGGACTCGGGTTGGAGCCCAGGTTCTAGGACTCTCCCACCTCATGGAGTCTCAGAGGCTGGGCACTTGCCAAAGTTCAAATGCATATACTGCAATTTTATAGTCCCACAAGCCTGAGCCAGCTGACTGGGGCCAACTGCAGCTCTGTTGCAGGTCTTTTATCGCAGTGTAAACCTACCCTTGGAGGCTCAAACTTGGGAGGTTCTGAGTGCCTTCATCTCCCACTGGTATAAGCATTGGGCCCTAAGAAGTAAAACTCCATATGAAAAGGAAAAAAAGTAATAATTACATAGAAATTCTTTGTCTGCCTTTCAAATACACAAAGGTGCCAGCATGCATTGCATAATATTGGCCTGAATTTTTTCTTGGTGTGTTGTTTTTTAAAGATACAGAAGAGAAAACAAATCTGAAAATAGACTACCTTTACAACTGTTAAAGAGAGTGTATACACCAAGTTTTTATTAAGAGAAAAATTTCAAGACACATCGTTAATCAGAGCAGCATACATGTCCTAGCTATACAGTAACATAGTTGGAGGCATAGTGTTTTAAAGTTACTAGAACTGTCAGCACCCAAGCGTAAAGCCAAGAGTGTTACCTCACTGACAGATGTATTTACAGTTCAAACTGACCTCTTTGAATGCAGGTACGGGATTCAAGGTAGGATTTCAGCTATTATAGCAGAATATAAAATTATACGCATGAGGGCTGACCTTACTCTCTCAAGGTGAGACAAAAAATGAAATTGCCAACAAACATATTACAATTGTGATTAACTAGCATTTTACACATTATTGGGAACATTGGGACAGACAGTTCTGAGGGCAAAGACAAGATTTCTTCTGATTACACTGAACTATTTGTCTCACTGCAGAGGTCTGATACCAGATTTCAGTAGAAAAATGGTTATAATAAATACATGAATTATATATCATGTAACCATCATATATATCAATGACTCCAATAAAATTGAGTTACATATCATGAACAATTACACATAGGATTGTCCCTCTTAAAGGTGATTTTTAATGCTCATTTCATTTAAGCTATAGATATGACATATCTTACTTAGGATTTTCAACTTATGATTTTCAAAACTCAGGCATGAAAAAATATTTAATTAAAAACCACCATCTAAAAATAGAGAATATTTTAATGCAATGCATTCAATTTTACTATGTATTAGACTACATAAAGCAAAATCCCATCAGAATAATGTTTATTATTCTAGGTTAAATCAGCTACTGAACACTGCGCCACTGCAGGCTTGGAGAAACATATTCGGTAATTATATTTTTTTGTCATTGTGAAAAAGCAGAGTTCTTAAAAATTTATGTGTGAGGCCTGAGAGCCTTCTTAGTTTATTTCTTTGTGTATTAAGACTTGCCAAGCTCTCAGCCCAAGGTAAGTACATTGATCAAATATTGGTACTTTGAAAAAAACCCAATGATTATAGACATTTAGGGACATTAAAAGGAGTTCATAGGATACATAAATATTTACGAGGCTGAAAACTAAGCCAGAACTCTGACATTGCTAAGATGAATATGACCAGCACAACTAGAGCAAGCACATGCAAATATTCATCATGATTATTAAGAGTGACATAAAACGGAAACCAGTGGGTTCAATCCATGCACTTGTCAGATATGTGAAATAGCATATGGTGCTTTATTTGGATGGAGAATACCCAGCAACTCCCAAAGTTGTCAAAGACCTGACATTTATACAAATAAGCAGACAAGAATCTGGACCCGGTAAAGACCATACATGTATACACAAAAGCACAGGTATTAACCTGAATGTAAAATCTGCTATGCAACCCCATAATTCTGGCCTACAATATTCTTTCTCCCTTATTTTGGAAGAAGCCCAGAAATATCCAGATCTGGGCTTTAACTACATAGCTAATTAGAATGCTCTTTCTGGTGTGAGAGAAGACAGCAAAAGCTTCAAAATATCCTATATGACTGCTTACCTGGCCATCAGTCCAATCATCTCCTGTGATAGTCAGTCACAGCCCGGTTCTTGCCCATCTCTTGGGGCTGCACTTACAGGCTGCCCTTTACTTGGGCTGGATTGTCAGATTACAATGTAGCCTTAAATCCATGGACATTTTGTCAGGCTGAAAGGATTCTTTGCTGACAATTCATTTACAGAAACCTGACTGGCTCCTAGAGCATAGTGGCTGGGTGTACTTTTCTACAAAATCAAATGTAACGACTTGCCCCAAACAAGTCTTTTTGACAAGGTGTTGTTAAAAGTTTAGCCCTATTTAATTTAGCCCTTACTTAATTTTTAAAACGGTTGCTGACAGTAGATGAGAAGATGCTAATATAGGAAAGCCCGGAAATGGACTTCAGCTTCAATCATTTTTCCCATTGACATCAATGGCAAAATTGCTGACGCGGGAGAAAGGCAGAGCCCTTTACTTGGCTTAACTCTGTTGGAAACTCCAAAAACAGACATGGAAGATTGATCCTGGTTTTACTGAAGTGAATGCCAAAACTTCCAATGGGAGCAGCCCCTTCAGAAGTTGATTATCTGAAGTTCCTGCATGAAAAAAAAAGATGTTTCTTATCATTTTCCAGTATGATCCAGGACAACAAGAGCTTGGAAGCATTGGATCAGAGCCCAGTTAGGGAGATTAACTTTGAACACTGAGGGAAACGGTGTGATTCCAGATTGCTCTGACTGAGAATTCAGGCAGGCCATTCTATCCATCTGTGATGACTTTCTAACAATCTTTTACCCTCCAGTATCAGCTATCGTGGTTCTTACATGCCCTAGCTGCCTCCTCACAGATCAACTGTCATGTGCCAAATCTGAATAATCATTTCATAAAGATTTTTTGAAATCTTATGCTGCAGCTAGGCAAAAAAAAAGTTCTTAGCCTCCTGTATTGTATCTGAAAGTCCTGAAGAGTGGAATCATTCCAGCTTGTGGACAGCATAATTAGTCAGGGGTGAATCCATTGATTAATAGAGTCAAGGTTTTATTACTGTGTGGAATTTTCATATTGTTTTGCACAGAGGGCCACACTGACCCAGAGAGAGCTATCATTCTCCAGACAGAATATGAAAGGTACAAATGCAAGTTTGCTTACATTTCTACTGATGACACTCACTCAGATTGTGGAGGTGCTGGGGGAACCTTGGGCTACAGGAGTGGTCAGCAACCTTTCAGAAGTGTTGTGCCGAGTCTTCATTTATTCACTCTAATTTAAGATTTAGCATGCCAGTAATACATTTTAATATTTTTAGAAGGTCTCTTTCTATAAGTCTATAATATATAACTAAACTATTGTTGTATGTAAAGTAAATAAGTTTTTTAAAATGTTTAAGAAGCTTCATTTAAAATTAAATTAAAATGCAGAGCCCTCCGGACTGGTGGCCAGGACCCAGGCAGTGTGAGTACCACTGAAAATCAGCTTGTGTGCCATAGGTTGCCTACCCCTGGGCTACAGGCTGAGAGTTGGATAAGTAAGACCAATGAGGAGGTGCTGCGTTTACACCTGTGGGAGAATTTTCAGGAGGAAAAGTGCCTGCTTCCCTTCAGGAAGCATTTCTTAAGACAATCTCTTGATGAGGTCAATATTGCTAGGTATCGGGCACATTCAAATTTTCATTAGCTGATAAAAATAGCTGACAAAATTGTGGTGAGAAAGCTTTAGTTCTCAGCGTCCCTTGAGTGCAATTCTCTGGGGGGTCCTCAGCTCAGGAACTTATTTCTATCCCCACCTCTGACATAAGCTTCTTTACGTTTTTCTGTTTTCCTCAGTGAAGGGGTTGCCAATTCTATTTGTATTTTAATTTTCATATGAATGGCACAAGTCATTTCCTGTGCTTTTCTGAAAGATATCCATACTGGAAAGTTGTCATATTGAGGAAAAAATATCATTCTGTGCATGGCTACAATGCAAATAGCAGATCCCTATTTGGTGCAGAACCCACTGTATTTAAATAGGTAAATGCTGCCAGATTTCCATGGTTCATAGTGCAGATCTGATAGCAGCACATGACCCTTTGTTATTCAATCTTCATAGGAAAGACAAGAACATAGAATTTTCATCTCTCCTAATACCGTAAGGGCCCTGGGAAATAGTTCTGTTATAACAATGTGCTATACTTCAGATTCTCTTGACTTACTGCAAGTTAATATTGCAAACAAAAAGATATCTGCAGGCTGATGAGAACCACTTAAACTGTTTCACTGCCTTCCTGTCTCATAAAGAAAACTGTACAGTGCAGCATTTAATTTTAGTCTAATTTACCACATCAAAAGAGTCTGGCAATTTATATCTAGGACATATTCTATTTTACCACCCATTATGCTTTATATGCCCTACAAGAAAAATAGATGTATTTTAATTGCTTTGTGCTCAGGTGTGTCTAGATCATGAGTCAACTTTACAAGATGATGTTGAAGAAGAAAGGCCATGTAATATAGTTGTAGAGATTTATACTGAAACATATGACTTAAAGCACAAAATGCGAAGTCAGTGGTACTCATTGTCTAATTAAGCTAACAGACTTTTGTCCTAGATCAGTGTAGAAATAGATTTGACAGTGCAAAAACTCCAGCTGTAAGTTTCTTAGTGCTTTGACGATTTCTCAATATAAACAATGGACATATTACCTTTCTATTTTTGCTGATTCAGATATCTAGTTTAATAGTATTTGGGGAGGGGGTTAAGACAAATGTATTTTTCCAACTGTATGTCATGTATTTGTACTAAACCTCACAGTGCAACTCACTGAAAAACATGCAGCACAAGCTGATACCCTATTTTTATGAAAAAGGGGACATGTTACTTAATGTGTGGGTATTCTTAATTGTTGAACTGGTGCTTCTTTAATGATACTGATTCTGATCACAGTAATGGAAGAAATAAAAGATTACAAACATCACTGTAACTTTTAGAAGCATGTTATAAGTTATAATATCAACTATTGGCAGAAAAAACTATGTGCACATAAATTTCTATCAAATTCCATGACAGCAGGACCAGGCTTTCTTTTAAGATTTCCAAAACTGTTAATTGGTATATACCATACAAGGTCGAATACAACAGGAGTACTGAGTTTAACAAAAAGCAAAATATTTCTCCTCCTCTCCTAATAACTCAAAGATCTCCTGCAAAAGGTAAAGTGCTAGAAGTTGCTTAATGTACCATTCATACAGTTTTACAGTTTTAAAAATAAGACAAGCATGAAGATCAGTGGTTCATATTTTGGAAATCAAATGTACTTACAGGAGTCAGACTTTTCCGTGACAAATTTTCTCATATCTTTGACCAGTTCCAATAAAACTGGTACAGCATACCCCACTTTACATTGCCAGATTGGGGTTTAGTTGATTTCTGGGCCACAGCCAATTTTCCAAGTAATCAGCCAGCCACATGCAGAACCAATACATTTTACATGAGTTAATTTGGGAGCCTGGATTATTTTTTATCTATAAATTATGGGTAAGTTTTTCAAACATATCTAAGCAATTTAGAAGCCTGAGTACAAGTGAAAGTCAGTGGGTCTTAAAAGCCTAAGTGCTAAAGTCACTTTTGAAAATGGGACAGAGCCTTCTATGTCACTTAGGGTATGTCTACACTGCAGTAAAAGAACCATGCCATGGCTGTGGCTGGCCTGAACTGGTTGACTCAAGCTGGCAGGGCTCAGACTGTGGGGCTGAAAATTGCAGTGCAAACATTTGGACTTAGGCCGGAGCCCTGGCTATGAGACCCACATGCTTGGTGAGGTTTCGGAGCCTGGGTTTCAGCCTAAGCCCGAACGTCTACATAAGAAATTTTAGCACCGCAGTCTGAGCCCTGCGAGCCCAAGACAACTGGTCTGGACCAGCCGTGGCCATAGTGCAGTTCTTTTATTGCAATTGTGATGGGGCAAGGCCAGATGGCTACAGTAAAGTACTGAGAAACAGGTATGTTAGCCCCAGGCTAAACAAATCCCTAGGACCCTGGCAACCAAATGGCAGTTGCTCCAGGTTAATCAAGGCACCTGGGGCCAATTAAGATCTTTCTAGAAGGCAGCGGAGATAGCTACTTTAATTAGAACACCTGAAGCCAATCAAGGCAGGCTAATCAGGGCACCTGGGTTTAAAAAGGAGCTTACTCCAGTCAGGCAGGGAGGAGCCAGAGGAGAAGGAGCATGTGTGAGGAGCTGGAAGCAAGAGGGCAAGGAGCTGAGAGTGAGAGAGTGTGCTACTGGAGGATTGAGGAGGACAAGCATTATCAGACACCAAGAGGAAGGTCTTGTGGTGAAGATAAAGAAGGTGTTTGGAGGAGGCCATGGGAAAATAGCCCAGGGAGTTGTAGCTGTCATGCAGCTGTTACAGGATGCACTATAGACAGCTGCGTTCCACAGGGCCCTGGGCTGGAACCCGGAGTAGAGAGAGGGCCCGGGTTCCCCCCCAAACTTCCCAACTACTGATCAGACACAGGAGGAGCTGACCCAGACTGTGGGTTCCACAAGAGGGGAAGATCACTGAGGTGAGCAAATCTGCCAATAAGCGCGGGACCCACCAAGGCAGAGGAGGAACTTTGTCACACAATGTAGATGTACCCTTAAGCACTTTTGAAAATGTTACCCAGGGTTACTTATGTCCAGCAACAAAGTGCTGGTAAGAACAAGATAGTCTGAACATACAAAGATACCTTTCAGATAATCAGCCTCATAAAGATAACTCTTGAACTGCACTATACATTAGAAACAATTAAGATAACAGTTGGTTAATACTAATGAACAAGTTGAACAGGTGGCAAATATCAATTAGCAAGGAGAAAAGCAGAGTGTGGCAGAAGTAATGGGGATGAGAAGAGAGACCTCTGACAGCAAGCAGGGAAAGGACTGAGATATAATACTCTGGACAGCAAGTCTGGAATGGGAATTAGACCTACACTGCAAAGTCAGGTAAATGTAAACTGTCTTGCGTGAACCTAGCAGTACATTTGTCTGCATTTAAATTTGTCTCCCACAGTTGAAGTGCCCTGTTACAGCATCACATTAGCACCACCTCCGCCAGTGGTGTTTGAGCCATGGTTAATGTACTGAGGTCAATACAATGTGAGTGTAGACAGTCTGTTACCTGTGTCAGCCCTAACAGTCCTCCAGCAGCTGTCCCACAATGCCTGACTCTAACTGCTCTGGTCACAGTGGTGAACTCCCCAGCCCAGAGATCACAGAGATTAGAAGTCCCCCTTCTCCAGCTTGGTGAGCACACTTAGCATCTCTCCGTGACTGTGTGCAACTGCCTAGCTGACTGTGCTGCCTACAGGTTCCAGACACAATCCAGCCTGGAGTAGAAAGGAGATATGGACTATTCAAAGAAACATGGATATCTATGAGCAGATTGCATGATGGATGCCAGTGAAGGTGTACGACAAGGATCAGCAGCAGTGCAGTATGGAAGCAAAGGTACTGTGGCAGGCATATCAGAAAGCCAGGAAGGCCAACTGTCATTCTGGGAGCCACAGATCTGCCACTTTTACAAAGAGCTGCATGCCATACTTGGCAGACATCCCACCACCACCCTGCAGACAACTATGAATACCTCTGAAGAGCATAAGACACAGACCCCAGCTGTGAACAGGAAGGAGGAGGATGTGGGACAGGGAGTCCATCTATGCCAAAAGTCAGGGCCTGTTAGAGACTCCACAGCAGTCCAGTCAGTCCTGGGGCAGTTGAGCACAGGTGAGCCTAATGCAGTGGAAGGAATCCTGGGTAAGTGTATAATTGTATTTCCCATTAAAATGATGTACTGATGGCACTATCCACTTAACAGGACACAATTATCGACTTTGTATTAATTTACTGGTAATAGAAGAGGTAGCGGCACAACAAAGAGAGCAGCGTTATCTCCTTTACTTTACATGGAGAGATCTCAATGAAAGCTTCCTGGAGGTACTCTGCAATCCTCTCCTGAAGGTTTCTAGGGATGGCAGCCTTATTTCTTCATCTGCGATAGGACACTTTCCCACACCACTCCACGACAGCTTCAGAAGGCACAATTGCAGTGTACAAGCTAGCAGTATGCGGGCCCAGGTGGCTTTGGGACACCAGTAGAAGCTGTGCTCTCTGTGCTTTAGTTATCCTCAGGAGTGAGCTGTTAGCTAAAATCACCAACATCTGTGGAAAATGGTGCCAGTCTTCAGTGCCATGGCCTTATACACATAGTTTCATGCAACAGAGCAATTCTGTCCCCATTGCTCTCACTCCTGGTTGGCCACACTCATCATGGCTGGTGCAGTGGTGGCAACAAGCATGTCTTGTTTAAAACTTGAGAGGAACGAAGGGATTCTGAATCTTTCACTTTCCATTGTGAGTATACTGACAATGGTACCTCTGTGTGTTTTATCTGCACCTGTTGCAATTGCAGCCTTGAGGGGTTCCCCTGCCACACCTGCGGAATGCCTAGGCCAGATAAGAAGGAGAAAGAAGAGGACTCAGGATGGTTGTTCAGTGAGATCTTGAAAGCCAGTGCAGCATCAGACCATGAGAAGACAGTCTGGAGGGTGAGTATTTCAGACTGTATGAAGAAGGAAAGAGCAGACATGAGAAAAGCCCAGGGTCCTAGCAGGAAGATGAGAGGGAGATGCACCAGGACATAATAGGGCTTCACCAGCAGCAAACACAGATACTGCAGACTCGTGTGAACCTACAGGTTCAACAGTCATAGACTTGCCTCCCTTTGCAGTTCATGAAGAATTCCAGTTCAGCATCTCCCTACACCCTCCCTCAACATTCCACAAGGCAAGGGGCCACATCCCTACTCCTACCACTATGGGGAACTTTAAGGACAATCACAGCTTCACATACATTGACCTATGAATCATAGTTGCTATATGGGTAGCCAAAATGGACATGAATGTTCTTTCCCCTTCTTGAACTCTGTTCCAGAAATGTATTAAGTTTTTAATGTATTTGCTTTTAACCTGCACAGATCTTTTTGCATTGCTTTTGTTACTCAATAAAAATCTATTTTGAGGGGAAAATAATTAATCTTTATTACCGTAGTTTCCAACACATGCTGCCAAATGCCTAGTGATACTGAAAGCACCCATTTACTTATTATTGTACAGTGTGACACAACTCATGGGATCAGTGAAAAACAGTGTAATAATCATAAATGTACAGCAAGCACCACAAAATTAGTAGATGCATTGACTGTGTTATATTTATAGATGTGCACCAAGCACCACACGGGCCCCAAAAAAGCAGAGTCAGATTGAGCACAGCATACCACAATGCATTATTGTGGCTCAAAGTTAAAGTCCGCTTTACAGCTTTGCTTTGAACTCTTCTATTAGCCCCTGTGTCTGGCTGTTTAAACTCAACAGACAGCCGTTCTATCCTCCACCCCAGCAGCAACATTTTCCTCTTTGCTTCATAGACATGCAGGACACAGCAAGCAGCTATAACCATTTGGATTTTTTTTTCCCCACAGAGATCCAATCTTGTGAGTGAACAACACCGCCATCCTTTCAATCTACCAAAAGTGCAATCAACCTGTCATTCTGTACCTGCTGAACCTGTAGATGAATCTTTCCTTTGTGCTGTCCAGGTGGTTGGTGTATGGCTTCATGAGCCAGTGGAGCAAGTGGTAGGCTGTTTTCCCCATGATCACTGTTGCCATTTTAGCACCACCAATGGTAATCCACCAGTTGGGAAAGAAAGTCCCTGCTTGTAGCTTTCTGAACAGACCTGTGTTCTTAAGGATACAAACATTATTCACCTTCCCAGGCCAGCCAACACTGATATCAGTGAAGCATCCCTGGTGATCCACCAATGCTGATATAACCACAGAAAAGTAGCTCTTTGCGTTGCTGTAACTGTGGCAAGGTAAGCTAGCGCCAAAAAGGGGGTAAGCATGTTGTCTATCGCTGTACTGCAACTTGGGAACCTCTTTATTGCAAATCCATTGACTGTGTCCTGCACATTGCTGAGAGTCACTGTCCTGCATAGCAGCAGATGATTACTGTCCCTGACACTTGCATGACTATCGCCCTCACAGTGGAATTTTTCAACTACAAATTGATTTCCCATTGACTGGTAGCAATCTCGCATTGCAAGTTCCAGAGTGTGATAGCCACTCACTTCTCCACTGGCAATGCAGTTCTCATTGTGGTGTCCATGTTCTAGAAGGCTGGGGAGAGCTCGGCGCACAGGAATGTGGCCTTGCGCCTCTGAAAGTTCTGCAGCTACCATTCATCATCCCAAACTTTCATTATGATTTGATCCCATCAGTCAGTGCTTATTTCTCTCACCCACCATCTGCAGCTGTTCCATGAATGCCACCGACAATCATGAATTGGTTCTTGCTATGTCCCACATCAATATGTCCTCCACAAAATAGTCATGTTCCCCACTGATTCAGTTCTTCTTGCGACTCTGCAAATACCAGAGGATTGTGCATGCTGTGCTTGCAATGCTCATGACAATAGTGCAGAACTATGCAGGTTCCACGATTCTGTCAGAGATGGCAGACACCAAGGACAGCCATGAGGGTTCATGGGATTTTTTTAAAAGGCACAAAATTATGGGATATGGATGACATTATGGGGTGGAGAAAGTTGCATGCTGGGAAGTTGACCCCTTGCTTTCTCTCATCCTTGATCTACTCATTTCTACCGCATCCTGCATTACCAAAGCATCCAGAAAGACAATACTCTAGATGGTGGTGAGTTGCGCACTGGGATACCTGCTTATATTGCACGGCACAATGCATCCACACAAACATTGGTGAGTATACACAATGCTGAGGCGAGGAGCCAAGTATGCATATGCACAAGTGATATACTAACTGTGGTGGCTTTATGCTGATATAACTTGCGTTGGCTGAAGTTTATAGTGTAGACATGGGGTTAGTGTCCGATTAAAAGATCCCTACTAGAGGAAGTGCTATATTACACAAAAGAATGTGACAAACCAGTAAATACACACTAGGAATGGGAGAACTTTCAACTTTTCTGAATTGATGAAGAGTGTAAGACAAATTCTGGGAGTGGAAATTTGTTATTTACTTACTAGACTATGTGAAAATATTCTCAAGGCAAATAGAGTGTTGGAAGGATCTGTCTTTGAATCACACTGAAAAAGTTTCAATTTAAGCACATCTTTAGTGGTAGTATAGTCTGTAGGTAAAAAAACCCCACATCATTTTCTTCATTTTTATTATTCTTTATTAAGCATTGATAACATGCCCAGCCCTGTACATGACACAAAGAGACTAATCAAAAACCTCTTGAAATTCAGGGGAGTCTCTGCATCAGATGCAAGTTCTTCTTAAAACAGTGGCTCCAACAGAAATGAATACACATATGAAGTATGGAGGGTGAACATCTATAATATATAGTCATGTACACCTGGAACTCTCCCTCTGTCCCTCTAGGTCTCCGTCTTTCCTTTCTTCAGATCCCGCCTTAAAAAGCATTTCCTCAAAACACTACACAGCCTAATCCTTCCCTATGGGAAGTACTAAGTTTCATTCCAACCATCATAGAAAAAAAAATGAAACGGAGAAGATGTGCTATACTGCACTGCTCATCCAAGCAGCTTTCTGTTGCCTCCCTTAGTCTTCACTGTATTTGCATGTTACCTACCTAAACCGTAAGCTCTTCTGGGAAAGGAATGTATTTTTTTACATGTCTACGAGGTTCTGAACAAATAATGAATAAACATCATCATCATCATTCACAATACAAATGCTTTTTATTGACTTATTTTATATACAACTTATTTCAAATACCAGGGAAAAAAAAAGATTTATTGAATATAGTATCTGAAGAGCTTCAAGTTATTTGGGATTTCACCAAATACAAGTGGTATTTGACAAGCTACTGCATAAAGCTGGCTGAATTAAAAAAAAAAAAGTAGTTCTTATATAAACTATTCAGAAAAAAAGTGGAAATTGCCAAACATTATTCTAATTTCATATGAAATAGTAATACTGCTGCTGAATTGTTGTAAGATAGAAAGAATGGACTGTTCATTTGGGATTGCGGACTGAGAGACTTTTTTGTCAGGAGAGAAAGCCATGATACATGTGAAGAGTGTCAATCAGAAAGACATGATCATCAGTCCTTCCTGAATGAAGATCTGATATTTTTCAGAGTTTTTTTAATACCCTGTTTTATTTACCTCAGTATGGTAGCACAGGGGCTGACCTTTCATTCTCTGAGGAGTACTTTGAAATGCTACCTGAGAAAATGTAAATCTTTCTCCAATACACACAGTCATCCTGGCCCTGTCAGAGAAGCAGAATGGTAATATTTTTGAGCTAGGGAATTAAAGTTATAACAATGTGCAGTACTTCTCAGATTCCTTAATTTACTTTATACAAGGAGCTTCCTTCATTATGTCTAATCATTGTCCAGAAAGCGCCAGATTTACAAAGGTGTTTTGGTGCTTAAAGTTGCAGACAGGCACTTAGTGAGATTTACAACTGAACCTTAGAAATCAGGTACCTAACTCAGGCACTTTTGTGAATCCACCTAGGTGCCTGTCTGCACCTAAACACCTTTGTAAATCTGGCCCAAGGCATAGCTTGCTAGGGTTTCTTCCTCACCCATGACTAGAATTGACCTGTGGGAGTTATTGCTGAGGACATGAAGCCAGTTAGGCTCTTAAGGTCTTACTTCTTTTGTGAGTAAAGCTCTGATGACTCCTGCAGAGCCATGGTAAATGACCAGGGGAGAGGCCATTATGGAGAAATGAGCCAGTTTACTCATAGGAAACAGGTAACCCTAGAGACTAAATTGCTACCTCAAAAACCATAGGAACATTGGACAGGACTGGAAGGAACCTCCTGGGTCATCAAATTGAATCCCCTGTTATTGTAGGCAACCTCATCAGAGAATTCCATTCATAAGTTCACCAAGTTTCATCTTAAAACTACTTATGTGGTTTGCCCATAACTCCTGCTGGAAGGTTGTTCCAGATCTCACTCCTCCCATGGCTAGAAACTTTTTTCTAATTTCCAGCCTAAATGCATTCATGACCAGTTTATAGCCATTTGTTCTTGTGCCATTGTTGTTTGTTAGCTTAAATAGCTCTTCTCACTTCCTGGTGTTTACCCCCTAATGTATTTATGGAGAGCAATCATATTCCCTCTCAACCTTCTTTTTGTTAGGCTACATAAGCCAAGCTCTTTTAGTCTACAGCACCCTTGTCGTTACTTATTGCCTTATTTTTAAAACTTTTAATACAATATTTCAGTTCCTAGAATCTATGTTTAGTTTCCAGACAAATAATGAAAACATTTGACAAATACCTATGTCCTCTAGGACCAGATGCGCAATTATCGCACCTGAGCATCCCAGTTAGATGTTCACAAATGGCTCACTATATATCTAAGATACATATATGGCCTCCTTTATCATAATATCTGAGGACCTCACAGTCTTTCATGTATTTATCCTCACAATACTCCTGTGAGGTAGGACAGTTCTGTTATCCTCATTTCACTGAAGGAGAACAGAGACACAAAAAGACTTAGTGATTTGCCCAAGTCACAGAAAAATCTGTAGCAGAGCAGGAATTTTAATCCATTTCTCCCAAATCCTAGGTTACTGCCATAACCACTAGAGTATCCTTCCTCTCTGTGGATGCTGATTCATCCTTCCTCTGCCTTAACTGTGGTATATTTGCATACTTGATATTGAGATGAATTGCACAAGCAACTGAGGCTTGCAGCTTGACATCTAACTTGTTTAAATGTAAGGGGCCTTGTATTTAAGCACTAACAACATTTATCTATACTAGGAAATATTCACTAGTTATAAAGTACCTTATTGCATCATCATGTTTCGATAAAACCAGAGACTATGCACACTACTGTATTGTGATATATACTAAACTCCCAAGTGTTGGTAACATATAAACAGCTTGGTCAGTGAGATTCAATACAACAATTACTAGGTTATGCTACTTCTGACCTAGGGAATAGTCAAGGTTGTGATTGGGTGGAATAATTAGACTAGGTATGTAAAGGGACCTCCATTGCAGAAGAAACACACTGTAATTATAGTACTGCAGGCTCAGAATGTACTTCTTTATTCAACTACATAACAAGTAGAGTGTGTGGGGAGGAATTCCCTAGTAACTAAACGGGGAGCATGCCTCCAAACCATAATTCTCTAAGTAACCTTGTTGACCCCTTAATGACCACTTTATTATTGCTAGAATAGGATACCTGGCATTGGCATGCTCCCATACACATAAATGGTGTTGGTTACAGTACAATATGCAGTTATTATCAACATCTGTGAACAATGTGGAGAATCCTTCCTCAGAGTCATACCACCACCTAAACTCAAGTGTGGTGCAGAAATAAGAGTTGTGTCACCTACCCTGCAATACCTCAACTTTGAATTTTTTCAAAGCTTTTCTAATATATTATTAGTTTGTCTCAGAAAGACTATCCCAGGGTGGCACATTAATAAACCTTCTTTTAACTTTGTTGCAAAGCTGCAGAATGTCATTTCCTGTGTGTTTAGAATGCCTTTATTTCTGCATTTTGCATGTAAATTCTCATCTTGAAATTCTCATGACAGCATGTCTTATATCTGTGTAATTTGATAGAAGTTTCTAGCATCAGCCAGGTTATTTTATAGCAACAAAAATGTGCCATTTCCACTTCCCTTAGGGAAAGGAACACAGAATTTAAATACACAACAATGGCTACACATTTTCACAAGTGGTAAACATAGTGTTTAAAACAAGCAAAATGAAGACTGGAATATTTTTATTTCTGTAGCAATTTAAAACAAACTTCTTTAATGTTTGACATCTAATAGTGGAAAATATGCTGCTGATATGGGAACAAAATTATATCTGATGTATATCCATGTGGTCATAGTATTCCTGTGAGGTGTGCGGCACATATACTATAGTTAAGCTTAATTCCAACATTTAAGTCCTCTAGAAACCTCAGGCTGCTTTTCACCCAAATCTCTAGGACTCAGATCTGAGCATTCAAATCCATCCCTAAGAGTTCTTTGGTTTCCTAGTGCCTGAAACTCACTGAACGCCTGAGTTTGGGTTTTGCCCCCCCCATAGGAGCATTTCTGAGCATGGGTAGCTGGGCCTTTACATTTGGGAAAGAAAACTAGCTACAGATGTGGAGTGAACCCCTGGCTCCATTTAAGCCAGTGACAAAACTCTTGACTGAAGTGGGCCCAGGATTTCATCCTTGATACGGTCATTTTGCCTTGGACTAATGCAACTCCAGCCCTTTCAGCTAGTATTGTTTCTCCCTCACTGTCCTCCTGTCACCCCCCTCTGACACCTTGTCCCATCCTCTCCAAGAGATGGCATATCCTACTTTCTTTTGCCCCTCAGTGTGTCCATGCTTGACTCAACCCACAGGTTAGTTGTTTTGCCAGTTTGTGCAATATCAGTTTTTGGATAGTGCACCCGGTTAAAAACAAAAGAAAGCAAAGCAAAGCAAAACAAAAGAAACAAAACCCCTCTTCCATGCACACATTTTGTAACAATTAAGAGGAGGCAACTGGGAAGTGTAATACAGTTCTCAGAGGGCCAGGTTGCCTAGTGAGCAGCACATCCCATTTCCAGTCTCTTGTCTTCCGGCAGGAAGGGTTTCCAGTCCAATGCCTAACCCTTGCATGTAGCTTATCGTCATCTTAGGGTTTCCCTCTTACCCTCTTCGTTGTAGAGGGAGTGGTGATGGTGTGGCAATGAGGCTTATGCCCCTTTTACAACAAGGGCAGTTGGCAGGGGAGCCTGGGGCCTCCAATCCAGGACCCTATGAGAGACAACAGGATCAAGCACTCAGGAGCTGCCTCCCTGGGCCACTTTCTACAATCTGTCTCCCCTCTTCCAAGGCCATTATGATATATCAAAAGAAAAGACACCTAAACCTTCAGCCCCAACTGGGCTCACTAGGCAATCAAACTACTTCTTCACAGAGAGGCTTCTTCAGCACCCTTGTTCAGGAGGCCCCCAACTACTTGCTCCCTTTTAAGTTCTCTCTGCACTTTGAGCATGCTCTGCATGTCTGGAGGGGCACGGTAATGTGGGCCCACTATTGTCTTTTAACATCTTCAGGCCTACAGGGGGTTTGTACACCTCAACACAGCAAGGTGTATGTGTTCACAACCACGCTTTCTGGCTTGCTGTAAAGTAGACTGTACATTGTTTGGGGGTAAGGATTGTGTCTTTCAGATTTTTGTACAGTGCCTAAAACAATTGGATCCGGATCCAGATTTCTAAGTATAAACATAATCCAATAATTATGGATTATAATCCATAATCCACAAATACACGGATACTTACAAAAATTGTACTAAGTGACTTGGAAGCCTAAATCCTATCGAAAATCAGTGGGGCCTAGGCTTCTGAGTCACATAAGCACTTTCTAAAATTGTAGTTCTAGTACACAAGTTTGAACATGAAGTTTTAGTTTATACTGTATCTGACCGAGGAAGTACCTCATTTTAAAGGCATAAGACTAAGGAAACAGGATTGAGGTTGAGCTTAACTCTATCTAGCCCTATTGGTGAGTGCTTAATTGCTTAACCTGAACATTGTATTAGTGCTCAGTTTGTATATAGATTATAGATTTTGGAAATGCACCTTGTGATAAAAGACATAATGGAAATAGCAGGTGTTTGTTTTGATTATCGCTGTAGCTAAAAACCATTCTTCAGTTATGAAGATCTAATGCCTATACAACCTATCAGAGTACAGTAATGCAATGACAAATGCTGCTTTAATAGAAAAACTAATTCAGAAGATGAAACAATTAGCAGGTATGTGTGCATATATCAAATATGGTATTCATTTTCCTGTAGCTCATAAGGAAATCTGAAATCTTTGAAAAGTCATTAAACTCCAGCTTATTGATATTCAACAGCATAAATTCCCAAACCACTGGTTTCTATATAAAAGTCTAGCTCCCAAGCTTTTAAATAACATTTTTGGGTTATACAGTACCACTGAAAAGAGTTACCAACTTCTATTACTTCCCCTTTCTTAGGTTTTCTTTACTAGTCTGGTTATTTTGAATATCAGTTAATTATGGATGGGGCTGATAGCTCAAGCACACAATTCTTTGAGGCAAGAACTTTAGCAGGGAAGTGGGCATTAATGCCTTTTGCCAGTGCCACAAACATCTGACCAAACTGGGCCAAGTTACAAACCTGGGAAAAATAGCTGTTTGCACATACTCCATAGGGACGTTCTAGACTACAGCTAAATTCCTTGAAGACTCCAGTTTCCCTGAGCATGGCTTCTAGTGCTGACTAGACTGTGCATACACCATCCCCACAGAGAGACTGAGCATGCTACCTCCAGCCCAGGGCTACAGGGACTCAGAATAACTTTCCCTGTAACTGTTGTTCCCAGCTTCTCTGGGCCAGGCTCCCAGCTCTCAGTAGTGGTATCTCTCTCTTCTGTGCTGTCAATGGCTCCCCTGTTGGCATCAGGGAGCATGGGGAGGAAGGCATCTGGTTCAAATGCAGAGGGGGACAAAAGCTGGATGGGAGGAGTGAAAGGAATAGGCTGGAATAAGAAATCTGATGACACTGCAAGCCATAGTAGGGAGGTTTGGACTGGTCATGGATGACGGAAATGGGAGCCAGTTGGCTGCAGCGTGGACACTGAGTTCTGATGAGGACCTGGAGGGAAGACTTGGTCTGGCTGGAGATGGAGATGGACTAGGGACTAGTGAAGGAACGGAGATAGGAAAGAGATCTGAGAAGGAGCTGGGGTGTTAGGGGGAGAGAACTGAGACTGGTGAGGCAAGGGAACTAGGACAAGAAGCTAAGGCGAGTGTGATGGGAGAATAAGATTGGATGAAGAGCTAGTACAGGGACACTAGGACTAGTGCCAGCAGTGTGGGGGAGGGGAGAAAGAGGTCAGACAAGGAGCCAAGAGAGGGTGACTGGGACTGGCTGGGCAAGGAAACTGGGATGGGATACAGAGAGAGGGAGAGATTGTGAGTGAGGAGACTGAGACATGGACAGGAAGCCTGGATGTGTGAGACTGGGACAGCAAGGAGAATGTGACTGGGACAATGAGCAGGAAGCAGGGAAGAGCAGGACGGGGACAGGGGAAGGGATCCAAAGCTTGAGGAAAGGGGCAGAAGAGTCTGGCCCCTGGAGCACGCTCCCCTCCAGAGCCTGCAATGGATTCCCAAGATTTTTGAGTCCTAGCATTTCTCTGCTGTCATAAAATATCTGTGACACACACTGGCAAAGTGCATGTCCCATCCCCCATCTCATGCTGGTCCACACAGAGGATGACAATCTACTTCTCCTATCAGGTATTCCATTAGCTCAAGTGGAAGAGATCTGTGCAGTGACTAATGATTCCAGCCCTGCTGATGAATGATGTGGGTGTCAATATGACGCCACATGATAGAATATGTTTTAATCAGTTTGTTTAAAAAAAAACTGTGAAATTACACGCTCCAAAGTTAGGAAATGCCAGAATTAAGCTGCCTGAATGCAACCTTAATTTGGCCCCTGGTGTGTACATTATGATGCAGCCTTTTATTACATGATCACATACTATTTTTCCTACTGAGCCATAGTTCCTGTCTCCTGCATCCCTCTCTCCCAACAGCATTGCGGTAAGGGTGATAGGGTTAGGGGAAGGGGGCAGAATAAGGAATTTGTTGAGATATAGTTATCTCCGGTAGGCATATGGTTGGGTTAACTAAACTTTCTAAAACAAAGACTATTTGATATCAGGTCAATTTGAATCTAGGCGACAGTTTGAATCTGTTGGGATTATTTTTTTTTTAATTTAGCTAGTTAGATTATGTACCAAGCAACTGTTTATGTTACAAAGCATTTACTTTATTGTAGAACTATCAATATACAATGAAACTTGCACAAGAGAGACCATTCTATATTGTCTCTTCAATATTCTTAAACACAGTAAGTATAATTTTGTTTATCATTATTAGGAGTTCACCTTGATTAAGCAACCAGTGTTACTAAGTTCCTTTGAATGGTAGCCTGAGAGAGGTTTCATTGTATTCCACCAATTAGCACTCACATCACTCTTTTTAAAATTTCATTAAGTAAGATTAGAATAAAATAATAACTTAGAAATCATGCTTTTGATCTTTCCTTTAATGAACCTGTTATGAAAGGAATTTTAATGTGAATTCATCAGAATCAGACAGCTGTTGTGTTTTTGTACCTTGCAAAATTTCTGGTAACTTACAATGGAGCTAGGGTCATTTCTGTAATTTTGATTATGCTAAAACTAGAGCTGTCAAGCAATTAAAAAAATCTATCATGATTAATCACACTGTTAAACAATAGAATATCATTTAGTTAAATATTTTTGGCTGTTTTCTACATTTTCAAATATATTGATATCAATTACAGCACAGAATACAAAGTGTAAAGTGCTCTCTTTATATTTATTTTTATTACAAGTATTTGCACTGTAAAAACAAAAGAAGTAGTATTTTTCAGTTCACCTAATACAAGTTGAAGTTACAAATGTAGAATTATGTACAAAAAACTTACATTCAAAAAGAAAATGTAAAATTTTAGAGCCTGCAAGTCTACTCACTCCTACTTCTTGTTCAGCCAATCGCAAACACAAACAAGTTTGTTTACATTAGCAGGAGATAATGCTGCATGTATCTGGTTTACAATGTCACCTGAAAGTGAGAACAGGCATTCTCATGGCACTGTTGTAGCCAGCATAACAAGATATTTACATGCCAGATGCGCTAAAGATTCATATGTCCCTTCATACTCCAACCACTGTTCCAGAGGACATGTGTCCATGCTGATGATGCCTTCTGCTCAATAACAATCCAATGCAGTGCAGACTGATGCATGTTCGTTTTTATCATCTGAGTCAGATCCCACCAGCAGAAGGTTGATTTTCTTTTTTGGTTGTTTGATGCGGAAACTACAGAACCCAGAGTGTTGCTCTTTTAAGACTTCAAAAAACATGTTCCACACCTCATCCCTCTCAGATTTTGAAAGGCACTTCAGATTCTTAAACCTTGGGTCAAGTGCTGTTGCTGTCTTTGGAAACCTCACATTGGTACCTTCTTTGCGTTTTATCAGTTCTGTCATGAAAGTGTTCTTAAAATGAACAACATGTGCTGAGTCATCATCCGAGACTGCTATAACATGAAATATATGGTAGAATTAAGGTAAAACAGAGCAGGGGACATTGAACTCCTTGGGGGGAGAATTGTATCACAAATTTAATTAACGTATGTAACCCTTCTGCCCTTCTGCTTACACATACTTTTTTAACGAGCGTCATCAGCAAGGAAGCATGTCCTCTGGAATGGCGGCTGAAACATGAAGAGGCATATGAATTTTTAGCATATCTAACACGTAAATACCTTGCAATGCCAGCTACCAAAGTGCCATTCAAATGCCTGTTCTCACTTTCTGATGACATTGTAAATAAGCATTATCTCCTGGAAATGTAAACAAACTTGTTTGTCTTAGCGATTGACTGAACAAGAAGTAGGACTTAGTAAACTTGTAGGCTTGGAAGTTTTACATTGTTTTGTTTTAGAGTGCAGTTATGTAACCAAAAAAATTCTACATTTGTAAATTGCACTTTCATGACAAAGAGATTGCACTACAGTACTTGTATGAGGCGAACCGAAAAATAAATTTCTTTTGTTTATCATTTTTCCAGTGCAAATATTTGTAATAAAAATAATATACCCTTTGATTTCAATTACAACACAGACTACAATATATATGAAAATGTAGAAAAACATCCAAAATATTGAATACATTTCAATTGGCATTCTATCGTTTAACAGTGCAATTAAAACTGGAATGAATTGTGATTAATTTTTTTAATCACAATTTTTTTTGAGTTCATTGCATGAGTTAACTGCAATTAATTGACAACCCTAGCTAAAACCTTTAGGCTCAATGAAGAACACTAAAAGTTAGCCCCTCTTGAAAAATATGATGCACTTTCAATTTTATATATATGCCAAGAGGCACTTATTTCCTTGATTTTGTTAACACCAAAATAAAGATAAAGAAGATCTCTTGCAGCATGTTTAAATTGTCTGCCCAGAAAACACAGGATTAAAAATGGGAAATTTAGAAGCAGAACTGCCATGTTTAGGTAATTCAAATAGTATCAATCATTTTTTTACACTATAAAGTTTTAAATTATATTACTATATGTCAAGTATATTTACATTAGCTTATTTCAAGCTGATAACATGATAGAATACATGAAGAAGAGTATCATATAAAGATAAAATAAATGCCAAGCAGCCTGGATAATATTTAAGATACTTTTGCTTAAGAATAATATTTGACCTTCATCTATATTTATTTTCCCCTGGGGTTTGTTTTCAGCTTTCCTTAGGTTTGTTTTCTCTCTTACAACTGATGTACAGTATTTAAATATACTGTAAATAAAAAAAGAAGAGAATTTTTCAACATTATAATATTGTGCTCTTGTGAGAGTTCTGTGCAGAAATTTATTAATAAACACTATTGTCACATCCAAAAAACCAAACATAAAATAGAAAGAAGTCCCAAAAAATATTGTCATGTGAGAACACGCTGTTACATGATGGTTCAATAAACTTTCTGCTCTTCTGAACAGCTCTAAAAGGATCTTTTTTCTTAGACAATGTTTTTTTCTATCATTTCGCACATGGAAATAGACTACTACTTAGACCAACTATGCCTACTTTAAAGTGTTCCTGAGCATAGTGTATAGTATATCCAGCTAATTGTCGTCATAATGGCACCAAGATGTACACATGCTTGCCATTTCAGCAACAAATAAATGACCTAGTCCCTCTAGTGGTACTCAAGAGGTTGAGAAGCCATTTTAAACAAGAACGGAAAGAATCTGAAAAATTGCATTGCCATATTGTATATATTTACACGAAATGTGGCTTATTTTATAAACCTAGGTGGACTTAAATGAACATACATAAATCTGTGTGAGATGTAACAATAAGACCACAGTAATCACCATATATCAAAACACCATGTCCCTAAAGTAATCTTTTGAATGATAGTGTCCTGGATATTCATTGTTAGCTCTCAATTGTAACGTAATACCTCTTTTTTCCATTTAACCCTTTGAATGTCTTGCACACCAGTTTTAAAGTGTACTTATTGATCCAACATCATCATATATAGAACACACCCAAAGGCTTTCACTTGGGAATATGTTCTCTACATAAATTACCAATGAGTTAACATGAAGCCAGAATATGATTACAGTGTTTTTACTAAAGAACTGACCTAGCAACAGAGGGACAGAAATAGTTCTTGTTCTATTTTCACATAAACCTTGAATATAGTAATTGCTGAAAATGAAGAAAAAACTCAAGCTAAGATTAGTTCAGCTCCTTTAGTCAAACAAGACTTTAAAAAGTCTGCGATTTCAACTCAACTCTTTTAATGTATTCGGGATTAACTATGAAATGTGTTTTGCTCTGTTAAGGGAACTTCGAAGGTCACAATTCAAGTAGAACTGTCTGGTAAAATATAAGCACCAAATTGTGACTCAAAACCAGGAGCAAGGGAGCCACAAAATAGCATAACTAATTAATCAGATTCTAAAAGCATATTAACACAAGAGTACAGCCAGAGCCTCACACAGTCATGAAGCTCTCAATTTAAAAAGTCAATGTCTGTTTTCTCTAAGACAAGGGAAAACACATTACATAGTATTTCTGTCTAATTTGTCCAGTAACGTTAACTCAAATTTACTGTACATATAGTGCAACAGTGTGGGATATTCTAATTCCAGGAAATATAAGGAATTCTATTTTAAAGGAGTTTTCAATTAACACCAGTGGTTTGTAAAATGACATTAGTGAAAAAGAACATTCTATGTGAGCAATACCTAAAGAAAGATTATTCTGTCCGTAGTTAGAAATAGACAGTGGCTACTGTTCTATGAAAGTAGTGTTGTGCTTCATGAAGTCAGATGCCATCTTGCATTGGGCAAAATACTCCTGGAATGCGATGGTGATTTCAAATGACTGATTTTTCTAAACACTTGTTTGCACTAGAAAATGAAACTGATCATATTTGAGACCAAAGTCTGACACAATATGAACACAGTTAATATCTTATAGAGGTAATTTACTATGAAGATTGTAATACTTGAAGCATCATCACAAAAAATAACTAAATAGGATTACTGATTTTTTCCTCTAGGTTGATCATTTAGTTGCGCAGTGCTGCTGTCATCAGATAAGATTAATCATAATAATGATATGGTTTTTGCTCAAAACATTATCATAAGTCATTTGAATATGGCCCAGGAGAAAAGAGATTGTAAGATAAATTGTATAAACTCTTAAAAACAGTATAAAGCTCATCTGCTAGAAATAGGGTTTAATTTGATTTTATTTGTTTGAAAGAACAGAATAGCAAAGTAACCATACACCAACAAATAAGTGTCACAAGTCAAGCAGTAGTGAGGAATTTTTTGATCATCTCACACAAAACACCTGCATTAGAGAAAAAATAGAGGACAATTTTGCTCAATTTAGTTTAATTATAGCTATATGCTTTGAAGATAAGAACAGAAGAATGGCCATAGTGGGTCAGACCAAAGGTCCTTCTAGCCCAATATCCTGTCTTTCGACAGTGGCCAATGCCAGGTGCCCCAGAAGGAATAAACAGATAATCATCAAGTGATCCATACCTTGTCTCCCATTTCCAGCTTCTGGCAAACAGAGGCTAGGGACACCATCCCTGCCCATCCTGGCTAATAGCCATTGACAGCCCTATCCTCCGTGAATTTATCTAGTTCTTTTTTGAACCTTGTTATAGTCTTGGCCTTCACAACATCCTTGGGCAAAGAGTTCCACAGATTGACTGTGTATTGTATGAAGAAATACTTCCTTTTGTTTGTTTTAACCTGCTTCCTATTCATTTCAGTTGGTGACCCTTAGTTCTTGTGTTTCGAGGAGCAATAAATTACACTTCCTTATTTACTTTCTCCACACCAGTCATGATTTTATAGACCTCTATCCCCCCCTTAGTGGTCTCTTTACCAACTAATGGCAGAAGTCTTGTGAGATCAGTTGATCTGCCAAAATTTCCACTATCCTAAACAGTTTAAATGTGAGATCAGTCATTCTTGTGAGATTTCTGCCATAACCAGAAAATAATCTTCCAATTTTGGAGCTAACTCACCATCAACATTATTGTGTGGCAAATTTGGATATAGGATTTAATGTATAACCCCATGTTTGACAGACTAAGAACAATTGCTCAATGACCAGAGTTTAGCGGGTGAAATTATGGAGCCATACAACTTGCCCCAGTTTTGAAGCCCTGGAGTGTGGTTCAGACAAAGTCCTAGTCAATGTTTGGAAGATGGCCTGGAAGTTTGGTTTAGGCAGAAGCCTGATTTAAATTTGAGAGATGGAGATCAGTTGGGAAGCCAGGCTGATACAGAGGTATGCTCCAGTTATCCAGAACTAAATCCAGAAGAACTGATACATCTTCACTTCATAACTAAGGGCAGGTATGACACCCACTGCTAACAAAGAGCACTAGCCCTTCCTTATCAAGTTAAACTCTGCAGTGGGATACTCATATTCTTCCCCATATAGACATCAAATTAAAGTTATTTTCATAATTTCCAAGGCCAGAAGGGATCACTGTGATCGTCTAGTGAGACCTTCTGTATAACAAGCCATAGAACTTCCCCAGACTAATTCCTATAGCAGATCTAGGAATTTTAATGATAGTAATATTATAGTTATAATATTTTAATCATAGTTTATAAGAGAACAGTCTACTGATATCTGCTAAAATAACAGTGCACTTCTTGTATCGAGCCAGGCATGTCATGCTTTCCCGTGAACATCAAACTCAAGAGCTTTAAACATACAGGAAAAATATATTTTAAAATGCTAGGTCCCATAGGATGGAAATAACACATGCAGGGCTCAATAAGGCAACGCACTAGTGACTTTATTGGGACTACTCGCATGCATAAAGTTAAGCACGTGGTCAAGTGCTTTGCTAGGTTGGGTCTGCAGTGTTCAGCACTTTGCAGAGCTGAGATCATGGGGAGGTGGAGTTTATAAGTAACCGCATGAGGGAACAAATATCTGATAATGGGCTTTTCAATCTAGCAAGACAGACAAAGGCATAACAAAACCCAGTGGCTGGAAGATGAATTTAGACAATCAGACTGGAAATAAGGTGCAAATTTTTAACTGTGATGGTAATTAATCATTGGAATAATTTCCTAAGAGCAGTAAATTGCCATCACTGGCCATTTTAAAATCAAGATTGAATGTTTTTCTAAAAGAGATACTCTAAGTCAAATCGGAATTAATTCATGGATGTTTTAATGCATGTGTTACACAGGAGGTCATACCAGATGATCACAGTGGTCCCTTCTGGCCTTATAGTCTATGAATATTGGGAACAATTTATATTTTAAGTTTAACAAAAACAAAACAAAAACAAAAAACCAAACACCTAACAGCTGAGAAGAGCTTATATTCAAACAAAAAAACCCATCATCACCTTGATCCCTTTTCCCCACCACAAACTTTTCCTTTAAATCCTTTGGTCTTCTGAATGCACAGGGAGTCTTGCAGCTGAGGTTACTCTGCTGTTCTTTTTGAAGGTTTGGGGCTGTAGTTTGTGAGCTCTTCAGCGCTGGGACTGTTTTCCCCCTGTGTTTGTAGAGAGCCTAATGCTGATCCTGACTGGATCCATTGGCTTTGATGGCAATACAAATTAGTATTATTAGTGAGTCTGTCCTAGGTCATTGCTCAAAGTTAGAAAGCTATTGCTTATTATTGAATAAGGTAATTTATCAGCCAACAGGTGGCACTGAAAGTACTTAAATTTTATAAATTTCTCCTTGTTTCTTTAGATCTTATGTTTTCCAGAAGTAAATGGTATATCATGCATACAAATTATAACCCAAGGCACATATCAAAGCCTTTAATTAAAAATATTACATATTTTTAAACAATAGTAGAACTATTGAGAATTAAACAGAATCCCAGGCAATATGAACAAATGCATTGCATTATTTGTACCTTTGTCATAACCAGATTTAAGGCAGGATATCTTATAATGCAGCTGGGAACAATGACATTCAAGAAAGCATCATTGTTACAATACTGAAAGTCTGAATATCTGGGGGAAATCTGTAGCATTCCAGCATTGGTTTACATTATAGCTTTTGATGCCAAGATATCAAGTTGTGATTTCTTCCCCCCAACTGCTCTTTGTTGCAATTGTGTGAGGGAAAAAAAGAACATACTGTATAAGTAACAATGTAATTTTTATCTCTAGCGTTCACCAGAATTATATTAATACACAAACTTTTCATCAAAGTGTGAAATTGTTGCTTATAAACAAGCTTCTATGATTAAAATAAATGAAATCTTTCTGAACATATTTCAAAAGTAATGGATATTCATAGGCGGGACTAACTCTCCTCAGTAAAACTTTGCTAACCAGACCAGGTTGTTTGAGCAAGTGTGATCCAGAAGTTTTTTAACTTTTGCTTTTTCTGTTTGTAGGGTTGCCAATTATGTTTAGACGTATTTCTAGAGGCTTCATCACATGACATAATCTTTAATTAAAGATTATTTTTTAATTCCTGGAGACTCCGGGATGATGCTGGAGATTTGACAACCCTATCTCGTTATATCAGGTACAAGTATAATCCAATGCTTTACACATAGTCAGGCCTTTGCACATACATACATTCTCCTGTACCATCTTATCCAAGTCTTTCCATTGATGTCAGCAGACTTCGGATGAGAACAGAGAGAGAAATATGAGTGATTTGTTCTCAAGAGTGCAGTACTAACAGCATGGTGCAACATCAATCATAAAAGTTACTCCATCTTCAGATTGCATCCTGGCCACCTTTACAAAGCTTGTAGTTTTAAAGTCATTGTGTGTGCCATAGCTTCTTTCATCTATATCAAATCCACATGCAGTAACAACATCCAGGGCTGGCTTTAGGAAGTGCGGAGCTGTAGAAGTCCGCTGTCAGAAGAGGGGGTTCACCCCTCTCTGAGGCGGCTGGGGGCCCGGCTGCCTCACCACCTGGGGTGACAACAACAGTTCCAGGCCCAAACCCTCAGGCAGGCGCTGAGCAAGCAGTTCAGTCTACAGAGCGCAGGCCCTGGATCAGGGTGGGGCAACAAACACTGGTGCAGGGCTCAGACCCTCAGGCAGGGGCTGAGCAAGCAGTTCAGTCTATACAAGGTAAGAGGCCCCAAGCTTCTGGGCCTGAGCGTTGGGGCAAAGGGGGAGACTGCCACCCGTGAGTGGGGTGGCAGGGGGGACGCAGGCCCGTCCACTATTCTGCGTCCCAGCCCAGGGCCCTAACAGCAGCAGGCAACCTGCTGCTGTGGTCAGCGGGGATCCAGGCCGCAACACACTGACATTGGCTCTGGTTCTGCTGCAGGCAGACTAAGGTCGGCTGCCCCCGGGCTACTTCCAGACTCCGCTTCGGGGCCTACCTGGATCCTGGGGTGATCCTCTGCAGGGTACAGGTGCATGAGTTCGTCCCGGCCGGGGCTGGAGGGTAGGTCCAGCAGCTCCTCTGGAAAGTCTGTCCAGGGTCGCTCCAGCGACTCTTCTGAGTAGCAAGCACGGGGAAGCTCCGGCAGCTCCTCGGGGTAGCAAGCACGGGGAAGCTCCGGCAGCTCCTCTGGGTAACGAGCACGGGGAAGCTCCGGCAGCTCCTCTGAGTAGTGAGCCCGGGGAAGTTCGGGCCACTCTGGGTGGCTACCCTGGATTGCAGGAGTCCCCTGGTCCCGAGCTCCCAGAGGAACATCTGCTCGCTCCGGCCGCTGGCGCCTCACTGAGCTTGGAGGGCCTGCCTTTATACTTCTGGGTCGGCGCCTGACCTTTTGCAGGGCGGGCTCAGAGCTCTTTAACTCCGCCCAGTCCGGCCTCCGGCTGGGCTCGTCGTCCTCCAAGGTGGCTGGGAGCCAGGCCGCCTCATTACAGGGGCCCAATTCGAACAGTTTCAATGGGGCCCCGGCAGGGGTGACTACAAAGGAAAACACATATAAAAAAACACATAGGTCTTGTACTCACCGGGCGGTGCTCCAAGTCTTCGGCAGCACTTTGGCGGTGGGTCCTTCACTCACTCCAGGTCTTCAGGGC
The DNA here is from genome assembly GCF_007399415.2 of Gopherus evgoodei. NCBI lineage: Eukaryota > Metazoa > Chordata > Testudines > Testudinidae > Gopherus > Gopherus evgoodei. Next base: position 306,845,140 of record NC_044322.1, on the reverse strand, counting down.
ACTGAAGGACCGACTGCCAAAGTGCCACTGAAGACTCAGAGCAAACGAAGGACCCGCTGCCGAAGTGCCGCCGAAGACCTGGAGTAAAAGAAGGACCCGCTGCCAAAGTGCCGCTGAAGTCCCGAAGCGCCGCTTGGTGAGTACAAATGAAAAAGGAGCCTCTAGCCAGGGAAGGGATTCTCTCTGGGAGCGGGGCCTGATTCGGGGAATTGGTGGAATAGGTCTAAAGCCAGCCCTGACAACATCCATTACAATATTATATGGGACAGAAGCAAGTGATGTAAGTATGGAAGAAATAAAGCATTAAGTGGTGAGAAACAGTAATTTCTATGGTAGTTAATTACTGCTGCCACCAACTGGTAGCCTACCATGGGATTTCAGTGCCTTACAAATACTAACATTTGCCTGAAAGGGGCGGAATTGAATTTCACCATATGTTAAAATAATAATTGTACTTTGTTAACAAGAAGAGCTCCATTTGTAAGATATTGTCATTTACTCAGCTATACTGTACTCAGCACTATAACTACCAGAAGCTAGGAGCTTTTCACATATCCCTGCCTATATCACTCCCTGCTAGCAGGAAAATTAAAATGTCTTAAATTTGTAGAGCAGCAGCACCTAATAACGCATTGTTACTGCACTAGCCCATGCAAGGAGTAAGTTTAATACCTTTCCACATTACCAGAATGGCTTTAAGGGAGCTATGACTCCTGCAGGTGAGTTATAGGAACTAATGCGCCAGAATCAAAGACTATTGCAGGTTAAAAATTAGAAACATAAATGTAAAGTTAACATTTGTATTTCTGCTTAGGAAATCACCAAATCTAGGGCAAATAGAAGGTGTGTTAAGTTACCAAGAGCTTATATGACAAGCTCTACTGAGAATAATATATGACATATCACTGATCTAAAACACAATAGGTCTAATTAAAAGTCTTTGTTTGCGTTTATCCGCATTATCCTAGTAACCACTTTTGTATTTCAGTACCTTAATGGAAATGAATGGCCAGAGCTGGGCATCAGTAGCAGTATGTAGATCAATAGAGTTTGGGGCCAAAAACATACAAAAATGGATTTGTGAATATTTTATGAGATAAAAGCAGCATTCCAGCTTGTTGCTCTTGAATACTTGCATAGCCACGGGGTATTCTCAAAGTGTTTGCAAATCTTGAATTTTTCATAAGCTTTTTGTATGAATAATTTGTCTAAAATTTTGTACCCAAAATGCATTATTCATTATTTGTTCTTCACCATTGATTTTATTGTTTATAAAGGTTTATTCATGGATCAGAAGCTGTCTCTGATACTTATGTGACCCCCTATTACCATGCCTCACAATCTCTAACAGTTTTCCTCACACCCGCTGGGAGGCAGAGAAGTGCTATTGTCTTCATTTTACTTATGGTGATCCATGGCACAGAGTGACTAAGGCCCAACTGCTGAAAGAACTTAGGGCCCCGTCTTCCTCTTTAGGTGCCTAGGTCCACCTTTTAGGTGCCACTGACATTTTCAAAGCTGTCACTCAGCTGCCACCTAATCCCTTAGCCATCTAAGGGTATGTCTACATTGCAATTAGATGCCCCCAGCTGGCCCATGCCAGCTGACTCAGGGCTCACACTATGGGGCTGTTTAATTGTGGTGCAGAAGGTTTGGGCTCAGGCTGGAGCGTGAGCTCTGGGACCCTTCCCCCTCACAGGATCCCAGAGCTCAGACTTCAGCCTGAGTCCGAGCATCTACACTGCAATGACAGAGCCCCTTAGCCCAAGTCATCTGGCACAGGCCAGATGTGGGGGATTTTAATTGTAGGGTAGACGTACCCTTTGTTCCTATGGCACCTAAGTTTCTACCAGTCAGAATTTGCGAAGCTGCCCAAGCATTGATGCTGCCCCACAGCTCTTGAGTAGCTCAGAACCCTAGCTCAAGCCAAAGTCCTGGGAGGAACTGAAGCAGGATTCTCAGATTAGGCAGGGAGAATGGCTATTTTACCAGTGGGAACTGATCTTGTTGGTATGGTCAAACATGCCTCAGACCAAGTAACTGCCAGACCCCACAGCAGGAGGCATAGATGCAGGCCACTAATGGGTAGATAGCTCAGGACCTAAACAACAGACATCAGGAGCACAGATAAATGCAGGGCAACTGCAAGAGAGGTATCAAGTATGAGCGGGCAATTCAGATGGTTTGGGCTGCTAAGGCATTATGCGCCTGACCTGGCTTAGGTGTCTAACTCCAGGAGGAGGGTTTGCAATTGAGCAATCCATTTCTGAATGGACAAAGATGCCTCTCTCTATCCCAGGTGCACCAGGTTGGCTGCTTAGGTGCCTAAGTCCTTCTCCCCTCCCTATCATTTCACCTGTGATTAGCTTAGATGGCTCCCACTCAGCTTGCTGGCTTCTGAGGGTCCCTTTCTTAGGATCTAAAAATCCTCAAGCATTGGGCACCTAACTTAGGGCTGAGGATTCTACTTAGTGGCAAGCAGTGTATGGAACACCTACCCTGCAAAAAAAAAAAAAAAAAAAAAAAAGCCTGCAGCAGCACATCTCAAAGCCCAGGTCAGTTGACTCAGGCTCACTGGGCTCATGCTCTTGGACTGAAAACAGCAGTGTAGATGTTCCTGCTTGGACTGGAACCTGGGCTTTGAATGGTGAAAGGGTGGGTCTCAGACCCTGAGCTACAACCCAAGTGGGAATGTCCACACAGCTATTTTTAGCCCTGTAATGCAAGTCCTATGAGCCTGAGTCAGTTGACCTGGGCTCTGAGACTTGCTGCTATGACAGGGAGAAGGGGTTTGCCTTACAGGTTAGGTGTTATGATGCTCAGTGGAGCAAATACCTTTGTGCCTAAGTGACTCGTTGAAGGTCACACAAGGAAGCCTATGGTGAAGTAGGGAGCTGGGCTTGGGTCTCAAGAAATTCCATGTAATATATCTCACCAATCACACACAACAAATGCATAGCAAAGAGTTAAAGTGAACAGCTCACAAGTAACCCATAGGCAGACACTGCACAGATACCTATGAGCTACAGATACATCTGACATAATCAGGATTGGTTCTTAAATAGGGAAAAAGACTAAGGACCTGATTCTCATTGACACTAAAGGCCCTTATAGACTGCTCTGGTGTCATAAAGGGGCCCTTCAAGTTATATGACTTTACATTCCTTTTACTGTGCCAACAGTGTCTTGGTGCAAATGAGAATCAGGCCCTACATTTGCAATGAATATTATTCATAATAAATAATCTGACCAATTCTAATTGGACTTGGATGCTCATCTAGTTCTTGGATATTTGCACCCCAAATAGAACTTTCCTAGTTAATGAAGAAAATCATATTCTTTCTCTAATGAGGAAGCCAACAAGATGCAGTCTAATGGGGAGACTTGTTAAAACATCGCCTGCTGCTAACAGGCTTGGTAGGCATAAATTAGAGACAGTAGCTGTTTTAACCTGCCAGGGCACTTTACTAAGGTGAACGATTGAAAGTCTCCAACTAACTGCCAAAGATGAGATTTCATCTTATGCTTCAGTGCATCCATGCTCCAATTATCTATGGGCAATTTTTTTTATAAGAAATGGAATTCACATGAAATTTGGATAAATAGTGAAAAGCCCAGGTGCTCATAAAAACAGGGACAGATTTTGTGAGTGGGGATACCCTCACCTGCTCAGGGAGAGCTGCTGCTCTTTGATTTTACACAGAACCTCTACAATTAGAATTGTGCCCAGTACATCTGCCCTGGCTCTAAAGCAGCACTTCCCCATCACACTGAAAAGAAGAGCACATTAGATGACATTGTGTTGCCTCTGCCCCTTTCTCACATCTCTCTGTGGGGCTGTGGCCTCTCACTTGCTTTCACACTGCAGAACAGAAGCAAAAGAGACAGTCACTGGCATTCCAGCACAGAAGTAGATGCTGCCACTCTTACCCACTGTAGCTGGTGGAGTGGACAAAAATGTTAGAGGAGCAGTAAAAACAGGCAGATTGGAAGGATGGGGCAGAGAGGAAGGGGAGAATGGGCCCAATGGTATATAAAATGGAATAGGAGCATGTTAGATGAACACAACATGGAGAAAGAAAGCAAGAGCAATAATGCTTCTCTTACTTAATTCCACTCCAAAAACTGCATTAAAAATGGTATGGTGCAAAGTGATGCACTTAAATGCCTCGTGTTTCAGTGCTTCATTATATGGCCCCAGACTATTTCTTAAATAATAAAATGTAATATAATGATTATATTACACACAAAAACTAAGTTAAAAGGCCTGTTAGGTAGCAATATCTGCACTCAAAAGTCAGGAAATGCCAGCGTTAAAACTGCCTGTGCAACCTTAATTCCAACCCCTTGTGAATCTGCCCTGTGCTACAATCATACTATTTTTTCCACTTGCCTCATTCAGTGCACTGAAGAGACAGTGCTCACTTAATGAACAACTCTGCGATGTTTTGTTTTCTCCTCCTTATTCAATGTGTGGCCCCAGGCCTTCTTTACTGTACATAATCAAACCTTGCTCTGAAGACAGAATTATACATTTCCTCCTGGGCTTTTTTAGGTCAGGCATCAATGTAATGATTATTTTCACAGTTATCTTGTGATGTGAGTGGTGGGATTATTATCCCCATTTTACAGCTAGAGAACAGAAGCACCGAGATTAAGGTCAAAAGTATCCTCTATTTTTGAATGCCCAACTTGAGATGCCTTTGGCTTAATTTTTCAGAGTACTTAGAAGGTGCTATCTAATACTGTGTTGAAAGCACAGCTCCCATTAACATCAGCTGAGGTTGTGAGTGCTGAGCATTTCTGCAGATGAGACTCTGGGGTCTCAAATTTGGCACCTAGAATATGAGGATCACACAGATAGGGATCACCTGTGAAAAGTTTGGTTTAAGTGACTTGCCAGCATCACACAGAAACTCTGTGCCAGAGGCATGGTTTGAATCCAATTCTCCAAGCGGCACTCATCTTCCTACCTGTAGTCCACAGCCTCATTCACTATACAACATCCAAAGCAGCTGTCAAGGGGTTGGACCTCCTCATGAAACCTCTGCTGCACAACCCCCATCTATGTGTGCAGGTGGTGAAGTCCCCCTTGGTGTGCTGGAGCTCGGTCCTGGCTGGTACTACCAGAGTCTGAGATCATGACTCTCAGCCAGTGCATAGAGTTATCCACCCCACGCCTCCCCCATCATGTACTCCAGAAGATGAGAGAAGCTTTGCTTCCTCTTTCTCACATTGCTTAAGCAAGGCCTGCAGAAAGGTGCTCCCCACCTACCTCTCATTCTTGGACATTATTTTCAGGCCCCCCTGACATGCCACCTGAGACAGTTGCACAAAATCTAGCCAGTCCACCTCTGAACCACACCCGGGAAACATCTATATATGCTCATGTATTATTCACTTCCTTGCCCTTGTGTCCCACCCTGGTGCCAAGTGGCAGTACCTGTTGCCACTCAAGGAGGGCGAGAAATCCCCCACTAGGCGAGTCTGTACTCCACCCTGATCCCATGGCCCACCAGAGACCTTGGTTGGCAGCTCCTTCATGGAATCGTGAGCACAGATGTATACCTGGCATGGGTAACTATCTCCCATGACACCTACCTATTATGCAGTGAAAGGGAGACCCGCTGCACATCTGCATAAGGTGTGTCAGTTTGCAGCCTCTCTTCCAGCTCCCCCAAAACCTCTTACTGAGGTTCTAGCTGCACTTTTCCCCACACCTCCTGATCTGTTCTCACCCTATCAATGGTCCCACAGAGTTTCAGGACCTCCTCCTCCTCCTGGAGCTAGCCAAGATGGCCATCCATCACACCAGAAGGAGGAAGTTGGATGGGGGATGGTCTGTAACTGTGAGGCATATTTCCAGTCCCTTATCCAATCAAGCTTCTGAGCAGAGTTCCTCTGAGTGGTGCCCACTGACTTCTGAGATGCTTTTGAGGAGCAGTTGGCACTCTCAAATGTCCTCTGTTCAGTGTTCCCCTCTGGATCCCAGATACTTAACTTCTGACCTCACCCCTACTCCTGTTTTTTCTGTAAGCGGGGGAATGGTCCCACTATTGTGGGAACTTTCCTGGCTTCTGCACTACCCCAGTGAAGTGGGCCAGCAAAAGGATCTGAGTCCTCGCTCCCACTTCCTTTACCCAGAGGCCTCCCTGCCCTTGAGGACTCCCTTTCCACTCTCCTGTCTGGCAGAGTCCTCGTAACCCCAACAAGGCTGAGCCCAGGATTCCTGGGGGGCTCAACCCCCAACCCTGCTGTGGTCACCCAGGACAGGGACTAGGGTGTCCCCACTCCGGGGTACTCTCTTTGCACTGCGCACCTCCCTGACCCATTGATCACATCATACAATTTAAAGCAAATACAAGTTATTTAATTAACAATTAATTTTAAAAAAGAATAAGGAAAAATGGGAAAGGTTAAAGGAAAACACATCACCCCGCTCTGTGGCAGGGACCATCACAAACAGTGTCTCTGACATCAGGGCACTTCAGTCTGTTCATTGTAGGTCCCAGGCTTCCTTCTCAGGCCCTGGCTGTGCTGCAGGGACGCTGCGGGTCAGACAGTTGTTCTGGTGGTGACCACACACTCTCAGGCTCTGGGTGGCAGGACCTTTCTCCCCAGTGTTGTTAGAACAAAAGTCAACTATTTGCTTATCATCTAAGCTCCTCACCTCATGCACGTAGCTGCTTTCCACGTGCACGTACTCAGGCTACTCAGTAAAAGAAGTTAAACAGATGCATCCTGTTTACACCTAAAGAGGAATTCAAAAAATGCATAGGCTAGTAGAATTTACGCACGCTAAGTTGTTTGTTACCGGGTATAAAAAGCCTGCTCTGCGCTTGTAAGGTGTGTCTCTCCCTCTGGCATGAGTAGAGGGGAGCATCCGCTCAGCTGACTGACAAATGAAGAGTTTGGTATCTGTCTTCTTGTCTTCTGTGCCTCCTTGGGGTAATTGAGTAAGCTCCAGGGGGAAACGAGCCCGTTTGGCTAACAAATTGGCGACCCAGATGGGACTTCTCTCCCTGTAGGGGGCGCTGACCGGCGGCCGAGGGCGATTCCAAGGAGTGGCCACCTCAAGCTGTTGGTTTGCTCAGGCTCCGGATAGTCACAATCGGCCGGGGAGGCTGTGTCCCATCTGAAGATGACTCTGAAGGACACGGAGGCAAGACGGCTCCACAAGAAGGGGAAGTCCGACTGCTGGATGCGGCCACTCCGGGTGGTAAGTGTGTTTACCTCCTGGGTTTGAGGAATAATGCCCCCGAAGTGTGGGTTGGACGATGGAAACCCTTTAGACGGTCCGTATACGGGAAGGTATATTAACATTGTTGCAGTTCTTTGAATGTCTTGTTGTTGTGTTATTGATTAAGGAGTGAGCGAGTAACGGCTGAGGAGTAATTTTACTAACTCCACTAGTTTTTGGGCCATTTTGGACAATTATTGGGACTTAGAACAATCCCAAGGATTGCTCTTGTTCCTAGTGGGAGTAATCCTGTTCCTCCTCCTAATGGTGTGTTGGAAACCAAAATTATAATTAACTGAAAATCCTTTGTGAAAGGTAGATGAATGCCGCTGACCAGGTCTGAGACTTAAGCTGACTCCAGCCACCCCGAGACTCCTGCGAGGGGAAACCTGGTGACCAGGATATCTTGATTGCAAGGGGGATCATCTGAACCTCGTGACCCAGTGAATCTTTGAGTTGGGACTAGATCCCTGTCTTTCCCTTTGTTTCGATAAAAATTGGGTAAAGCATAATGGGGTCCGGACAGAGTACCTTGTCCAGGACACCCTTGGGATGTATGCTGGATAACTGGAAGGCGTTTAGACACCAGGCTGATTATGGGATTGTATTATGTAAAGACAATCTTGTAAAATTCTGTACTCTTGAATGGACGACATTCGGGGTGGAATGGCCCGAGGGGGGGACACTTAAACCAGAAATTGTACAAGCTGTACACAGTATTGTGACCCGGGATGGGCAAACAATATCCCTATATAGATATTTGGCAGGACCTCGTGGCCAACCCTCCTTCGTGGCTGCAAAAATGTAGGTCATGAACTATTAAAATTTTAATGGCCCGTACCCCTGTCAAGAAACCCTGCCCCTCTGTTAAGAAATCTTGTCCGCCAGCTGTGATTCCTTCTGTCCCTGATCCTATGCCCCCTCCCCCTATGTATCCTGGCCTCTCGGTCCGGGCACCCTCGATTGAAAGCCCCCCGCCTCCTCTGAGGATAATGCCTCAACTAAAGAAACAAGGGATGTGTCAAGTGACCGGGACTCTTCCGAACAGGAGCCCCTTCAGATCTCTTCGACCTGCCCGGCTAGGGAGGACGGGCCATCTTACCATACTAGGAGCAAGACTGGCCCCTCGATAGCTCAGAGCTCCGAAACGCAGTAGAGCTTGTCATCGGACTATAATCCTGGGGATATTCGGTTTACCATTATTAGCCCATCGGGCAATGGCGGCCCGGTATTCCAAATGCCTCTAAAACAGAGCTATTTGTGTCCAATGCGGGAAACTGTAGCCCCTCATGGCGGTCTCACTATGGTATATGTTCCCTTTACTACTAGTGATCTATATAATTGGAAACAACAGAACCCCCCATTTTCGGAAGATCCCGCTCCACTAACAGCAGTGTTTGAAACCTTAATTACGGCCCAATAACCCTACCTGGGGCGACATGAGGATCGCTCTTAACACTCTACTGACCGCGGAGGAGAGGCGTTTAGTCCTCTCAAGGGCCCGCGAGTGGCTAGCCAAATCAGTAACAGACCCCGCCGAGGTGGCTGCGCAGCTGCCCGAGAGTCCTCCCGACTGGCCACATGACGAGCCAAGCCAAATCCTCCAAGGCCGATACGCCAAGGCCATAGTACAGGGAATGAAACGCTGCATTAGAAAAACCCCAAACTGGGCCAAGCTATATAATATAAGACAGGAGAAGAATGAAAATCCAGGCACTTTTTATGAGCGGCTTTGCAATACTTGTAGAAGATATACCGACCTCGATCCTGAGGACTCTAATGGGAAACGGATACTGATCCCCCTTTTCATTGGACAGTCCTGTGAGGACATTAGGAAAAAGTTGCAAAAGTTGGAGCGGGCATCGGGCAAGAATATAGAGGAACTTTTAGAAATTGCCATGAAGGTTTATGATCGGAGGGATGATGAGGAATGAAAGAAAGGGGCCCGCGTTTTAGCAATGGCCCTGAGGGAAGGATATGAAGAAAGGGGGGCCAAAACTAATGGGCGGCCAGGGCTACCGGGGAAGGGACGGGGTCCCCGCCTGGGTCAGAATCAGTGCGCTATCTGTAGGGAGGAGGAACATTGGAAGAATGAATGCCCCTGGCGACGGGCCATGGGAGAGGAGCATAAGGATAGAACCCCGCCCCTTCCTGTCCTTTACAATAGTGCAGGACTTTCGGGGGAGGGATCCTCCCCGTAGGGGGGGCGGGGGACCCAGCGGCCCCTCCTGGCAGCACAGGCCACCAGCCTGGATCCCATGGTAAAACTAAGGTAGAGGGCCACTAAATTGAAGCCCTTATTGACACGGGGGCTACCCTTAGCTTACTCCCCCTTAATAAGGCTCCCCAAGGTAGAGCCCGGGGACGTGCCATTGTCCAAGGAATTGAAGGACAGACTACAGCTCTAGAAAAAACTCTTCCCCTCCTAGTGAAAATAGGGGACTGTCAAATTTCCCACCAGTTTGCAGCCCCTCCTGCCCCATCGCGCTGCTTGGACGAGATATCCTTACTAAATTACAGGCGGAGATCTCGTTCGACAATGGGGCTATGGAAGATAGGCTTCCTAAACAACAAACCTCCAACTACCAGATGGCCCTTATGCGCGCGAGAAATCTCTCCCCAAAATGCCAGGGGAGTGAAGGAGACCAGCTGCTGGGGGTTAACCTTGAGGTTTGGGCAGAGGAGGGAGGCGTCGCTCGGGCTTGGAATGCTTCACCGGAGCATATTTCTCTTAAGGAAGGAAGCAGCCCGGTCCGGTCGACAATACCCTCTTAAGCTGGCCACTCAGATCGGGTTGAAACCTCTGATTCAAAAATTTCTGCAGTACGGGTGGCTCAGGGAGGGCACGTCCCCATACAATACTCCCATAATGGGGGTGCCTAAGCCTAATGAACAGTATTGATAGAGGCCCCCTATCCAGTTGTCCCGAATCCTCATACTGTCCTGGGTCAGGTTCCCAAGAACCACAGCTGGTTCTCTGTTATAGATTTAAAAGATGCCTTCTTTTCCATTCCCCTTGATTCGGAGTCTCAAAGACTGTTTGCCTTTGAATGGGGGGATCCAGATACCCACTACAAGGCTCAATATCTCTGGACCGTTGTCCCACAGGGACTTACCTGTGCACCCGAGATTTTTGGCAGCCAGCTAAAAAGAGACCTTGCCCCATTCTTGGCTAGACATCCCTCATGCAATATAGTCCAGTATTGTGATGATCTGCTCCTAAGTACTGAGACAGAGGCGTCCTGTAAAGAGCAAACTATAGAGCTCCTCAATTACCTTGGGGCACAGGGGTATAAAGTTTCAAAGGAGAAAACTCAACTGGTTAAACAGCAGATCACCTTTCTTGGATATCATCTTTGTCAAGGAAGTCGTAGCTTGGGTAAAGGGAGAATCCAGATTATACTTGATAGCCCTCAACCCAGAAATCCCCGAGAATTGAGGGCCTTTCTGGGACTGACTGGCTTTTTTCGGCTCTGGATCCCTGATTACCGGGGAAAAGCCAGACCATTATATGAATCCCTAACTAAGGAAGGCCTGCTCCATTGGACATGGACCAGAGAAATGGAAAAAGCATTTCGAGAGCTTAAAGAAGCTTTGATTCAGCCTCCCGCTCTGGCCCTCCCAGATCCCCGAGGCCATTCACCCTATAAATTCATGAGAGAGGAGGGGTGGCAGCTGGAGTCCTGTGCCAAAGGTCAGGACCAACCTGGCGACCCATTGGATACTACTCAAAGGTGTTGGACCCTGTCACCAAGGGGTGGCCTGCTTGTTTATGGGCCGTTGCAGCAACTGCTCTCCTCGTCCAAGAAGCTGAAAAGTTAACCCTGGGTGGGGACACCGAGGTTGTGGTCCCCCACGGGGTACCTCAAATACTGGAGACAGGAGCCGGGGAGAAGCATCTAAATCCCAGCTGACATACGAGATATGAGGTGAGGCTCTTATTAGCCCCCAATTTAACCTTTAGGACAGTTAATTCCCTCAACCCGGCTACCTTACTGCCTGATCCTCAGGCTTCCTATGAGACCAACCCCACTCATGACTGTATTGAAGTTTTGCAACAAGAAACTAAACCTCGCCCTGACCTTTCGGACTTGCCCTGGCCCAACCCCGATATCGAAGGATACGTTGACGGGTTTAGCTATGTGATAGATGGCAAGCGATTTACTAGGGCGGCAGTTGTAGTTAAAAACAAAGAGGTACATAAGTTTGAACTCAGCCCCAATTTATCCGCCCAAGCGGCGGAGCTAGTGGCTCTCATTGAGGCTCTCCAGTTGGGGACCGGGAAAACTATCAATCTATATACTGACAATCGTTATGCCTACATGGTGGTACATGCTCACGAGACCCTGTGGAGAGAAAGAGGATTCATCACAGCTTCAGGCCAAAGGATTGCACACGGGAGCCTCATTAAAACACTTCTTGAGGACCTGATGCTTCCTCTCTAGGTTGCCGTGATACATATGCGTGCCCATGGAAGGGCCCCTGAGACCGAACAGCGCAGGTATAATCAACTAGCTGATCAGGCTGCGAAGGAGGCCGCACGAGGAGGGACCTCGTGGCTTCTCTTAGTTCAAGATACAGAAGCTAAAACCCCTCCTCCCCAATATACAGCTGAGGAAGTGTGCCACGCGCAGGCTGCAGGGGCCCGGCAGGTTTCCTCTGGGTGGTGAAAATTGCCTGGGGGAGAGATTTTTGTCCCCAGACTAGTACTTCAGGATATTCTCCGGCTCTTGCATAAGGAGGGACATCTGGGGTCGGGGCCATGGCTGATTTGGCCACCCAATCCCTTAAGGGATTGGGTATGCACATGGAGGCCCAGAGAATTGTTAATAATTGTTCTGTCTGCCAACGAACAAATCAAAAGGGGTGTGGCCCTCCTGCCCCAATGGGAGGCCGACCCTGGGCCACTCTCCCTTTTCAAAGATGGCAAGTTGACTTTGCCGAGATGCCCCCTTGCAGGGGCTACTCATCTTTGTTGATCAGCTCACTGGGGGGTAGGGTGTTACCCCACCCGGCATTTTCAGGCCCGGGTTGTCACCAAGGCCTGTTACACGAAATACTTCCTCGTTTCCATCTCCCCTAGGTAATTGAGTCTGACAGGGGAAGCCACTTTACTTCCCAAGTGGTCCAACAGGTGTCACAGGCCCTCGGTATACAATGGAAATTGCATACACCTTGGAGGCCGCAGAGCTCGGGTCAGGTAGAAAGAATGAATAGAACTCTCAAAGATACCCCACTAAAATATGTACGGAGTCTGGTTTAAAGTGGCTTGATGCTCTACCATTTGCCCTTACCCGCATTTGAAGGGCCTCGCGTAAGGATCTTAAACTTTCACCCTTTGAACTGGTCTTTGGGTTTCCTCCCCGAATACTTATCCCGGGGTTCCGGGAGGATGTAAACTGGGAAATGGGGAATGACTCCTTATGGAAACAGGTTTCCGGGCTGCAATCTGTCTTGTTACAGCTGCATCGATATGCGGTGCCCTTCCAGGCCCCTCCCTTGGATCAGCCCGTGCATCCGTTTCAGATCAGTGACCAAGTCCTTGTCAAGAAGTGGAAGCATGACCCCCTCAAACCACGGTGGGATGACCCCCACACTGTTTCGCTCATAAGCCAAGCTGCAGTTAAAATTCTTGGAAGTGACAAATGGACACATCATACGCGGGTGAAATGGTTCCTGAACCCTAACCTGGAGGCTGAGTCAGCAGAAGAGAACATCAGCCCTCTGTCCGCCCGGCTCCGGAAGCCCGGGGTGGCACAGGTGAAGACCCCACATGGGAATATCAAGGACTAGACGGACTAAAAGGACTGTTTAAGAAAAAATAAGATAATGAAATTATCATTAATACTTTTGCTTATGTACTCCCATCACTATTATGGTTGGGAAAATAGGTTTTTACAACTGGGGGAGATAATAACAAAGTCCTTTAATCTCAGTAATTGTTGGGTGTGTGGGGGTCCAGGAGATTTGAATGAATGGCCCTGGGTAGCCCAACCGGTACAACCCAAATGGTGGGTTAGCAACTTAAGTATAGTGCACGATGGGACAAAAATTTGGACTGAGAATAGTAGTCCCTGGCGACTCTATTCCTCTGGAATAGGCATCTTTTGCCTTAATTGGATATGGCTGGAGGGAGTGCATGTAGGAGAAATTAAATGTGAATGGACTCTATCTCCAGGATTTACCCAACTGTTACCCATATGGTTGTTCGGGAATCACCCGGTGGGAGTCTATCAATGGGCATGGCAGCACCCTAATGGAACTCGTACTTATTTCAAACAGTTTTGGTCTAGTACCAATCGGCCAAAATGGGGCTGTAACTGTGTTTGGAAAACAGGAGCTGGGGCCTGGAAATGTGATTACTGCGATTCCGACGGTTCTCCGTCAGAGGTTATGGGGGGGCCATTAGGGCCAGGTAATCACTTATACTATGAGCAACCATCGGACTCCGAGACCTGGGGTGGTCCCTTTGCTAATGGAACTAGGGCCCTGAAAGGCCATTACTGAAGTTGTGGGCAATATGCTTACCGAAGATTGCCTCCAAATTGGTCAGGAGTATGTTACGTTGGATATATTAGGCCTTTGTTCTTTCTACTACCCCAGATACAGGGAAATAAGTTAGGAATTAAAGTATATGATTTGATTAGAGAAAGGCGGTCTGTGGACTCCACATTGGCCGCCGGGAGCTCCCAAACATAGGGAGCTCAGGAGTGGCCCCCTGAAAGAATTATAAAACATTATGGACCGGCCACTTGGAATCCAAATGAATTAATATCAGGGGCCAGGGAACCTATTTATAACCTAAATCGAATAATTAGGCTACACACTGTTTTGGAAATATTAACTAACCAGACAGCCGCAGCCCTCGATCTTTTGGCCGATCAATCAACCCAGATGAGGAATACGATCTATCAGCACCATATAGTCCTTGATTACTTACTGGCGGAGGAAGGAGGATTCTGTGCAAAATTAAATGAGTCTAATTGCTGTTTACGAATCGACGATAATGGAAAAGTGGTAAAACAGCTAACGAACAAAATGAGAAAGTTAGCCCATGTCCCAGTTCAGACCTGGGGAGGGTGGAATATGGATAGGCTTACTTCCTGGTTACCACAATTAGGATGGCTTCGAAAAGGCTTCCTCTTCTTTGTGTTCTTTATTACAGCCCTATTAACCCTAGCTTGCTTTGCTCCCTGTTTAATTGCATTAATCCAACGAATGGCTAGTCATGTTGTATATCAACGAATGATGCCATTATACCAGCCGATAAAAACTGAAGATTGGGAGCCATAGGGCTCTCAAAATGCTTTTAAGGGGGGAGAACCTTGTTAGAACAAAAGTCAACTATTTGCTTATTGTCTAAGCTGCTCCCCTCATGCACGTAGCTGCTTTCTGCGTGCACATACTCAGGCTACTCAGTAAAGGAAGTTAAATTAATGCATCCTGATTACACATAAAGAGGAATTCAAAAAATGCATAGGCTAGTAGAATTTACGCACGCTAAGTTGTTTGTTACCAAGTATAAAAAGCCTGCTCTGCGCTTGTAAGGTGTCTCTCCCCCTCTGGCATGAGTCGAGGGGAGCAACCGCTCAGCTGACTGACAAATAAAGAGTTTGGTATCCGTCTTCTTGTCTTCCATGCCTCCTTGGGGTAATTGAGTAAGCTCCAGGGGGAAACGAGCCCATTTGGCTGACAGTGTCACCCCCACTCTGTCAGGGTTATGATCCATCTCCAAGTCTGGCCTACAGAGCCTCTTGGCTGAGGTGTCTCCCTGTGCTGGGCCCACTGCCCAGGGTCCCCCTCACTCTCCCCAGCTGGTCACCGCACCCAGCTCCGGACTGCTCCAGCCCCAACTCCACACTGCCTCAGCACGGCTGCTGTTGCTGCTCTGCCTCCAGCTCCCTGGGCTGCTTCTCTGGCCTCTCTGGCTTCAGTGGCTAGAGCTCCACTCCCAGGGCATTTCTGCTCTGCAGGCTGCTTCTGTGTCTTTCTCTCAGCTCTCACCTGCTTCCTGGGCTGCTTGTCTGGCCCCTCTGGCTCTGGGGTTTCTGCAGCTCTCCTCCCAGGGCAGGTCTGCTCTCTCTGGGCTGTGCTCTGGCTTTTTGGGTTGCAGCTCTGCTCCCAGCAGCTTAGCTTGGGCCCCTGCTCTTGCCTTAGCTTGGCCCCACTCTGTCTGACCCAGGCAATTCCAGCTCACACGGAGGACGGAACCCACCCTGGCCTTCTGTCTCTTTGATTAGCCTGCCCACTCGCCCTGTCAATCAGGCTGACCTGGAGCATTGGCCTCTCGCCATTGTTCCTGGGGACTGTCACTCTCAGGGTCCTGATTTGCCATCGATCCCTCCCCTTTTACTGCTGGGAGCTAGCAACCAAAACACCCTCACTGAATGTTAGTAAGGGGATAACAGTCCCCTTACATTTCATTTGTTGTCTCCTGTAATCACTTGATCCCTGGATACAGTGGTTCCTCCCTAACTGAGGGGGACGGCCTTTAGTTTTGGGCAGGCCTATGCCTGCCCATCCCCAGTACTTCAAATAGTACACACTTTCCAACTTCTGGAAGAAATGAGGCAGGGGTCCTGCAGACAACACCCTTTGTCACACAGCTCTGATTCACCTCTAGAGCACAGTTAATCCTGAGCATTGAATGAGGCAGGGGTTCTATGGAAAAAATAGTATGTGATTATTTAATTAAAGACTATTTTAATGCATATAAACAAAGTTGCAAATTAAGGCTGCACAGGCAGTCTTAACAGGGGCTTTTCCTGACTTTTGAGTGCTTGACTATCCAACCTTAATGGTTTTAACTTAGGGTTATATACAACAAAAAATAAATAAATCCTTACACACTGGGAAGTTACACACAAAAACTGGAAAACAAACAAAAATTCCATCATGTGGCAGCACATTAACACCCACATGAGTCATCACCAAGGGTACGTCTACACTACCCACTAGATCGTCGGGTAGTGATCGATTTATCGGGGATTGATTTATTGTGTGTAGTGTAGATGTGATAAATCAATCCCCGATCGCTCTCCCATTGACTGCTGAACTCCAGCTCGGCGAGAGGTGGAAGCAAAGTTGACGGGGGAGCCGCGGCAATTGACCCTGTGCTGTGAGGACGTGAGGTAAGTCGAACTAAGATACGTCGACTTCAGCTATGCTATTCTTGTAGCTGAAGTTGCATATCTTAGGTCAATCCCTCCCGCCCCCAGTGTAGACCGAGCCCAAGAATAGAACCTTTAAATCCACACCACAGACCTCTGCCTCTTGAGCTAACGAAGTAACCAAAACTAGTAATAAATAATAAGTAATAAACAGTGTGGAGGTGCCAGAGCTTCTCAACAAAATTGTTTTAAGATGCTTTTCTTAAAAAAGGGACAAAACAACATATTTTTACTTAATCTTATTCCATGAAATGGCTGGACTGTTTTCAATGAAACTGTCCAGAAAACATCAGGCAAAGGTCATGGAAAATTTCAGCAGTTAAAGTTTGGCAAAGTTATAAGGACCAGAAAACAGGGACTTATAATGTAAAGTGTCAGGCAACCTTAACTACTGGCAGTACATACAGATCCATCTATAATAAGATTTGGGTTGATAATAAGACCAGGGTTTGATTTGGCTCCATGAGTCATTTTTATAAAAGTTTGGAATGTGTTTATTTAATGTAGATTTGATAGCTGCCATGCAGATTTTCCCTAAGAAGGGGGCTCCATGGAGGAGGAACCATTCCTTCTAGTCTGTCTGGAAAGCAGATAACATGTAGTGAGTGCTAGCATCAATACATAATGAACAAGTTCAGAAGTGACATAAGATTTTGTGCAAAACACACTTTGTGTATGTTGACATACATAAACTGATTTAAGTAGGCCAGATGCTCTGACGTTGGCACAGACAGGTGTGAATTCCATCTCCCGATGTCAGCAAATCCCACTGTGCTTCAGAGGGGATTCACTCTGAGACAAGGGAGCTGCTCATTCTCCTTAGGGATTCTCCCAGACGAAGGTATGTTTAAAGCTCACTAGGAGTTTTAAAGTAGACACTGCTCAGAGGACACACAAAGAGTTTTGCAGCAGACCCTAAATCATCTCATTACTTGGCTGCCCACACTCTTGGCAAATGCTACCTAGATTTTTTAGTACAGTGGTCCTGTCACAGTTTCTGGGTTAGTTGTACCTCTCCCCTATCCAGGTTTCTCCAAGA
Source organism: Gopherus evgoodei (assembly GCF_007399415.2). Classification (NCBI taxonomy): domain Eukaryota; kingdom Metazoa; phylum Chordata; order Testudines; family Testudinidae; genus Gopherus; species Gopherus evgoodei. Next base: position 306,827,691 of record NC_044322.1, on the reverse strand, counting down.
GTACCCCCTGATGGGTTAGGCCTCCTGCCCCTATTGGTCTTGGGATGGAATTTCACAATACTCACACTCTTAGACCAGGACCCAGGTACGCACCCTAGGGTATCCCAGCCTTGTATCTTCCTGCAAGTCTGATTCAAGTTTAGGCACCTGCTTGATTTTTCCTTTGGTATTCAGTGACAGTGACCAACAGCCAGGGCCGTCCTTAGGCATAGGCAACATAGGCAGCTGCGTAGGGCACCTGAAAATTTGGGGCACCACTGGGTCTTAGTGTCCACCCTCTTCTTTTCCTATCCCTGTTCTGACCCTTCCCGCAGGCTCCCACAGATGGCTGCTCTAGCCTGGTGAGTCTTCCTTGGGAGGGAATCTAGTAGTTAAAAGTGAAAAAACCTCCAGCCTGCCAGACCTATTAGCACAACACTGAAACTGTTAAAGAGACATTCAAGGGGTAATAAAGCCATTTAACAGGCATTTGCCAACCCCAAGTATATACTGACAGGTTTCAGAGTGGTAGTCCTGTTAGTCTGTATCAGCAAAAACAAGGACGAGTCCTTGTGTCACCTCAAAGACTAACAAATTATTTGGGCATAAGCTTTTGTGGACTAGAACCCATTTCATCAGATGTCCACGAAAGCTTATGCCCAAATAAATTTTTATACTGTCAGTTTCTGACTTTACTGATATAAACAGTTGTGCATTAATGTAATATTTACACAGAACATGTCGGTCTACAGGACCTTAGTTTAAAATTTGCTTTAAAAATATTTCATTAGTGAGCTGGTGAAGATTATAAAATCATATTTCTAAAAAATGCTTGCATAGAGTTTTAGATGCACAATCATCTTTAGTCTTAAATGCGTGGATCTTCAGACATAGTTTTTTAAATAAATCCTTCAAAAGACCTCCCTTATCTAAAATACACATTTTAATTACCATAGTTAAAAAAAAATTGCTTCCAAGTCTTCCTGTCCTTTCTGTCCATCCCTTCACCACCTCTCCCCCCACTCCCCAGTGAAGAGAGCCCTTAAAGGGACAACAGTCCTTCCCTTCCAGATAGCTGGACAAAGAGTTCCCTTTCTTTACTTCTGACTAGCCAACAAACTAGTTTTAAAAGAACCTTCCAGCAAAATCAGTACCTTAGTAAGACAAAATCCTTGTTATACCTAAAATCTTTGGAAACATATTTTTTTTAAAGTTGGTGAAATTTCATAACCATGTCTCTTGTTATGGAGATCACACAAAGTAAATTACTGTTCCCTTTTTCTAAAAGCAATGAACATTGTTATGAACACACTAAACCTCTCTGATTAATTTAAAAGAATGTCTTTGTTTCAGTGAGTTAAATATGTAGTAATCTGGAATGCTGGCTTAAGATTTGAGTACATTTAAAATATAAATTCAACTTAGAAATACTGATGAAGAAAATGTAAGACAGAGAAGAGCTGCATCATGTATTCCATTATATGTAATGTTGTATTCAGCAGGACAGCTGACTCACCCTTACTATGAAGTTTTTGCAAATAAATCTCTGACAAACTTCAGGGCATATCAAAAAACCTGTGATTGACATTTTTTATTCCCAAATTTTAGTGCTTTTAATTAGGTACTTTCTTCATGTCCATTCTGCATGAGGGAGAGGGCATGGAAGTCTCTGCGGGGAACTGTGACTCTCCGCCACCATGAGGCAGGCTGGGCATCTCATTATCCCTCCTCCCCCGCCCCCACCAGGCTGTGATCTTGGGCTGCCATCTGACATAGGGGCACCAGTTTAATAATACTGCGTAGGGCCCCATAAATCCTAAGGACGGCCCTGCCAACAGCCTTCTTAAAACAATGTATTTTTAGTCAGCAACTGGAACAAAACAGAGGAAAAAGGATTTTAAAAACAGTCTACATGTATATTTAGTCTCATCTAATCTTACTCTTCACTGCAAGCTAAGTTAAGTAGACTTTCCCCTTAAATTACAAGGACAGAACTGAACCAACTCACATTTTCTTAGAAAGCAAGGATCCTACTGTGTATCTCTGGGTCTTTCAGTCAGCACCTCTCTGACCTCTTGAAACAGTCTGTGCCTGTATATCAGCCAGACAGTCCTCCCCTTTATCCTCCTAGGCGTGTACAGTGTACATAAATCATGACCCCTCTGCTCAGACTGGCATGAGGGCTTCCCAGGAGGTTGGGTAGCCATTAGGGCTACTGGTTTTAGCAGTGTTTCTTAGAGACTCTTGAGTGGAATCCCTTAGGTGACTATTAGAAAGGGCCTTCTTTTTCCTCTCCTGAGTAGACTCTGCTTCCTAGCCACATCCCTAGGGTGAAATATTCACCCCCCATAAATGATACAAAGGTAGAGCTAATGAAACATCTAAATACAGTATTAAAGAGTGCCCCTACATTTGTCACAGGTCCCTTACAGCCCACCTCTTCTTATGGGCTACAATGGCCTTCACAAATGGAGAAGAGTTTGCTGAAATGGCCCTTATAGGTGGACAGGAGTTTAAAGCCAAGCTCTGACATTGCACCATCATTGTAGAAGACATTCTATCTGAGGGTTCTGTGCCTACTTTACTGAGCCTAGGTTTCTGCCAACTTCTGCCCTGCAGAAACCAGGGCCATAACAACAACCACTCAGTTGAGATCAGCAAAGACCCTTGAGCTGTAGTCCTACTGATATAAACAAGACGACAAGCTAGCTGGGCATTCCATGAGGACCCCATGGCTCTGGAATTTGTTTCAACTTAGAATTGGTTGGGATTTTTTTTTTAACAGAACATTTTTTGTTAGAAAATGCCACATCCTTGAAAGCAAAACTTTTCAAACAAAATTTATACTGGGTACGTTTCTTAGGTCCAGGGTAGAATTTCAGGTGAAAATGGGAGAGACAGGAGAGAGAAGGAGGGAAAAAAACCTATATACCATAGAACAGCCAATAGCCCAGTGGTTAGAGCACTCCCCTGGGATGTGGGAGACCCAGCTTTAAGCCCTTACTCAAGGTCTCTGTTTCATGCCAATGTGGCATGAAAACAAATTTTGAAACCTGAAAACGTTTTATGAAACAGAATTGTTTTCCAGCCAGACCTATTCCTTTTGTCTAAAATATGCCAAATCTGATAACTTTCATGGCATATTACAAACTTCATTTTTTTACCCAGGCAATTATCACACTGGGGAATTCTTAGAGCAGGAGGGGGATTGGAGCTCTTGAGTTGCCTGGTTTCCTGGATATGGGCTATAGTTATGTACTTTGGTTATGTTTGGGTGTTAGTTTTGTGTTTTTTAAGTCAGGGCAAGGACAATTACGCTATATGATTCGGTGCCTTTTTTAGTGTGATTATAAAACTAACTACATAACTTCCCTTCAGGGTGTGAAAAGGCAGGACTGTTTGGGGCGGAAGCAGGGGTGTGGATTTGCTTAATCTTATACCTTCTACTACAATATACCCTCTCTTTCACCTTAGCTTATATGTACCATCATTTTACACTCACACCAGTTTACAACAATTTACCAATGTGTAATTTACATAGAACCAAATTTGGAGGTGTAGCAGATAAGCACCCGCTCCAGCTCTGAAGGGGCTGGAAAAGCCCTGCAGAGGGCTGGGGCTGGGTAAGGGACCAAAACCCTAGCTGACTGGGTAAAGTGGCTGCAGCTGGGGCTGCGCCCCAACAGACTAACCGGGCCTTAAAAGAAGGCCAGGGCAACCAGAAGCTCAGGATTCTCTCTCTGCTTGTAGAGAGAGAAGGGTCTGGCTGCTAGGGAGCTGAGCAGGGTACTGGGAGTGGAGCAGGGCTGGGGAAAGGCTAGAGGAGCTGGGGAGCGCTGGCCTAGCTGAGGGCTTAAGACCAGTACTGTGGCTGCAGAGGGGCAGCCCAGCTATAGAGAGAGGCAGCAGGTCCAACCCAACCTTGCCTGTGATGAGTGGTGTAAACTCAGTCTGCGCCAGGGAGTGGGGCTAGATGCTGACTGGCAGTAGTCTTACACTGAGGCAAGGTGGGGATAGTGGGTGAGGGTTCCCCTGGGTGGGGAGACCCAGAGTGTGGGGGTACTGCCAAGGCGGCAGCAATCCAGAGAAAGGGGCACCGGGGTCCTGGGAGGGACACAGGGGCCAGCGGTAAGGTGGATCACCAGCCTGCAGGGGGTGCTCCAGGATGCTGGAAGAGCTAATTCCCATGAACCACCAGCAGGAGGTGCCACGGGGGTGAGTCCACTTGCTTACAGGAGGTAACATGGTATCTTTCAGATTCTGGAACTGGAAATATAAATGTTCATTATAAGCGTCTCAATTTGTTTTAATTCTATTTTGTATGCAGAGTTTGGGTTGTTTGATTCCTTTTATAACATCCACAAATACTACCATACAATAAATAACCAATGCATCTCCATTCTTCTCCTTATCCCCAGCTGTACCTGTTCTTACAGACAGAATTAACAACTTATTTTCCCTCTAAAAGTAAGATAGACCAAAATCATTAATTAAATGCATATTATTTCCATACACATACACAGAGAAATAAGCTCTCAATAATGATCATTCCATCTGAATCAGATTGCTAAGAACTCTTTTGAAGCATTTGTAATTAGCATAACTTAGTAGAAGTAGGGCATAACTCAATAGCAGTAACCAGAAAAATTGTGTGGTATAAGCATCCACTTTGCTTCTGCATACCAAAAGAAGAAAAATACATTAATAGATAAATGAAGCTACCCACATGACTGTCTGTGTGACCTGTTGTAAATACCTTGTTTGCAGGGCAGAGCTACACTTCCAGCCCATGCAGTATGACTGTGTATTAACACCTGATAATCAGACAAACAAATTAAATTTCTATTGTCACAGCCTTGCAGCCTCACACAAATATTCTATTTACAAGGCAGCTTTGGTGTAGACTTTGTAAGACTCCTCAGAGTCTAGCCTAAGGAGTGGATACCTAGCAGAAACACAAGTAGGAAGTTAGGTGGGGGCAACCAATTTCAAATCTGTCTCCTGTGCAAATATCAGAAGTGGGAGTCACACATCTCTAATGTACATAGCTGATGTCTCAGTCACTGTTCAGCAGCCATTGAAAAAGGCACTATGAAAACATTTGAATCAGAGAGCAGACTTGGGGAAAATTAATGTAAATATTTTAGGATTTAATTACAGCTGGATCTGCCAAAGAAATGGAAAATTCAGGTGCAAGAATGCTAGTTCCTAGTTGTCCTCCTGCCAGTGTTTTATAAATGAAATTTCAAATTCCTGATCTCTCCAAAAGTTGCTGTCACTGATGATCAAGACATCACTCCAGATCCTACAATGAGCTCCACATGCATCCATGGAGCCTTATAAACATGTAGACCCCTATTGCCTTCAGTGGTGTTCTGCTTGGATGCAGTGATCTGGCCATACGGAGGTCAATAAAAGATCAAATCCATCTGCATATTCTTCCACCTACCATAGTACAGGAAACTATAGTCATGAGATATATTTCCTAAAGGGTTAAGAAGTTCATTGTCAAATTAAATTGAGTGATTTAGTCAAACAATATCTTTACAACCACAGTATTTGAGTCTTTTAAAACAAATCAACCTTGAAATTTTTGTAAATTGTATCATTTGGAGTCATCCATTAACTCAGGTATACTGATGTACTGTGATCCTGAGGTACTTTGTTGGGAGTGAAGTGGTGACTGGGCCAAACTCATACAAATGGCAGTGATGTTATGGTCTGGATTGCAACTTCATGCCTGTGGTCTCTATTTAATAAGATGCTTCCAAATCTGGACCCGGCTCCTGTACGACTCACAAATGTGCACATACACACAGAGACCCACTGAAATCCAAGTGTGCACCCACACCAGTGGGGCTTAATACACTAGGTTCAAATCCATTCAGACTTTAGGGAAATTCAGGCCCAAATGTTGCAGATCTGGCCCACGTTTAATTAAGAGGGAATTTTTGCAAAAAGAAAAGGTATCCATTGGTATCAACATGAGTGTGCAAACTTTGTGAAACAAAAACTAATTTTAAATTGGTGAAAGAGAAGGACAGACAGCAAGAATATAGACTTGTCCAGAATAGAATGAGTGTGTCACAATCGGGAGTTAGACATTTCTATGAATGAATCTACTAGAGAAATTGACCTCTAATCATGAGTGTCACAGTTCAGGGCAATCTGTTACCAGATTTGCCCATTACTTTGGGGTATGCTCATTTATTTGAGTTACTCTTCTGGGGGAGGGGATTCTGTAAGTCTATCAATGTACTGCTTGTGTTGCTCATGTTTTCATATGGAGCTCTACTTCTTCCTTCTGCAAGTCCACTCCCAATGGAGCTATCCTACAGTATCTAGGATTGGGTTTCTCCAGCCCCAAAACCAGATGAGCGCACACCCACCCTCACATACATTAACAGAGCAAGTCTGAGTGGACTGGATCAATCAGCACCGTCAAGCTGACCCGTTATGTCTCTGGACTCACTGGGCTGGATGAAGCTCGACTTTCAAGCTGCCTCTCCTTTTATGTACCTGGGCTCCATGGACTAGGTCAAGCAGCACTTTCAAGCTGTTACCTTTATGCGTCCCAGATTCAGCATGTCCCTATCCCCACTCTAACATCACAATTGTACTGGTAGTAACCTACTTGATGAGCAAATCCCACAGTATTTTGGGTGCTGCAGGGATTTCTAGCTTAAGTAAAAGAACTGTTGCTGTAGAGTAAATGGGGGGAAGCTAAAAACACAAAAGAGTAAAGTTCAGCAAGAGAGAGAGAAGCAACCAACTTAACCATAAAAGTTATTTATTGAATAATAGCGATAGCTACACAAGGAGGGCTTAACCAACATAACATACATTATTAAAGGTTAATACCTAAGGTAGAAAGGAAAACAGAGAGAGAAAAGGGGGGGGATCTCACCCACTCCATGAGGTTTGAACTGTTTGGGGTTCCCAGGTGATGGTGATAGCTCAGGGTCCTAGAGCAGGAGACAGGCAGAGTCCCCAGTATGATCAGTCAGAAGAAGATGAAGTCCCAGTGGAACTGATGCAGAGTTTGGATCTTAGTATCAGAACCCTGACTACAGGGTGAGCAGGGATTTTTGTGGAGAAAATACACTCTTGGGTATGGGTGGTGTTTTCTTCCAGGGAGTTCACAATGCAACTAGGCTGCTTTCAGTATTTTGGATCTCAGTCAAGGATTCATTACTAGAATTGGTCTGATAATTGCTGAGCTGGGTGTGTCCAGGCATAGGTTCATTAGCATCAGGAGCAGAGATTCCCATGATGCAGTGCTTCCCTGCTTTTTCTGGTCCCAGAGTTCAGTGTGATTCTCTGCTCTCCATTCTGTATACAAATGGAGATGTCTCCCTGTCCCATCTCTCATGCAGATAAGTCTAGGGGAGTTGTCTCTGCTCTCCATTTTGTATGCTAATGAAGATGTCAATCTTGTCAGCCTTGTCACGAGGGGTCTAGGTGTGTCTCCCACCACCCTTCATTGCTCTCTGCAAGTCTTTTCTCTGATAGGTTTTGGTGTAAGCAGAGGCGGGGGAGAAGGTATCTTTCATGAGTCAGGCTGGATAATGCGCCCTGGTTCCACAAGAACACAGAACTGACTGGTATCAAGTTGCAACTATATCTTCCCCTGGGGTCCAGCGAGGAAACCCACTTTTAGAGTCCCAACATCACCTCTCTTGATTAGAGACCCACATTTCTCCCTCTCCTGAACATGTTTTTTTTTCCAGGCTGTGAAGTTCCCTGGCTACACTGAGAATTCCCCTGCAAGTCAGACTGCTTAAACAGGCCTTCTTTGCTTGTCTCCTCAGAGGTTATAAACAGCACAATGGCCCACAGTAATAAGGTGTCCCATAGCTCTTCCTAAGCAAGCACATTTATTCTTAAGATGAAAGCATTACAGAGAACACATAGTAAAACACTAAAAGAAACTACAGGCATGCTAATAAGCTCACCAGAGGTCACCTCAACTGCATAAAGGGGTTTTGCAGGTGATCAGTCCTTCAAACTCCACACAGGGTTTTTCTATGGTTACAAGTCCATAATAGCCTAAGCTCAGAACAAGAACCCCCATGAATCTGTGAATCCTTTCTTTATATAGTTTGGGGTTTTGATGTTATTCTCATGAAACAGGTGATCAGTAAAATCCTCTCCTGAGGTTGAAGCCTCAAAAGACTGAGTTCCTGCGTAACTGGAGGGGGTATATTTGCATACACCTGCCTCTAGGGATTCCTTGGAAACACATTTAACTTGAAAAGTTCATTCTTGTCTGGCACATTGTTTCAAATAGTCCTTTGAAGCTCCTAACACTTCCCAGTAGGGTGACCAGAAGTACCAATTTTATAGGGACAGTCCTGATATTCAGGACTTTTTCTTATATAGGCACCTATTACCCTGCACACTCAGTCCTAATTTTTCTTATTTGCTATCTCGTCACCCTACTTTTCAGGTTTACACTAGTCACATCTCCCTTGTAGAGATGTTACACACAATTCCTCCTGGGAGAATTCTGTGCCACTGCACATGCACAGAATTCATGTCTCCTGCAGATTTCTTTTCTTCCCAGAAGAAAAGTGACTGAGAGGGAAGCAAAGGGAAGCCACAAAAGCAGCCATGTGACCCTCCCCAGCAGTATGTTTTGGGTGCCCAGGGCAGTAAGCAGAGTGGTAAATCACTGTGGGGTGGGGGGGAAAACTGAGGAAGACCCAGCTGGTAGCTTCTACCCTGCACTAGCCTCAGCTACTAGTCCCAGGACAGGGGCCAGGACTTATTATTCCCTTGCATGGCATCTGGGGCCAGGTCAGATCCAACCCCAGATTTCTCCCCAGGCTGCATGAAGCTCTGAAAATTCTCCCCCCTCCCCTGCTTCCTGCCCATTGCTCCTCAGCTGCAGGGGGAGGGATCACTGTACAGGGAGCTGCTCCCCCATGCATCCAGACCCCCTCATATTCAGACACTCCCACCAAGCCTCACCCCACCCCACCTAGACCCCTGCCACCACTGAGCTCCAACCAGGTTCACTTGGACCCCCTGCAGGGTCCCATTACCCAGAACCCCCCAAGAAACTCCTGTGCATACAGATCCCCCCGTACCCAGATCCCTCACTGAGCTGCCTGCACCTAGATTGCCCCCCACAGAACCCTCTCAACCCACACCTGCTCCCCCCCGCACTCAGCCCCTTGCACTTGGATCCTGCCAGGCTGAGCCTGCCTGCCCACATCTGGCACAGAAGGACAGGGAACAGGAGTGTTTCTGGGGCAGGCCTGTTCCTTTTACTATGTCAGGGTTGGGTGCAGCCTCATTGCTGAGTCCGTGTCCTGAGGGGAAGCTGCGCAGTGATCTCCCACCTCTGTGCAGCCAGTGATCTGTGCTCCTCAATGCCATGCTGGAGCCTCCACATTTCTGCAAATTTTATTTGTCAATTTTAAAATATTGTGCACAGAATTTTTAATATTTTGGCACAGAATACCCTCAGGATTAACACAATCGCCCAATAAAACATTTTCATTTTTAGTACAGTGAACACCTAAAAGACTTTGTTATAATTTGAATGAAGGTTTGAAAGATTATCTGCCCTTATTAGTAAACAATACAGCTGGAGTACTAAAAAAAAAAAACAAAACTGAATTCCATTTTTGGAAAAACCATCAGCAAAATAAATAGGAAGAGAAAAAACAAAATCACGGTATTCATGAGGAGTAACTGGTTGTAGAAAGAATATAGTTCAGCTAGAAAGCTCCTTAAGGGCTTTAGGCATTCATTCATTCATTCAATTTGCCATAGGACATGTTGTTGTTATACTCAATAGATTTGGTTGGAAAATGTTCTATAAACTTCCTCACACAACCTGTTCCCATTTGTATTTGAAGGAGTATTTTGAATTACGAATAACATTTCTTTTGTTAGTCTTTTCTTTTTTCTTCCACTGTGCAATATAACGTGCTTATATTATTTAGGAAGTTGTTTGAATACTGACCAGATAATTGCTGGGAATACAGGAGTTGAAAGTACATGTACTTTTACTTATGAATACATGAGTACTATTTCCACATCATATTTATACTTAAGTTCTCCTGTAATGGTATGCTGGGCACTTACACTTATGTCCTTATAGCAACATGGCACACAGAGTGGCTCCTTTATTCAATATGCAATAGGTGCTGCTGGATTTCAGTGGCAGAAGTAGGCCTGAAAAGTGTGAGTGGAGGTATCATAACAGTAACATTCCAGGGATTGTGAATGTATCTCATTAAAGGTTACAGTTGCAACAGATTTACATTCTGAAGGTATTCCCTCCTGAGACAAACTCAATGATCCAAACCACGAGGAAGGAAATTGAATTAATTAAAGGAGCTGTAGGCACAGATGTTTCACTACTTTTTCAGGCCTAACCTCAAGTAATTTATTAATGTAAAAATATTTTGTGCAGGCAGGAAGAGATCTTAAGGTAGCAAAAGAATTCAAAAATAGAGCACAGAGCAACACAGACATTGACAGTCTAACATTGACTACTCACATGAGTAAGTGCTCACCAGTGTGAGAAAACCACTCTGTAGCACTGATTGTATAGTTTAGGCACATCCCAGAGTATGGGATGGTGCAAAGTCTGTATCAGGGAGGCAAATGCCTCCTAGAGATTCGTGGTACACAGAGGGAGTACACAAGCTTTATGTGGTGCAATTCACCACTACACTGGTCCCTTTATACACCAAGATTTCTTTGGCATTGAAACTATAGTGATTACACTCAAAAGTCCTTAGACTCTGCAGGCAAAAAGAAGAAGAATACTTATTCCTACAGTTCCTTGAAATGTGTAGAGTACAATTTCCTGAATTGTGGTTGTGAGCTGTCACACAGATACTGGGCTTCAGCATTATTCCTTTTCTGATTCAGCCCCTACAAAACTGCAGCACTGTATTATTGTATTTTTAAAGAAATTTCTAAAGAGATTCTGCAACTTGGTAATAGAGAAGTAAAGTTTAGGAGAAGCATTTGCTGATCAAGCTTGTTTTGTGTTTTCAGAAACCATTCTCAGTGAGCACAGGATATTGCCACTGAATTGGAGCATAGACATTTGAAGGGTCACGCTACAGCCTAAGATCATTTAACCTGCAGAGTATTTAACTGGGACTATCATACAGTAGGCATGAAAAAAAACAGGAAAAAAGAAATGAAAATGTACCAGAAGTTTCAGTCTATTAGCAACTTAGAGAACCTATGTGCAAATAAAAATTTCTTGACAGATTCATCTGTCACAGCTGTGTAATTCCATTTAAAGGCAATGGGTTTAGACAGGTGTCACAAAAATAATTTCAAGAGACCAGGACCATGCAGGTGTGAGGATCAAATCTGGCTCGCAGAACTTTTATTACTGGTGGAGATGTGTAAGACAATTCTCAGGGCCCAGGATGAGTTTGCCCATTTATTTTTCTTTTGGAAAAAATATTTTTACTTGTAAACAGAGTACTCTTAAAACACAATTGTAGCAGTGTTGGTCCCATGGACATGCAATAAACAGATATCCACAATGTCATTTTTACAGTCATTTATCAGACTAGAAATGCAGTTTAAAGGTATTAGAAACTTAAGACTTTTTTTATTGTTTAGTTACCATTGTTTTTAGAGCTAAAGGGCTAATTCCAGGCTACCAAAGAGAGCAATACTGATTTCAAACCAAAGCAGGTAATGATTCTCTGAATGTATGTTTGTTTCACTGTTCCAGAGATCTTTGTGAGAAAGGCCACTCAGTCATGTGGGTTGTTTTCCTTCTTATCCTCTTTGTTGTGATCCTCTTCTCGCAGTGGTGCTGCCAAAGAAGGAGTTCTGCCTTTCCTAGAAGTGGCAGCTCTTATTGTGTTACCAGGGCCGGCTCCAGGAACCAGACGAGAAAGCATGTGCTTGGGGCAGCACATTGAAAGGGGCAGCATTCCGGCCAATCTTGGGGCAGCCAGCCCAGCCCTGCAGGGACACAGGCCCTGGCCCAGGGGGCGGGGCAGAAACTAGTGATCCCCGCCGCTCATCGTGCTGCCAGGCTAGCCGGGACGCGCCACTCCCCGCTGCCTGCACTGGCCTCCGCCTCCCGCGCCGTTCTGAGCTCAGCCTGGCCAAGCAGGCTTTAAAGGAGTGGCTGAGCCACCACCTCCTGCAGCCCCTGGGCACCGGAAGGAGGGAGGGTGGTGCAGCGGCCCAGCGGGCAGCGGAGAGGCGGGCCCCTCCGATCCCAGCACCCGCCGTTTGCACTGTGCTGAGCCCCGCTGCAATGCTGGCCCCGCGGGGAGGTCACAGACCCCAGCCAGTGATGCCTGTGTCGGCCCCCTCGGAGCCTGCCAGGCCGGGAGAGGCACCCCAAGGCCGGCGGGGGAGCCCCTCTCGCCCAGCTGTGAGCAGGCTACAGCGCCTGGCTGCCCACGGGTGGAGGTAGTGGGTAGGTGCTGCCCTTCGAACTCCCTGCGGCTGCCCTTTTTTTTTTTGCCTGAGGCGACAGAAAAGCTAGAGCCGGTCCTGTGTGTTACACAAGAAGTTATAAAGGTGAATGTTGGGAGGCCACCAAAACAGATCACACTGTCACTCCAGGCAGACACCACAAAAGTGAAGGCTGTTGTCTCCAATGCTGAATGAACAGGGCAGGAGGAAATAAATACGACGCAGCTGAGAATTCTGCAGAGAGCTGGAGGAATATAATTTGGGAAAGGAAGATGATAAATAAGATACCAAGCACTACTTAATTTGAGTAGCCTTGAATAAATAATCACATTTTATTCTAAATTACTCGTTCACTTCAGTCAAAATGCAACAAAAGTGCTGTGGAGAAAATCACAATGAGAACACTCCTTACTTCAATAATTTCCTACATTATATACTCCTGGCCCTGCAATGCACAGGCAAGGAGGTTCTCAACAATATAAGTTGTTCCTGTATGGCTGCAGCAGCACATCTATCCTTTTCTCTTCATTCTCACTGCTCAAACCTTGTTCTTGCCTTATCTACTGCAATTTCTGTTTCTCTCCTCCTCTCTGTACATCAGTATTCTCCCATTATTGCCCAAGAGAGAATTATCCTATTGCTTTTACAAGGGCCTCCTACACTCTCTAAAGCAAACCTCTGAGAATTATCCAATATTGAAATCATCCTCCCCATAATCAAGGAGGATTACATGTTAATGAGACTATCAATTCCACTCCTAAATTGACTGGTGTAGCTGTTCAGTAATTTAAGAAACTCCCTTAGCCAAGGGGATATGTAGGTCTAAGGCCCAGATCCACAAAGGTATTTAAGTGCCTAAACCCCAGATTTAGATGCCTACATCTCAATTTATGCTGCATTGCAATCCATATAACTCCTGCTCAGCTACTGCCTTATCCTGTAGGTGCCTAAACTCCCCTGGCACCTAAATTTTTAGAGTAAAATTTCCCTAGGCATCTATGTTTCTGCCTCTGAGCATACACTGCTGCCTCACTCTAGGTGTCTGAGTGTCTATTTCCCACCAAAGCCCCAGTTTGAGCCACAAACCAAGGGAAGATAAACATTCCTAAGCCCATCCTGAGCATTGGGCCCAATCTGGTAGATGTGTTCACATCAGGTCCCATTCAAAATCTGGCCAGAGGAGGAGATAGTGACCTGATAACTTCTAGCCTAGAGATTATAGTATTCTTGTGGGAAGACCAGGCTCAACTTTCCCCCATCTGTGGTGGAGAAAAGAGCTGAACCTCTCTGGAGAGTTCTCTAACCACTGAGCTGCAGAATAGGCTGATGTGAGGCTCTCTCAATCTCTCCTGTTGAGCAGTTACAATTTGGATAAATTAGAGTCATTGGAGCAGGAGGACTGGCTGTTGAGTCTCCCACCTCCCTTCTGGGTGCCCTAAGCACTGGGTTGTAGAGTAATTCACACTCACTCTGTCCCAGCGTATCCCATAGTTCAGTGGTTAGCGAACTTCCTATGAGGTGTTAGAGATCCCTGTTCAAATCCTTTCCCCTCCCCCCCCCACCCCAAGAGAGGAACTGAACCTGAGTCTCCTACATCCCAGCTGAGTGCACTAACTATTGGGCTAAAAGTTATAATCTGGCACCAGGTCCTCCTTCTGCCTTTTTTGTGTGGAGTGAAACAGGTCCCTAGCTCATTCTCACAAGAAATGATGTACATGCTGTGGCAGGGTGGGGCATCCCCCTCCAGTGCAGGGTGACTACATCCCATCCCTCAAGATGCCTTCTGCCTCTAGGCAGTGAGGCCTCAGGGTTTAAGTCCACCAAATGGTTCTTTGCTGTAGGAATATGTGGCTTAGGAGTCAGAGTCCACAGTAATACCCTAATCCACAGGGCAGGGAGGCCTAGTAGCCAGAGTCAATAGCAATACCATGACTCATAGGGCAGTGAGCCTAATGGCCTGAAAAGGGGGGGGGCACCACCTAGAGAGGGGGTGATGGCTAGGGTAGGGGGACCCAGGCCCACCGTAGTCCACCAGGTCCCAGCCCAGGGCCCTGGCTGCAGCAAGTGAGGTCACCATAAAGTCAGTGGGGATCAGATCACACAACACATGGACTATGCTGGGGATTATGGCTAGTCCCTCCCCATGACTGCTTCCTACCATGACTCCTGTGTTCATGTTCTGGGTGACTGCAGGGTTCCCAGGTTCCTCTGCCTGGGCTGGTCCTGATGGCTCCAAAGTTCCTGGAGTGTCTACAGGCATCAGGTTGTCTGCCAGCTTCTCTGTGTCTCTGGCTTCCACTTTCAGCAGCTGCCACAGCTCTGAGGCAGACACCTGCAACAGACATCCTTCCTCTCCAGCAGTCAGCCCCAACTGAGCTGGGCTGCTCCCTCTTATACTGGTGCTACATCTCAAGCATGCCCAGTAGGAACGTGGGGGCGTGGCTTCCTCAGCCCACAGTGAGGAGTTAACTTCTCTTTCCCTATCCAGTGTGGATGAGTGCATCCTGTCACAGGCACCTATGCCACCTGATTGCAGGAGACAGGTTCCTAGCTGTGGATTGCTAATAGAGAAAGGTGCCTCCCTGCAGCCCATCTCTGTGGGAGGGTCAGGGCTTAGGATACATCCCACTGACTAGCTTTGGTGATCCCCTCCCCCCTACTCAGTATGCTGGCTTTTGTGGATCCCATTCTCAGGCACTTGTCTCTCTCCATTCATCGTATAGGAAGCCTAGGTGCCTAGCTCAGGCATTGTGGATTGCAGTCTTGTTCAAGTGCTTTTCTAGATGCCTAAAACTTAGGTGCTAAGATACTGAGAGTCACCACTCCTAAGTCCCTTTGTGGATCTAGGCCCAAAAAACTCAGAGTCCAGAAAATAAGAACCTCTCACTCCTGCTTTTGTCCCTTTACACTGGCTAAAAGGGCTGGAGTGCCTTAAAAAGGTCCTAATAGTCCCTTTTCTGACCAGGGGAGAATTTCCCAGAGTAAGCTCTGAAAAGACAGGTATGAGGCTGTCCTCCAACAACTCCATTGAAAGCCCTGGTGTTGGGGACATGACAGGGCTGGTGTCACAGCAGTTAGCATTGCAGCCCATGAGGTAGCCTGGGGAGGATTCTATAACCTGAGGACCTCTGCCACTCCTGGAGCAGCCCAGGAACAGTAAGGCACAAAGATGCCTTACTGTGTGCTGTGAGTTCTATGCTGTACCTTATAGAGGCACAGCAAAGAATCTCACCCTAGGTCACCATGCTCCAGGGCAAGTCACTGGTAAATAAACATTGTTATCGATTCAAATATATGTGGGTTATGTAAGTAACCCTCCTTTTTACTATTTAGGAAATATTTCTTATGTTTGCAAAGTCATCAATAAATTTATGAAAAAATATGTTTCTGGTACTTAAGTCAAATTGTTTCTCATGTAGGGTTGTGATCTCAGTTACTCTGATATAAGGTGGATAGAGAGCTGGCTAGATCATTGGGCTCAACAAGTAGTGATCAATGGCTCCATGTCTAGTTGGCAGCCAGTTTCAAGCAGAGTGCCCCAAGGGTTGGTCCTGGGGCTGGTTTTGTTCAATATCTTCATTAATGATCTGGAGGATGGTGTGGATTGCACCCTCTGCAAGTTTGCAGATGACACTAAACTGGGAGGAGTGGTAGATACGCTGGAGGGTAGAGATAGAATACAGAGAGACCTAGACAAATTAGAGGATTGGGCCAAAAGAAATCTGATGAAGTTAACCAAGGACAAGTGCAGAGTCCTGCACTTAGGACAGAAGAATCCCATGCACTACTACAGACTAGGGATCAAGTGGCAAGGCAGCAGTTCTGCAGAAAAGGACCTAGGGGTTACAGTGGACAAGAAGATGGATATGAGTCAACAATGTGCCCTTGTTGCTAAGAAGGCTAATGGCATTTTGGGCTCTATAAGTAGGAGCATTGCCAGCAGATTGAGGGACGTGATCATTCTCCTCTATTTGGCATTGGTGAGGCCTCATTTGGAGTATTATGTCCAGTTTTGGACCCCACACTATAAGAAGGATGTGGAAAGCAACAAAAATGTTTAGCGGGTTGGAGCACTTGACTTATGAGGTGAGGCTGAGGGAACTGGTATAGTTTAGTCTGCAGAAGAGAAGAATGAGGTGGGATTTGATAGTTGCTTTCAACTACCTAAAAGGGGGTTCCAAAGAGGATGGATCTAGACTGTTGTCAGGATACCAGGTGGCAGAACAAGGAGCAATGGTGTCAAGCTGCAGTGGGGAAGTTTAGGTTGGATATTAGGAAAAACTTTTTCACTAGGAGGGTGGTGAAGCATTGGAAGGGGTACCTAGGGAGGTGGTGGAAACTCCTTCCTTGGAGGTTTTTAAGGTCAGGCTTAACAAAGCCCTGGCTGGGATGATTTAGTTGAGGATTGGTCCTGCTTTGAGCAGTGGGTTGGACTAGATGACCTCCTGAGTTCCCTTCCAACCCTGATATTCTATGATTCTAAGTCTATCTCCACCGAAAAGTGTAAGTGAACTCAATATCTGACCCTTCATATCCATTACATTTAACTTCTCAGCAACTTTAATTATTTTTGATCTCCAGATACTTCTAAAACACATCTAAGCTCTGTGCGAGCCAGGCTTTTAGTTTCATTGTAGCTCTGCTCTAAATTCTATGTCTTCAATCATTTAGGATGTTTGGGACTTACTGCCCTACTAACCAATACATATTACTTGTTTAGCTTTCATCAGAATTGTTTTAAGATCTGAAGTTCTCTTGGATAACTGCAAATACATTGACAGAAAAAATGCCAGTCCTTGTATGGATAGCTGTTTATCTTGAAACCTGTTTTATTGTGCCATGTTATGCAATAACACGATGTAATGAAATGTCTTATTCCAAAATGAAAGAAAAATATACTAGTTTTATAATTTGGATGCTGTTCATTTGAATACTAAATATAGTATCATATCTGAAATGCAAACAGGGACTTAGGCTGGGAAAATGTTACTACTTTATGGTATTGGCTGTACAATTATGACCTAAGGTAGAAATGCATTTCACAAGAATTTGTCAGAATCATATCTTCTTCTGAATCTCTGTTTATTGAAAGCTTTACAGAGTAACATTATCTCTGATATATTTTTAATGAAACCAAATAATTTGTTAAAATTCCTCAATGGAACCTTACCCCGGCTTAATGTTAAAGGATTCTCTCCCACCTGCAAAACCTTTTTCTGTATGAAATCCTGAACTGTGTCTGTCTTTGCTATCTAAAATCAAACAGAAAATGCTTTCTTTGTTAATGAGACTTCTGAAAAACATCACTGATGTAATTGGCCAGATTAAAAACTGTAGGAAACAAATAAATCAACAATTTCAGCCTGGAACACAGAGTATAAAAGGCAAAGATAATACAGGTAAATGACCATAGTCAGTTTAGTCTAGGTTCTGAATTTGAATCTTGTTTTTAAAAAGCGCAGGGGGGAGGTAAGAAAATCTACACTGAAATGTGTTTGTGATGTTCGAGAGTTTCAGTTCACAATTACTTTATCAATATAACCACTGAGCTGCAGTATTTTGAGACAAACAACAGTATTCTAAGAGTGTGCAGAAACAAATTATGACACTGACTAGCAACTAAAGTGAAACTGAACATTCCAGATTTATTGCCCAAGCTAAGAGAAATCCAGATAATAAACATTATGGATAAAAAGTGGTGTTATGGCAGGCATTTACCTCTAGAATGTCTCCTTGTATCAAGGCTGCTGTGTCTGCTCCCATGCTCCCTATTGGCTCAGTGCAGAACTGTGGGTATGACCCTGCCTTTGTTTCCCCTACTGGGCCTTTCAATGAGCTCAATGAGGCTTTGATCCGGTGAATGGTGCCCCATCACATGTCTAATTTATTTAACCAAAGACTGAACATGGCACATAAGCAAACCTTCATCCCATCATTTAGCTGGATGTGTAAACCTTTGTCTTCCCCACCTGAGTCCAATCTGTTTTTTTAGCAAAGCATGAAGTTGAATGCAGGTTCAATTGAACAAATGGAACTTAATTAAAACCCATGGTCTGCTCTGTCCATATGCTTGAGTTGCTTCCAGCCTACTCCACCTGTTCCCCTGGTGTCCTTTCAATAACAGTCCTTCCAGGGAACATGGGCCCTCTGACTCTAGTTCCTCTGATGATGATACATCTTCCCTAGTTTGCAAACATTTTAATATGAACATTTAAATCAAAAAATTGATGCCCAGACCACTACCCCATGTCCCTTCAGCCAGAGGCTGCTAGTATATAACTCAGTTTGTGTCTTGTCTTTACCACAGGGTCAACTGGTTACATCACCTTAGAGATCCTTTGTGTTCCTCAATAGGTGACCTATCTCAGGAGTGACCTATCTCTCTGCAGAGTATGCGCCCTCCCTGGGGAGTTGCCCTCCAGATGGTTCTCTGTATCTTCATTCGGTGATGATCTCTGTAAACTCTCTCTGGGTGTTGTGTCTACTGCCTCATGACTATCTGCTGTTCCTTCAGATCACTTGTCCCTCTTGCATAGTCCCTGCCTATAACCTGGGTGTCACTGTATCCTTCACTACTCCTTTAGTCCACTTCACCTCTGGTGTCTCTTTAAAGGCTATCTCCTCACAGCAGCGCCTGTCTCCAGTGCTGGCAGGTCCTTAGTGGATGTGTCATACTCTAGTACCTGCTTCCTCTGCTTGTTGGCAACCTCCTCTCAGTGGCGTCTCCATCCTTTTGGTTGCATGGTTTTTGTCCTGTGTCCCATCAGTGCCTGCACTGGACTGTTTCAGCACTCTTGTGATGGGGTATTCCTGTGTGTCAAAAAATGCTAAAAAGGGCTCTGAATCAGAAGAAATAGCCGTGTAAGAGTCTCTTAGCTGTTTTCACAGCTGATTTCACCTTACCATTATTCTGGATATGCTGGAAGGAAATGTGTTGGTCAAACTCCCATATGAGTGCAAATTCCTTGAATTCTTTCAAGGCAAATTGTGGTCTGTTGTCAGTGAATGCCAGATCTCCCAAAGAGAGCCAATCACTGACTTGCTTCTTGTATCAGGCAGTGCATCAATCTCCTAAAAATGTGTGGAGTTGTCATTGTAATTAAATATTAAATATAGTGGTGTCCCTCAGGGGTCTGTACTAGAACCAGTACTGTTCAACAGCCTCATAAGTGATCTGGAAACAGGGTGAATAGTGAAGAGGCAAAATTTGCATTTGATACAAAATTATTCAAGATAGTTAAGTCCAAAGCAGACTGTGAAGAGTTACAAAGGGATCTCATAAAACTGGGTGACTGGGCAACAAAATGGCAGATGAAATTCAATGTTGATAAATGCAGAGTAATGCACATTGGAAAACATAATACCAACTATACATATAAAATGACAGCTTCATTGTGGATAGTTCTCTATCTTATTGGTGTGATTTTTATGTATGCTTCTTTGGAAGATGAGTTGATACTTCAGATGGGCCCACTGACATTAGCTTCCCTGGAACAGTTCCTGGAAAAGGAGAGGAAGTAACAGAGGCACATCCAATTTCAATATGAGTTGGGTTTCTGTCTGGCCTCTCTCCTTTGGAGGTGGGAGAGGAGCAAAAACCTTTGAGACTGTTTGGAGGGAATGAGTGAAGGAGTAAGAGGATGCTGGGGAGTGTTTTAGCTAATGATATGGTGGGAACTGGAAAGAGATTGTGTTGGGTGGGGGAATTATGCTATCCCAAGAGTACTGTTAATAGTAATTCTATTCATAAAATGCTTCCACCGACATGCACAGGCAGAAATTGTGGAAAAACAACATTCCTTGCCTTATAACCTAAGTTGTGCAGAACGTAATACCATCCGCAGCCTAAGAAACCACCCTGACATTATAATCAAAGAGACTGATAAAGGAGAGGCTGTTGTCATCATGAACAGGTCTGACTACCAAAAGGAGGTCACCAGACAACTCTCTAATACCAAATTCTACAGGCCACTTCCCTCAGATCCCACTGAGGAATACACTAAGAAACTGCACCATCTACTCAGGACACTCCCTACACTAACACTGGAACAAATCAGCATACCTTTAGATCCCCGACCAGGGTTATTCTATCTACTACCCAAGATCCACAAACCTGGAAATCCTAGATGCCCCATCATCTCGGGCATTGGCATTCTCACTGATGGACTGTCTGGATATGTGGACTCTCTACTCAGACCCTATGCCACCAGCGCTCCCAGCTATCTCTGTGATACCACTGATTTCCTGAGAAAACCACAATGCATTGGTGACCCTCCAGAAAACATCATCCTAGCCACCATGGATGTACAGACTTTCTACACAAACATCCCACACACAGATGGAATACAAGCAGTCAGGAACAGTATCCTTGATGATAACACAGCGCTTGTTGCTGAGCTCTGTGCCTTTATCCTCACACACAACTATGTCAAATTTGATGACAATATATACCTCCAGACCAGTGGCACTGCTATGGGCACCTGCATGGCCCCACAATATGCCAACATTTTTATGGCTGACCTGGAACAATGCTTCCTCAGCTCTCATCCACTCACGCTCCTTCTCTACCTATGCTATATTGATGACATCTTCATCATCTGGACCAATGGGAAGGAAACTCTGGAAAAATTCCACCACGATTTCAACAGCTTCCATCCCACCATCAACCTCAGCCTGGACCAGTCTACACGGGAGGTCCACTTCCTAGACACCACGGTGCAAATAAGTGATGGTCATGTTAACATCACCCTATACCGAAAACCTACCGACTGCTATGCCTACCTTCATGCCTCCAGCTTCCATCCCGGACAACCACACAATCCATTGTCTACAGCCAAGCACTGAGGTAGAACCGCATCTGCTCCAACCCCTCAGAGACCAGCACCTACAAAATCTTCACCAAGCATTCTCAAAACTACAATACCCCTATGAGGAAATAAGGAAACAGATCAACAGAGCCAGACATGTACCCAGAAGCCTCCTACTGCAAGACAAGCCCAGGAAAGAAACCAACAGAACTCCACTGGCCATCACATATAGTCCCCAGCTAAAATCCCTCCAATGCATCATCGGGGATCTACAACCAATCATGGACAATGATCCCTCACTTTCACAGACCTCAGGTGGCAGGCCAGTCCTCGCCCACAGACAACCCACCAACCTGAAGTATATTCTCACCAGTAACTACACACTGCACCATAGCAACTCTAACTCAGGAACTAATCCATGCAACAAACCTCGATGTCAACTCTGCCCACATATCTACACCAGCGACACCATCACAGGACCTAACCAGATCAGTCGTACCATCACTGGTTCATTCACCTGCACATCCACCAATGTAATATATGCCATCATATGCCAGCAATGCCCCTCTGCTATGTACGTTGGCCAAACTACACAGTCCCTACGTAAAAGGATAAATGGACACAAATCAGATATTAGGAATGGCAATATACAAAAACCTGTAGGAGAACACTTCAATCTCCCTGGACACACAATAGCAGATTTAAAGTTAGCCATCCTGCAGCAAAAAAACTTCAGGACCAGACTTCAAAGAGAAACTGCTGATCTTCAGTTCACCTACAAATTTGACACCATCAGCTCAAGATTGAACAAAGACTGTGAATGGCTAGCCAACTACAAAAGTAGTTTCTCCTCCCTTGGTGTTCACACCTCAACTGCTAGAAGAGGGCCTCGTTATTTCCAGCCTGATTCTTGCTTGCATATGTATACCTGCCTCTGGAAAATTCCACTACATGCATCCGATGAAGTGGGTATTCACCCATGAAAGCTCATGCTCCAATATGTCTGTTAATCTATAAGGTGCCACAGGACTCTTTGCTGCTGTTAATTGTAGTTACTCTAGGTATCACAGAATCCAATATGTCAGGGGCATGGGGTATCAGTGAAAGGGATATTGTATAATGACTATGAAGATTGTGTAATGTTTCTGTGTATCAAGAAGCTGGGTTTGTGTCTGGGTATTGGGAGAATGCCAGAAGCAGAATCCTGAGCACCATCCAATGGATGCTCTGTGGAGATATTGAGCACCTATAATGAGACTGAGTGAGAACTATTAGTTATGGTTGACTTCTGGTTTGACTGAACTTCGGATGTCAAATGAACTGTATTTGGAGGATGTGGCAAAGCTTCAGTGCCAAGGTTCTCTTGCCAAGAGGGTTGCAAACATTGTAAGGGGGGAGTAGGCTGTGCACTCTGGCATACGTTTGGTCTTGATTTTTGACTTTATATCATATTCATTTTTCTGTTGTGTTGTCCGGAATTTATTGTTTTTACATTGGTTGGTGTGTTTTATAAAAGATCTCAGAGGACCATCTATCTTCTGACAGATGGATTTTTAAAAAATCATGGTATTAAATATTAGTCTGTTTTCTTAATAAGTAAGGAATTACTTGTTTAAATATGATTTTTGACAACATCTCATAAAATAATAAATGGTCACCTTTTGTATGGGAATGAATAAATAAGTAGGCCTTGTTTTGAAATTTGTGTTCCAAATACCTAAAGTTGTTAAGAAACCTAGCCTCATGGATTGTAATGTGTGCAGAGCTATGCTACTGAGCACATCCTGTACATTATGGTGGTATAGCAGTCCAGACTGGAAGTAACAAACACATACTTTATCTATATTCCAGGGTTTGCCTGCAAAAAATAGAAGCTGAAATCTTGCAATTTTTTTTCAGATGGGAGATCACTATTCTGACCAAAGAAGAGAAATTTTCAAAAGACAGAATTAGGTCTAGCATTACAACCAAATCCTTAACAAAGTCAATGATGTTTGTATATTGACCATCAATCTGTGTGTCACAAGAAAAAATCCCCTAGAATTAACAACCTTTTCTCTGATTCATTCAGAATTTCGCAGCATTTTGCCACATCCAATTCTGAAGCTCTACCAAGGCAAAACAGTATTTAGCATCACCCCAGGTCACATCATGGCTAAAATATCAAAGAGGTGGGAATAAGTCATAATTCAGACTATATCACCGAAAAACTAAAGTCAAAGGGCTTATGTACATTGAATGTAATCTGAGATCTGAAAGTCAAGCAGAGTTCTTACTTTGGCATACATCATCATCATCACTACATGATTCTTCAGGTCTAATTATGCAGTCAGTTACACCTGTGCAACCCATTCGCTTTTACTGCTGGTGAGACAAGGAGGGTGAAGTAATATCTTTCATTGGATCAATTTCTATTGGAGAAAGAGACAGTCTTTTGAGCTACGGAGTATTCTTCTACAGGTCTGGAAAGGTACTCAGAGTGTCACAGCTAAATACAAGGTGGAATACATTGTTTAGCATAAGACACCATCCTATTAACACCTTTGTACTTATAGGACAAAAAGGAGGGTTAGTGATTTACAGATTAGTGTAAAATAAGTCATAAATTCAGTGTCTTTATTAAGTGATTTTTAGTGTCTAGCAAAGTTATGAATTTAAGATCCCAGGTTTGTCTTTTTAAGATGTTGGGCAGGTTTCCTTTGAGGACAAGGACTGAGAGGTCATTTATGGAGTGATCATTTGTGAAAAGTGTTTGCCTGCAGGTGATCTGATATTTTGACAATCATAGATGAAGATATATTTTGCCTGCAGAATCTGTTAATGATGATGCATGAGAATGAAAACACCCGAGACTAGTAGCAGCTTTTGGCAGAAGAGAACTGGAGCAACTGCCTAAGAGGGCTGTATTTAAAAAAAAATTGAGGAAGGTGTTGGGAGCAGTTTAGTGGAATAAGCCTAAATAGACTGAGAAGCATTGTAGGCCTGGGAACCAGTGAGACATCGTGGTCTGATGATGAGGGTGGACATGTCCTCATGATGTAAAGTCTTAAGGCTGAGATCCAAAGCAGAGGGGCATGAGCAGTACCTCTACAATGCTGCCTGTGGAGGTAATGTGGCTACTTTTGCAATGAATGAGAGGGAAACTTTATGAACTCATGGGACAAGGCTTGTTCTGGAACTCCTGCAACCCAAAGGCTTGGCCCAGGGAGCACAAGCAGTTTGTGGAAGGGAAGCCATTTGATACTGGGCAGGGATAAAAGACTGTTTTGTCTTGAAAAAGCAAAGAGCTTGTGTCATAAACAGATAGTTAATGGTTAATGTCTCTTTTACCTGTAAAGGGTTAACAAACAGGGAACCGAACACCTGACCAGGGGACCAATCAGGAGACAAGATACTTTCAAATCTCGATGGAGGGAAGCCTTTGTTTGTGTTTTTTGGATTTTGCTTTGTTCTCTCTGGGTCCTGGAAGGGGCTAGATGTGCAACCAGGTTTCTTGCCAATCTCCCTGCTACAGTCTCTTATATATTCAGAATAGTGAGTATCTAGTAAGGATCAGGCGGTTATAGTCTTTTTAATCGGTTTTCCTTTATTTGAAAATGTGTATCTGGCTGGTAGAAATAAAATGTGTATCTGGCTGGTAGAAATTAAATGTGTATTTGGCTGAAAGTATTTTAAATTGTATTTCTGTTGGAGGAGGCTTTTTCGCCAGTTTCAATAAGCTGACAGACCCTGTAACTTTTACCATCTAAAGAACAGAGACACCTTTTATTTTTTTCTTTCTTTTTATTAAAAGTTTTGCTTTTAAGACCTGTCTGATTTTTCCCCCTTGTTGAGGCTCAAGGGAATTGAGTCTGTACTTAACAGGGAAGGAGAAGGGAGGGGAAGGGTGGAATCCCTTTGTTTTAGATTCACGTAGCGTGAATCTATCTATCTCAACAGGAGACCTAATCTCTCTGTGTTGTGATTCAAGGAGTTTGAATCACAGTAATCTTCCAGGGTAACCCAGGGAGGGGAAGGCTGGGAAAGGCAATGGTGAGGAAAGGGGTTTACTTTCCTTGTGTTAAGATCCAGGGGGTCTGGGCCTTGGGGGCCCCCAGGGAAGGTTTTGGGGGGACCAGAGTGTATCAGGCACTGGAATTCCTGATTGGTGGCAGCTTATCAGATCTAAGCTGGTAATTAAGCTTAGAGGAATTCATGCTGGTACCCCAACTTTTGGACTCTAAGTTCATGGGACAAGGCTTGTTCTGGAACTCCTGCAACCGAAAGGCTTGGCCCAGGGAGGACAAGCAGTTTGTGGAAGGGAAGCCATTTGATACTGGGCAGGGATAAAAGACTGTTTTGTCTTGAAAAAGCAAAGGGCTTGTTTTTCTCTGAATTTGTCCTAGGAGGGAGGATGTTTGACTTGACCAGTGAGCCAAACATAGGTGCTGGAACTATGGGTGTGTGCGCGAAGGTGCTGCTGCACCCTCTGGCTCAAAGTGGTTTCCATTATATACAGGATTTACAGTTTGGTTTAATGGATCTCAGCACCTCCACTGTACAAAATGTTCCAACACCTCTGGGGCCAAATCCCCAACTAACTGAAATCACCCTACTGAGCATAAGAGGATACTGAGGCATCCTGGCAGGAAAATGGTAGCACAAACATGTCAGGATCTTTGAGAAGTTAGCCATAACCTCGGAAGCATAAACAAAATATGAATATCCAAAACAGCCAAAACCTATTTGAAAGTAGCAGACTAGTTTTTCAGAGGAATCTATATCTTCAGCTCCTGGAATTTGCAGAAGTTTAGCAAGTAAAAGAGTCACAAAGGCTGGCAAATCAAAATACCAGAAAAGAAATAGTAAATTCAAAGAGCTTGAAATAATCTCATTGAGCTGGTCATCCTGAAAATAATAGACAGTACTGCTGAATAACTTGGTCTATTCCTGCCCCCTATGAAAGCGAGAGACCTAGTGAGGGAAGCCCTTCAACTTTCAGCATAGCTCCACAGCCCATCTGGAGGTCATGAGCCCCAGTTTGAGAACCACTGCTAGCTATTTTTCTCAGTAAAATCTCCACTTGCCTTCTTGTACTCATGCTGAGATTGTTATGGCCCTAAACCCACTGCTAAGAGGGTTGAGAATTTCTGTTGGGATTTGAATGTTGCTGTTAACAGGAGCATGTGTATACTGAATTGAGCTCTGATGGCCAAAGGGGACGTATGTTCATTTATTTGACATGACATTTTGTACAACATATACAAAATGTTGAAAGGACAAATCATACATACACATTTTAGCAGGAGCTCAGCTTCTGAAGTTACGGCTGAAAAGCAGCTTCCATTCTAAACCTTCTCTCTATTTCTATTTTTAACTTCCAAGCAAATTCCTTTGTGGAATTTTGTTTGCCCACTCAGAGATGAATTTTTGGTGGGTTAGTTTTTGGAAAGTGTATGTAATAATAATAGAAGTAAGTTGATGGATCATATAGTAGATAATGCCAGAAGGAGAGTCCAAAGGAGAGACAAAATGGTGGAGGTGTTATTTTTCACAAGCTGTCTCACACAGAGAACCCAATTTGATTCTACAGTCTGCTTGCTTGCTCCAGTCCCAATACACTTACATTCTAGCTAACTAACATTCTGTTCAGATTTTAAGACGTATGGGTTTAAAAATACAAACAAAAACCTCACAGCTGTCCCATATATTACAAAAAGAAATATGATAGCCTTCCAACTCCCCCTCGTTCTTGCAGTTGTGCTGATTTGAGTTGGTCCAGAGAAACTCAAAGGAAAGTTTTCTAGTTGCAAACATTAGCTGTTCATAACTATAAAACTACAGAACTGATTTTCTTCAAGCTTGGCTTCTGTTGTAGAGCTCAATAAAATTTTAATTCAAGCTAAGTGTGGAGGGAAGGTTGGATAATTTTCATGTTATAGAGGACTCTTTATTATAAATTACTCTTAAAACATACACAGAAGACTTAAGGGTGAACTTTCAACTTCACTTGAAAACAGGACGGGCCTTAGGGAAAATGGCATCCTGGGCAAACTTGTATTTTGGTGTCCCTGGCCTCCATGGGCATGGTGCCCCCCATTGCCTCTGGACTCCACATGCTCCCAACTGCCCTTCTCCCCTAACCCCTGCACTGTGCCCTCTGTGCCCCTAACTCCTGCATCACCCTCCTGCACCCACATGGGGAAACTGACCTGGATGCATGGAGGCTGCCCCCCTCCAATGTTGCTCCTCCACACATCCCTAGGGGGCTTTGAGGGGGGAGCATGGAGCAGTGTCAGGGCTCCCTGCATCCAGGTTACTTTCCCCATCTGGGCTGTGTAAGGGGAGGACAGGAGAGCAGCAGCCTAGGTGGGGAAATTTACCCAGATACACAGAGTGTGTGGTGTTGCTCCTCGCTACCCCATCAAAGACTCTTGAGGGTGTGGAGGAACATCACGGGGGAGCAGTATCTGTATGTCACTGCTCACCCCCCCTTCTTCCACTGGGAGGAAGCAGGGAGAAATCTGGATGCTTGTCCATGCAGTGCTCCCCTGCCAGCCAGGAGCAGCTTCTGATTCTACAAAGGCAGTGCACACTTCTGCGCTGCTCCACAGCACCTCTTTGACTATGGCATCTGGAGCGATCACCCAGGTGGCCCACCCCTATGGCCAGCCCTGCTTGAAATATAGGTAATAAGAACCCATTCACGTTTGTATTCCAGAAACATCCAAAAGCCACCTAGTGCCAACTGCGGTATTCAGACATGCAGGAAGATATGGTGGCCGTCATCAAGAACTCACAATCTAAAGTGACCAAAAACTACGTGGGTAAAAAGTGGGACCACACAAAAACAAAGGAATCCGATGGTGATGAGCAGAACTCTTGTTAATTCCATTTTTCTTTGCCTTTTAATTTTATTGGTTTATTTACCTTCATTTTTATTATAAGGAAAAGGGTATGTGAGGGGGGATGGCAGGAAGGTGTGAGAAAACAGGAGCAATGAAGAAAAAAGGAGAGAGAGAAGGATGTAGAGGTGAGTGTGCAGAAAGGCTGGAGCAAACAACCAGACAGCAAACAAAATCATAATATGTACAATCATGCATGTACTTGAACACAAGTGACCAGATCATCATCAGATACTCCAGTGAGTTCAATGAGAATATGCCTGCTGAGAACTGAGCTGACGATGTGACATTAAAGAATGCCCTGCCTGTGACAGGCAGACACACAGTTGCCTTAACAGTAGAAATTTTTCTATTGACATCAGTAGGAAAAGTACAGAACCCAGCATCAAAGAGCCAATTAAACATTCTGTCAAACATAAGATAAGCACAGCATCAGATTGCTCCATTTAGAAAGAAGTCCATTTGGGTCTAGTAACAAAAAATCACTTGAATTTATTATTTTCTGAGCCTTTAAATGAAACTAAATCAAAATCTTCCTTGCAAGGTGTAGTCCTGGGGCAAAGTAACTTGTGTGATGTATTTCAAACATCTCAATTATGCTTGAAAAGGTATTAATAAAGAGATTGCTCATTTTATGCACACACATCATCATGATGAATTGGAAAAGCATTAGCTAGGACCCCTTTTTTTCTTTATTCCCCCCCCCTCAATTTTTTAGTTCTGTTTAAAAAATGACATTTGGTTTAGTTTCACTTAGTGTAAGATGAGTCTGAATGAACTCTCCCCTAACATCTAGTGATGAGCTATGGAAGAGGAGTTCAGGAGCTGATCTTGTTTGCATGGGCACACCCACCCTGCCTAAGTGCTCAGCATGATGGGATTGCTTGCCCAAATGTTCACTTTTGGTTGGTGTTGGATTCCTGGTCTCCTTTTTCCTGGGGCAGAAGTAATCAAGGGTTGTTATCCTTGTTGTGTGAATCCAGGGCAACAGAACTGTACTTGGCATTTCCTGATTGAGGGACTCACCCTCAAGTAAATGACACTCGCTAGGCAGGGGACATGGGCTCCAAAGTCCAGTGAGTTGAAACAGAGTGGTGGCAAGTATGTGTACCTGATGGTGTGGCCCTGCCTGGGGGGTTCCAGACACCATCTGAGCTGTTCTTTATCCACTGTGTAATAGCAGAGCTAATTTAGACTCACTTGAGAGTCTTGTTACATGCTGTAGAGCTGAAATCACTAATACTAAGATCTAAGTATTAACTTGCTTTAGGATAATATCTCTGATGCAAGAGACTACCTAGTGTGTACCAGAATGAAGCTCCCCCAATAACAGCTGAAATTACTGAAAGCTGTGTTAAGTGGTGGGTCCTGAAGATATTAGGATGAGCAGTCAGCAGGGTTGCTGGTGGAGGAGTGCAGCAAATGGCTAGCAGGGCAGCTGGTGGAAACATGCAGCCAGCAGGGCGCCTGGCAGAGAGGAGTGGTGAGTGAGTGCCTGAGCAGTGGAGTGAATAAGGTGTCTCATTACCCTCTCCACCCAGGGTGGGAGGTGAATGCTGCAAAAGCACCTCTGAGCTCTGTGTCTGCATTATCTAAGGACAATAAGTGTGAGCGGGGTGCAGAGAAGGACATGTTAAAGGGACTTTTGGGTTGCTGGACTTAAGAACCTGAGGGGAAAAGGACACTGCCCAACTTACTTGGGGGTGGATCTTTCACTCATGGTTTATGTTTATGAACCCTGTTTGTGGTATTTCCCCAAATTAATGCCATTATTTTCCTCCTTTTATTAAATTTCTTTTGCTACACTCAGACTCTCTGTTTGTGAGAGGGGAAGTGTTGCCTTTTGAGAGGCGCCAGGGGGGTTGTGTGTCATTGTCTCAGGTCACTGGGTGGGGCTTGAGCTGATTTTGTGTTGTACTGTTGAAAAGGAACCCCTAGATACTGAACCCAGCCCTTGTTGCTGCCAACTTTGACTGGCAGAAGGGTTACATTAGCATCCTTAGCTTGGTGGTTCATCTAATAGAGGTTTCAATGAAATAAAAATATTTGTTATTTCTAACATTAGAAATACAAAATAGAACAAAATCCTTCTTAACATTGAATATTTTTTTCCTAATTTATTGGTGAGAGGAAATCTATAACTTCTTTTAAAGTTCCAATTCTTGTGGTGCTGACAGGCCGGCCATTTCTTAATAAAGAAACCTTCTCCTGAGTGTGAAGCGATAGTACTAAAATGGCTGCCATTTTATGTATTATCCATTTACAGTTCTTTAGGACTAAATTTTACAAATGAAATTTGTAGCAAAATTACTATATCTAATTTTGATCTTTATTCACAGATTTTAAAGGACCATTACAATGATCTAGTATGTCTCCTCCATAACACAGATCCCAGATTCATCCCATTGATTTAGGCATTTGGTGTAGCAATTTGTGGCTGAACTAGAACATGGGTAAAACATTCAAAAGTGCCTAAGTGCCTGACACTTTTGAAACTGGGACTTAGGACTTCAGAATACCATATATTTTAGAAAGACATCCAATCCTGACTCCAAGCGATGATGTTTTACAATTTATTTCCAGTGTGAACTTTTCAGACTTCAAGTTCTAGCCACTGGACCTCAGTATGTCAATGTCTACTAAATTAAAGAACACTCTAGTATCATCTTCTCTCTGCACGGAGATTTACAAACTATGATCAACTTGTGTCTTAACCTTCTCTTTGAATAGCTAAATAGATTGATCTCCTTTAGTGTCTAACCATAAAGCATGTTTTCCATGCCTTGAATCATTCTTGCGGCTCTTACATCTTTCAACATCCTTTTTGAAGAGTGGACACCAGTTCTGAACACTGCATGATTTAGCTACATGGCCAGTTAAAATAGAGTTTTGTATTACGCAGCTCACATGAGCCAGTTTTAACAGCTCTTATGGATGAGAGCCGGCTCTAGGCACAAGCAAACCAAGCACGTGCTTGGGGCGGCACATTTTCAGGGGCAGCATTCTGGCCATCTTTTTTGTTTGCTTCCAACGGCAAAAGTCTACAGCTGGCCCTGGCAGCAGCAGTGTGTCGTGTGCAGGGGGCGCCCTGGGGCTGCGACGGTTTGCACCGTGGGGAAGCAGTGCCCGCACCTTGTGACTGGGCCGAGCAGGCTCTGAGCGGGGGACACTCGGGCTGGGGTCCAGCCCTGCGGGGCACACGGAGTTGTCTGCAGGTGCTGCGGGGGGGCCACCCCTCAGTGCCACAGCCAGGGCTGAATGAAGCGGCCTGAAACATCCAGGGACTGCGGCAGGGAATCCAGGAGCAGAAACAGCAGTGAGGCCATAGAGGGCAGGGCGCTGCTGTGCAGGGCCTATGTCCCACTCTCCGAGATTCTGCTCCCTCTGGGGCTACCCTGCCCCGGCTTGTCAGCCCCCTGCCGGGGCAGTCCCCTGGCTCTGCCCTCCTGGGTCCCAGCCGGTCCTGGAGGCAGGAGTCCTGGCTGGAGGGACCCTGGGCTGAGGCACAGCCCGGAAGCCCTGCTGCTTACCCTGACCCTGCCAGTGCCGGACTGGCTGGAGGTGAGGAGGGAGCAGGAGGAGTCAGCACTGGTGGGGGGGAACCCATGGGGCAGCAGGGGGTGTGGGTGGGGTGGGAGGAGAGCCCAGAGCTGTGGTGGCACGGGGTGTGGGGGGGAGAGAGAGCCCAGGGCTGGGTTGGCAGGGGGTGCGGGTGGGGAGCATTGGTTGGGGGGTGAGAGCCCAGAGCTGGAGTGGGGAGCAGTGAAATTTTTTTTTGCTTGGGGCAGTGTAAGGTTCTTGGGAGGCTACGGGCCTACCCAGGGTGCTCTGCAAGAACGAGGCCCACACACACTGTGAGTTATTGGCTTTAATGAAGGCAAAGTGGCACACCCACAACGGGGACTCCTGGCGTTGCTGTCACAGAGGTGGGGAACCCAGCGCACCGAAGCTCAGCCTGGTATGGAGTCCAAAGGCGGGGCCGAGAGCATACAGATATATATACAAAACACAGAAGCAACTCATACATATGCAAATAGGGCCTTTCCACGGCTCTGTCCGCCCCTTGTCCAAAGGCCAGGGACTTTCCACAGGCAATGTACGCCCTTTGGCCAATGGCCATACAAACTGGCTCTAACCAGTTAGGAGCGGGCTATAGCTGGCTTGCCATGTCCTACAGTGACCGGCCGCTTAGTAAGCAGGGGCTTTCCACAGGCCGTCGAGAAAGCAAAAATATCCTAGCTAGGCCATTACACAATCTTCTTCGGTTCCCTACAGGCAGCAAAAAACCTAGAGCCGGCACTGTATAGAATATACCCAGTAGCTCATTTTATACAAAACTTTGCATAATATAACTACACATGAGATCAGAATCAAATCAATATTTACCTTTGGCTTTTGGTTTCACAATATTCAGCTCTAAAGCTAAGCAAACATTTTACAGAAACAGTGATTTATGCAGTTATAATAAATCTTTCATGGATTCAGGCAAACTTGACTAGTAAAACTCAGTATATATGACAATAAGATTTGTGAATCACCAACGTACTAGGCCTTGTTCCTGTTTGTTTGTAGCTTTGAGATACTGAAGAAATGCAACATATTACTATGATATGATCATAAACTCTATGCCCTGTAATAAATGATAGGTATAAAAACTGTCAGGAGTGTCAGAATGCTAAATGGAATGTGAACCTTTGAGGTTTTTATACTGTTTGGGTCATATTTTCAACATGCTTTGTGCTGCCTAAATTTGGGGGTTAGGTCCTAAGTACCTTTGTAGAGCTGGGTGTCTTAGATAAAAGCTAGTCCATCAGACTATGATGTGATGACTCTCACAAAAATGCAAAGGGTTAGACTAATCCCAAAACATTAGCAAAGGTAGAAAAAGCCTGGGGAATTAGGGGCAAGGGAAGTAAAGTATATGTAGAATAGAAGTCCTCAGGTCCAAGCTAGAGCAGTGTTCCAGAGAGCTTTTTATACTTGGAGAAAAGGATCTGGTTGGAATTAAGGAGAGAGAATAGACTGAATAATGAGACTGGGCTGAGACCAGTTACATAGAGGGACTGGATACAGAAAATGAGGAGGAGGAGAAATATATGAGAAGCTTGATATAATGTGAGTACATTCTGAATTGTCATTTGATTCAGAGAAAATAGAAGAGTTCAAACCTTTTGAACCTTATCCAGATCTAGCCATTAATATTGTATTAACCAAGCACAAATGTCATCTTTAACATCCGGGATGAACATGTTATTTCACTTCCAGCCGAAAGAACTGGAAACATATTATTGTAGTCAGTACAATGACAATCTCTCTATGTCCTTCTAAGATTTCCTAGCATAATAACATAGCAGAGGATGCTCCATATAAATTCTTTGCTTCGGGCATCTCCTTCTAAACTCCAATTGCATAATGCAACTGGTCGTCTTAATGGTGTATCATATAGATTGAATTAAGTTCTAGTATTTGCTCCCTGATCTTCTGCAGAAGCACGAACAGTATTAACATTTTTAAACGTGTCTATTTAGGGGCCCATTTGAATTCAAAGTAAAAAAAAAATGTAATGACTTGCAAAGGACACTTCTTTTGGCAGTATTATTCAACTTATTCATAAATAATCCATATAAGGGGGTAAACAGTGAGGTGGCAAAAGCTGCAGAAGATACAACACTACTCAAGATAGTTAAGTCCAAAGCAGATTGTGAAGAGCTACACAGGGATCTCACAAAACTGGGTGACTGGGCAATAAAATGGCAGAAGAAATTCAATGTTGATAAATGCAAAGTAATGGACATTGGAAAATATAATTCCAACTATATATAAAATGATGGGGTCTAAATTAGAACTTACCACCCAAGAAAGAGATCTTGGAGTCATTGTGGATAGTTCTCTGAAAACATCCACTCAATGTGCAGTGGCAATCAAAAAAGGTAACAGAATGTTGAGAATCATTAAGAAAGGGATAGATAATAGGACAGAAAATATCATCTTGCCTCTCTATAAATCCATGGTATGCCCACATCTTGAATACTGCATGCAGATGTGGTCACCCCATCTCAAAAATGATATATTGAAATTGAAAAAGTTTCGGAAAAGGGCAACAAAATTGATTAGGGGTATGGAACAGCTTCCGTATGAGAAGAGATCAATGAGACTGGGACTTTTCAGCTTGGAAAAGAGATGACTAAGGGGGGATATGAATGAGGTCTGTAAAATCATGACTGGTGTGGAGAAAGTAAATTAGGAAGTGTTATTTACTCCTTCTCAGAACACAAGAACTAGGCAGCAGGTTTAAAATACACAAAAGGAAGTATTTCTTCACACAACATACTCAAACTGTGAAATCTTTTGCCAAAGGATGTTGTGAAGGCCAAGACTATAACAGGGTTAAAAAATAGATAAATTCATGGAGCATAGGTCCATCAATGGCTATTATCCAGGACAGACACAGATGGTGTCCCTAGCTTCTGTTTGCCAGAAGCTGGGACTGGGTGACAGGATGGATTACTTGATGATTATCTGTTCTGTTCATTCCCTCTGGGGCACCTGGCATAGGCCACTGACAGAAGACGGGATACTGGACTAGATGGATCCTTAGTCTAACCCAGTATGGCTGTTCTTATGTTCTAAGATGGGCCATTTTATCCCCAAATACGACATATTCACAGATTATTTCTAACCTGTTATGTATTATGAGAAATGTATCAGCAAACAGACCATCCAACATCTAGGAATTATCATGTATCAAGATAGCAGCTGAGTCTAACCCTGAGAACTACAAAAATACCCACTAATCCACTATGTTGTAAGATCAAGAAAAAGAAGAAACTTGCCACTTCTAGCTTTCATTTCCAGTAGACAGCTTTTCAAAATAAGGAATTAAAAATAATAGTAATGTAAAAATCATCACAAGGTAAAGGGACATGTCGATTCTACCTGCAAGATGCCATATAACATTTTGAAAGTCCCCAAATCTTGGCAGGGTACCTCCAAAAATCTAAGACTTTAGGTCTATTCCGCCCCAAAACAACAACTTTCCTTCCATGACGTCTTCTGAAATCCTTGCACGAGGTTGTGGTTGCTCAAACCATGCGAAAATGTATGTTCATTAATTCTAGAAGGTTTCCCCCTGAATCCCATTCAGTCCACATTGTTGTCCATTCATGGCTGTCTGTAAACTAAAAATACAGCCTAATCTCTTTTAAAAAAATAATTAAAACTGCACCTTGTGTAATTTACAAAATTAAACTAAAAATGCACTTTTCTCCATAATAGCAGATGGGTAAACAAACAAAACAAGAAGAACAACCAACAGTTGCTTTGGGAGGTACAGTTATAACTAATCTCTACAAAATACTGTATATTTTGCATACTGAAATCTGCAAAATTATGAGCTAGCCTTTTATGATGGCTAAAAGCTATGTGTATTCTTTGAGGCATACTTTATTTCTGAGTTAACATCTTCAAGCTTACTTAGGGCTTTGGCTTCTCATTCTGTGGGTAGCTGTTGTTTAAACATAAAATCATCCAAATCATTGCAGCTCTTGTATATTTTTTTATTTATCCAAAGAGCTGCTTACTAAGGTTTCACACATAATTTTATAGTAGATTGAACATAAGGATTTCCCTTCTTTTTTAATTCGGTAGCACTCCTTTGATCTGTTTTTTGAGCATCTGAACTTTGAAAATGATGATTATATAGCATATAACAACATATTGCCTCCTTAACTTTAGCAGTGTTTTATCAGCTGAATACTAAACTCTAATGCCCAAAGAGAAGTGGAATTCTGAAAATAAAAATGTATTTAAAGACATACTGGGAAAGGGGATTTTGCCACTTGCCTGTAACGCTACATTTGAAATGCTAATGGCTTTTGCTAGCATGAAGTTTTATTATGATCTTTGTAGTTTGCATATTGATGCTTTAGATGTAGTAAGAGTTGCTTTTTTTTAGTAGAGTTGTATGGTTCCATTATTTGAATTGGCAGGTGTGGAATAAAATATCACATAAAAAACAAACACTAGGGCTTAAAGATCAGCCAGCATTTCTAATTCATATTCTTGTTGAATGTTGCTAATGTAGAATGATGAAGCATTACTTTGAATTGAATTAGATCTCTTTATACATACAGCCCATTTATTCATAGGAATGTCACCATAACCGCAACAGTACTCCTAAATTATGTTTAGGATCTGAACTGATGTTGCTAGTAACAGATTTCCTCTTAGTTTAAATTTTGCTAATAATGACTTTTCAGAAAGAAAGAAAGAAAGAAAGAAAACTGACACTTTGACACCGTAACTAATAAAAAGACTAGAAATTATGATTTCTAACTCAACCATTCAGAGAACGAGAGAGGAATAAAGATTCCCCCTTGTGTGGTCTTACTAGGCTACCTGGATTGGGCAATATGTGGGGAAAGTTTAAGGGTTGGATAACAGATGATCCCTCCCTTCTCCCTCAGCAGGGCTGGCTGGCTGACCACTGGGAAGGGAGTAAACTGCACTCTGAAAAGGGATGTTTTAAATTACCTTCCTTGCCCAACCCAATGAATAGGAAGCTCTGGACTCTGATTAGTCTCTAGTCCAAAGCTTATGTATCTTACCACTATGGATGAAATCTACATTTTGAGCTTTCTTTTGGAGCAGGCAGGACGCCTTTTACTCAGAATAAAATTTGCAGAGTTCGTCAAGTACTTAAGTTGTAAGAAAACTGCTATTGTGCTCTCATATTTGGCTGATTTGCATCAGGGACATGGAATAATGAAATCAGGGGAAGAGTATCCAGCAAGACACATGGATATAAAAGGAAATGCTTGAAAAATAAGTGGAAATGTCAGGGGGTTAGTAAAAGCTTTCTGTATGAAAAGCTTTAGCAAATGGAATTGTGCTGATTCTAGATAGTCTAAACACTCAGAATAAACAAGAACAGTGCCACACTGAAAACAAGAAACATGGCACAGGATGCCACAGCTTATAAATGTGGGATAAAATGATATAGAGTAACAGATTTTAGGATGAGCAGCTTCCATTGTTTTCTCTCAGTGGGTCCAATCCTGTAAGGGGCTGAGCAGTCCAGCTTCTTCTGGCTTTGCTAATTTAGTAGTATGTGTACTATCATGTCACCCAGGAGCTTCAGTCCTTACTGCCAAACACTTATGCAATCAGACTTCTATATTGTGTTGGAAGACACTGGAGACAACTGTAGGCACTTATTTAACTCTGAAGTTATAAAACATCAGGCTAAGTTAATTCGCCAACAGTTCTGAAAAAAGTCATAGTATAGGATAAAATACATGTTTTCTTCAACGCTAAATTTATCCTAGGTTGATAGTAACAGGTTCTTGTTGCCATCTGACGACTGTTCAATTGATTTTGTAAAATGAGTTGGTTTCTAATGGATAGTGGTCCACACCACAGAACAGCCATCCAAACTGGTTGACTGGTAACAGTCACAGGAGAAAAGTGACGGATTAAGTGGGCACAGAGACTTAACCAATTTCTTGGTTTAGAGGTGGTCCCTCCAGGCCATTGTTGAGGCACATCAGTGTGGAGAAAGTGGGCTTGCTGCTGCTACTTGTGCTGTCCTTGCTTCATCTTTATGAGTACATAGAAGGTATCAATGTCCATGACTATCACACATACATTGTAAATAAGAATGTAGTCCGCATAAAAACAATGGTTCACTAAAGATATGGAATATGCCAAATTATTTCCCCTTTGGCAATTTTCAAGGAAATTTGCAGGCTGTACATTCTTTAAAAGGTTCTGAAGAGAAAACAAATAGAAGCTGGGCAGTCTTGGTGGATCTTTTACTCAGAGTAGAAGTGAGGTCTGAGGTTTATCTAGCTGGGTGGGTTTGAAGGGCTTGGTGCTAATCCCTTTTTCCCTCTCAAAGAGAATAGCAGGTCCAATTTGGGGCTCAAAATTCGGAGTCAAGTCATATCTCCAGTTCTCAAGACAGAAGTTGAAGTAGCTGAAACCCACCTTATTATTTAATAAGGATGTGTTTCTAACTTACGCATTTCAGTCTGATACTCATATATATATATATTTGTCCCATCTGTAATTTAGTTGTTGTTCTTTACAAGGCTGGGATCTGGCTACTGAATAATTCACAAATAGAAAACAAAATAAAACTTTAATCCATTGCTAATGAAGTACAGTAAAAGCATATTTCATGGCTGTTCCCATCTGTATACCTGCCCCTCAGTTTTTTTATTGCTTTTATTACCAGTCTGATACCAATGCTGTTACAATAGCCTAGCTTCATTATCATGTTAGTGAGTTTTTTAAGCATAAAAGCTATTGTTACAAAATATTAGTAACTCTGCAGTGTTTTATATGAAGGTTGCTAATGTAGTACATTATAGAACTCCCTAATATCCTTTTAAAATAGCTCACAGTGACACAGTCTGTCTCTGTAGGAATTATTAGCCTACTAACTTAAACAATTAACCTTTGTCATATTAGTTATTGATTCTATTACTTTTGTGGATTTATTAAATAAATGTAGCCTCAGATACCACCACTTCCTTTATATTTCTTTTCATAAAGAATGGATCTCTAATTCAAGTCTCAAAATGATGGAGATTCTAATGAACAGTGGTGGATTTATTATCCACAAGAAGAAAGAAAAAAGACATTTGAAGGGAAAGGTTAACTTGAATAAGAAATAAAAAAATGCTTAATTTTAAACAGATGACCAGTCCCACTGAAGTCAAGAGGTTTCATCTGAGGCTTAGCTGTCAGCATGTATTTAAGTGCTTTGCTGAGTTAGAGCAATAAGCATAAAAAAATGGAGACTCATTAAGTGACATGAGAAAGTTAGGGATACACTGTCCCAAAAGCAGGAAAAATGTTGTAATACTTACAGTAACTGGTCACAAATGATGTCTGCGTTATCCATTTAATCAAGGAAAGTGTCTACAATCACGTTTATTTCCAGTATCTGCAATATGACAATTGTTCAAATAAAATTATGGACCAAATCAGTTATGGCATAACTTGACATATATGCAGTTATACATGTAATAATCTTCTCTACATCAAGGACCCTCTTTCCCAAGACTTATTACACAGTTTTGGCCACAGAACTTTAACATGACTTCCTGCCTCAGCAAGGCCTTTTTGCTGATTCATAAATCAAAGTTGTGTTCTTCTCAAGCCCCTGCGAATGCCTCTCAAAATGGTGTTGACTCCTTAAAACATACTTGGCTGTGCTCACTGGGAGGGAATCACCGTATCCACTGTGCCAAGAGCCAGCAAAGGCCTATGCACCAGTAAATTTCATTTAAGCCTTATATAAGTGGGATTTAAATGGTGCATAGGTCCTGAGTGGCCCACTGCACTGTTGGTGAATTTAATCCACAGTGAGATTAATATTTGAACTCCATACCTAAGCATGCTTAATAACTCTTCAGATATAAATACAGAAGATAGTTTTTCAGAGGCTGTCAATTAATGGCACTTGCAGGGAGTTACTCTTGGCAGAGAAAAGGTTAGGAGATGTGTAAAAACAGGGCTCTGTTTCTAACTGAAAATAATAATCTGCGTGGCAAACAAGAGCTTTTGTAGGAATTAGTTTAGCTCCAGGATAGATTAACTTTTATGCAAAACAGAAAAAGATGCTCTCATAGTCATGCAGGACCAATATTCACTGCTGCTGAAAGAGGGAGAGAGCTCCACATATGTGAAAATCTTCATTTAAATTTGTTGCCTCTGGGATTAGGCTCTTCATGGAAGGCATTTGTGATACAGCAGAAAATGGAATCTGCACTCAAGCCAAGTTCTTACTAAATTACCAGACTGGAAGAAAAAGGCTGATCTTCAACCTTTCAGAATTTTCACTGTGCAAAAGATCAGATCGTTTCAGGGAATAGAGCTATAAGAGGTTTATTACAAGGTGTATGCACCCTGTCCTACAAACAAGTATGACATGGCAGGGCTTCTCACCAGCCTAACAGCACATGTGGTTGTAATCCATGCTTCTGTCACTGATTCTTAACAGTAATAGTTAGTTGTGTTTTGTTTTTGCCAAAAGGGTGGAGCAGCTGTCTACTGACTCCAGCTAGTCTGGGACTAGCAAATAAGCAAAGGAAAAAGTTCATAAACAATTTGAGTATGATCAATGGGGCATCTTCAAGGCTGGGGCCAATTCCACTCCCACACATAGGACAAAAGATGCCAAACTCTTCAGTTAGTTCAGTCAGATAGCCATACCAGAAGGGAGGGGAAGATCTCTGCCCTGAGCTCAGATGCTCACATGCCTGCTTTTACTAATTGCAGCAAGAAGATAAGTGCAAGGAGATACCAGCCTATTCAAAGAACTGGGCATTTAATGTTTCTTCAGCTCAGGACAATGTGGAGACATTAATGCCAAATCAATGGTGCAGATTTTGAAAGCATAGGATTTGTGGCCTGTGTACCTTTTGGTACTGAAGAAATCTGTATGTTTGATATTATTATT
Organism: Gopherus evgoodei; assembly: GCF_007399415.2. Taxonomy (NCBI): domain Eukaryota; kingdom Metazoa; phylum Chordata; order Testudines; family Testudinidae; genus Gopherus; species Gopherus evgoodei. The sequence goes on along the minus strand of NC_044322.1, from coordinate 306,787,129 downwards.
ATCATTTATTATTATTATTTTGCATAACATTTGCTGTAATGATAAGATTGTGTTTAGATTTATGAGGAATCTTAGTTAACTCTCAAATTGTCCTCTTATAAACTTACAGGTTTTTTTAGTCTGAGCAGCTTCACTATATTGTGGTGTCTTTATTCCAAACTGGAGGGTATGGGCATTCACAACTGTCCAAACGTGGAGATTTATCATCCACAGGTAGAAATTTTGCTGTCAAAACAGACTGGTAAATCAGTTTAGTGAGATTACGCTGCCACACCCAGTCCTCTTTAAGTAGGTTTAGTGCCCAAACATAAACCAATAAACAAACAAGAGAACCCAGCCCCTCAGATCACCCTTTGTTCCAGGATTTCAAACAGTCTCCCCGCCCAAGGTTTCTGCTTTTTGCAGTTTCCCAGTCCCAGGCAGAGCCATAACTATGGCGGGGTGAGAGGGCACCTGCCCAGGGTGCAGAGCTGGCAGGGCACAAAAATGGGGCAACACAGAATCAGTCCCAGTGGTGTCTGCTCTCCCCTCCCCTCACCCCCACACACCCGCTATGATTGGGCCTAGCAACCTCAGCTGGAGTCATGGGTGTAGTTTTTTGGGGAGACATTGCACCCCCAAACAGAAGCCTGGGCCAGGAGTGGAGGGAGTATGGAGCTGCTTCTCCTGCCCATGGTGCCTCTGCAGCTGGACGCTGCCTCCTGGGTTCTAGTGCTGGTCATCTTCCCCTTCTCCATGTACTGGGTGCCCTGCATGGCTGGCCAGCATCCTGTTTTCTGTTCCAGGCTGAGTGCCCATGGGGGAGAGAGGGGGGCAGAGCAAGAGGGATGGGGGGGTTATGGGGGCAGATGGGTGAGGTGGGGGGGAAGAAGCAGTTGGGCAGGATGGGGGATGGGATAGAGCAGGGGGAGGTGGGAGTGGGAGGAGGGAGATGGGGCAGGGGACAGTGGGGGAAGAGGGATGGGATAGGGAAGAGAAGGGGATGGGGAATGGCAGTATGGAAGCGGGAGCCCCTTATGAAGCACCCCTTGGTGGCGGCGGCAGCAGCAGCAGCAGCTGGAGCTCCCCCATTAAGCCAGCCCATCCCCCACCCAGCATTGGCAGCCCAACTCTAATGGGTACCCCTGCCACAGGTACCCCTTCCAGTGCCATCCAAATATCCCTTCCAATACACAGACATCCCCTCCAACACTCCCCAAATATGCCCTTCAGTTCCTCTTCCCCCCTCCCGCCGGTAGTGTCTTCTATTTGGGAACTTGAAATATGGTAACCCTAGGGGCTGCTCCATTCTCATAGCCTAGGCTTTGGGACTCTGAAAGGTGGGAAAGTTTGAGAGCTTGAGCTTGTGTCTATGCCGCAATTAAACAGACCCATAGCCTGAGGCCCACAAGCACAAGTCATCTGACACGGGCCAGCTGAGGGTGTATAATTGCAGTGTAGATGGATACTGAAGGGCCTGATCAGCACCTTTCCACATCAGGCCATTACTTGGTAGCGCACCTTCCACACAAACTATCCAAAACACTCATAACAGAGTTCAAGGGGAAATACACTGCATACAACATGATCTGCCTGCACAGATTCTTAAACCTACACAGTCCCACTGAAGCTAATGGGAATCAGTGCAGATGGATCCCTTAGAAAGATGGATCCTTGCTTAAAGTTGGTTTTACTGCAGCAGGTAATGCTGGACAGGACAGTGGGAATGACCCCCAATGTTTTTAAAAAGGATTTTAACATCCATTTAGGTATGTTGAAGGGAGCTGGGTTTGGACTAAAGAAAAGCACTCTAACAGTACAGAGTCTCTCTATATATATATTGCGATGCTTTCCACTAGGAAGCCTGTCTTGCCACAAAATCAACAAAAGGGAGTGTTTCTTGCAAAAGTCATAGTACAAAAATTACTTAAATATCCAATACACATTTTTCAGGGGTAACTGCTATTCCTTTCCTAAATATTATTTCAATATTGAACTATATTTTATTTAATACAAAATAATGTTTTTTTTTCTTTTGATATTACCCTACACTATCTCCTGTTACTTTTTATGTTTTGTCAAGAAGTCATTTGAAAATTCTGGTATCTGTCACCACTAACTAACTGTCTACAATAATTTTCTAGCCAATGGCATACAAGAGAATGACAATATGTTTCTGTAACTCTCTCCAAGAACTGTATTCCAAAATAATGTGCTAATTTTAATATCCCAGCAAGTCAATAAGAAATAATTAAATTGTCATCTTTCCAGGATTTATATTTTCACTGGGCATATATAGTTTGATATTCCAATTTTATTGTTCTTTACAGAGGTTAGTATGCAATTGTTGTTACAAGAAGTAAAATATAATTAATAAAAATAAGGTGACATTTATTTTGTAATTTTTAAGACAAATATATGTTTGGCAACAGACCCAACAAATTATATGTTTATATGTACACACATATTTGTCAATTCTGTTGCCAAAATATATATTTGTCTTAAAAACTACAAACCTAAATATATATACATATTAATTTAATATGCTGTTCTACTGTGCTCAGAATTCATTATTCTGTTCATGTGCTATCAAAAATAAAGGCCTGAACAAGATGCTATTCCCAGTATTCACAGCTGCATTTTTTTTTCATCTCCACAACTATATTACAGGAGCATGGTCAAGTCACCATTGGTAAGGCTGCAACCTTCATTATATTGTGAAAGCCCTGTTTTAGACTCCCCTTTACACCCTCCCTCATGCTGTAGTTCTTACCATAGTTTCACTTCTGTCTTCACTCCTCTGTGGTTCTTTCTACTTCTGAGTCCTGCTTCTGCCTTGATCTCCTCCCATGGTTACTGTCCTATTAAATTCCACTCCACAGGCACTTGTAGGAAGTGAAAAGGACTAAAATTTAAAGACTTAATAGCCTGGAGAAGATGAAAGTAGAAGAAGCAAAGGTTTTAAACCATCTTTCCCCTCTCCCTGATCCTGGAACTGACCTGCTGTTGACGGGTTCCCTCTCCTTGTCTAGTTGGGTTAGAACATCTTTTAGGGTCAGGAAAAAGAGAATCCCAGTAATGAATCTCTGGGTTCCAGATGGTGTCAGGATAGTGATACTGGTTAATGATCCCTGCTACTAACAACATGCAGTGTAATGACTCCAAAATAAGTTGTCCAACAGCTGCCCTGGAAAGCATGTTCAAAGGAGGTGGCAACTCTGTTGTATCAAAATGAACCAATCAGAATAAACATCTAGTGGTTCTACATATACACTTCCTTTCATTTTAACAAAATCTTAGTTTATTACTAAGACAATTCTATGGCTTCACTCTGAGCCTTGAAATCCACAATCAGTAGTTCTTTTAAACAATTGTAGTTTGCATCATTTATTTGATTCAATTCTGTACTTTCTTTCAAAAACAAGTTTCTGTAACACATTTTATAGGTTAAAATGACCTCTTGCTGTTTTTTACCCACTCTTATTTCAGCAAGGCTCCAACTCATGATACAGACCTCAACACAACAGATTATGTAGGCCCAACTCCTCCCTACATTCTTTGGGGTGATTTGTGTAACAGTAGTCATTAGAGGGAGTGAATACTAATCCCTGCTATGTGATGGGAATATAACCTATTGTAAATCATACAACAGGGGCTCTGAAATAATAGGTAATCCCTATCAGAAGTAAACAAAATCTTTAATAAAAATGGATCAAATGAAGCCCCATAAATCTATTAGCCTGGATCGGAGTCTGGGAGAGACCCACAGGAAATGATTGCAGCACTTCTATGATTTCCTGGTTTATATGGTCATGTTTTAGAGTTTGTACTATGTGAGTGCCCTTTACTAAATAACTTTCTTCCTTTTCCTGAATTTCTGTGTCTGTGTTCAATTTAATTTTTATATCCAAAATTCCATCTGTTGTTTCATCTGGGCCACAAAGAAATTAGTTCCACCCTTAAACTCCAATGATTTAACAACTTTGTCAGACAAAATGACATAGATTCAACTTGTTGTAATAAGTAGGCACAGTTGTGGCATGTATCAAGGATGGTAGATCAGTCTAAACTATTAGGTCCTGATTCACTGAGGTACTTAATCATGTGCCTTCAATTAAGCATGTGTATTCCCACTGATTTAACTGGGATTACTTATGTGTTTAAGAACATTGTGAACTGGGATCTATATTTCTTTTTTAATATTGAAATTTGTCACAAGTACTCTTAGAATTTGATTTACTTGGGATTGTTAACAGTAAAAAGGTACTCATTTGCTATTCTGGGTGTCTTTGACTTTATTTATATAAACCACCAGCAGCAGCAAACCTATGGAAAAAACTTCAGCAAAACTCCACCCTCTACACAACCAAAGAGGTATCAGGCCACAGGGTGTACACTTGGTTTATGAAGACACATAATTAATTATCTAGAACTAGTACAGGCATGAATCCTGTTGACTAACAGAAAATCAAACTCAAGGTGTTTTTTGGCTGGGATTTTTTCAGTAAAAGTGCCTGCATTACTGGCATCATTAGAGCTTTCCTTTAAGAATTCCCATTGGAAAATGAATAGAAATTAACAGAACTGAGGTTATGTAAAATTCTATTTAGCCTGCTTTGAAAATCATGCCAGATTTTATTAGACATTGCTTAAGTGATCTGTACCAGTGCTAAAAGATTGCAGATTGATCTTGTTTAACAAATATTACTTTCACTGTACATTTGTTGTGATACGAAAAATTACTCAGGAAATGCAATTGCATTAGTGCAAAAAAACTGCCATTCAAAGAACCAGAGAATTGACAAATGAGTAAATAAGATGCACATGAACTTCACTGTTATGTGATATGTGGCAAAAGCCAACACATCCTGCAAAGCAATTAGAGCTAAGTCTGGTTAGCTAAGCATTTGATGAAAGTCGTAAGAAACAGAAACTATTGTTTTAATATTTAGGAGGAAGAAAATTTGTTCCCTGTCAAAGCAGAAAATAGTTGAGTACCACATCTTCTTACCTGTGCCAAGCCCAAGTAAACAGTCTTGGTACAGGGATGCACTATGCAGAAAAGAATCCTCCCCTAGAATATCAAGGCCATGCTTCAGTGTGTACAATAACCTGGGTGGTAACTGCAGCCATCACCTCTGCCATAAGGAATTTGTGAATGTAATAGCCAGGCCCCCATTCACCCTCCCACAGCTTGCCCAAACCCACAAAACACCCCTGCTGCTGTGATCAGAGATCCACAGACCTATGTGGGGGATGCAAGATATCTGCATTGTATCCCCTTCTTATGCTCTGTGATGGGGTCTGTATAGGTAATGAAAGAGATAACAAGACAGACAGCAAAAAGAACACCTAATTGCACACGCAGATGCCAGCATTCCTTTATTAATCCAAAGGTCACTTGGTGGTGGCCTAACTGCAGATGAAGCCCCACTAATAAGTTTGCTAAAGTTTACCATGATTCAGTTTCCACAAAACATTCCTTTATTAATCCAAAGGTCACTTGGCGGTGGCCTAACTGCATATGAAGCCCCGCTGCAGGAGGAGCTGAGGTGAACATAAAGAGAGGAAGCGTGGATAAAAAAGAGGTTGTCAGAGAGAGAGAAGGAGAAGTCTTCTTTGCCTCTCTGGTGCTAGACTGTGGAAGAAAGACCTAGAAAGAAGCAGAAGTACAATAAGCTAGAGAAACACCAAGGTGTCTAAAGGAGCAGATGTTAGTTGTTTGCCACAAGGTCCCTGGACTGGAACCTGGAGGTGCGTGGGGGCTCGGATTCTCCTACCGGTCCACTAGGAAAGGTGGTTAGGAAACAGTCTGACACAAGGGGGAGGGGGAGAGTGTTGAATTTGGAGCCCTGGTAAGTGATGCTCTTCACAAGAGCAGGGGAGCTACCCTGCTGAGCCCAGGAAGGGGTCGAGGAATTATGTTTATTTGAGTTTAGTTTATTTGACTCTTTCTTTTCCCTAGAAGGGGTAAAACTAATGTCACCTGGCCGTAGGGCTCAGTCATGAGAAGAAGTAGACCACCACAGAGCTCAAGGAGCTGTCGGCAGAGAGTGCCAGTGGAGGAGAGGCTGCTACACCACATCTAGTCATTAGAGGGAGCATCAGCAGTGAGTCTAGTCTATCACACACTCCCTCCTGTTCATCACCCAGTATACTGAATCCTCACTGGTTTTGCTGTCTATTGGGTTCTTCACACTCACAGAGCAGGATTTAGCCCTGAGTACACTTTTTAGAAGTGTGCATGGATAAAAATATAATTTGCTGTTACAGAACATTAACTAGAATAGTAATTTTTAAGGACTAGTCCTTACACTAGTCCTTATGTTTTGGGGCATGTGTTGATCAGCCGGTAGTATCAGGATAAATTTCCCCATGTCATAATTAGGGATTTTATAAGAATAGTGGGGACTATACCTTCTTCTGACCGCCTGTCATTGTTCAGTGTCAGAGACTGCACTAGATAGGCCACAAGTCTATTCTAGTATGGCAATTCTTAACTTCTCATCTAACTTACTGTATATGTCTCTTTATAATTTGTTTCAAGCCAATTTCTATTTTCATTTTATATTTATATTACCATATTACAGAGGCATCAGTTAGGACTGAGGCACCATTGTGCTAGGTACTGCACAAACACTAAGATAAACATGTCCCCTACCTTGCATGACTTGCATTTAGGGGACAAGTTACATATTGTGCTGAATGGGTTGAGTAGTTATTGGAAATAAGTTCCCTAATAAGTTTGCTAAAGTTTACCATGATTCAGTTTCCACAAAGCATTCCTTTATTAATCCAAAGGTCACTTGGCGGTGTTTACATCCAAATAAAAATATAAGTACCTACACACTTATACTCTATATTGAGGTCGGCAACCTTTCAGAAGTGGTGTGCCGAGTCTTCATTTATTCACTCTAATTTAAGGTTTCGTGTGCCAATAATCCATTTTAACGTTTTTAGAAGGTCTCTTTCTATAAGTCTATAATATATAACTAATCTATTGTTGTATGTAAAGTAAATAAGGTTTTTAAAATGTTTAAGAAGCTTCATTTAAAATTAAATTAAAATGCAGAGCCCTCCAAGACTTGTGACTAGGACCCAGGCAGTGTGAGTGCCATTGAATATCAGTTTGCGTGCCACCTTTTGCATGCGTGCCATAGGTTGCCTACACCTGCTCTATAACCTAGCAATAACACAGTTATAAGTACTGGCCAAATACTCACAACAGGATCAGGATCAGGAGATATCTTCCCATCGTGGTACCCAATTAATTATGTCTTCTTTATTTCTATTATCTCAGACCAATCCTTAAACATGATAACACTGGTATTTCAAGGATTGCCACAAGTTTAACACAAATGACTATTCTTTCTCATACTTTTTTGGTCACATGTTTTGGGCCTATCTTTCATGCTAACATCCAACTCAACTGAAAACTATATTTTACTGATGTCTAATGTGGGCCTATGCTCCTATGGTAATCAAAGGTCAACAGAGGGCAGTGTGATAAATCTGCAGTCAGTGAATTGGCTGCCCTTCTCCCTCCTGTTCTGCACAGAATAGGACAGCAAGATGGGGAAGGTTCTAGACTGCTGGGAGGCTGATTGATGAGTGAGTCCCAGAGGCGGCCATGTGGGAGGCCCTGGCAGGAGAGTGACATTGAAGGCAGTTTGCTGAATGGGACCCAACAACATTGTAGCATATCTGACTTAGGGCTTGGAGTGCCTAGTGAATTTTCTGTGAGCTTATGGTGCACAAAGCATACTACTTGACACTTGCCAGGGGCTGGTGTACACAATATGGGATCAACAATTAAAAGATGAAGAATGGCGAGAGAGGGATATAACCAAATATACTAATTTTTTTTCAGTACAAAGATTATTAAACAGCATCATGTGTTATTTCTTAGAAAAATTATCTATCGGGAAACATAACTGTAATACTCATTCACCTTAGATTTTTGAAGATGTAGGTACTTAGAGGATTAGAGTCCTGATGAAGCTGTACCCAAAAGACTGGTCAGTCTAACTGCAAAGATCGTAAGATGTTCCTGCAATTCTTTTTATGACCTTGCTGATTTATTGAAAACTCATATACATGATTACAAAAATTTGTAGATCTCTTTGCAGATTAATGGGAGATAAGGCATAATGGCCTGATTTTAATTCACTGACTTCTTCCAAAGCATGCAGCTTTCTGTGCATCTTATTGCTAAACCAGTTCAGAGGGAAACTCCCATTGAACTTAGTAGAAAATGATAAATTACGTCGTGACAAGATATACAGCATGGAAGGACCAGCATGGCAGGAATTAAGTAATTATGTTTTGGACTGCAGTGGCCCTACTCCTCCATTCCTGCAAATCATGCCAGGACTTGAGGAGGAGTTAAAAGGAGGAAACTTCACTCAGACAGGACAACCTTGGGAAGGGAACAAACTGTGGAGCTTCCAGAGAGAGATCAGACAGCCAACAGAGCCCCTGTCCTCACATAAAGGAGAACACAGACCCCCTGGACTAAGGAGAAAGAAACTGAGACTTATCCTGGACACTGGAGTGGAATGTGATACTTCCAAGGACCTCTGAAATAAGAGTGGCCAATATCCTCATTGAAACCACCTATAGGTTTTCTTTCTTTTCCTTTGTGCTTTAATTTAACCTCATTTGCTGACTGGACTGTTTTGTTCATTTCATCTGGGACCAAAAGGCCTCGGCTGGACGGTTGAGCACCAGCCCTGCTAGACTGGAATTGGGGAGCAATTGTATCTGCATGCTGGTGCTTCCCATGTAGTTCCTGAAGGGGGCACTCTGCCAAGGACCCGTCTATGACATATATTATTTAGAAACATCCTGTAGGACTTAATAGAAAATTATATACTTGCTATAGTTCTACAGGATGATTTAAAATTTAGCAGGAAATAGGTTTTACGGTAACTTCTATAGAACCCTATTGGTTTCATACTGGTGTATTTCTTTAGCACTTTTCCATAAAGGAAAAATTTAAAGGATTCAGAGGATGTACCTTGATGGGCACCCAAAAGTTAATCTACTTATCCATAACTAATCTAAACTGTCTGACTCTCCTGCCTACCAAATTGGGCAGGATATCTTGTAAGAATAGACTCTCTCAAGAGACCTTTGTATACTTCATCCTGTCCCTCACCCTTTATCTGTTTATTGGAGCAGATACAGTGTCTTCCTATATGACGATACCATACTTAGCACATTATGGATGCTGTCAAGAAACCCCTTTGAATGGTGGAGATCCTTGCTGAATCAAGCACTTAATTTTTTACAGTCACAATGGCACGCAGTGTAAGAGGATAGTGGGTAAACAATTTTATTAGAAAGATAATATATTATACTTAGTGCATTTCAAAAGTCAAAGTTTCTTTAAGGACTTTAGTTATGAGAATTCCTGTTTAACAGTGTTGCTCTAAAAAACTCTGGCTTTTATTTAAAAAGAAGTGAGAAAGAAACATACAAAATATTGTGATGGGGAAGGCCAGATGGCTACAATAAAGTACTGAGAAACAGGTATGTTAGCCCCAGGCTAAACAAAGACCCTAGGACCCTGGTAACCAAACGGCAGTTGCTCCAGGTTAATCGAGGCACCTGGGACCAATTAAGATCTTTCTAGAAGGCAGTGGAGATAGCTACTTTAATTAGAACGCCTGCAGCCAATCAAGGCAGGCTAATCAGGGCACCTGGGTTTAAAAAGGAGCTCACTCCAGTCAGGCAGGAAGGAGCCAGAGGAGAGGAAGTCCGTGTGAAGAGTGAGAGCAAGAGGCGCAAGAAGCTGAGACTGAGAGGGTGTGCTACTGGAGGATTAAGGAATTATCAGACAATCAAGCATTATCAGATACCAGGAGGAAGGTCCTGTGGTGAGGATAAAAAAGATGTTTGAAGGAGGCCATGGGGAAGCAGCCCAGGGAGTTGTAGCTGTCATGCAGCTGTTACAGGAGGCACTATAGACAGCTGCAATCCACAGGGCCCTGGGCTGGAACCCGGGGTAGAGGGCGGGCCTGGGTTCCCCCCAAACCTCGCAACTCCCGATCAGAGACAGGAGGAGTTGACCCAGACTGTGGGTTCCACCAGAGGGGAAGATCACTGAGGTGAGCAAATCTGCCAATAAGCGCAGGACCCACCAAGGTAGAGGAGGAACTTTGTCACAATATGTAAGGATTTCAGTTAAGCAACAGCAATTCTTCAGTTAGGGATGCTCCCAGTATGACTTTATAGTTACTTTACAGCACATTTTAAATCTGATATGAACAGTTCCCATGGCTGATGACGTATTCCTTTATCTTACGAGCAAATCCTAATGGGACTACCTTAACCTGTGACTGCCAGAAGCCAAGAGGGGAAGACATGGATGAATACCTCCAACTGCTCTGTCTGTACACACCCCTGAAGCTCTGGTACTGGCCACTGTCAGAGACAAGATATTGGGCTAGATGGACTATTGGTCTTATGATCTTAATATGCATGGGAAACTCCCATTAACACTGATGTGTGAATTACATATGAATATCAAGTGGAGAATAATGCTTTCTCTTTTAAAACTGTTTGGTATGATAGTTCTGTTAGTGTTAGGATGGTCTTTCTGTGCAGAAGGTGGGATGAGATGCCTTTGCAGCACTGCCCTTACTGTTTCTTGTATAACATGATGAATACTATGAAAGGACTCCAGATTTCTAAATGAAACTGGCTCTTCATTATGGAAACTATTTACAGAGATGCTGCAACTGCAGATAGCATTCCGGTTATGTGCTCACAAGACTGACTCCCTGATCCTTCCTCCAAATTCTTCCCTTCTGCAATCTGTATTCTTCCCTCCAAATTTCATGTAGGTTGCTACTGTGATGCTACAATCTATATTCTTCATAGAAATATTATTATATGACTATAGCATAACTAGCAAAAATAAGGCGTATTTTATGCAAGATGGGACATATGAGATATCATTGGAAAGGTTATGATTTACTGAATATGATTATCCTATTTGTATGCATTTATCTTTTCTGTATCTGAAGTTAGGCATATTGACCATCTATCAATTATTAAAGTGTTTGCACCTGGGGACTGCCCACCAGACAGTAGGCAATCGGCCTGGATGGGCCATTAGGAAGGAAAATAGGACTTTGAAGATGTTAATCTCCCTTCTTCCTGAGAAGTTTCCTGGGATCCTGCTCTTACACTGCAGAGTCAGGTGATCATGTCACCTGGTACTGGACACCATCCTGGACTTGTAGTGTTTTTCCACTAAGAGGGACTGGGGGGTCAAATTGGGAAACACAGGATTCCTACCATATGCAAATCCTATTTAAAGCTGGGGAGTGAGATAATCTCGGTTCATTCTTCCTTAACTCCCCACCTAGGATAACTGTTGAAAAAATCTAAGGAACAAAGACAAAGGGGAAGAGGGTGAGTACCGAACCCGGGCTAGGAATTGTCTGTCCAGTGAATGGTATACCTAAAGTTTTAAGCTGCAAGCAAGAGCTACCTGACCACAAAGAAATTCTGTAACCTGCTTAAAACAACGTTTAGGGTGAGGAATTACCATTTGTAGCCAGTGTCTTTAGTGTATTAAGCTTAGTTTGCCTGTTTGTTTTATTTGCTCAGTAATCTGCTTTGATCTGTTTGCTTTCCCTTGTAATCACTTAAAATCTATCCTTTGTAGTTAATAAACTTGTTTTGTTTTATAAAACCCAGTTTGTGCAATTCATAACCGGGGGTGTGGGGGGGGGAGCTATGCATATCTTTCTCCACATTGAGGGAGGGGGCGGATTTCAATGAACTTTTAAATCTGCTGGGACTGCTGCTCAGTCATCTTTAAACAAAATCTCATCTTGCACACATGCAGCTAATCATTCTTTTGGTAGTAGGGGGTAACCACCTGTGGCATTTGCTCCTTGCAATGTGGCCAGTCCTGGAGTATGAACTGTTTTACTGCCTGTAGCACCTCATCATGCTGGGTGTTGCAGAGGGCAAGCCTTAGGTTTGTCTGGAATTAACTCTAGGAAAGGAGAAATATGGGTGGGCCTTGGACTGGGCAGATGGACATCATGCCTAGCCCCACAGATCTTCATGGGAGAAGGTTTTTCACAAAGCACACCCCAGGACTCCTGGCAGTGTGGCCATGGCATGTTCCTGGTAGTGCAGGTTCACTAGAGCCATGTTGCTAAGAATTAGGGAGGGTGCAGTGGGGCAGAAGCATGCCAGACACCAGAGCACTTGCAGAGGCACAGGACTTCAAAGCACATGCCCTGCCCTGCTGCATATCCCTTGGAAAGCAATGGGTTATGGTGGATAGCCTGCTGCTTGCCCCACAAGGGAGGTTAAACTCCACCCCTGGTATGTCTCACAATGGAACAATGTAGGGAAACTCCGTAAGGAAGAACTTTACAGAGATTTCTTCTCCAGAGTTCACCTTCTGGGGGTTCTTCTTCAGGAAAAACGGAAACATTTTGCTATATCTTAAATCTCTTTTACAAACTCAAGTGACTTTTGAATTACAAGAAAAACCCATTTTCTTGACCTCACCATTAAGGAAAACAAACTCATGTAAGGTTGAGACTGTTTGTCTGAAGTGTGCAAAATATAGTGAGCCAAATAGGCCACATTTTAAAGAAGCTACACCAGTTTACACCAGCTGAAGGTTTGGCCCACTATTTTATGAGGGGAGAAATTGTGATTATCACCTGGTGACTTGTGAGGAAAATCATGATTTTAAATAAAGACATGGAAGCAAGATGTACAGTACCTCCCTCTATGGTTCGTTTTATATATTGTTGTACTTTGAATGCAGTGAATAACAAATTTAAATGTTCCCTTTGAAGAATGATTGCTTATGCCAGATGTCCGAATTACCATTTATTCCAAGTTACTTTGAATTCAAGAGTTGATTTATCATTCCCAATTGTTATCTTGATGAGTCAAGGATATTGGGAGCATCAAAAGAATAATTTGCTCACCTTAATTAGGAGTTTGGATTAGTGTATATGCAAACACTCCTTTGTTAAAGGTTCTGCTGTTGTCAGGAGGAATAAAAAGGGAAGATGCTTGATATGGAGTCATAAGGTGTTTCACCCTAATATCTTGCACTGACATTATTTATCTACTTTGATTTCTTTAAAAAAACAAAAACGAAAAGGGTCTTCCCTAGGATAGAGGCACATCTGACAATTTAAAATACATATAATTCTTATTAATTACAGATCCAATAATTTCACTTACCCCCTCTAGGAAAAAATGACCAAGCTGAAAATAAACACAAATCCATACTGGCAGCACAGTTGTCCCTTCCCCAAAAGATTAGACAGATCGATGAGCTTTATAGTGTGTTCAGATGTCAAGAGACCAAGTCAGAGAGGGATGAAAGAGAAAGCCAGTCCGATTATTTGACTGAATGTTTTTCTGTCAGAAAGTGATTTGTTGAAATCTTTTCCGGGACTGTATCAGTTTTACTGGATTGTCCAGTGGACCTAGGCAAGTTTTCTGAAAGCTCTCCTGCTTGACAGGATGCCTCTGAGCTGTGACCCTGGAAGCCCTATGAGCACTAGGGCTCTTGGGGTTTCCACACTTCCTGCTATGCAGCTAGGAGCCTGGCAGCACAGGCTCAAGCTGGAACTGTCAGGGTTTACAGGCTCCAGGCTGCTGCATAGCCCACCAGGTGGGCAGCCAGAGCTCTGGGAAACTTGGGGAGTCTCATCAATTTTTTGTTTGAAAAAGTCTAAATGGAATGTCACTTCAATTTTTCAAAACCAAAAAAATTGGCAACTGCCCCACCCACATCCCCATTCTGCAGGAAACTTAAAAATCACAAGATTTTGTTCCAATGAGCAACTTTTTGTGGTTGAAAGTTTGGAATTTTCCATGGAACGGATATTCTGTGTTCTGGCCAGCCCTAATAAGAGATCCAAAGTTCAGAGAACTCCCTGCCAGCACCTCCCTTGCTTATTAAACTGAGACACTCTGCTCAAGTGTCTCAGCTGATGTCAATTACAGCAAGATAGCCCAGGGAGAGAGGCCTTTGATTTTACTTCTTGAGTAGTTTTGGTCTCTGTTTAATCATAAAGTATTTCAACAATTTGTATAAACATGTTGTTACAACTCTAAGCAGAGTATAAATGCAGAGTATCATTTTGAAAATAATAAAAAAAAAATCTAGAGGATGCCACTTTCTCATGTTTACCTGTTACCTATGTAATCTTGATTCCCCATTAAAGTGACTTATAATGGTTAAAATTACAAAACAATCACTACTAATCTTTGTAGCTTTGACAAAAAAAATCACCTTTGGAGCAGACAATTTCCATGGCTGGAAATTTTCACTATATTTTGAGTGGAGAAAAAAGTCAGCTGGAATACTCTCAAATTAAAAAAAACAACAAAAACACAACCAAAAAAAGCCACTTTTTACTGTATAAAAAAGGCTAGGATAATTAGCATGCTTTCTGTACTAGTTACAGCAAAAATGCCCATGTGTTAAAATCTTGCGTGCAAAGAGTACTTTGCTAGATTAGCGGTTTACTCTATAACAAATGTACCTGTATGTCCTAGAACTTCACAGAGATAAAATTTGTTTATATTTTTGCCTCTTTCTCTTTCTTTTCTTTTCAATTGCTTTTTTCCTCCTGAAGACCCCACACATACACAAGTGAAACTGGCAAGTGAGTTAAGGGAATGCTCCTACATCCCTACTACAATCAAAATGACCTTTGAAATCAATGGGAATTGGGGATGTCATGGAATACAGAGCCATGACCTAAACCTACAGTTCCACAGCATTAAGACTGGGAAGTTATAATAAAAAGACCTAATTCAGACTGGTGCAGATTGTGCCAATAGTTAGATTTGTGTATATGAAAGGAGAATCAGCCCTCAAAATATCAGCATATGCAAAAATTAAGGTTTCTTCTTTCATCTTAACTCTGATTTTTTGGCACTTGCTTATTTAAACTGGTCATGCAATGAGAAGTCTAGGATAAAACATCTTTAGTCAATATTTGAAACTATGAATGTACATAATCATACTATTTATTGTTCAGTGATATATTAAAGCTACATTTAAAGCAATAGACAGTAAGCAACTAGGACTCTCCATAAACTGGTGTATGTAAATTGGTTACTTTTTATACATGCCATCCTCCTTCGAACTACATATAGAAGTAATTAAAGGATACGAAGTCTTTTTACACACTAGATACTCTTACATAATTGTTAATTTGTATTGTGTCTGATATAAGACATGATTCTATTCTTGGTTGTTTTTTTCCTCTAAACAATAAGACAATGACACTGGTTAACATTTAAAATATATTTATCTGATGTGTCTCATTATTATTCTTCAGCATAAATCTACAGGATGATTCATAACTTTTTTTATTGTACACACAGATTTTTAAAATCACTTTCAAACAAATTGGGCAATAGTCTTTTATTTTTTGTTCATCTCCAAAGAATTCTGCCATTAAGTGTTCACATCTCAGTACCTTCAGCCAGTCTTTGGTGTCCACCTGAGTGGATTAACAAAATAAACACAGATGACAGTGGATTCATTCTAGCTCTTCTTTATTGGAAGGGAGCCATTTATAGACTTTTCTTTGGTACTCACTCTCACTAGAACTCTGCTAACTTTATTTCCCTACAACTCAGTCATGCCATTTGATAATCCAGCAAGATTATTTATCAATGATTCAGTTGTTAAGAATGCATGCATCAGATCAGTGCACTTCATAGTCAGAGATTTGAATGGTGATTTGAATATAAACATATGTTGTATTACTGTTTTAACTGTATAGTTAATACTATCAAATTCTTCTAATCATCAGGGAGAACCTCTTGCTTCTGAGGCTCTCACTGGGAAAAAAAAATGAAGTTATATCCAACCCACTGAAGAATAATGGGAGTTCACCAAGAACAGATGATATCATGTGCTCCTCTGAGGATCAGCATCAGACACTCTTCTGTAACATGAATACTCTTTTGTGATTGTTGCACTAACAATATGCATATAATATAACTTGTATGCCTTGAGTTGTGTATTGTTTCATATTCAATCAACTGTAATTGAGTGTGGGGTCATTGTGATTGAGATTTTTGTCAGATGCTATTTATGGGTATGATCCTTCTTCACTTTACTGTGGTAGTGATTTTTGTAATTGAATATATCAAATAGCATTTCCAACAGTATGTTGAATATCATTCTAGAGCTGACAGGCATGAACAGTAAAACTGTTGCTGTCCTTTCAGCAGTAGATGTGACACAGAGTTGTGGAATTGAGTTGATCAGTGTCCTACCTGAGTGACCTACCTGAAGGAGGTTTACTATGTCTAGATTGCTTTTCTATTTATCTTCCATACTCCTATTGATGGTCTACTTGCTTCAGCTGATAACTGGCAGCTGCCTCAAATTCTGTGTGAAGCAGGAAACATATTTTTTCACATTTAAGTCTATTACTGTGGTTACAAGCAGTGTGCTGTGTTCTGTACCTCCAAGAACTGTAAAAACGTGTTTGTGCAGATTCTGGAATAACCATTTCCTGTTCCTTATATAGAACACTGACCTAAATAAAATCACTCCCACAGTTTACTTTTCATGTGAATTTGATGACATAAGATGAAATCGATCTTGTTTGACAATAATTTTTGAGTAATTTCCCCTTCTGTGTGGTTTTATTTATTTTATTCTAAAACAGGACAATATTTACCTACAGCGTCACGATTCAGACCCATTCATGTGTCAGACACTACTTTCTGGTACCAAATACCATGGCATAAAACAAAAATAAAATGTTGCTTTCTTTTTTTACTTAAAATAGGATTTGTTTAGAGATTTCACTAGTATTCAAATTCTGGCTCATCAGTGTAATCTATACAGTCAGCAATAAAAATGCACAAAAAAGTTCACTGTGGGCCTGACTTCTCCTGCGTTTACCTGTTCTGAGAAATTTATTCTACAGGGATCCCTGTTACTTGTTTTAGGATCTTTTAATCCCAAACGTACATTCATTTAGTCTTGATGCACCTACAAGACATCTTTCTCAAGTATGATCAATGATTCCTCGCTAAATTGAAAATGATGGGACTATTAATCTATACTTAGGTTTGGAAGGATTATAATTTTATTTGTAAATGTAGATTTCACCAAGCACCAACCAACAAAATATTTTCATTGATGTGTCTCAAAATTTACAGATAATCAAAGTAAGAAAAATGCTCCTTGGGAACAAAGGATATTTAAACATTCTGACATATGATTTTTGACAATTTGTGATTTAAAGGTTATAAAGCTTCAACTTTTTAAAATCTCAGTGTCTATTGTCAATAACTAGTGATCGTCTGACCCTTCCCATAATTTTCCACAACTGTGAAAATGTAAAGAGATAACAATTTAAAACAGTGCTTAAAAATAAACATTGATATTATCTGATAATTAGATATTAAAATGAATTTGGCCAGTCTAATACACAAACACACACACTGAGTGGAGGCACCAATTGCAGCTCTATATTTAAAGCTGAGTTTTGAACCTAACCAAGAGGTTGAATTACAGCTATATATATGAAACATAGTGTCTCCTCTTCAGAATTACAGCAATGGACTGAACTAAATACCAAATAATATGGCAGTGCAAATACAGTGACTTAAGTACATTTTTTAGTTGTAACTGAGGGTGGAATTTGGCTCTAACACTTTGGCTCCTAGGCCACTGTATACCTGGATAACCCAGGGCATGAGATCTTTCAGTATATCAATTGCTCAGAACACCTTTAACATAACTGTCTGTGTCAAGTGATGCCTACCACCCAACTCAGTGGCATTTCTCTGTCTATAACATAACATTTGAAGACTGTGTCCAGCCAATTCCAAACTTGAAAGCAATATTCTGGGCATCAATGGGAAGAACTCCTCTTGATCTATGTGACAATCAGAAAACCAAAACATTGTAAAAGCCTGACTTCCATACAGTGCTCATTTCATGCTGTAGACAAAGTGACATTGTGACATCAGTGGTAACTAAACTAAGGCTAGGCCTACACTGGAAAGGGGGAGAGTCAACTTAAGATACACAACTTCAGCTACGTGAATAGCGTAGCTGAAGTCGGCATATCTTAGGTTGATTTACTTGGCTGTGAAGATGGCGGTGAGCCAACCACTGCCACTCCCCCGTTGACTCCGCTTCTGCCTCTTGCCACAGTGGAATTCCAGAGTCGACGGCAGAGCGATCGGGGATCGAATTTATGGCGTCTACATTAGACATGATAAATCGATCCCCAATAGATTGATCACTACCTGCCAATCCAGTGGGTAGTGTAGACATACTCTAAGTAGCACTTTCAGCCTCCAATTGATTTGCATACTTCAATCCTATTGGTTGTTGAAATGAGACAGCAAATGAAACTGAAGTGCAGCACAGAGATGCTTTGACAGAATTAGGGATGTTTGTTGGATTTCAAGCCTGGAGTGGGTGGCTACTTCAGATCTGGAGTTATAATGGCTGAGTAGGAGTGATACTGAAGATTTGCATTTAACTTCGCCCAGTGAAAGCTGCTTTAGTTAATCTAAACGATGTTCATTTGGTGTTACAAGCAGAGAGATTCCTCTGCCTGGAGCACCAAATGGGCACTTTTAAGAAGAAGCTGCTGATAAAAGAACAAAGAGAGGAGGAGTTGCTTTGATGACATCACAATAAAAATTTAGATTTACTGGCAGTGTCCTGAAAAATTGCTACATGTACAAAAGTAGAGACTGCATTCCAGCTCCTCCCAGTTTGACTTACATAACCAATGAAGTATGCAATCCTTTAGTAAATAAAGTGTCTCATATGAATGTGTGTGTATATATATATATATATATATATATATATATCTTTCCACCATGATAAATTTGCTTTATAAACTATGTGACAGGTGTAAATCTAGGGTAACTGAGATAAGGGTATATGCTTCTGAATAATGCAGGCAAGAATTACAAACCACCATAAATGCACCTAATCGAGCATTAAAGAGCAGGCCCAGTCCCTCTGCATAGAGACATGTAGAACACAGCATTACAGTTTAGGAGTGGAAGCAAAGAATGTTGTAGTCAAATGAAACTGCAGGATGAATTTAACTAAACAATATAGATTGACCTAGCATGAGATTTAACTAGGCCCTTGGGATTAATTATCATAATACTTATGTAATGCTTCTGCCAGGTGGAGTTGGCAGCAACAAGGGCCAGGTTCTAGGGGATCCTCTTAATAATACAATGATTTAACTGGATAGCAGGAAACCTCACTGCCAGTACAATCTCTGCATTTCCTTTTGTTTCACTTCTGGTCCCTACACCAGGTCTAAGGCATAGCCCTTAGAGCTGCTTGTCAATGAATTACCTCTGGTAATCACTGAACAGAATCTGTGACTCTCAGTTGAGTCTAATCAGATCTGTCTTTAAACACCAGTAAGGGGACAGTCAAATGGTCTTTAGGCACCATTCACACTCCCCTCCCATCTCCACCAGGCTTTGGCATACCTACTTCCTGCTTAGTGGATGAGGTTCAGTTTAGAATGATCCCCTCAATCAGGGTAGGCTAAGTACAGTTCTGCTGCCCTTTACTCATACAGTATGCAAAACAACATTGCATTCGCCCTGCAGTCAATACTAAAGTGATCTGTAAGCCAACATTACACAAAAGTGATTATTTTGGTAAAGGAGTGTCATCATGCTGTACACCTAAGAAGAATAGGTGTGCCTATGCAAACACAGTCTGCTCCTGAAGTATTTTCCTCAGCTCATCACTAGATGTTAGGGGAAAGTTCATTCAGTCCCTGCTTATACTTACAAAAAAAATCACAGTACCTTAATCCCCATAAGTGGTGAGGACCTTAGGTTTTTTTCTCCTGTGAAAACTGACATTTCCAATGTTTTCCATCATAACATTCAGTGTCAGATTCCTGCAGCAACCGCTTAGACTCAGAAGGAAGATGCTTAACAGTCAACCTCCTCATGTCCTTATCATGCTATTGTACATAGATGTAACAAATAATACAATGAAACAGATGCTTCTACGGAATGGCAGTTAGAAGTTACACTGTATTCTTTCTGAAAATCACAAGGAACAGAATACAGTTTATTCTTTCAAGTGTACCAACACAAACAAAAAGTCCCATGCAACAATACTTTAAAACAGTGTTTTTCAACTAATGGGCTGCAGATCCCAGAGGCTGTGGGGGTGTTAAATTATAATTAACAATCCAAAACAAAGAAACTCTTTTCTCCTGTCCATAGGCCAACCTCTCCCTGTTCACCCTTACGATCTGAGGTCAAATAGTTTCTGCCAGCCTCTTGAAACCCATACAAATTATACAGGTTTATAATTGATACTTCGCTCCAAATCTAAAACTGTTAGAAGCATTTTTTTTTCCAGACAGGAAAAACACAAATGCTAGAGGAAATAAAACAGGGGAAATGAATTTTTTATAATTAATGACTTTGCTTTTTCTTTATTCCATTATCCAGTTCAATTCCATTAAATCTAACTGCACAGCACGGCATGCCAGGTCAGTGCTTCACTGGAAAAGATTATGTGTCTTATGTTTTATAGGAGCTGGCTCTGGTTCTACACTGCCTATGACTTCATTAAGGGAATACAGTGTGCTTGGGCAGTTTTTCTATGGAAAACAGCTGACACTGCGTGTTATGCCACCTGTGCAGTGTAGCTGGAAACAGGGTGGCTCCTTTACGAAAGGTATAGTGCCAGCTTCTGCCCTTATGTACATAATTGCAATCCCATTGACATCAGTGGGGTGGCATGCTTGTAACTGAGATAATTGGCTCACATGTAAGTTTCTTTCCTCTCATTCCCACCAATCATTGCTTATTTTTTTCTGTTCATTGTGTTCTTCTGGATTGGCATTTCTTCCTAGTTTTTTTTTTACTGTTTTTAGAGTGTATTTCCAATTCTCCTCCTCCCCCAAGCTCCACACACCCAGTCACCTTAGCAGCACCAGGAATATTGGCTATTGTCATAAATAGACTCTGAGGTACTCAGCCTGTTCCAGAAAGAAAAGCAAATATCACATGACTAAAAGTAACTCTTTATATAAGGTACACTTACTTAGACTTAGAATCTAGAGGTAATCCATTTTTTCCCACTCTTGTCTGTCCAGAATTAGGTGTTTGACTCCATCATAAGTCATGTCCATGACAACAGCATCCTTTTCAATCACCTTGCAATAAGTCATTCTTTGTCCTCTACACCTTCTTTTCCCACCATGTGGCATCTGCCTTGGGGTAGCCATCTCTTTCTGATTGTTGGGTTCACAGACTGCTGACCCACAAAGATATTTCTTAAATAAAGCTGGTGAAATGCATCATCTTCCTGTTATGGACTTCAACTATCTGCCACATTTCTGAGGTATGGTGTTGGGAAGACAATAGTGTTGTTTAATCTCATTTTAGAGTATAGATGTATCTTCTTACTTTTCCAGATGTTTGACAAACAGGAAAATGCTTCAATGGCTTTTCTGATCCTGGCTTTCACTTTGTGAGCTGGCCATTAGCAGACATTGTACTTCAAAGATAAAATCATCAACTCTTTCGTACTCTTCTCTATCAATCTCACATCTGCCACTGTTGACAGCATTCTCTCATATCTCCATGATCTTACTCTTCTGGATAGTGATGCAAAATTCCACTTTAGCAGCTTCTGCTTGTATGCTTACTGTTGATCTCTGATTACTCTCGCCCCTCGCTCCATCGAAATGGTCACAAGGTGCCTGTTATCTACCAGGTAATGAGCACTGGGATAGGGTGGAGGCTCGATCACTGGATGTCCTCGGGAGGGGTGACAAGTGTCCCCGAAGGTAGCGATGAGGATAACGCAAACAATGAGTCGTGGGGTTAAAACTGAGGGTTTATTGAATGGGTCACAGGTGCGGATAAGGAACAACTTCATACTAGTTACAACTTGGGCCTACAATACAATACTAGAACAAATAATAAAAATACTGCAATCACAAACAGAACCTGACCCTGGTACCTCTCCAGGTCCCAGTAGTTATTCAGGTCCTTCCAAGGGTTAGTAAAGGTGCTATTGGTGATATTATTAAGCATAAATGCAATTACACTTCTAAGTAAAAAAAATGCAGTAAGACAGTTAAAGATTGCTGTGAGACTCTGGCCAATCCCCCGTGAGTTCAAGGTTTCCTGGTTAGTGGGTTTCCCCTCGCAGGAGCTTTGGGGCGGCTAGAATCGGCTTTCGTCTCCGGCTTACAACAGACGATTACAGGGTCAGTTAGTTAGCAGAATTAGCAGCTAGGCATACTTACACACACAAACCACAAAAGTTTCATCACCACCGGCAGACGGGTAGGCTTCTGAGAACACGGAGCCGAGGGAGACCTCGAGTTGATCAGGCTCGGTTACGGGTACGGGTTTCTGCATTTCTCCCTGCCCACCGGTGGCACGGTGGGCCATTTATAAGGGTCATGACGTGTTCAGCTTTTTGGCCAGGTTTCTCCTAATTAGGAGATTTACAGATGCCTCGTTACCACCCTCATGGGGGCGGGGGGCTGTCAGGAACTGGCTGACCACAAAATTTGCCTAGCCTCAACGGTTACTTTCGGGGAAATGCTTCTTGTTTGAGAGTACATGTATGCTCGTTTCCTGAACATGGAGGCCAGGGCAAAACCTGCCTAGGGCTGTGGCACTAACATGGGCACTAACACTTACAAAGAGTCTTTTCGTTCCACCCAAGCTGGTAACCAGTATGACTATCTGCAAAATCTAGGTCTCGCAGCTTATATTTTGCCCAAACAATACTAAAGTCTTCAGCCATGGCTCTTCTCATCACAAAGTTAATGACAATGAAGAAAAGAAGTGGGGATAGCATGCAACCATGCCTTACAGCAGTGACAATCTTAAACCATTCCAGGTTTCCACTCTCTGTCCTGAAGCAGCATACAGTCTCATCACATAACGCTTTTATCAAATTAACGATCTTTGCCTGAATTCCATGATGTCTCAGGATTTTCCAGAAGACTTCCTTACATAACAGCAGTGCCTGAATCTGGAATGAGGACCCATTGTGTTAGGTATTGTACACATGATTAAATAGTCCCGACCCAGAAGAACTTGCAATCTAAGGACACAATACAAAGCAGTGGATAGTAACAAAGAAATAAAAGGAAAATGGAGATGGGAGGATGAGGGTACAATAAAAGGTCACATCTTTCAGGTTTCTAGTGTACATATTGTGACAAGATGGCCGATGTAGTATGATGGGTCCTGCGCTTTTCTTGATGGGGGGCTAAGATGCCACCCCTTGCCCCTGCTCTTGAGGCACCGAGGGCCCCACTAGTGGCCCAGGAAGGTGGTAAAGGGGGGAAGCAGGGGAAGGGCTTGGGTTTGCTCCTCATTCTGAGTCCTAGCCCCTCTCAACCTCTGTGGGTCCTTACCCACTTCCCCCTTGGGTGGAGTACCTTCAGTCCTTAGACGCTGGGGCAGGGAGTCTCCCTCCTCTGCTGGGGCAGGGTCTCCCTTACTCCAGTTTTCTGATCTTTCAAGTCTCACAGCACACCTCCAAGCTCCAGTCCTCTCTCCTTCCTCCTTCTTTCCTGACTGCCTGAAACTGGGGGTTTTATTAGGTTGCTAACAGGGCCTTAATTGACTACAGGTGCTCCAATTAACTTGTAGCAACCCTCCCTAGTCTTCAGGGAATCACACTTTAATTAGCTAGGGCTTATATACTTCCTCTCTACCACTCTCCCCCTGCTCCCTGGCCCTCCTGTATCACAATATCTTGTGCTTAATGATATTAATACCAGTTGTAAAATAAATCTAAATGTTTTCCAGAAACCCACTCATTTAAAAAAAAATCTCCCCCTTTCTCACTCACCAGCCACAAAATAGAATATCTACCCATCCTCAACCATGGTATATTTCCTATTCCTTTACCTTTACTCCATTTATACATGTGTAGGGAGGTTCGACCGGGGCTCGTCCCGCTCCAGGGCAGCAGGGAGCCAGACTGCCTCACTATGTGGGTCAGGTGTGTTGGGGAATTAGCTTGGCTGTGTGGCAAACAGTCAGTAGCTCAGGCCCTCGGGCAGGGCGGAGCAAACAGTTCAATAGTACCAAGCCCAGGCCCTGGGTGAGGGCGGGCCAACAAACAGTCAGTAGCATAGACTCATAGACTCACAGACTTAAGGTCAGAAGGGACCATTATGATAATCTAGTCAGACCTCCTGCACAATGCAGGCCACAGAATCTCACCCATCCACTTATATAACAACCCCCTAACCTATGTCTGAGTTACTGAAATCCTCAGATTGTGGTTTGAAGACCTCAAGCTGCAGAGAATCCTCCAGCAAGTGACCTAGGCTGCAAAGGAAGGCGAAAAACTTCCAGGGCCTCTGCTAATCTGCCCTGGAGGAAAATTCCTTCCCGACCTCAAATATGGCAATCAGTTAAACCCTGAGCATGTGGGCAAGACTCACCAGCCAGCACCCAGAAAAGAATTCTCTGTAGTACATCACAGACCACTGGGCATACTTACCGGCTGATAATCAAAGATCAATTGCCAAATTAATTTCCAAAATTAGGCTATCCCATCATACCATCCCCTCCATAAACTTATCAAGCATAGTCTTAAAGCCAGATATGTCTTTTGTCTCCACTACTCCCCTTGGAAGGCTGTTCCAGAACTTCACTCCTCTGATGGTTAGAACCCTTCATCTAATTTCAAGTCTAAACTTCCTAGTATCCAGTTTATATCCATTTGTTCTTGTGTCCACATTAGTACTAAGCTTAAATAATTCCTCTCCCTCCCTAATATTTATCCCTCTGATATATTTATAAAGAGCAATCATATCCCCCCTCAGCCTTCTTTTGGTTTGGCTAAACAAGCCAAGCTCTTTGTGTCTCCTTTCATATGACAGGTTTTCCATTCCTCGGATCATCCTAGTAGACCTTTTCTGTACCTGTTCCAGTTTGAATTCATCCTTCTTAAACATGGGAGACCAGAACTGCACACAGTATTTCAGATGAGGTCTCACCAGTGCCTTGCATAACAGCACTAACACCTCCTTTTCTCTGCTGGAAATACCTCGCCTGATGCATCCTAAAACCGCATTAGCTTTTTTAATGGCCATATCACATTGACAGCTCATAGTCATCCTATGATCAACCAATACTCCGAGGTCCTTCCCCTCCTCTGTTACTTCCAACTGATGTGTCCCCAATTTATAACTAAAATTCTTGTTATTAATCCCTAAACCGCCTTGCTACAGCCCCCCCCACTTAAGTCTGGCTCCTGCTCGTCGGGGCCAGACTCTTCCATACCTCCCAGGCGGGACAGGAAATCAGCATTAGCGTGGTCCTTGCCTGCCCTATGGTGAACCGTAAAGGCATAGGGCTGGTGTGCCAGGTACCACCGCTGTATTCTCATATTATTGTCTTTCATGAAGCAGGGCACAGTCAGTAACTAGGGTGAACGGGGCTCCAAGAAGGTAGTAACGGTAGGACATCACAAGCCCATTTCACTGCCAGAGCCTCCTTCTCCACCACCGTGTAGTTCTTCTCCCGCGGAAACAATTTCTGGCTGATATGTAAGACCAGATGGTCTTCCCCATCTATCTCTTGGGACAGGATGGTGCCCAGTCCTACCTCTAAGGCATTGTCTGGAGGATGAAGTCCTGGTTGAAACTTGGGCTGTAGAGGACTGGTTCACGGCAGAGACTCTTTTTGAGTTCCTGAAAAGCATCTTCGCATTCTGGAGTCCAAACCACATGTCGAGGGCTGTCCTTGGTTAAAAGGCTGGTCAGAGCAGTGACAGATGCAAAATGAGGAATTAAACACCGATAATAGCAGGCAAGGCCCAAGATCTGTCGCACCTAACAATTTGTGGTGGGAAGCGGGCAGGCCGCCAGGGCCTGGACTTTTCCCACAAGGGGCTTCATTTGTCTGTTCCCTATGGTGTAGCCAAGATAAGTAGTCTCTTGCCATCCAAAAGGCCATTTTTTTGGGTGGGCAACCCTGTGGCCTGCAGGGATCTCAGGACTGCCGCTACCCATACCAAATGATCCTCCCAGTGGCAGCTGTAGATGACCACATTGTCCAGTCCTCTGCAGCCCAAGTTTCAACCAGGACTTCATCCTCCAGACGATGCATAGTCTCGATGGGGGTGGAGGACACGGTCCATCAGCCGCTGAAACGTGGCTAGGGCCCCATGAAGGCTGAAGGGCATCCGGGTGAATTGGTATAGACCTGTTGGGGACCTGAAGGGCATCTGGGTGAATTGGTATACCCTGTTGGTATAGACCTGTTGGCAAACACGGTCTTCTCCCTCGAAGTGGGGTCAAGGGAGATCTGCCAGTAGCCCTTGCTGAGGTCAAGTGTGGTGAGGAAACGCACTTCCCCTAACCGGCAAGCAGCTCATCTACGTGCAGCATAGGATATGCATCAAATTTGGAAATGGTGTTGATGCGTCAGAAGTCAAAGCAGAAGAGCTGTGTCCCATTAGGCTTGGGTACTAGCACTATCAGACTGCGCCATTCACTCTGTGAGGGTTCAATTATGCCTAGCTCTAGCATGGCTTGTACCTCTTCCTCAATGATCTGCCGCATGCGGTCTGGCAAGGGCCTGGTAATTTCTCAGATCACTACCCCAGGTTCTGTCTGAATGGTACGATAAACCAGGGTTGTGTAACCCAGTTGGCCGGTGAAGGTTCGCGGGAATGCCTGCAGAAGGCACTGAGCTTGCTTGCATTGTTTGTCCTTGGGGGTCTCTGCAAGCTGGGGCCCCCTGGTGTCTTGGGTTAGGGTGGCATGGGGGCCCAGTTCTGGCTCCAGAGGGTAAGGGTTAATTAATAAGCCCTTGCACTCCCGCCAGGGCTTCAGGAGGTTGACATGGTACCGCTGGGTTTTCTTACTCGGTCCGGTTGGTTAACCTCATAGGTGATGGTTCCCACCTTCCAGACCACCTCGTAAGGGCCCTGCCAAAGGGCCAGTAGCTTGGACTTGCTCGAGGGCAGGAGAAGCAGGACCGGTCCCCAGGTTTAAAGTTGCAGCTCTGCATGTCCCAGTTATAGGTTCGTTCCTGAGCCTCCTGGGTGACTCTTAAGTTTTCCTGTGCAAGTGCCCTGGCCTGAGTGAGGCATTCCTGGAGCTGGAGGACATACTTCAAGAGGCTCCGGGTTGGTGATGGAGCTTGTTCCCAGTTTTCGCGCATCAGGTCAAGCAACCCCCGTGGGCGGTGGCCATACAACAACTCAAAAGGGGAAAACTTCATAGAGGCTGGGACACCTCCCGGATCGCCAGAACCAGTAGCTGGTCCCATTGGTGTAGTTCTTCTGGGGGGAAATTGCGCAGCATGTCTTTTAGAGTACAGTCAAACCATTCAACCAAACCATCGGTTTGTGGATAGTAGATAGAGGTGCGCAACTACTTGATCCCCAGGAGTCTACACACCTGCCACAGCAGTTGGGAGGTAAAGTTGGTGCCCTGGTCTGTGAGGATCTCCCAGGGCAGGCCTACAAGAGCAAAGACCTTCACGAGCTCGCCCGCAATGGTTTGGGTGGTGATGCTACACAGCAGTACTGACTCTGGGAAATGTATAGCATAATCTACTAGGACCAACACATACTGAAATCCCATGGTGCTTTTCAGGAGGGGCTCCACCAGGTCCATGGCCATGCATTAGAAGGGTGTTTCGACTACGGACATGGGAACGATAGGTGTCCACAGGGGTGCTGCTAGCTGGCACTCTGGGCAGGAGTTACAATAGCTCCTTACTTCCTGATGTATGCCGGGCCAGAAGAAGCATGTCAGTCTCCAGGCTAAAGTCTTCTCGTGGCCCAAGAGCCCAGCAGCAGGGATGTCATGGGTGAGTTTCATTACTGCCCACCAGTGACAACAAGGCACGAGTAGTTGGCTCTGGGGTTCTCCAGTGCACGGGTCCCATTCTACCCAATAGAGCCAGTCTAGTCGCAGTTTGAAGTGTGGCCACTGCTTTGCCCAGTGCGGGTCAATTACGGCCCCATGACCATGGCTAGTTGCTCATAAGTGTGACTGAGGGTGGGATCTGCCCTTTGGTCACAACAAAAGTCAGTATGAAGCAGGGGTTCAGCAGCAGCTTCTGGAGGGGAGTCCTCTGGCTCTCCTTCTGGTCCGTTGAGGTCTGGTGCCTTGTCCCACTCTGACTGGATCTCAGGGAGACTCCCTTCCAGTACTGGGGTAGTTTTAGGCCTCTCGTTGGCACTGGAGCAGAGGACTTCTGGGAAGCCTGGCCAGTCCCACCCCAGGATCATCGGGCAGACAAGCCGAGCAGCCAGGCTGACCACCTAACACAGCCTTTATTTATATACAATTTTTTCCCTACAAGATGGTTAGTAGGGTTTGAACCAAGGGTCTAAAGATCCTCAGCATAAATTTACTCCACTTAAACTAAAGGAGAAACCAGTAGCAGAGCTAGGCTGTTATTCTCTGTGTCAACTAATCCATAGAGAGCAACACAACACATGCTTTGCCAATGGTTATATAACTATAACTATACCAAATGACCAGAGGATAGCTAATGTGACACCAATATTTTTAAAAGGCTCAAAAGGCAATCCTGGCAATTACAGGCCATCAAGCCCAACTTCAATACTAGGCAAACTATTGGAAACTAGAACAGAATTATCAGATACATAGATGAACATGATATGTTGATGAAGCGTCAATAAGGTTTTTGCAAAGGAAAATCATGCCTCTCCAACCTATTAGAATTCTTTGAGGACATGGTGGTCAAGGGTGATCCAGTGGATATAGTGTATATGCAAGATAAGGCATGTGAGATATAATTGGAAAGATTATTATTTACTGAATATAATTATCCTACTTGTATGCATGTATCATTTCTGCATCTCAGGTAAGGAATATTGACTATGTATCTGTACTACAAATTGTGTTTACACATGGGGAATGCTCACTAGACAGAATGCAATCAGTCTAGATGGCTAGCTGGAAACAAATCAATGGACCATTAGGGAGAACAATAGGTCTTAGAAGATGCTAATCTCCCACTGGGGAAGCTTTCCTGAGAACGCTACAAACAGCCTCTGAGTTATGGCTGCAGGGACATGTGACCAAGTCACCTGGTACTGGACTCCATAATAATATTAGTGTTCTTCCCCTGACTGGGGGTGGGAATCAAACTGGGAGACAAAGGATTTCACACATATGCAAAGCCTGTTTAAGGCAGGGGAATGACATCATAATGGCTCATTTTTCACTAACTCCCCACCTAAGAAAGAAGGCTGCTGGAAACACCCAAGAAGCAAAAGAACTGAGCTGGGGGAAAGAGCTGAGCCCAAGCTAGAGAGTGTCCGGCCTGTGAAAGGAACATCTGGAGTTTTAAGCTGCAAGCAAGTCTCTGCAATCTGCCTAAAACATCAGTTAGGGTGAGAATTAGGCACTTGTAACCAATTTCTTTAGTATATTAATCTTAGATTATGTTTTATTTGCTGGGTAATATGCTTTGATCTATTTGCTATTCCTTATAATCGTGTAAAATCTATCTTTTGTAGTTAATAAACTTGTTTTTGTTTTACCTAAAACCCAGTGTGTAGAATTCATAACTAGGGGGTAAAAGCTGTTGCATCTCTCTCTCCACATTGAGGAAGAGGGTGAATTTCATGAGTTTATGCTGTACAGTTCTCTGTGCAGCACAAGACAGTATAATTTTGGGTGTGCACTCCAGAGTGGGGTGTGCACTTGAGTACTGGGCAGTTCTCTAGCTGACCTCAGCATCTGTTTATAAAGCTGCAGATGGGTGTGTCCCTTACCTGTATGTGTGCTGGTGAACTGAAGTCTAAAGCCTGAAGGAGGGCTTGGCCAGCTTGCCTCAGCAGTAGAGTGAAAGGGCCCAGGCTGGTGGGTCAGGTAGGCTCAGTGGTACGCCAGTTCCAAGTGGCACCCCGGGGGAACCCATCACAGTATACTTGGACTTTCAGAAAGCCTTTGAGAATGTCCCCAAAGGCTCTTAAGCAAAGTAAACAGTCATGGGATAAGAGGAAATGTCCTCCCAAGAATCAATAACTGCTTAAAAGACAGAAAACAAGGGAAGATATAAATGGTCAGTTTTCAGAATGGAGAGAAGTAAATAGCAGTGTCCTGCAGGGATCTGTACTGGAATCAGCACTGTTCAACATATTCATACATGATCTGGAAAAAGGAGTAAACAGTGAGGTGGCAAAGTCTGCAGATGATACAAAATTACTCTAGATAAGGCCAAAGCAAACCGCAAAAAGTTACAAAGGGATCTCACAAAACTGGGTGACTGCAACAAGATGGCAGATAAAATTCAGTGTTGATACATGCAAAGTAATGATATTGGAAATCCTAAGCTCAACTATACAGACAAAATGATAGGGTCTAAATAAGCTATTACCACTCAAGAAGGAGATCTTGGAGTAATTGTGAATAGTTCTCTGAAAGCATCTGCTCAATGGGCAGCGGCAGTCAAAAAACTAACAATGTTAGGAACCATTGGGAATGCGATAAAAAATGAGACAGTAAATATCATGCCACTAGACAAATGGATGGAATGTCCACAATACTGATGTAGTTTTGGTCACTCCATCTCAAAAAAGATATATTAATAATGGAAAAGGTACAGAAAAAGGCAACAAAAATGATGAGGGATATGGAACAGTTTCTATATGAGAGATTTAAAAGACGGGGTCTTTTCATCTTGGAAAAGACTAAGGGAGGGATATGATAGAGGTCTACAAAATCATGAATGGTGTGGAGAAAGTGATTATGGAAGTGCTATTTACCCCTTCAAATAACACAGGAACCAGGGGTCATCCAATTAAATCAATAGGCAGCAGGTTTAAAACAAACATAAGAAAGTACTTCTTCACAAAACATACAGTCAACCTGTGGAATTCGTTGCCAGGGATGTTGTGAAGGCCAGAATTATAACTGGGTTCAAAAAAGAATTAGATAAGTTTATGGAGGATAGGTCCACCAATGGCTATTAGCTAAGATGGTCAAGGATACAAACGCATGCTCTGGGTGTCCCTAAGCCTCTGACTGCAAGATGCTGGGAATGGAGAAAAGGGGATGAATCACTTCATAATTGCCCTGTTCTGTTAATTCCTTTGATGCATCTGGCATTGGCCACTGTTGGAAGACAGGATACTGAGCTAGATGGACCATTAGTCTGACCAAGTATGGCCATTCTTATGTTCTTATTTGTACGACAGCTGTGAAATGGTGGGTATGATCTTTGGTTCTGTTCCTGGCTCTGGGAGCAGAGTGTGGTCTAGTGGTTTAGAAGCAGAATAACTAAGCTCATCATTTTGGCACATTTATTTTGAAAGGTTGAGTGGAAGGGACTTGAGGCTAAAATGTTAGAGACCTGGGTTCTCTTCCTAGCTGTGTTAAGATTCAGGTCTACCAGACCTTGTATAACCTCTGTTTTCTTATATATAAAATGGGGGAATGATAGTTTCTGCCTCCAGAGCTGAAGATACGATGTCAATAATAAGACCTGTGAGCTTTAAGAAATATCACCAGTATTCAGTTGTTGAGACCAAACCTTCTGGCTCCCAGCCCAGTGCAAATTTCCCCAGTATAAAGGACATTTGGAATTTATCTTTTAGTTTAAAATTACAATAAAAATATATTAAGATTGCAAAGTCTTACACAAAATTAGGAAATGCTAGAATCAAGATTGCACAGGGAACCTTAATTTGGCCCTCTTGTGCATCTGTATTATGATGCAGTCTTTGAATACATGATCACGTATTATTTTTTCCATGATACCCATGTCTTAAGGATGGAATCTTCAGAAAATTTAGCTGCCACTCTAACAAACATCTACTGAACATGTGTGAACTTGAGATTTTTTTAGTCAAGTTTATAACTTGGCCAGATTTGCGCTGATTTCCACAATGATGGCACAAGGCACCTCATTATCAAAAAGGGCACCACACTGCCAAATTTCGAAGTCCTGGCCCAAAGTATGCAGATGGTAAAATTCTTCAAGGAAAAGGTCATCAGAATTTATTTTTAGCATGGATAAAATAATGAATTTTTCTGTAACCTCATTCTCAGAAACAGCTGACCCATTTTAGCTTCCAAACTCTCCAAAATACTTCAGCCTGATGCAAACACCAGGCATGGAAAATTTCAGCCCTAAAGGTTATAGTGCTGCAAAGATATGAGCAGCTGAAAACTAAATCATGTACTGGGAAGTGTCAGGCGTGTAATAATAAGTGCTGGGAGAGTCTGACACTTTGCCTGCCAAAAGCATGAGTGTCATGTGAAAGGTGTCACACTTGAAAGGTCTTGATGGGCCAAGCGCCCTTGTCCTCTCCTTCTCCACCTTAAAAAAACCAAACCAAACCACATCATACAATTATTTGATCCAGGCTTCCTGGAGGGCTGGGGGTCTCAGGTTATCCTGTAGAGCAGAGGAGGGTAAACTATGGGGGTAGGAATAGCTCAGTGGTTTGAGCATTGGCCCACTAACCCCAACATTATAAGCTCAATCCTTGAGAGGGCCACTTAGGGATCTAGGGCAAAATCAGTCTTTGGTCCTGCTAGTGAAGGCGGGGGGCTGGACTGAATGACCTTTTGGGGTCCCTTCCAGCTCTATGAGATAGGTATATCTCCATATATATATATATATATATATATATATATATATATATATATATATATATATATATTTAAATCAGCGGGCAAGTTCCTGCTGGGGCAATAGGGTGGGGGCTGCAAGAAGCAGGTCAGCCCCACTCTGGCACTCCAGCTGGGATGCCAGGTTGGGGACAACACCACGCAGCTCCTATAAGCAGCGGCATGGTCCCGTTCTGAGGGTTGGGGCCACTCCACACATAGAAGCTGGAGAAGGGACATGCCACTGCTTCCAGGAGCTGCTTGAGATAAGCACCGCTTGGACCCTGCACTCCTGAGCCTCTCTCTATGCCCCAGCCCTCATCCCCCTCCCGCTCTCTAAACCCCTCAATCCCAGCATGGACCACCCTTCTGCACCCCAAACCTCTCATCCCCAGAGCCTGCACCCCCAGCCAGAATCTACAACCCTTCCCGCACTCCTGCCCCAGGCCTGATCCCACTCCGCATCCCTCAGTCCCAGCCCAGAACACACTCCTACACCCCAAACTCCTCATCCCCAGCCCCACCCCAGAGCCTAAAACCCCAACAAGAGCCCTCACCCACTCCTGCACCCCATGTGAGCATTCATGGCCCTCTATACAATTTCTATTCCCTGATGTGGCCCTCAAGACAAGAAGTTTGCCCATTCCTGTTCTGTATGTGTGTGTGGGGGCAGGGGTGGGAGCTCTTACCCATGTAGAGGAGTGCATAGGTCAATTGATCTTGGATGCCTTGTTGGGTTTGGGAATCTAGGAAATTGAGGAGGCTGCCGCCAACTACTACCCTTCTGGCCCAACACCCGCTCCTCTCCCACTACTGCCCCTCTGGTCTGACACCCGCTCCCATCCCCACTACTGTCCCTCTGGTCTGACACCTGCTTCCTTCCCACTACTGCCCCCCTGGTCTGACACCTGCTTCCTTCCAGCTAGTGCCCCTCTGATCTGACACCTGCTCCTGTCCCACTACTGCCCCTCTGGTCTGACACCCACTCCCAGCCCCACTACTGCCCTCTGGTCTGAAACCTGCTCCCATCCCACTACTGCCCCTCTGCTCTGACACCCGCTCCCGTCCCACTACTGCCCCTCTGGTCTGACACCTGCTCCCCTCCAGCTAGTGCCCCTCTGGTCTGACATTCACTCCCATCCCACTATTGCCCCTCTGGTCTGACACCCGCTCCCATCTCACTACTGCCCCTCTGGTCTGACACCCACTCCCAGCCCCACTACTGCCCCTCTGGTCTGACATTCACTCCCATCCCACTACTGCCCCTCTGGTCTGACACCCGCTCCCATCTCACTACTGCCCCTCTGGTCTGACACCCACTCCCAGCCCCACCACTGCCCCTCTGGTCTGACACCTGCTCCGGTCCCACTACTGCCCCTCTGGTCTGACACCCACTCCCAGCCCCACCATTGCCCCTCTGGTCTGACACCTGCTCCGGTCCCACTACTGCCCCTCTGGTCTGACACTCGCTCCCCCCCCCTTCTCGGTCTCCTCGGCGCCCCCCAATCAGGCAGGGCCAGGAGCCCGGTTGGGTAGCCCAGGAGGCGGCTCCGGCAGCAGCCTCCGCCCAGCCACCTGGCTGCTGCTATAGTCGCCGCAGCGGCTGCTCCTTTGTCACCATTCCCCAGGAAACCGGCGCCTTGTCCCGCGGGCCGCGAGCGGCAGCAGGTCCGGGAGCAGCAAGGGCAGCCGCTTGCCCAGACAAACACAAGGCTCCCTCCTCCGGCTGCTGCTGCTGCTGCTGCTGGGGACACGTCATGGGGAATAAATAAATAAATAAATCCACTCACCCAGTGGCAGTGAGAGGAGCCGGCGGCGGCGGCGGGATTAGATCCAGCCCACCCAGCCCAAGCTAGAGACCAGGTAACGTAACCGACCCCTCAGGAGGGAGGAGAAGGAGGAGGCCGCTTATCGTGGCCCCTGCCCGGGAGGGCCCGGGGAGCGAAGGGGGCTGGCACCAGGGTTAGTGTTCGTGCCCGTTATGTGTACCAGCTGCTGCCCCCCGAGTGTGGGTAGCGGGCAGGCAGCGCGCTGCGCAGGGGTCGCTCTCAGACACACACTCGATCTGCTGCTGCCGCCGTGGGAGCGTGTGCGGGATGCAGGTGGTCCAGTGGTCTGAGTTGCTGACACACACCCCGCACGAACGGCGGCTTCCATTGGCTTGTGTGCGAGGAGAGGATGCCCCAGCAGGCTCGCTCATTGCCACTGACACACACCCCGCACATGAGCTGCTGCCCTTGGGTTGTGCGCAAAGGGCAGGTACCCCAGCACAGCCTTAGTCACTGACACCCTCCCCCCACACACACACCCAATTGCGGCTGCCCTTGGGCTGTGGGCAAGGGGCGGGTATCCCAGCACTGCCTTAGTGATATATATATATATATATACACACACACACACACACACACACACACACACACACGGACATCACCACAATTGCTGTTGCCCTTGGGTTGGGGGCAAGGGGCGGGTACCCTAGCACGTGACAGCCTCAATCTCACACACACACACACACACACACACACACACACACACACACACACACACGGCACTACAACAGCTGCTGCTGCTCGTAGATCGTTTGGGAGCTGCAGGTCCGCCCAGTGCACTAGAGCCTCATTCGTGGCCGCTGCCGCACGCGCACAAAGAGCGGCGGCCCTTGGCAGCCCCGCCCCCATCTCCTGAGCGGCGGAGAGAAGCGCGGAAGCCACCCCCGCTGCGCTGTCCCGCACCATGGCGCTCTGCAAGCGGGACTGCTCCAGCCTCGGGGGATGTTTCTCTGCCCACGAGGCCGGGGCCATTCCCGGGACTGCCGGTTACTGGGGTAGCTGGCCGCGGGGGGGTCCGCTGCTTGGCAGCGCTGCAGGGGAGAGGAGGGGAGCGCGCCTTTGTCGGTGCGCTGCAGCAGGAGGCGGCGGCAGCAGCATCCCCGAGGGCCTCCTTAGCCCTCTCATCCCACAGCCCGGCCCTTTTCTCCTCCCCCCGCGCTGGAGCTGCCCCGGGCTGGGCGTGTTGCTGGGCAGAGCACGGGCCAGCGCTGGGCTGGCGTCGCCCGTCCCGTTGTCAGCGCCCCTCAGCGACAGAGCCTCGGGGTGCAGCTGCCAGACCGGGCTGGGCCGAGGGCGGCTGCTGCTGCTCCCCCCAGCTCCCCGCGGTGGCCAACAGGAAACGGCGCGGAGGCGGCGAAAGGGAGCTGGAGAGGCATGGAGGCTGCGGACGGGAACTGCAGCCGCCTGGGAGGGGAGGTGGGATCGGCCGCCTGGCATCGCCCAGCTAGTTGGTTCAGGGGCAGCTGTGGCCGCGTGGAACGCAACCCTGCAGGGCCGAGTTCACTCAGCGTAAGCCTGGCAAGGGCTCCCCGGGGGTGGCTGTGCTGCCTCCCGCCCGGAGACGGCCCGACTCCAGCTCACACTGCACACAGGCACTTGCACACAGGGGAGCGCTCCAGAGGGAAACGTGGGAACTTTAAAAAAAAGACCCAATTAACTTCTCATTGTGAGAGGTGGGGCTGAAAGAACTAGAGATCCTGGCTCCGCAGTCCTCTGGCGGTCCTAGTATTTAGAAGGCACATTATCGCCTCAGTCTCTGTCCCAGGCACAATATCAACATAGGAGTGAGTCCCCCTGAGTTTTCACAGCTAAGGCAGAGACAGTTCAGACATGCAGAGTGCATCATGTGCCCATTGGTGAAGTAGGAATCTTACTGAGATAATTGTTGAAAGCCTGTGTGGTTAAAACATCTGAACAAACTGAGGTCACTGGCTTGTGAAGCCTTCCATATATGTTTCACTGGTCTCGATAGTAATTCTTTGCATTGCTGTAGCTCACGCTACTTATCAAATAGTAAAGCATAGGTGCATACAGCTTCCTTTGCAGGAGTGGGGCTGTAAACTCAACAGCACACCAGATAAGCCTAGCAACATACCAGCCCAGGTCTAAAGAGAGTTGAATCATATGAAGGTCATGCTTAAAGGCAAATATTTTGGACAGACAGAAAAAGTAGAAAGAAATTATAAGAGAGGGCCAATAAAGGAAGGAAAAATTGTTTATGTTTAAGTTAGTTATATTTGAGAATATTAATAAGATACATATTTTTTAAAAAAAGAGAACCTTCCCCCCTCCTTTAGTTCTAGATTGCATATTAAAGTTCTTTAATATTGAAGATTTATGATATTCTTTTTGATAAAGAATGCTGAATACATTCAGTTTCTCTAACCATTAAAATGAATTTATAAATTAACAGGGATAAAAACTAATAAGTATCAGTTTCATCAGAAGAGAGCAGAGGATGGCTTTTTTTATTAGACATTTCTCTTAAGTGTGTAATTTAGTATGGAGTAATAACTGTATGAGGAGTTAGTGATAGTTTATTTAATTTAGTATTGACCTTTTTTCTTAGTGATTTTATCTTATCTGTTTTCCACAATAAAAGCAATAGTTGTCAGGACTGCCCTCAGTGAGAAGTCATTTCCTTTATCATAAAAATGTTGCTCTACCAGAATACCCAGTATCTATGTTCGTTCCACTCATATTTATCATTCAAAATACACCTTTACATTTCTCCCTTCGGTTTTCTTATCATAGATTTCGGGGGTTACAGTTAGGCTAAAGAGGAAATGTAATCTTAAAAGAGGGATGACAAACATCAGAGGGTGAAAGGTAAAAGACAAAGTGGAAGGCTGGGTGAGTTTTACTTGCAGGATTTCCTAGACCTTAATCTTTTCAGGTTAGCTAATGTAGAATAGAAGATCAGTTTTTCAATAATATGCTTTTTAGTTGTTTTCAGCTTTATCTTATTTTATTGTGTAGGTAGCTACATTAGCTACTTGCATGCCATTGCAAGGTTGTGCTTATTGATGAATCATGAGTCATTCCATCACAGAGTTGTTCTTCAGCCCTTTGCTTTGCTATTTTGTAAAACATCGATCAGTTATGATGCTAATACTAATACCATTTTAATATGCATAAGAGAAAAAATAATGAACAAGTGAATAACATGAGTCTCAAACTTAATGCAATTTGAAAAAATAAAAGACATGTCTCTAGTTATACAATGTATATTTGTCCTAGAACTTGAAAATATATTGAGTTATAGGAATGCTATGTAAAAAGGAACTATAAAAATTACTAAGATCTAGATCTTGTAATTGGTCCATAGGGATGTTTGACTGCAATGGGGCTTTGTGCACACACAGCAATCCACCTATGTTAATCCAGTTTCAGGATCTCAACTACATCTGGGCAAAAATTTTATGCTGAATAGCTTTTTCATCAACAAATACATTTCCCGTGATCCAAAACTATTTGTAAAATTGAACTGAATTCAACAAAGAATTTCAACCAAGAAAAATTTTTTTTTATCAAAACATTGTTTCAGCTTCTTCATTTTGACACATTTCATTTTAAAATGACATTTTGAATTAAAAAATTGCCAGTTTTTTTAAATGACATAAAAGCATGAAAAACACCTGAAAACTGCTAAATCAAAATGAAAATCTGTTCAAAAATTGTGCTGAGTTGGCTAAAACATTTTGGTTGACTCAAAATGAATCAAACCCTCCCCCCAAAAAATTCTATTTAGAATCAACTTGAAATGTTTCAGTGCATTCAAAGTGAAATTGTTTAAAGTTCTTCAATAAAAAAATAAAAAAAGGAAAATAATTTTGGTGAATCAAACTAGATTTTTTTTTTGGTTGGGGGGGTGTTAGTCCCCAAACCAAAAAAAATCCATTCTATGCACAACTCTAATCCTTACCCTAAATTATCCTTGTGATTTAAAAAAGCGTTCTTCCAACTTGAAGCTTTCAGTCAGTTATAATGTTTAAAAAAATCTTGAAAATAGTATTTGGTAAAAAATAGGGCTGTCCAGTGATTAAAAAATCACGACTAATTGTGCGATTAAAAATTAATTGTGATTAATTGTATGATTAATTGCATCATTAAACAATAAGAGAATACTATTTTAAAATATTTTTGGATGTTTTCTACATTTTCAGAAATATTGATTTCAATTACAACACAGAATACAAAGTATACAGTGCTCACTTTATATTGATTTTTTATTACAAATGTTTGCACTGTAAAAAACAAAGGAAATTGTATTTTTAATTTCACCTAATACAAGTATTGTAGTTCAATCTCTTTATCATGAAAGTTGAACTTACAAATGTAAAATTATGTACAAAAAAACTGCATTCAAAAATAAAATAATGTAAAATTTTAGAGCCTCCAAGTCCACTCAGTCCTATTTCTTGTTCAGCCAGTCGCTCAGACAAACAAGTTCATTTACATTTGCAGGAAATAATGCTGCCCACTTCTTGTTTACAATATCACCTGGAAGCGAGAACAGGCATTCACATAGCACTGTTGTAGCTGTTGTGGCAAGATATTTATGTGCCTGATGGGCTAAAGATTCTTATGTCCCTTCATGCTTCAATCACCATTCCAGAGGACATGCATCCATGCTAATGACAGGTTCTGCTCGATAATGATCCAAAGCAGTGCAGACTGATGCATGTTCATTTAATCATCTGTGTCAGATGCCATCAGCAGAAGGTTGATTTTCTTTTTTGGTGGTTTGGGTTCTGCAGTTTCCCCGTCAGAGTGTTGCTTTTCTAAGACTTCTGAAAGCATACTCTACACCTCATCCCTCTCAGATTCTGGAAGGCACTTCATATTCTTAAACCTGAGGTTGAGTGTTGTAGCTATCTTTAGAAATCTCACATTGATATCTTTGTGTTTTGTCAAATCTGCAGTGAAAGTGTTCTAACTGTAATCTGTAACCTATCATTTAAATCCGTTTCTGTACCAAATAACTGGAGGACAGCTATTGTAACACCAATTTTAAAAAGGGTTCCAGAAGTGATCCTGGCAATTACAGGTCGCTAAGCCTGACTTCAGTACCAGGTAAACTGGGTTGAAACTATAGTAAAGAACAAAATTGTCAGACACATAGATGAACATAATTTGTTGGGGAAGAGTCAACATGCTTCTTGTAAAGAGAAATTATGTCTCACCAATCTGCTAGAATTCTTTGAGGGGGTCAACAAGCATGTGGACAAGGGGGATCCAGTGGACATAGTGTACTTAGATTTTCAGAAAGCTGTTGACACCAAAGGTTCTTAGCAAAGTAAGCAGTCATAGAATAAGAGGGAAGGTCCTCTCATGGATTGGTAACTAGTTAAAAGATAGGAAACAAAGAGTAGGAATAAATGTCAGTTTTCAGAATGGAGAGAGCTAAATAGTGGTGTCCCCCAGGGGTCTGTTCTGGGACCAGTCCCATTCAATCTATTCATAAATGAGTGTGGAAAAAGGGGTAAACAGTGAGGTGGCAAAATCTGCAGATGATTCAAAATTTCTCTAGATAGTTAAGTCCCAGGCAGACTACTAAGAGCTACAAAAGGATCAAAACTTGCATGTTCTCAAGTTTTACATTGTTTTGTTTTTGAGTGCAGTTGTGTAACAAAAAAAAATCTACATTTATAAGTTGCACTTTTATGAAAAAGAGATTGCACTACAATAGTTGTGTGAGGTGAATTGAAAAATACTATTTCTTTGGTTTATCTTTTTAACAGTGTAAATGTTTGTAATAAAAAATAACAAGATAAGGTGAGCAGTGAACACTTAGAATTTTGTATTGTAATTGAAATCAATATATTTGAAAATGTAGAAAAACATCTAAAATATTTATAATAAATTTCCATTGGTATTTTATTATTGGTTAACAGTGTGATTAAAACTGCGATTAATCGCAGTTAATTTTTAAAATTTGTTTTGAGTTAGTTGCTTGAGTTAACTGCAATTAATTGACAGCCCTAGTCTATAACATGCACCTCAGAAGATCTGATTTCATCTGCTAGGGGACTGTGATGTATACTTACTAGCTAATCCATTGCAATATTATAGCTACAGTTGTATGTCCATATTTATACGTTGCTCATTGTATCCTAAGAACATTTTAAAAATGGCAAATGTAGGGGCAGTATACATTGGTCTAGTAAATGGGGTGCTGGACTAAAAGTCAGAAGACCTGGGTTTTATCCCTGGCTGTGTTGATTCACTATGTGACTTTGGGCAAATCATTTAACCTTTCCATACTAGAGTTTCCTATCTACACAGTGGGGTGTATAATAGCTACTCACCTTTGTAAAGCACTTTGAGGTCATCAGATAAAAATAAAGATATGAGTGCTATCATTATTTACTATTACTGCTTATTATTATGGAGGAGTAGGCAAAGTGACTCTAAAAAGAACTGAAGTCTCTTAAGTGCCAACAAACAGTGCAGTCAACAGTGAACAATTATATCCTAGTTGGTTTGATTTCTCTTTCCTCATTCTTTCTGTGCTCCAGCATCAAGAATATCACTGAATTGCTCTCTTTTGACACTTTGAATATGTGAGTGTAGGATGAAGAGAAGGAAAGCAGAAAATAGAGTGTGGAGAGGGAAACAAAAAATGTAAAGGGGAGAGAAGAGAACAGATTGAGGGAAGACAGGATTGGAGGCGGTGAGAAACTAGCTCTCACAAAAGTGAGAGCAGATTAAGATAATACAAGAGAATGGGAGAGTTGTAGATAGAAAGAAAAAAGGATAATAAAAGTGATGGGTGATTTTAAAAAAAGGCTGTTATTAGAGGTATAATTTCAGGAAAAGGTCATATAACATACCCAGAACACACAATATATTATATTTTTAAACATTTTGAAAGCTTGAATCCACAAATACAATTTTTAAAAAAGAGACAAAAAAGAGGTTTAGAATTATTATTTTCACTCTCACCTCATTTCCAAGGAATCAGCCCTGGTTTTGTACAAACCATATAACTACGCATTTCCTGTGTGTTACTAGTTACTTAGGTTGCCTTGGAATATTACTACACTAGTAAATTATGATCAGTCATTCTATAATTATGCAATTCTATACTGTATTATAGAATTTATGTACTGTATTTGTAAGTAG
Organism: Gopherus evgoodei; assembly: GCF_007399415.2. NCBI lineage: Eukaryota > Metazoa > Chordata > Testudines > Testudinidae > Gopherus > Gopherus evgoodei. The sequence goes on along the minus strand of NC_044322.1, from coordinate 306,745,539 downwards.
TGTCCCAAAGGGGATGAACCCCATCCGTCAAGCTTCAAAGCACAGTTGTGTGCCACTTGAGCTGAAAGACTAACTCTAGAAACTGAACATACAGTACAGTTTAGACACATTACAAATTAGATATCCAAAGACTGGAGTCCAGTCTTGAAGCAGTGCATGTATTTTTATTATTCTTTTCTTTCTCTGACCCCCCACTGATGGACTACCATTGAATGTTTTCACATAAGTAGGTTTGTTTGTTTTAATGAAATATTTGAATAAGGAGAGGATAGTTGTGTTCTTCTCGTCTTACCTAAAAGGCATTGTAAGCAATCGTGGTGGAGTCTAGGGAATGCCACAAAGAGTCAGTGCAGTAGGTCTCCATTCTCTTTTTGCACAGAGCCATGCCCTGTTTGGGTGGTCTGTCCACAGTAGTCCAGAGAGGTTTGGGGCATGAAGAGGCTGGAGTAATCAGATCTACTGGCCACTGCCACACCCCAAATAGGATGCTATTAAAGTACACAGGATACAGTAATAGTGGTGGAATATTTCCAGTAGGTGGAAGGATACTCTTTGGTTCCTGTGGAACATCCCTGTGCGAAGTTAATGTAGTCAGGCTTTGTACATTGAAAAGGATTTGGGCCATGATGTACAAGGTAAGAGAGGTGTTCCGCACATAGGGGGCAGCATGGAGCAAGCATGAAGATGAGAAATAGAGGCTTGGGTGAAGGAAATAAAGAGTGAGTGGGAGTGTGATGGGATGTGTGTATGCCTTGTAGGACCCTGAAGAGGTTAAATCCCTTCAGTATGGGATGAGCAAAGAGATTCTCTGCCTTCTACTCCTCACAGTGACCATATCTGCTGTCAGACTTTGAAGGATGGTTCTTCAGCTGGGGCTCAGTAATAATACTAGTCCCATAAGAGTTAAGGGCTCCTGCAAGCAAGAAGGTGATTATTCTTCCAGTCTAAGCAGAGAGGACTGTGTTTTCTGGAGCCATGTGGCTGAGATTGTTGGTCTTTTAGTGATTGCCACTGCTACAGAGGAGAATTTGAATTGTTTAATTGATCCCTATTAGCTTCATTAACTGTGTGTATTTATTTCTGTCACCCCCCTGGGAAGGGGCCTCTTCATATTTGTTTTCCTGAAAGGATGGACCTGAATTGTTTAGCTGAATCCTACAGAGAAGCGAACATTTTTTGTATTTGGTTAAACTTTGGACCAAGGGTGACCCAAAACTGCTCCTTTGACCTAACATAAGGGAATCCCACTGCTTATTTCCTCAACTACTTTAACTGTTTATTTTGATGCTTCTGGGGAGAAAAACAGACTGTGTATTTTCCTGCCAAGAAATAGCCCCGAAGAACTGTTGCTTGACCTAAAGAGAGAGGGACTTGTTAAAATGTGTTTGTAATTTTGTTTCCTTCAAGGGAATGGTGATTCTTTGTTCCAGGTTAGTGTTGTTCCAAGTGTAGTATTGACATTTTCATTGGGAGTAAGCAGAAGTGATACGAGAAGAGAGAAGGGAAGGAACTAAATGGTACAGAGCCTTGAAAGTGAAGACAGGACATGTATTTTACATGGGTCTAAGGTGGATTTGCTTCTTACTTTGGGTCAATCCAGCATCACATTTATTGATTTTCTGACTTCTGCCACCCTGAAGGACATGGTCATAACCTTACTATGAGTCAGTAGCTCAAGCTGCCTAAAACCATTTTTCCACTGGGTGGCTTGGAAGAAACTGGCACACTCAAGAAATTAGGAGAAGCTGGGTCAGGAAGAAAAGGTGTTGGCCTGGGTGCATTCAGGCACATCATTAGGGCTTCTGTGGATTCCTGACACCAAAATAAAGCTGTCTTCTCCTGGTGGAACCTACAGCCAACTATAGTTCTCTGGGAGTGGGTGCTTTGCCAGTACAGCTTCCGTTGTAGGCACAATGGATAGAAATTGCACTCTACCTCTTCATAATAATGGAGTGAATAAGGCATCTGACTATAAACAAAGTCACTATTTCAATTTCCAAATATTCTGCAGCATCACTAGACATGTATATTTAAAACATATCAAAATGAAACCCTAGCTCTTAGTGTAGTGTCCATCTACACTTTTTTTTTTTTACTATCTACCTTAATCAAATCCAAACTTGTCTGGAAAAAATTGAGACTGCCGCCCACAACCACAAGGATGCTGAAGTGAATTTCAGAACAACACAGCCATTAACAGTCAAGGAGGTTGCCAGTAAAGACAGCGTTAACATCCCATCCAATCTCAAAATCTTAATTCATCTCCCTCTACCATCCACACATCACGGTGCCAGTCAAAGGAGGTTTTGAGTCCAACACCAGCAGTACCATCATCTAGTTCAGGGGTTCTCAACCTTTTTCTATCTGAGGCCCCCCCCCCTCAACAAGCTATACAAAGTCCAGGGCCCAGTGGGGGTGGGGGGTGGTCCTTGGGGCAGGGGCCTTGGGCATAGGGTGTTGGCTGCGCTCACAGTCCACCCCTACTCCTCCCATGCTCCACCCCACTCTGCCCCAGGTCCCACCCCCTCCATGCTGGGCCCCACCACCACACTCCTCCTCACCCCCTGGCCCACCGCTGGCTTGCTGCATCCCTTCTCACCCCCCCATAGACCTCCTCCTACCTGCCACTCACCTCCTCACTCCCCTGGCAGAACCCCCCATGCCCACCCTGAGAACCCCCGCCTGCTGCTGGCTTGCCGCTTGATTCCTCACCGCTGCCCATCCACCCGCCGCTGGCTCCCTCACCACTCGCCTCTTCAACACCCGCTGCCCACCACTGGCCTTTTCACCCCGCTCACCTACTCAACCCCTGTTGCTCACTGCTCGCCTCTTCACCCCACCCTGCTTGCCTACTCACCCCTCCTGTGCAGGTCCCTCTGGTTCCTAGCATCAGGGGCAGCTGACGGTTCTCCATGTGCTGTGCCATCCACAAGCGCGAGCTCTGTGGCTCCCATTGGCTGGGAAAAGTGCCAATGGGAGCTGCCGGAGCTGTGGAGTGGGGCTTGCAGGCGCTGGCAGTGCACAGAGAGCCCTCTGCTTCCTCCCCTCCCTCACAACCTGACCCAATCTGACCTGATCCTAAGAGCCAGAGGGACCTGCCGGGGGGCAAGGTGGGGAGTGCCAGCTGTGCTTACCTGGGGTGGCTCCTGGGAAGCATCCAACAGGTCCAGTTGGGTTGGGTTGGGTCGGGGGGCAGAGGGCTCTGTGCCCGCTGCTGGTGCCTGCAAGCCCCACCCCCGCAGCTCTGATTGGGCAGGAGGGAGCCTGTGCAGCACGCAGAGACCCCTTGCGCCTAGAGGCTGCCATACTTCAGGCTCCTGCTGGCAGGTGGGCACTGGGAGCCGCCCCAGGACTTGGGAGGAGGGATAGCTCAGTGATTTGAGCATTGGCCTGCTAAACCCAGGGTTGTGAGTTCAGTCTTTGAGGGGGACATTTAGGGATACGGGGCAAAAATCTGTTGGATGATTTCATTGGGAATTGGTCCTGCTTTGAGCAGGGGGTTGTACTAGATGATCTCCTGAGGTCCCTTCCAACCTGATAGTCTATGACTTAGGGTTACCATATGCTTGTATTTTCCCAGAAGTTTTTAGATATATTAAAATTCCTCCCAGATGTCCAGCTTTTTAGTTCTTAAATCGCCACGTCTGGGAAAATACGGATGTATGGTAACCCTAAAAAATTATAACTCAAAGGTGGGAGTCTTAGCTCAAAAAGTTTGAAAACAGCTTAGGGTGCAGGGAGGGGTACCTGGGGCTGTGTGCAGATGGGGGTAGCTGAGGGTTCAGAGAGGGTGGTAGCTAAGGGTTGTGTGCAGGCAAGGGGGGTAGCTGAACTTGCAGGGATCGGGTAGCTGGGGCTGTGTGCACACAGGGGGTGGCTGTGGGTTCAGGGACAAGGGTGGCTAGGGACTGTGCATGCAGGGGATAGATCTGGATGCACAAAGGTCATAGCTCAGTGTGTAGGGAGAGGGCATTAGGGGCTGTATGCTGGCAGGACTCCCCTGCAGTCCCTGTTCCTGAAGGGGTCTGCCAGCCACAGAACCAGTCTCCCCACCCAGGGGGCTCTTATGACTGCCTCTGCGGGAGCAAAGGGGGCTGGGAGCTGAGGAGCAGCTTCAACCTGGAGTGCCAGCAGAAGAAAAAGGAACACTGCTGCTGCCTGCTCCATGGCACCAACCAGAGCAGCAGCTGCCCCGCACTACCCGGCTCTGGCTTCCTGCCTTTGACCTGGCCAGGGGGCAGGGAAAGGAGATGGGGGGGGAGGTGTGGCGCTGCCCCTGGGACTGCCGTGATCTTGTTCTGCAGTTTCGGAGGTGGGAGACAATGCCCTCCATGTCCCCTGCTCTGCCCATGGGCTCAGGGTTTCTGCCCTACCAGGAGAACCAGAGCTTGGGGCTCCAGGATTCAGCCTCGCACCTCCCAGCTTCATCCCTGCGGGGGCTGCCGGGGATCGGGGTTCAGCCCAGGGAGTGGGGTTGGGGATCAGGGTTTCAGCCCCACGCTTCTCAGCTTTAGCCCCACAGGGGCGCTGGCGCTAGGGATCAGGGCTTCATAGAATCATAGAAGATTAGGTTTGGAAGAGACCTAGGAGACCATCTAGTCCAACTTCCTGCTCAAAGCAGGACCAACTAAATTATCCCAGCCAGGGCTTTGTCAAGCCAGGCTATAAAAACCTGTAAGGATGGAGATTCCACCACCTCCCTCGGTGAACCCCCGGGGATCAGGGCTTCAGTCTCATGCCTCCCAGTTTCAGCCCTGCGGGGGGCACCAAGCATTAGGGCTTCAGCCACAGGGCCCCACAGCCTCCTTGAAAGGGCTCGTGGACCCCGAGGGAGCCGCAGACCCCCAGTTGAGAACTGCTGATCTGTGGGCTATACTCTGGACTGTGTCACCCAGTAGCAAGAGTCAGTGGCTGCCTTAGCTTAGCAGCAGGATTCAGCAGCTGTGTCACCCAGTGGCCAGGGGAAGGGCCTGTTTCACCAAGTTCCAACCCAGGGCTCAAAGAAACAATAATTCAAATTGCACAGCATAGGAGATGGGCATCCCTACCTCTGCTGTCTGTTCTACTTCCTATCCCAGCTTTAGCTCATCTTCTGGTATCACTGGCCTGTCTGGAGGTCCCCCCTGGAGTTCTTTGGGGCCACTGTCTGAATGGTTTCCCTCTTTCTGTGGCAGTTTGGGATCCATGGCTGAAGGGTCTGCAGCAGCTTGACTGTGAGGCCTAGTCCCAGCTCTTGGAAGCCTCAGTGGTTCCTCTGCAGAAGGCTGCAGCACCCACCTTCTATCCTGTTTAGTCAGCCCAGCTTCAGGGCCAGTGCAACTATTTAGGTGACCTAGGCGGTCGCCTAGGGCACTGGGATTTGGGGGGCACCATTTTCTTTGGCAGCGGCCAGATCTTTGGCCGCCCCTGTCGCCGCCAGCATTTAGGCAGAGGGAACTAGGGCAGGGGAGTGTGGGCAGGGGCCGCCTGCAGCAAGTAAGGCGGGGAGGCGGCACCAGGGGAACTCCCTGTCTCAGCTCACCCTTGCCCCGCCTCCTTCCTAGCACGCAGTGGCTGCTTCACTTCTCCCGCCTCCCACACTTGCGGTGCCTAAGCTGATTGGCGCCGCAAGCCTGGGAGGTGCGAGAAGTGAAGCAGTGACAGCGTGCTTGGGGTGCTTGTGCTCGGAGCAGGGGTAAGCTGGGGCAGGGTGGGTGCCTCAGGACGAAGGTTGGGGGCTGGGGAGCTGCCGCGGGGGTGGGGGCGCCTCAGGGCAGGGGCATGCGGGGAGGCTAAAGGTGGAAGTTTCGCCTGGGGCACAAAACATCCTTGCACCAGCCCTGCCCAGCTTGAGCTGAGTTGCTCCATTTTGAACCCTCTCTCCATTGAGAGTGTGCCCAGCAGGACACTTCCTGTGTCCAGAGCAACTCTTTAACCCTCACCTCACCAGTATGGGGTTGGTACACTCTGTCACAGGGTCCAAACACGCTCATTGTCTCCTTGCCTCCATAGCAAACACTCTTTCTTTTCTAATATGCAGTCAAGTCCAGTGAACACATTCATGCTCAGAATCGTATTCAAATACAAAATCTGAACTTTGAGCTTGGAAAGATATTCACACACACATACACACACACTTATTTAAAGTGAAATGAAAGATCTTTGTTATAATGGTGGTGGTAAAAGAATCCAAAAAGGACTGAATAGACTAGAAAAGTTGTGGACACATATCAATAGCCTGAGTGTATGCTACTTTGCAAAAATTACACTGTTTAGAAAATAAGTTAGAAATGTCAAGTTTTATGGCTTCCCTTCTTAGTTGAGGCATTGACTTACATTCAGATAACAACCACACCTTTAACTCTGCCCTAATAGAGTTACAGCTGTGTAGTCATCTCAAAATGACTAAGAAAGTACAGTACTGTACAGTTTGTATTTGTTTAAATTTGGGCTCTAGGGAATCTGGATAACTTTAAGAAAAAAATTCGTTGATAGATGAAAAATTGAGAAGACAGAGAGAAGTAGAGCTGTAGTGGAGTAATCTGCCATGAAGTCTTGTGGTGATTAGGGCTTCACATTCAGTTGTACAGGAGTCTCTGTTTAACATAGACTTTGTGTGGTGCTGTGCTGTTAAGGCACTGGTTGCATGAGGACAGTTATAGTAGGGGGAGATGAGGCAGCCAGCATCTCAGGATAGGTGAGATTGTGAGACAAAAGTGAACAGAGGAACGTGGGTGACAGGAGTACCAGTGGCAGAGGCTGAAGTAGAGGTGGGGTTGATTCTGGGAATTTGTGGGGAAATGGTGGTACATTGTTGGTTGGGGGAGCAGAAACATTGGCAGCTGGTTTGGGTGCAGTCATGGGGTACCAAGGAATCAATTGCAGGGAGTCATGAGAAATCTCCTTAGAATGTGCACCCACTAATTCCCCTGCCTGCGGGCTTACCCGTCCCATGTGGTTGGCCAGTCTGGCTGGCTGGAGAATGTCAGAGTTATTGTCCAGCTGCTTCCCCATTTTTCCTGTTCCTTTGGGGGCACTGTGCAGATGAAGGAACTCTCTTTGCCTCTTCAGGACCCAGGTGCTGTAATTCTGTCTGGTTTTTTTATGAACCATAGAAGGTTCTTTATGCTGCTCCTTTGCACCCCCATGGAACACACCACAATGCATAAGTGCCAGGGCACACAACACTGGGAAATATGACATATTGTTTAATTTGCAGACTTGAATTTTCTTCATATGCAACACATTCAAACATGTTGTTGCTGAATGATGTCTCACCCCCTGTCAGATCTTGTTATTTGGTTCTGGCATCTCAGGCTATGTCTACACTACAGACTTACAGTGGCACAGCTGTATCGCTGCAGCTACCCTGCTGTAAGGTCTCCCGTGTAGCTACTGTATGCCAGTGGCTCTCCCATTGGCATAATCAGACCACCCCCAATGAGTGGCGGTAGCATTGTCAATGGGAGAACTCTCCTACTAACAGAGCACTGTCCACACCAGCGCATTTGTAGGTGAAATTTGTGTCAATCACACCCCTGACTGACAAAAGTTTTGCCAACAAAAGTGCTAGTGTAGACAAAGACTCTGTTGTTATCTAAGCCAACAAATCGTCAGTCCTAAATGTTCAAACTGGTAAAATAATTCATAATGAACATTTTATTGGATGAATGTTGTCTCTTTTTCTGAGAACGAATAAACAAAGGGATTCTTGAATTTGTTGTTAAAAATGTGTCTTCACCTAATAATTGTTGTACTGCGAGTCAGTTGTGAACAGTTCATTGTGAATAGTCCATGTAAATGCCATTACATAAGGCACTGGTTATTGTTCAAGGGTCTGATCGTTGCCCGCTTAAAAGACTTATATAGCAAGCAAACAGTGTGAATTTTGAATTGCATTTACATGTCTAAAATTTTAAATTTGCACTGTTGTTAGTTAACTAGACAAGTCAAAATTGGTAAACACAAAAGAGTACATAAACTTCAAGTTTCACGATTACTTGCATTAGTAAAGCTAGATGGCTACCATATTCATAGAAAGCAGGACCCAGCCTATATACACACTATCTATATACTTTCCATGACGTAGCTAAAATTAGCTGGACAGATATACGTATTGCAGACTTCCTGAGTTGCACATTTTACAAGCATAGCAAAACAAAATCCTGAACACAATGTACTGTGCTGCATGTGATTTTCAAAGGCTCATAACTCGGTCAAATTGAAATCAATTTTCTCTGTAGCACATGAGAATGCTATTCCTGTGCCAAATTTCAGCTTTCAAGACCATGCCAATGTGACTGTGTGTTTGTTTCAAAGAAAATCGTAAGAATATGTCCATTGCAGAAAACATTCACTCTCCTCTCACACTAACATGGCTATACTGAGTCTGCTCAAACTTAAAATAAATAAATAAATAAATAAATAAATATATCTTAATTTTCAGGCTTGTTTTCTGTTTTATCAGTCCAAAAGAAAATTGTGAGTGTTCAAAAGCAGGTAGTGAGAACATAAATTATTATACAGCATTAAGTATAGTGGTTGCTGCCACTCCTGCTATCATGTATTATGATGATTAGTGATCTTATTAGTGACACAGCTGGATTGTGGCAGAAGGATATGATATGGGAAAATAAGATGAAAGGAAATAATATGTCAGTTATGAGCACCATAGTCTGAAAATTAATAGTTTCTATGAATAAATTGTGAATTGTATGGAACAGATAGTAGTGAGAAGTGAACCTCATCTGGTTGGGAGGTTCAGCTGGATTTTTGGAAGTCTGAATATTTACTGGAAACTTATTTAAAGATTTCTTGTGATCTCCTGGACACCACCTCCACTTCGTTCTAGAGCGAGGGTTCTCACACAGGGGGTCAGGACCCCTCACGGGGTCATGAGGTCATTACATGGGGGGCGGTCACGAGCTGTCAACTGCCACTCCAAACCTCGCTTGCCTCCAGCATTTATAATGGTGTTAAATATATTAAAAAGGGTGTTTAATTTATTAGGGGAGCACACCCAGAGGCTTGCGATGTGAAAAGGGTCGCCAGTAAAAAAGTTTGAGACCCACTATTCTAGAGTCTCTGTCTGCCTCTCACTAATGACTTCTCTAACTGGCTGTCCCTCTCAGTACCCTCTCTTCCAGTGATTGACCTCCTCCTTCCTAGTCTTGTTTTTGGTGATCTTATCGTGAGGTTGCTCTCTTCCTTCAGAGGAGGCCTGCAGATCTTCCTTCAAGGGTGGTGCCTGCAGCTACTCCCTCGTTTCTCTCCCCCTGCTCCTCCTACCCGCCAGATAAAAAAAAAAAAAAAAAGACAGCAAGAAGAAATCCTGTGAAAGGAAGTGTAACCCTCTATTGAAGGCCACAGCAGTAGGGGATTATGTTTGCTGACACAGATATATAAGAAAAAGAACATACACAGAGATAAACAAAGTTGTTGAACTGTAATAGAGCATCTAGCAGGAACAATAGTCTGTTTCCTATTTCTGACCAAAAAAAAAAAAAAGGAAATAGACTATTGTTCCTGCTGTGTTAGAGTTCAACAACTTGCATTTACCACCCCTCTGTGTTTTGTGTTTACCACCTCTCTGCCCTCTTCCTTATGTACTTATGTCAGCAAACATAATCCCCTCCTGCTGTGGTGTTCAGTAGAGAATTGAACACCCTTCTACCAGGTCCTTTCTATTTCTTTAGTAACTGAGGCTTACCTATCAGTATTCCCCTTTATCCTCCAGTACACTTCATCCCTCCTAAAGGAACCTGGTCAGATACAAATTAAACTTTCAGACATAACAGAGATTAATTAAATGATTATATTTTCTCATTATTAAACGAGTGGTAAACAAGAGGAAAAAAAATTTCTTTATTTAAACAAACTCTTATATTGGGTTTGCACATACTAGTCCCATAACAAATTTCAGTGTTTTAGCAAGATAACCACCAGGCTTTGAAATGCTGATTGTAACTAATTGTTATTTTCAGATAGATTTAATGCATAGTGAGAATTGCTTCTTACCCTGTGAACTTTCAAAAAGTGCTCGGCAGAGCAAAATGGGAAGTTTTCTTATAAAATCTGTTTCAGACACTGGCGAAATTCACAAATCAAAGTAGTTGATGGTGTGAAACTTTGGAGGTATTAATATTCGTTGTACAGTGACTATTTAGGGCAAGTTAAGGTTTCAATTTATTTCTGTACCTGAGGCTACAGAATTTGTTTTCCATGTCATTTAGACATGCAATGTCAACTCTTTCAGCACTGAGTCATTCTTATTGTATGCTGAGTCAAACTGCACATAGAGGACTGCGGAAAACAATATTTTCACTGATCTTGTGACATTAAAAACCATTTAATCTTTTTTTTAATTTTTCTATTTTTCACAGAAAAATTGTGGTATTTTTTTCAATCAAAAAGGGAAATCCTTATGTGCAAAAATAATGAATGCATTTTTACATGGGCCTAAAGGGTGAAAAGTTGTAACTTGTTTTGGATAAATTTTTGCCCTTATGCATTCATTCATTTTGCCACATATCGTCAAAATGATTAGATTTCGCCCTTCTTCAAAAGTGAGAGCTTTTGGAAATAAAATAAAATAAAATAAATAAAAACCATGCAGCTCTAAAGCAAAATCTGTAGGATACATGTGGAAAGATATCTTTTTAATTAATGCAGCAGATAATAGTCGTTATTAACACATAGAATGTTCTAATTATTCTACAAAACCTAATGTGAAATTTTAGTATGTCTGTGAATTAATCTGACTACAGAAATCTGTGAAATATAAATCCATATTTATAGTTAATTGCTGGATAATTTTGTGTACATCAGAAAAAATTACATTTTTTGTAACATGGTTGTTGCAATATGAATATCTATTTCATGTTTTCAAGAGTATGCATGTGATATTTACCGCATAGTTAACTTTAGTGTTTGTTTGATCTGTCAACTGAAATAAGTAGTGATAATTTTCACTCATTGTACTTCTTAAGTGACATAAAAGACCCATGAGTTCTGCATGTGGAACTCCTATTAACATTATTAATAGACTGAAAACCCTAGTTCCCCCTAAATGTGGGTGTTCATGTTGGATTCTTGTCTGAATTTTTTCCACATATTTTTAAAACAATTGCTTTTCATGCAACATGAAGATTGATTTTCATAAATTATAAGATAAATGGTGACAATCAGAAAAATCCTCTGTAGTAGATGAAGAAGCTTTATGAGAGATCCTGGGTAGACTTGTATCAATATTAGGGAAGAACACCAGTTTTAATGCATAATTTTCCCTCTTATGCAATAGCATCCAGACAGAAGCATCATAACTTCATACATCTGAAGATGTAATTTGAGATGCCTGTTCCTTTGGCTATTGGTTGCTCAAAATAAACAATAAAAACATCAAGTGTGGTCATAAACCAATCAGGACTACAAAGAGTCTTTAAACGCTCAGTCTATCTGAAGTCCCTGTAAGTATCAAGACTAGATTATTAGCTGGGACAGCAGCCTCTTCCAGGTAATGTATCACTTTGTATTTTCTTTTACCTTTGCTTAATGATAAGATAGTTTCAAACTACTAGATAAATCCATGCAAGCTAAGCCAGTGTTATACAGAATATTGTGTAATGTGTGATGCTAAAGTATTATGATTATTTCTTTATATAATGCCACTGTAAAGACAAGTATGAAAACAAGGATCCTGTCCGAAAGAGTTATAACAAAAAATAGCATGGTTGAGTGGTGGCAGTCACACATCTTGTAATTTCCTTGTTCAGATACTTTTCTTTATATATTTTGTTAATACGTCTGTGAAGAGAAGCTGTTTATCAAAGATGAGTCTTGTGAAGAGGAACTAAAAAAAAGGGGGAAATAGCACTGCAGATATAGACAGGAAATGGGCTTCAGAATTAGTGGACATATGAAATAAGTTACAGAGGCAGGAGTGAGCTTTTATCTACTGTGGACAAGATGAGAAGGGCCAGTAAAAGGATTTGGAAGTGGTCGAATCAGCAGGCAAGGTAGATGATTTTTGTGAAAGTGTGGGGAAGGGAAGACCAGAATCCAGGATGCCAAAGAAGATCAACTCTGTACATCCTCAAAGTGGGCAATCATTTTAAAGAGACAAGATGGGTGAGGTAATATCTTTTATTGGACCTACACTGGAAACAATCATTTTAATATATTCACTTAAAAGATCTTACTGGGATGGGCTCTTGAGATAAGCGTCTTTATTTTTATAAGGGCTTTGGGAAGACAGCAATAACAACATGTCTCTGGCATAAAACAATATAGAACACAGTAAAACAGAAACAACGAGCGAAATGCAGGACACTGAGCAACATTGAGCAGTTACACATTCAGTTCATTTTGCAATGTTAAAACTTTTTAAAAATAAGGGACTAGAGGTTTCTTCAAAGCAAACAATATGAGAGTCTGTTTTAATGAAATTGTCTCTCGCCACTAGTTTTTGCTCCAGGCATTTTAAAATTAATAGTCTGGTTTTGAGTGAAGCATGTCTAACAGCAGTTTTCAACTTTTTATTCATTACATAAAAAAGTAATTTATTTTTTTTTGCTAACAGCCAATGCACCAGTAATTTTCAAATAGCTGTTTACACACAATTTAAGGCAAAATGTTGACTGAGTTTTTCATAAAGATAAACTGACAATTGTTAGGGTTGTCTCTGTGAAATCCATATTATAACAGTTTAGAGACAGAAAGCCTGATGATGAATCTCCCATTGATTTCCATAGTGCAGGATTAGGGCCTAAGAGCCAGCTCCTCAGGTAGTATAACATAGCTCCTTTGAAGTCAACAGAAGTGTGCTGAATTACGCCAGCTGAGGAGCTAGCTGTAAATGTATTAAAATATGAAACTCAAAATATAGGTCACTTCAATGGCTATCAGAACACTATGCAAAAGTAAGACAGTTAATTATAGTGTTGTGAAACTTGCATTACACTTTTTTTAATGATCCTCATTGCTTCTGTACTGAGAATCACTGATTTAATTTAGGATTTTTGAGGGGAGGGGCAGAATGGATAGGAAATAGTTTTTTCTGATATGAGCGTCTCTATTCAGACATGCTTACTGGCTGCACCTACTTGTGCATCCCTCCGGAAAAATGTCACTGGTGGTTTCAAAGTATGGATATTCTCACTAGCCTTAGTCAAATATATCACATTTTGAACTTTTTTTAATGAAAAAAACACAATATTTTTGAGAGCGGGAGGGGAAAATTGCAGGAAAACCTCCTTGTTTTTTGACCAGCACTAGTTCTCACCAACGGTCTAGACCACAATATCGTTCATACTTTGGGATGGAGTTATGTGCCTTTCCACACTAAGGATAGGCAACACCATACCCACAGGCCTGGGGGAAGACAGCAAAAAGATGAGTCATGTTGGAGATTACCAAAACTCCCTGCAAAATCTACATTGAGGAGTGATTCTGAGACATCAACAGTTTTTCAAGATGCTGAAACCTTAATAAAGTCTATGGCTAACTAGTATTCCTCTTGTTTTAACTGATCTCATGCAAAGCTACTTCTGGAGTGCCACACACTTTACAGCGCTGCAACTGGGGTGTGAAAAAACACCCCCCTGAGCGCTGCAAGATACAGTGCTGTAGAGCGTCAGTGTAATCAGGGCAGCAGCGCTGGGAGCCGCGTAAGGGATGTGGTTTACATGCAGCGCTGGGAGAGCTCTCTCCCAGCGCTGCCGCTCTGACTACACTCACACTTCAAAGCGCTGCTGCGGCAGCGCTTTGAAATTCCAAATGTAACCATACCCTCAAGTTTCCAGGATACCTTCCTGTCCCGTCAAACAGCTAGGATGTGGAAGAAGTGAAGAGTGAGAGAAAAAACATTTCCATCTCCCTCTTAAATGCCAGGGACAAAAGAAACACCATGCCCAATCCATTTAGCAGAAAGCACAGGGAAGGAAAACGGGAGAAGGAGGAGAGAGTGTACTAGGGAGTTACAGAGATTATAAAATAATAATAGTGTGATGTTTAAACATTGCTTTATAACATTTATCTTGAGATTTTCCATTAGTATATGGTGACACATAGTAACATCGCTGACAATGCCAACCACACTCACACTGTTTTTTTTTGTCTGTTTGTTTTTTTATAATCACAGACAGAATCAGGCGTAAAGTAAGTAGGAGAATATGCCCCTTCCTTAAAAAAAAAAAGAGCAGGGAGAGAGAGAGAGAGAGAGAATTGCAGGGGCACTTAGAAGCTGGGTTAATTACAGCACTAGAGAGAGAAGTTGGTTGATATAATATCTATTATTGGACTAACTTCTGTTGGTGAGAGACACAAGCTTTTGAGCTACACAGAGCTCTTCCTCAGGATAGGAAAGGAACATCACAGCATCACAGCAAAGTGCAAGGTGGAAGAGATTAACATAAGTAGTTAGCACATATTCTAAGAGACAATTCAAGGAAGAGTGGCCCATTAAGGCCTCTGCACAGGATAAAAAAAGGACTGCAGACTCAGGCCTTTTATTAAAAAAAAAAAAGATGTTATCCACTGTGAATATATCATGTCCATCAATGTAGTACTTGACTACTGTAACTAGGGGTATGGCTACACTTGAAATTTCAAAGCGCTGCTGCGGCAGCGCTTTGAAGTGTGAGTGTAGTCAGAGCGCCAGCGCTGGGAGAGAGCTCTGCCAGTGCTGCACGTAAAACACATCCCTTACGGGTGTAGCTTGCAGCGCTGATTACACTGAGGCTTTACAGCGCTGTATCTTGCAGCGCTCAGGGGTGTGTTTTTTCACACCCCTGAGCGCAAAAGTTGCAGTGCTGTAAAGTGCCAGTGTAGCCATGGCCTAGGACTCTACCAAAATCATGGTCCATTTTGGTCAATTTCAACTCATAGGATTTAAAAATAGTAAATTTAATGGTTTCAGATGTTTACATCTGAAGTTTCATGGTGGTGTAACCATATCCAGACCCAAAAGATGGAGCAGGGGGTCACAAAGCTATTGCACGGGAGTCACAGGGTTGCCACCTTTACTTCTGTCCTGCTACTGGTGGGAGTTCTGCCTTCAGAGCTGAGTTGAGCTGGGCTCTGAAGGCAGCGCAGCCATGGAGTTTCTTGCAGCTAGTGTTGGTTCCCAGAGGTGGGTCTGACCTGGCCAGAGGAATGGCCCCTGCAGGGGAAGAGGAAGTCCTGTCCTTCCCCAACCAGGCCAGAACTAGAAACTGGAGCCCAGCACGCAGTAGGAGCCCCCGGCAGGGGTGCCCTGAACAGCACAGGGGAGATCAGACTCTCTTCCCCTACAATAGCCAGATATTACGAGAGAGATCAGATTTCACAGCTGTGAATTTGGCAGGGCCCTAACTATAACCTCTTCCCCTAATGGATCTATGACTTTGTCTCCATGGGCAAGTGAAAGACATAACTTTTGTCATTCAGAGGTTAAAACAAACACATGCTCCCAAAAGACAAAAGTTTTGTCGACAACAAGCGCTGGTGTGAACAGCGCTTTGTCGGTAGGAGTGCTCTCCTGCTGACAACGCTAATGCCACTCATTGGGGGTAGAAGTTTTTTGTCAGTGCCAACAAATAGCATCTACACTGCGTGCCTTTTAGTAGCACAGCTGTAGTGGCACAGCCGTGTCACTAAAAGCTGCATAGTGTAGACATAGCCTATGCCAGGGTTTACACTGCAGGATGCCAGCATAAACTACTGTGAAGTTAGCCAAGGGTGTGAACATGCAAAATGTAATTATGAAGTTAAAAGAGGATTGATAGGTCCTCAAAGGAAACCCTCACATTCAAAAGATGAGCCTAGGAACTTAAATTCTGTACTCTGCTAGAAACAATCATGGACTGAACAGAGAGAACACTTCAGTCTCCCTGGACACTCAATAACAGACTTAAAAGTGGCAATTCTTCAACAAAAGAACTTCAAAAACTGACTTCAATCAGAAACTGCAGATCTGGAATTAATTTGAAGACTGGACACCATCAAATCAGGCCTGAATAAAGACTGGAAGTGGATGGGTCACTACAAAAAGTAATTTTCCTTCTGCTGAAACTCACACTTTCTTGTCAACTGCTGGAAATGGCTGATGTCCACCTCGATTGCATTGGCTTTGTTAGCACTACAAAAATAATTTCCCCTGTCTTAATATTCACCCCTTCTTGTCAACTGTTGAGAATAGGCCACTTCCACCTTAATTGAATTGGCCTCATTAGCACTAAGATGACCAGATAGCAACTGTAAAAATCAGGACACTTTTTTTTTTCAGGGTAGAGGAGGGGAATCATAGAATATCAGGGTTGGAAGGGACCTCAGGAGATCATCTAATCCAACCCTCTGCTCAAAGCAGGACAAATCCCCAGACAGTTTTTTTTTGTTTGTTTAAACCCCATTTCCCTAGATGCCCCCCTGGGTTTAACAGGCTAATGCTCAAACCACTGAGCTATCCCTGCCCTATATAAGACAAAGCCTTTAATATTGGGACTTAGGTCACCCTAAGCCCAGGGCTCCCTAACACAGCTCAGTTGACTCAAGTCCCACTAACCCTGCATTTAAACTGTGGTGCATACTCACCCAAAGTGGCCAATGACTCTCCTGCCTGGCTTTATAACCACTCCCACTCCTGCTGGGAGAGATAGTTGGGGGGGGGACATGGGAAATTGCCCCACATCGAGGCACCACCCGCCTCTGCTCTGTGCCGCAAACCCCTTGGTGCCCTCCCCGCTTCTGGCCACTGCAGGCTGCAATCCCCGGCCAAATGCCCTCGTTGGGTCATGGCTGTTGGCGGGCAGTGGCCCGCAGGGCTGCCATGTGGGAGCGGCGTGGTGGGGGCCGGGGAGCTATTTACCTCGCTGGTGCGTGCGCAGCGACCAGCACTGAACGGATCCCGCGTACCGCAGGGAGCTGTGTGCACGGTGAGTGGGGAGCTGAGCTATGTTGGTCTGCTGGGCAGGGTAGTGCCAGCGCCCACTCCAGCCACCTGGAGCCAGGTGGCGGCAGTTCCACCAGTGGTGCTGTGCTGCTACTTCAAGGCAGGCTTCTCCCCCAGCTCACAGCCGTGCTGGCTTGCTGCGCTTCCTGGGATGGCAGGAGCCTGGGGCGGTGCTCTCCGGTGCTCTGTGCTGCACATGGGGCCCTGATCCTAAGAGACAGAGGGACCTACTGGGGGGCAAGGTGGGGAGCCCCAGCAGTGCTTACCTGTGGTGGCTCCTGGGAAGCATCCAGCAGGTCTCTCTGGCTTCTAGGGTTGGGTCAGGTTGGGGGGAGGCAGAGGTGCCTGCAAGCCCCACCCCTGCAGCATTGCCGGTGCCTGCAAGCTCCACCCCTGCAGCACTGATTGGGCAGGAGGGAGACAGTGCAGCATGCAGAGACCCTCTCCACCTCTGTGCCTAGGGGCCACCAGCACTGCAGGCTCCTGCTGACAGGCAGGCAGGCATGCCGCTGGGAGCTGCCCCAGGAAGCGCTGTCACATCAGCCCCTGGACTTTGGCGGTGATGGTGAACAGTCGCCGATATTGGGACAAAGGGCGTCCCGGCCAATGTGCGGTTGGGACATGGGACAAATGTGTTAAAATCAGGACTGTCCCGATAATATTGGGATGTCTGGTCACCCTATGTTAGCACTGTCCCCCCATCTGGTAAGGCAACTCCCATCTTTTCATATGCTGTAATATTTATACTGCTTACTGTATTTTTCACATCCGTGCATCTGATGAAGTGGGTTTTAGCTCATGAAAGCTCATGCCCAAATAAATTTGTTAGTCTCTAAGGTGCCACAAGGACTCCTCATTGTTTTTGCTGATAAAGACTAACATGGCTACAACTCTGAAACCTGAACAGAAAGACTGAATTTATTGCTTATTACAACTCTCTGTAACCCTCTAACCTCCCCCTCCTTGTCCTATGACTGCAAAGGTGTTAATGGGCCATTCTACCTTTCATGGTCCCTTACAATATGTGCTAACTACTTATGCTAAACAATCTGTTCCACCTTGCATTTTGTTGTGAATCTGAGAGTACCTTTCCCAGACCTGAAGAGCAATGGGGTGTGGCTAGACAATTTGTGTCTCCAACAGGTCCAAAAAGAGATGTTGTGTTGGTCCAAAAAGAGATGTTACCTGTCTCACCTGGTCTCTATAATATACTGGGACTGACATGGCTACAAGTTTACTGCAAAATTACAGCACTATTCAGTCGCAGCTTGGTTTTTTGGGTTTTTTGGGTTTTTTTGCACAGCTCCAAAGTGACTGACAATATTGCAACTTAAAACTCAGTAGTATTTTCTGTTCAATCCACTTTTGTAATCCTCTTTTAACTTCATAATTATATTTGGCATACAGTACTCAAATACTACATTGATTGGCATGGTATCGATCAGGGTTTCTCAAACAGGAGTCGCTGCTTGTGCAGGGAAAGCCCCTGGCAGGCCGGTGTGTTTACCTGCCCCGTCTGCAGGTCCGGCTGATTGCGGCTCCCACTGGCCACAAATCGCCGCTCCGGGCCAATGGGAGCTGCTGGAAGCGGCGGCCAGTAAGTCCCTCAGCCCATGCCGCTTCCAGCAGGTCCCATTGGCCCTGAGCAGCGATCCGCAGCCAGTGGAAGCTATGATCGGCCAGACCTGCAGATGGGGCAGGTAAATACACCGGCCCAGCCCACCAGGGGCTTTCCCTACACAAGCAGTGATCTGTGTTTGAGAAATCCTGGTATAGATAACTATATTCATAGTAACAGGAGTACTTGTGGCATCTTAGAGACTAACAAATTTATTTGAGCATAAGCTTTCATGGGCTACAGCCCGCTTAATCAGATGCATAGAAGGGACCATATAGTAAGAAGATATATATACATACAGAGATCATGAAAAGGTGGAAGTTGCCATAGAGGAGAAAAAAAAGTGATAATCAAGATGGCTCATTCCAAACAGTTGACAAGAAGGTGTTGAAGATACTTAACATGGGAAAATAGATTCAATTTGTGTAATGACCCAGCCACTCCCAGTCTCTAGTCAAGCCTAAGTTAATGGAATCTAGTTTGCAAATTAATTCTAGTTCAGCAGTTTCTTGTTGGAGTCTGTTTTTGAAGCTTTTCTGTTGCAAAATTGCCACCTTTAAGTCTGTTACCAAGTAACCAGAGAGGTTGAAGTGTTCTCCTACTGGTTTTTGAATGTTATGATTCCTGATGTCAGATTTGTGTCCATTTATTCTTTTATGTAGAGACTGTCTGGTTCAGCCAATGTACATGGCAGAGGGGCATTGCTGGCACATGATGGCATATATCATATTGGTAGATGTGCAGGTGAATGATCCCCTGATGGCGTGGCTGATGTGATTAGGTCTTTTGATGGTGTCACTTGAATATGTTTGTTTTAAATATAGGGTCTGACTCTTCCAGTCCTTTTCAGGTAAAATTACTATTGAAGTCAGAGTTTGTCTGATGACTTGTCTACACTTGCAATGCTGCAGTGGTGCAGCTGTGATGCTTAGCATTTAGTGAAGACACTATGTTGATGGAAAGTTTCTTCCATTAGCATAAGTTCTCCACCTTCCTGAGAGACAGTAGCTATGTGACGGGAAAAGCCCTCCATTGACATAGCAGTGTCTATACTGAGAATTCAGTTGTTATAACCGCATCACTCAGGGGCGTGGATTTTCCTTCGAGTGATGTACTTATAGCAACATAAGTTTGTAGTATGGACCAGGGCTGAGTAAGGACCCAGGACTGGGCTAAAACACTTTAATGAGAACTAGGGGGTTCGGAAAAGTTTAATTTGCTTGTTTCTCTGTGCTTGGACAATCAAAATGAATTGGTCAGTTTCATTTTTATTTAGAGGCATTTTCAAAATCAGTGTTACTTTTTGGTTCTCATGTATTATTTAATTTAATTAGGTGTATTAAAAGCGGCAATCAAAATTCCAAGTTTCTGTGCAAAAAATAAAATAAATATTAGGGCTGGTAAAAGTTAAAGAGAGATGAGGGATGTAATTAATAAGGTTACAGACCTGTTTTTTTGTTTGCTTGTTTTCCCCTCTTAACTTTCCCCACTGGAAAATATTGTAAAAAGTAAAATTAAGGAAAAGACACTTTTGCATCGTTTTAATTTTTTTCCACTGCAAAAGTGTGAAAAAAGTAAAACCCAACTTAAAAAAAAATTATAGCCTTTTCCCTCACTTTTCCAGTGGAAAATGGGAGGAAGGAATAATGGTGATAGGGGAAAAAAACCCTAAAAATTCAAAATGATTTTTTTTTTCAAAATATTTCATTTAGAAAAACTTTGTTTAGATTTACTTTCAAAAATGGAGGGAAATTTTCAAAGGAAATGAGAACTTTTTTTTTCAAAATATCTTGTAAAAAAATTGACCAGCTGTAACTAATATCAAGACAAAAGATTTTTCTGCTGAAAGGCATTTCACAATATAGCCCATTAATATCACAAACTGCCAACTTGACAATTAAGAACCCAGCAAAAATTAACAGCCTGCAACTAGCCGCCCCAACATGTGTCAAGACACCCTGAGAAAGCCCAAGAGAATGGAGGCCCCTTATAGCAGGCTGTGGAGTGAACAAATGAGAGCTCTGTCAGATCACATAAGCTTTATACAATTTTTTTTTTACAAAGTTGGGTGGCAAATAGTTTATTTTAAAACACTTCCATTATGGAAGGAAGTGCTAGGCATCATTTCTCCTAGCTTTTGGTTTTGTAAAAGTCCATTTTCAAATACATCTCTACCCCGATATAATGCACCCAGATATAACACAAATTCGGATATAACGCGGTAAAGCACTGCTTGGGGGGGGCGGGGTAAGTCTGCACACTCCAGTGGATCAAAGCAAGTTTGATATAATGCCGTTTCACCTATAACATGGTAAGATTTTTTGGCTCCCAAGGACAGCATTATATTGGGTAGAAGTGTCGTAAATTGTGGGTCAGATTTGACCAGACAACATCCCTTTAATTAGGGAGTTCCAGTGCAAATAGTTTTTTGGAGGCCTCATGAGTGGGGTGGGAAGGTTGAGTGCACAAAGAATGCAAGGTCAGGCCTACACTGGCACCCAATAGTTTCTATGTGGGTAAGCATTTGTCAATATTTTCATTAAAAATTTAGTGGGATGCTTAACAGCAACAGGAGTTTTGGGTGCAGAAGTACAGGACTGAGGCCATAACATGGACAGGGATGGTTAGTTGTTTATGAAAAGTATGTCCTATATCTTTTAGGTGACAAACTAGCCACTATGGCATGAAATTCTTGCATGTGGATAACAGACACACAATAAAAGCTTGTTTACTATACGTTTATGCCTTTCAACACTATTAAGAGCAATGGATTAGGAATAAAACAAAGAGCATGCGATACATCTATGAAACAGAAACCCTGTTAATGTAACTATTCCTTTAATTAAAAATGGAAAGTGTGACAAAGTTCCTCTTCTGCTTTGGTGGGTCCTGCACTTATAGGCAGATTTGCTTGCCTCAGAGATTCATGGCAGCCCTCAGTTTGGCCACTTTTGCTAGTGGCTCAAACCTGCTGTCCACTCAGCTAACCTCCTCACTGGCCAGCATGGGGGAAACGGAGAACAATCCCCACAGTCTTTGTGTCGCACCTAGTGGGTCGGGCACAGGCCAGATCCCTTTCCAATTTACACCTTCTCTTTTGGTGTTTCTCACAGACCAGGTCAACTCCTCCTGTGTCCGATCAGGAGTTAGGATGAGGGGAACCTGGGCCCAGCCTCTACATCAGGTTCCAGCCCAGGGCCCTGTGGATAGCAGCTGTCTACAATGTTCCCTGTATCAGCTACAACTCCCTAGGCTACTTTCCCATGGCCTTCCCCAGCACTTTCTTTATCCTCACTGCAGGATCTTCCTCTTGAAGCTTGATCACGCTTGAACTCTTCACTCCTCCAGCTGCACATCTTCTCACTCCCTGCTCCTTTTACTTACTTTTATTTTATATATACATACACAACTAACTGATGGGGGAGGTCATTCTTAAACCAGTTGTCCTGATTAGCCTGCCTGCCATAATTGATTCTAGAAAGTTCTTAATTGGCTCCAGGTGTCTTGTTTAGCTTGCCTGTCTTAATTGGTTCCAGCAGGTTCCTGATTGCTCTAGGGCAGCCCCTGCTCTGGTCACTCAGGGAACAGAAAATTGTTCATTCAGAGGCCAATATACTTGCCTTCTACCAGACTCTTGTACCCCACTGGTCTGGGTCTGTCACAAAAGGCATATATTTCAGTTATAGTGGAAATACTATTTATTGCCAATTTCTCCTAATAATAAACCTTTAAATTTGAAATAGCTTTGCCTTTTCAGAAGTCAGTTGATGGTGAAAGCCACTGTGACAGAAATGTAGAATAATAAAGAGGAATACCCTCAGTGGTATTGTAATGGAGACCTTTTTGCATTTTATCATGTGATTATAAATGCAAAGTACTTTCTCCTTCAAGGGCAAGAAGTTTGAGAGAAGCTATCAGCAGCTGTATCAGGTTCTGTTCATAAAACCATTAAACATTATGGTGTACTGTCAACAGGCATTCCTTCCCCTACTACTAAAACAGAAAGGCATTTCAAGAACTGGCTAGTTAATTTCCTGCACAAACTGATCTAAACTATAGGCAACAGAGCTATTTAAGGAACAGGTAATCTACTTATGAAGCATTTATAACTCTAGGACTAGTTTGTAGCTTAAAGCCAGGGGCCAGGCCCACTGGATGGGCTGCATCGACTTACAATTCCTCCTGAGCAGCCTGTGCTGCTGCAGCAGCTCTTCCATCCTGAGAGAGGGAACAGCATATGTTTCCTTCTGTCACTAGCCGGCTGTACCACCGCCTTGCTTCTTTTGGGGAAACAGGCATTGCTTGTGCCAAACACAGGGTTCACCAGCCACAATGTGGCTGGTCTGTACACAGTAGAACAAAGGGAGGATGCAATCTTCAACCCAGTCATATTGCACCCCTAGAGTCCCATCTGATAAGGTGCTTAGCAGTCTGGCTGTGATCCAGCAAAGCACTTAAACACATGCTGAAGATCAGGAGGACACTATACTGAGCCGTTATTATATCGAGAAGCATTGAGTCAGTGAAGAATTTTGCTCCCAGCCTGATTGCCCATAGCTAGCTCATTTTTATTCAGTGTAGGTAATAATGGGGTGGATTTTTTTAAAAATAGTATATCTTATCTGACCACTTTTTATTTTTTATCTTTTTATCTATTAACTATCATTTTACAATATACAGCTTATAGAAATATTTTACATTTGATTAAGTTTACAGTTGTCTTAAGTCAAGGAAATATGTATTACCTAATCTTTCATATTTGGGAATAATAAATAATTTCTCTTTCATTAGCTAGTTAATTTTGTATCATATTAAAAATAAAATGTTGAGGACCTCTGACACAGGTGCAAGAGTATGAAGGGTCATTGTGACCGAAGAACCTCTTAATGCCAACTGACAAAAGGGTGTAGAGTGGCTCCAAAAATCTCCTGATTCTGGTATGTGCCTTCTGGTTCACCGTGAGGTCTTAAATAAAAGCTGGTGTCACACTGGTCATCAACATCATTGTAAAATGTATGTACAAATACTGTGAAAGGAGACAAATTAGAGGACTGGGCCAAAAGAAATCTGATGCAGTTCAACAAGGACAAGTGCAGAGTCCTTCACTTAGGATGGAAGAATCCCATGCACTGCTACAGACTAGGGACTGAGCAGCTAGGCAGCAGTTCTGCAGAAAAGGACCTAGGAGTTACAGTGGACGAGAAGCTGGATATGAGGCAACAGTGTGCCCTTGCTGCTAAGAAGGTTAACAGCATTTTGGGCTCTATAAAGAGGAGCATTGCCAGCAGATGAAGGGATGTGATCATTCCCCTCTATTCAGCATTGAGGAGGGCTCATTTGGAGTACTGCGTCCAGTTTTGGGCCCCACCCTACAAGAAGGATGTGGAAAAATTGGAAAGAGTCCAGCGGAGGGCAACAAAAATGATTAGAGGGCTGGAGAACATGACTTATGAGGCGAGGTTGAGGGAACTGGAATTATTTAGTCTTCAGAAGAGAAGTATGAGGGGGCATTTGATAGCTGCTTTCAACTACCTGAAAGAGAATTCAAAGAGCATGGATCTAGACTGTTCTCAGTGGTAGCAGATGACAGAACAAGGAGTAATGGTCTCAAGTTGCAGTGGGGGAAGTTTAGGTTGGATATTGGGAAAAACTTTTTCACTAGGAGGTTGGTGAAGTACTGGAATGGGTAACCTAGGCAGATGGTGGAATCTCCTTCCTTAGAGGTTTTTAAGGTCAGGCTTCACAAAGCCCTGGCTGGGATGATTTAGTTGGGGATTGGTCTGGCTTTGAGCAGGGGGCTGGAGTAGATGACTTCCTGAGGTCTCTTCCAACCTTGATATTCTATGATTCTATGATTACGTATGTACACTGAAAATATGGTCTTAAAGTCTGTAGGTATTGATCACCACCAAAGGTGAAAAACAGGATTTCTGTCATACAAGGGTGATTCATTCATCTACCTGTTGACATGTAAATAGAGTATTGTCTCATTTACAATGGGATTCCTATCAACAGTCTAAACTGAATGTAAATGAAGGATTGTGGGGACTTCAGAAAGATCTAACAGGAAGAGAAGAACAGCAGGGGAAAGGGAATGTTGTTTGGTAGGAGCACTTCAAAGATTTGTTTGACTATAGTTGAGGGAGGTCAAAGAAGACACTAAGGCACCCTTAACTGAGGAAGCAAAAGGACAGCAAGTTTGCATCATGAAAAAGGGGTCTGAGCCAGGCTTGGCTAAAAACAGTGAAGAGAACTTTGGTGAGAGAGAACTTCTTTAGACAAGAGAGTAACTTGTTAGTTAAGGTTACTCTCTAGAAAATGTATCATGATTTTGATTTACATGTAACCATTTATTTCCAATAGTCTTATTCAGTCTAACTTGAATCTTGAAATTTTTTATAATAAACTTATTCTTGTTTTCACCATAAATATTTCTTAATGCTGTAGTGTTAAGCAAGGTGGTGGTCCTGAACTGAATCTTACAAGCTGGTATGTACTATTCCTTTGGAAACAGCAGATGTGGTAATTCATAGACTCGTGGACTTTAAGGTCAGAAGGTATCATCGTGATCATCTAGTCTAACTCATGCTCCAAAACGTCTGTTAGTCTATAAGGTGCCACAGGATTCTTTGCTGCTTTTACAGATCCAGACTAACACGGCTACCCTCTGATACTAGTCTAACCTCCTGCACATTGCAGACCACAGAACCCCACCCACACATTCCTTAAATAGACTTCTAATCTCTGGCAGAGTTACTGAAGTTCTCAAACCATGGTTTAAAGACTTCAAGTTACAGAGAATTCATAATTTACACTAGTTTAAACCTGCAAGTGACCTGTGTCCCATGCTGCAGAGGAAGGTGAAAGCCCCCCAGAGTCTCTGCCAATCTGACCTGGGGGAAAATTCCTTCCTGACCCCAAATATGGTGATCAGTTAAATCCTGAGCATGTGAACAAGACCCACCAGGCAGATACTTGGGAAAGAATTCTCTGTAGTAACTCAGAGCCCTCCCCATCTAGTGTCCCATTTCCAGCCGTTGGGGATTTTTGCTCCTGACAGTCACTGATGGGCCACATGTCATCCTAGGCAGTCCCATCATACCATCCCCTCCATAAACTTATCAAGCTTAGTCTTGAAGCCAGTTAGGTTTTTTGTCCCCACTGCTCCTCTTAGAAGGCTGTTCCAGAACTTCACTCCTCTGATGGTTAGAAACCTTCTGCTAATTTGGTGGCTAAATTCATTGATAGCCACTTTGTATCCATTTGTTCTTGTGTTCACATTGGTGCTTAAGTTAAATAATTCCTCTTCCTCCCTGGTATTTATCCCTCTGATGTATTTATAGAGAGCAGTCATATTTCCCCTTAGCCTTCTTTTGGTTAGGCTTAACAAGCCAAGCTCATAAGGTAGGTTTTCTGTTCCTTGGATCATCCTAGTAGCCCTTCTCTGCACCTGTTCCAGTTTGAATTCATCTTTCTTAAATGTATGATACCAGAACTGCACAGAGTATTTCAGATGAGGTCTCACCAGAGCCTTGTATAACAGTACTAACACTTCCCTGTCTCTACCTGAAATAATTCGCCTGATGCAACCTAGGAATGCATTAACCTTTTTCATGGTTGCATCACATTGATGTCTCAGTCATTCAGTGAGTGTTCAGTGGATAAGGGGCTGGACATGGCAGGGATGCTTGGAGGACTTAGGTGATGGCATGTGCCTATTGCTATCTGTACAGAGAGAGCAAGGTCTGGAAGGCAGCGCTTGTGTTGCCAGAGGCTGGTGTAATCAGGGAGCTGATCCACAGCAGGCACAGACAAGGCTGCTTCACACTAAGGGGTTGTGGGGAGATATCTGACAGCCTGAGTCCCCATGGGGAGTGTCATAGCCATACTATATCTTTCTACAGATAAACCTATTGAAGATGAACAGAAAGCCCAGAAACTGTCTACTCCCTCAGGGGCAAAGCTTTGAGGATTAAGGAGAAGGCATGGGCTGTGGCGTTCAGGTTCCAGCTGTGTGAAAACAAGGGGGTGCAAATATGGAGCAAAAGTATGTGTTGCACAAAGCAACATTAGCTCTAATGCAAATATCCACTACACCCTTGGGATACATTACTGTTCACTTGCTCCATCACCACTATTCACTAAGCCACAAAGTCTTGAACCCGAGAAGTTGCAGTCCAGAGGCTTCTGAATGCTTTCAAGAAGGGGAGGAGCATGTTGTGGAAGTGCTGCTTCCCCCACTTTTACATTTTAAAGCCCTATTTTTTTCTTCTTTGCTCCCTTCCATTCCTACCAGCTGGATGATCTTTAACTTCCTCAGTCACTCTGCTCTTTTACATAGTCAACCACTCTATCTTGGTTCTCTTTCTGAGAACTCTCTAATGAATCCTTCAGTGTCTCCTTTGTTGGTTTCTTCTCCCTCCTATTCCACCAGTGTGCCTCTATTTCTGTACTTAGCCCTTTATTCTTAATATTACATCTTATTCCTGGGTGATTTTTATCCATTCTTGTTATCAGTCTAGTGCTTATAAGAGTAGTTTATCTGCATATACCATATGTGCACTGATGACTCCCAAATCAACATCTTTATCTTGGCTTTTCCTCCTCTTCCAGTTTTAAAGCTCTAAGATATCAGTTCCTGGATGTTTGTTTGACAGTTCAAGCTCAACATTATGAAAAGAGAACTCCTCAGCCTGCCCTGCACATCCTAGATTTGTGCATCCAAATCAAGCAGCTGCGTGTATGCCTGATTTACATATACAAATATACATTGTTTTTAAAAAAAAGTAATTCTGTCCCTCATGCAAATACTTTTGTCTGTTACCCTCGTAATCTCCTGCCTATACTGCTTCAACCTCTTATTTTTTGACCTACTTGACTCTCACCTTGCATCCTCTTGTCTCTGAAAAATGCCACTGCTAACGTTATCATCTACTCATTCTCTAATTGTTTCTCTTCACTCCCTCCCCCGCTCCAAACACTACCTTTTTCACTGAGTCTTCTCTTCCTACATCACAAGTGAACTCCTTCATATGTCTAGGGATCTCTGACCCTACTTATATCTGAGCTTTTTTTTTTCTGCTATGTCAGTCCCTCATGCCCTGCTGTCTTCCAGTTCTGTTCTATTTCCCTTTATGCTTCCTTTACATCTTTTTAATATAAGTTCCTCTGTACTTTTTTCCTGCACTGCCCTCTGCATGTCATCCTGCACACTGTGCAACTATGCTCTCTATCTACAAGTTCCTTCTGAAATATTACTTCTTTCAGTTCTTTCGTCTTCACAATGCAGACTGATGCTCCTGCATCAAGCTGATAAAAACAACATATTTTAAAAAAACTATGAATAAAAGTGTAACTAGCATGATACATATATTCACTGTAAACACAAGAGAGCACATGATAGTATTTAATGCAAACCTAGAAGCTCTCTCACCTGCACCTTTTCTCTGCTGTACATTACAATCAAATGACCTAAAGATAAATTCAAGATAGTGTTCATGAGATTGTAAATTCTTCAGGGCAGGGGCTGTGGTTTTCATTTGTCTGTAAGACATCTGTATAAATAATAAAAGTCATAGTAATAAAATGGGACCAGAGAGTCCTCTGCTGAGCCCACTGCAGGATGTCATTTTGACTGCTGTGGTACACAATTGCTTCTAGTTATTTGTTAGGGTACTCTGTGCACCACAGGCTGGTGACAAGCACTACGGGCATGCCAAGCACTGGGCTCTGCAGACTCTGTCCATTGGTGGAGTCCTACTATAAAGTAAAAGAGGAATCTTTACTACAGTTGACAGGAAAGAAAGGAATCAAACTTATTAGGTAGGATTCTCACACATTAGTTGAAAAAGGAAAGTGAATAATATCCAAACTACACCAAAATATGTATGTCTACACTGACATACCCACATAGCCCCCCAGCATGGGTATAATTAGCAGTGTAGCCAGTAAGATATGACTTAGGAGACAAAGAGAGTAAAGACATGCCTCAGGGGTGTGGGTATGTACTCACATGTACACTCTGGGGGAGAGTCGATAGCAAGGAAAGGCTCCATCAGTTCCCTACTGCTGGAGCTTACCCCACCACAGGAAAAGGCTCTGGCAGGGAGGAAAGACCCCAGCAGCTTCCTGCTGCTGGCACATTTTCCCTCTAGCAGCAAGGAAGCAGTGGGGAAAGCAGCTTTCTGCTGCTGGAGCCCTTCCCTGCCACAGTAAAAGACTCCAGCTGTGGGAAAAGGCTCTGTCAGCCCCCATTGCTGGAGCCTTTCCTCACAGCAGGGAGAACCAAAAGTGGGGAAAAGGCAGTGGGAAAAACGCTCTAGCAGGAGGGAGGAAGCAGAGAAGGGCTGAGCCAGAGCCTTTTCTTGCTGCAGTGAAAGGCTGTGGCAACAGGAAGCTGTTGAAACCATTCCTCGCTACCACCCTTCTGTCAGGGTCTTTCACTGATATGTGTAGCTACCCACAATAAGATGGGCCCAGCCTGCTTTTCACTACAGAGTGTAGCTACATATACACTCCATGCTGCTACCAGTGGTTTGTAGTGTAGATGTAGACTAGGGGACATACAAATAAAGAGGACAAGCTAACCTCTCAGAGTTCCCTGGGTCTAACATCCAAGTAGCTTTATTATGTGCAGCTCTCTGTGAGGAGATAGAGTCCTAGGCCTTCGGTCTCACAGACCTAGTCTTCTTCAGTCTCTGGTGTGCTAGCCATCTTCTGACTGTCACACTGAGGATCCTTCCCTGCCACATTGCTACACAGTAGGTCCATATGCTGTTCTGGACACAGTGCCTGCTTCAAAACCCTTATAATGCCTTTATTTGCTCTTCCCTATAACTCTGGATCATACACTTCTTTCTGCTGGCTAGATCCTAGCCTAAGTCCTACCCATCCTAGAATGATTTATAATAACCCAACGCTTCTCCTTTGGGTCATTCCAAACAAGCAAGGGTACCCAGTATTTAAAATTTACATAAAATTGATTATGTTAAATGGCACCTTTGCCAAAACCATGATAATTTCAGTGGGAAAACTACAAACTTACAAGTGTTGGGGAAAGTGCAGACTTATCAGTGTAGAGTAAAAAATGTAGGCGAATATCCTTCCGTTAAGACTTGACCCAGGAAATGTTATAATAGGAACAATACTAACATACTTAATGCATTCCTTTAAGCTTTTTAACAGAATTTAACAGGAATACATGAGTGCAGCTCTGAATCAGTTAGTATTCTAGTTTTGTTGCTAATTTCTTTCTTTCTGAGACTTCTAGTTTTGTTAAAATATTCAAGAATGCATCATTCAGTGACATCAACAGTGCCTTGGGTTGCCACAAAACCACAGATATTTGCAAAATCAGAGAATGATGTATTCTGGATAAGAGGAGTTCACACAATAATAATAATAATTGTAAACAGTTCATGTTACTGCCTGGATACTGAGAGCATTCAGCCCACATTTCTGAGTTTAGTTTTCATATCTGATTTAATGTTTGCCTTTACTGGGCAAAGCAGGCAGGGAGGACAGAACATGCACCATTAGAATTCAGGCCAGCATTTGGAGCACAAGGATCAGTGGGACACAGCAACAAGTAGTGAGTCACAGCAGAACAGAGAAGCAACAGTAGGAGGTACTTCTCATGAACGATTGCTGCTGGCTGGTCTTGTGCTTCCAAGAGACCAAAATTAAAACTCAGTGGAGAAGAAGCTTGCCAGAAGTTGGGAATGGTTGACTGGGGATGAATCGCTTGATGATTACATCTTCTGTTCATTCCCTCTGAAGCACCTGGCATTGGCCACTGTTGGAAGACAGGATACTGAGCTAGATAGACTATTGGTCTGATGCAACATGGCTGTTCTTATGCTCTTCAGAAGATGCGTATACAATGTTAGATCATATTGTAACCTGAGGGCAAGAAGCATGAAGGGAGAATCCAGAGGAGGAACTAGGCAAGCCAGAACAGAAGAGTTACTATCGAGTCATGAGGTCCCCTAATGGCCCTCATGCCCTGTCACAATGTCATGTTACATTACCAAAGGGAATGTGTTGGGGGCTGGGGAAGTGGGAATTAGAAAGGATATATGCTGTCCTGGTGTGTGTCAGTGATGCTATGACATATTGTAGAAAGGGAGGGCTGAGAAAAGGCCAAAATGAAGATGACAGCTGATTATTACAGCATGGGGAAGGGCACATAACATCAAAGTGGGAGGCAAGAATTACCACAGCCACAAGTCAGTTTTCTAAAACTTTCTGATGCTGGCTGGGCAGAGAGAAACTTGATGAGGCCAGTACTGACTCAGTCTAAGAGAACGAGGACCAATATGTTCATGATAGGCTTGGCTACATGGGATTGGACTGTTTAAGTTTAGATATCTTGTCTAAACTGGTAGAGAGGTGGAAATATCTCATCTGAGAAGTGTGGAGCAGCGTGGATACATCCAAATTCCCAGAGAGCCTTAATATTCATCCCTGAAAGTAGATGTCTTGAAAGATCTGTTGGATGAGGACAAACTGATGTCTTTTTGAATCTTAAGGGTAAATATGGTCTCAGGGACAAACAATTTTTATTGTTATGCAGCTGCACACCAGCCTGATACAAATACATGTAGTGACAAAATAAAGAGGATTTTTTTTTTTAAAAAAGAGTCTTTACAAATTATTTTAATCTACTCTGGGACTACAAACATGATTATGCACTAATAATAATTGTACTGTAATTTCATAGCATCAATACAGGATGGAGTTAAAGATGTCTGGGTGCCTTACGTGCATTTCCTTATCTTAATAGATTTGAATTTCTTTTAAGGTTATCTTCAACTTTGAATTTCCTGGAGTTGTAAAACCTGTTTTAGGGATAATTACATTATCTCTTAATGTTTTTACCATGAAATAACTGATATATACTCAACTTAATCTTAATTCCAGTTTAATTTAGATTTTTATAAATATGCGACTAATAATAAAACATAAATGTAGCTTTCTTGATAAGGAATTTCTGCAATGAGTAAAATAAATAGCCCAGATATTATTCTGAAATTCATTTGTAACAAACAATCAGTTGATCAAATGCTGTATATTATGTCTGTTAGCATAACTAAATTCTCATAGTATTTAACATTATATTACTTAATATCTCACCTCTGATCCTTGATGAAGAGTTGCAGAATATGAAAAAAGCCTTGTAGGATGTGGTTTACCTCTCAAGTGAAATGCATTATATTTTGTTTTTTTGTAAGTAGTATATTTGTCCACAATGATCTCATGTTATTAATTTCTAACTTGGCATGGGTGATTTAAATCAGCAGCATGCTAACATCTGGCTTCATAGTCTGGATGAACTACTTGTGCAATAGCAGCATGTGATGAAAATGGCAAGCAGTGTACATAACTTCAGCTGGTTAAGCAGGCTGAAAAAGCAGTCAGTCTGAGACGTTAATGTAGGAAAATGTAATTAGCTTCGTAATAAAAGTTACAGCAATTCAAGAAGTGGATATCAACCTAGGAACATAGTGCTATCACTGGGCAATCAAACTGGTCAGTTGGAATGCTGGACTTTGCTAGCAGTCACAGTGGTCTATATTGCATAGTGGAATGCATGGGTTTGAGAGGAAATTACAGAGGCAAAGCCCTCTTTGCTGTGAGTATCATAGATTTCACAAAGTACAGTCTCAAGGGGAGAGATGAAGTTTCCTATGTCATCACAACTGTCCCTGTGGTCAGATGTTTGGCTGTGTGTGTGTATTTTCACAGTGTGCCATTCCAGCTCTGTGCAGATGATGGGTACAGCAGACCTCGATCAGCCTGCCCAATAAATCGACAGACTTGGTTTTCAGTGAAGGCACCAGGCCAGGTTTATTGCTGACGAAGCATGGTCCTAGCTCCCCGGATCAGTGTCTGCAGTTACACAAGCACATGTATGCTCATGACAAGGGACACAGCTCAGTCAGTGGATCAACCACTGCCCCCTAAGGCTGGCCAAAGACACTCCCTCTCAGACACCACTTTATGTTTATATACAAGTTACATATTGCCCTGCTGACATAGTTAATTACTGCCCCCTAACATGGTTTGTACCACCCATTACCTTGTACATGTTGGTTTCATCAAAACATCTCTATCCATCACACTGTCATCCTGATCTTGTCTTTAGGAGGGGTAAGTCTGTTCTCCTTATCTTTGGGGAGTGTGATTTGGTAAATTTTTCTGGAATGTGTGTGCACGAGTGTCCTGTGCTTAGTACTTCTTAGGAATGTGTGTGTGTTTTTGCAACACCAGCCCTATTCTTGCCAAGTTCATGTATTGGACAGTGATCCTGCAAGCAGGAATCTGCTTTGTAACAGGGTAGGGCCTGACTTGGCCTGACTTTTGCTAACTTTGCTTTATGTCAGCAGGGCTTGGTTACACCAGGCCCCTTGCCTCAGGCTCTCTCTTTCTACTATGGTCCCATCAGTCAATTCACAAAATTGGAACTAAAGAGAAGGGTTAATTTGCAGTGCAACCTACAATACGGAGTGTCAGCTTGGTACGTTCTCTGTAGGAGGACTAAGGTTAAAGAAAGAAAAAGAAATCCGTGAAAGGTATTGCAACCCTTCCATGATAAAAAAAATAGGTATGCCTCAGTTTCCCACTCTTAGTAGGCTAATTTAGTTTTTCAGCTACACCAAGAGTTTCCTCTTCCAGGGTAACAAAAATCTAAAACTTTTACCCTGTCTTATCTCTGGGCAACAGCCCCCCATCAAAAGCCTATCAGTTTTCCTCCTTCTCCAGGGATAACTGCATCTCATCCACTCATTCTCTCTCTCTCTCTCTCTGGGTCACATCCCTCACTGAAATTTTCCACCCATCCAAAATGCCACGCCAACATCCCCTGGTGGCCCTCAGAATCAGAAAGGAGCTCACAAGCACAAACTACAGTGGTGAGACCACCACCTCTCCTCAACTTCTCTCCCCCTAGAGCTAATTCCTTTGACTCTGCTACAATCCTTTAATTCTCCTCTCAGAATTAGCCTTTTCAGGCTTTCGAGCCAAAATAAAATCCTTCTCTCTCAGTGTATTTTACCCAGCCACATGGCTGTCTTTTTAGGCCCTCTTTCCAGGTCATGGTACTAGAGAGAGACAGAGCCTCCGCCACTCTTAGCAGAGATGTCTACATGAGGCCTTACTCCCTCCCTGGTCTCTCCTTACTTATCTGGGCACAGAGTTTAATTATATTCCTATCTCTTTTTTCCCCAGAATTCCTGGCTATTGCCTACAGTTTTCAGGGTCCCTTTGGAAACTACAAGCTCTAGAATGTCTTTGTTCTGAGTTGAACTGGGAATAGAGCTTTTCTGGGCTAGGAGCTTGTCTTAAGCAGCCAGCATGCCTTATTGCAGGCATTAAACACATGGGCCCTGATTCTGCTCTCACACCAATTTTACAGTGGTGTAACTCCATGAACTACAATGGGGTTAAAAGTGTGAGAGTGGAGTATATGATACGACAAAAGTAATTGTGCACCTCTTGAGAGGGTTTTATGATACATACATTTACAACTGCCAAAGGTCATGCAAATCTCAGATTGGACTATTTAGTCACATGAGACATTACAAACCATCTACATCATAGGCTGCAATTTCCACTGTCTCTCACAGATAAAAGGATGCCAACATCTCTGACAGGCCACTCATTGTGTCATAGGCATGCTCAGCAGCTTGAAGAATCTGAAGCTCTGACCATCCATTTTCATTTTTTGTAACAAAAATATTTTATTAATTTTTTTCATATTACTTTCTAAGGTTCTTATTGTTTTTAACTCTTTCTGTTCTCCCAGAATTTCTTTGCTGAGTCCAACATTCCTTTATTATTTTCTTCATTTCTCCCTCTCCTGCGAGCACATGCTCCTTCACATTCATAGCTAAAATCACTGTATTTATTTAAACATATATATGGCTCCAGACCTAAGTTCCCTGTAAGCTGTGTGGCTGCACAGTAGCCTATTTAGCACTGCGCAGGTGCTCAGGGAACCTGCCATGGCTGGAGAAGGGGCACTCCTTCCCTGGCCCCAGCCCAACCTGCTATGACGAGGGAAGGGGTACCCATCCTGCAGCCCCAGCCCTGGAGCTGCCAGAATGGAGAGAGGCACCCCTCCCCCCCAGCCCAGGTGCTGCTGCCAGGAGATAGAGTCCTCTCTCCCTGCTGTAGCCCCGGAGCACCCTCGTGCACCCCAAGCCCCTCATCCCCAGCCCCACCTCAGAGCCTGCATACCCCTGCACCCTCCCACACTCCAAACCCCTCAGCCCTGCTCCTACCCCAGATGAATTTTGTTATGTGAACCAATATGAAGGTGATATGTCACACATCACTTGCATATTGGTGCACATGACAAACTTCATTCCACACGTGTGTGGGAAAAATTAGAAGGAACACAGCTCCAGACATGAAAATATCTTTGCTTCATGGACATTTCAGGACACATCCACCTTTGCCTCCCTCCCACAAATCCTAAAATCTTTGTACATGGAGGGTCAGATTCCAATCACTCATATCACTGTAAAACAGGAGGAACTCCACTGAGGACAATGGAATTACAATAATATGAGATAAGAATAAGGTCTATATTCCATTCTAGTCCAAACCTTTTTTTTTTGAAAATCTGTATTAAAATGCTAGCCTCCTTTTCTGACACCTTCCCACTGACTGAAAATTTTCATTTATTATATTTACTTTACAGTAGGAGTTTTAATGTTCCCTGGCAGTTTCAGAAACTGTAATAGAAATCATTTTACTAAACTCCAATAGACGCAAGAGTTAAAGTTCGGTGAAACAATCTCCTAATAACTTTTGTCATCTGTGACTTTCACACAGTATCTTTGAGTGCCCTATTCAGTTGCTATAACAACATCTGTTGTTGGAAACTTCAGGTTGTATTTGTCACATGCATACCACTCGAATGGAAGTAGGAAAATTATACGTTAGCTTTGACATCGTATCACATGACATGCCTAATTTATCTGGATGTAACTGGCTGAGAGTGGTTCAGCCTGTTACTTAGCTGGCATAAATTTACTTCCTTGTTGGCTTTGTGGACCATTAGTCATTAATTTTAAGTAGTAGCAAAGTGCTTTGCAGTTTGATTACGGGAGGAACTAATTGTGTAAGGTATGGGATTATTTACAATGGAAAATAAATTAAAATGAGTGTGTAGATGTTTTTAAAATTCTTTTTGGCTTCATTTCTAATGTTTGTCACTGTAGTTTAGTAATATCTTTGTTGTTGGGACATCTTTCAAAACATGTTATGCAATATGTACGAAACATTACAGGAGTTTTCAGAAATTCCTCCAAAGCTGGAAATTTGAGTTTAAAGGAAAAGTCTTCAAATTGTAAAATAGAATTAATTATGCTGGCTATCAAATAGTTTGGGTGCATATTTATGTAGTTTGTAACATTGATTGAGCTCTGATATATTTCTCTGTAAAAATATTAAACCTTTTCTTGACATCATTGTTGATGTTATTAACAAAAAGTCTGCTCCTGCTCCAGTTTAAGTCAATGCAATTTTTCCTTTGGCTTCAATGGGAAATGGACCAGACCATAGACTTGGAAGATTTATAAGTTCTAAATATTTAAGGTTTTGTTTACTTCATTTCTCTAGGCTGAGCCAACTGATTATTGTCAGTGATCAGATATTGTTCTGTATCTCTGTTGGCACATCTAGCACTTTCTTTAAATACCTTTGTAAAAGCACATTTTTCTTCAGGTATTTGGATATTCATTTATTCACAGGTTAGAAAGAATCACTAAGGGAAGAAAAATGTTTTGCATTTTTAGTGGTACCTAAAAATTTTAAATTTTAATTAAGAAACAAATGTAACACATTCCAAGAATAAAACTTTACAGTACCACTAGGTTTTGAAGTATCTGTGAAAGAATGCTTCCATTGCTGCTTTGTTAATTCTGCGTTAATTTATAACTACCAAATGAAAGCCTCCAGCCTCAACAATTAAGAAAACTATAGATAGTTTGAATTGGTTTATCTTCAAAATGTTACTCAGTAGCACAAGATGTTATTTATTATTTATACCACAGCAACACCCAAGGGCCACAGTTAGAATCAGGAGTCCAAGGTGCTGGGAGATGAACAAACATAAAATAAGAGTGTCTCTGTTCTGGTCTGTGCTTCCAATATAAATAGATGGAGACTTAAACTCCAAGTGCCACATTTTCAAAAGGTTTTTAATCCAGTCTCCATTTCTGTGTGTGCAACTTTGTATGTTCAGTTTTTGTTTACTGTCTTGCTCACAGAAGGCCTGATGCTTCATTTTCCTCCACCTTATGATGTCATTTGCACATGTGCAAAATGAATAAAGAGCAACTCAGAGTCAGAGCATAGATGCCCAACATTTTCTGAAAAAAAAAGCTCCTTTAAGTTGTTTCTAGTTGATTTCACAAAAACAGAATTTTGAAATATCAGTAATCAGTTTTGAAAATCATGGCCTGTGAGTCCTGGTTTAAACAATAAGATCATTCTTCCTTTCTAGACCAATCCTCCTCTTTATTTTTATGATATTACTCACAAACTGGGAATGAAATGTAGTGTACCCAAATAAAGGCCAAGTTTTGAAAATTCATCCATTATGTTTTTTTAATATTCCATTTCCTCCATCCATTATCTAAGCAGTTATTAATTCACCTACCTCCATCCACCACATCTTCCTCCATTATTGTCATGCTATCATAAACATTTCATGTAACTTTGGGCCTGTGAATCATGCTAAAAATCTAGCTGCTTATAACTACAACTAAGAAGCTCTATGAATAGTTTTGTATAGTTTGTCAGCAATCAAGAACCCTTGATTTTTCTACCTTTGGAACCTGAACTATTTAAATTAGAGAGGGGAAATAAAGTTTGGGGGAGATTTTGCAGCTCCTTGAGTGCTACATATAAATAGCTTTTTTGCCCCTCCTAAGTAATTTGATCCAGAAGGTGAGCTGTTGCTATAAGATAAAAGCCCTTTTGGCTACTCAGTTTTCTGCATTGTTTCTGATCCCTATAGTATCTACAATGATCTTACTTTCTAGTTATATTCATAGTAAGGGGAAACTTATGTGGGACCAAGCCCCTAAGACTGCATATTTTGCAGGAAACAGTGAATCTCACTATAGCAATGAGGGGACCATAGCTCTTGGTGTGTACTGAATACCCAGACAAGAAGTTAAAGGTTTGGGAAGTTGTGAAAGGGAATTTAAATGATGTAAAAGTTTTCAAGAATCATAACCCTACAAGAGAATAAAAGCTCTGCTTCTAAGATGAAGTTTCTGAGCAATTCTTTTTTGATGAAGAGCTATAAAATAAAACCCAGCAGTTTGTCCCAGAACTATTTATTGCCCTTTCCAAAATTTGTTGGATGATTTCACAGTTGAAAATTGTTATATGCTCCAATTCTTTTCCAGAAACATTTTGCACTCTGCACTGCTTAGTTTGAGGAGAGAATGGAGATTGGAAGAACTGAGGGATGACCCCATCTATATCCATACAGAGCTTTAAAAATAATAGAATAAAAAGATTATTTTATACTACAGTTCCATACATGCAACTGCATATTCTATTGGACCTTTCCGATCTCACTAAAGTTAATGAAAGGACTTCCATTGATTTCAATGGGCACTGGATGAGGCTCAATAGGCTGCACCCAATCTGAACAGGTCAAAAGTTTCTTCCTGAAATACATAGACAAAACATCTATTTTCAGCAAATTTCAAAATAGCATTTGGGTCTTCCCCCCACCTTTTCAGCTTCATGAAAAAATGAGTAACACTATCTATTATTCCTTGAAAGACTCAGAACGTTTCCTGTGGAACTGTTAAGGTTTTCAAGGATTTCTGATTGCTTGTCACAGATTATCATCATCATGCTGAGGACTAATTATTAATTTTTTTTTAATTCTCTGAATGCTATATATTGTACACTAACGGAGAAGCCTACCCTGGCTTCGCTAATTTATGTAAAAAATATAGAATTAGGCTTTCTCTGAGTGAACAAAAGCGAACAAGCAACAAAAGCCAAAGAAGCCATAAACTAAGTGAGAAGCAAAAATCAGAGAAGTGAAAGTTGATTGCCTATTTTGTAACAAGTGTACATGGTTTAACATGAATCAACTTAGACTTTTTTACATAAACAACTCGCCTTCCCCTACCCTTGCTTGATTTAACACAGAATATAAGTGCATGCAGGGTCAATGAGGGTGAACCAAGGCTCTGGTCACAAGAATACAAAGGTGACCTTGTTCTACTATGATGTCAGATATTTTATCTGAATCCTCAATCGAGTCCTCCAGCTACTGTATCCTTGAGAGAGCTAGCATAGATATTAAAATATTGGAAACATGAAGGACACTGGTTAAATAAGAAGTGTGTGACAAGTTCAGTGGACCGAATGAATGACAAAATGCAATCAAAGCTTCAAGAAATGTTTATGCACACAGCATTCTGATGTATAAGTGAAATAAATGTATTGCTTTCCTGTATTGTCTGTTGCAACTATTCTGTTTATTTCATTATGAACAAATTCTGCTTTAACACTAAAAATAGGCCTAATTCACTTCCTCTTCCTTTTTCTATTTAACAGGCATATATACATACTGCAAAATACAGACAGCCATTAATTGGGCTTATGCAGAATGCTTTTTGTTGTTTATCTCTGCTAGGCAATGTAAAACACAATACTACTTCTCCAGATATGTCACTGGCTTTGATTTCATGTGTAAAGCCATACCTAATTTGGGTCCTGAGCCCTGGCTAAATCACAGTCCACCTCTCCGTTTCTGGTCGTTTGCAACACTTAAAATCAGCTGAGCTACGTCTGTATCTTGGACTGGAACTTTGGGGGACTAGATGCAGGACATTCTTGGTTCAAGGCCCTTGGCATTAGAATCTGCTTTCAGTATTGGTCTCTTGAATACCTAATTTGTTGACCTTCAGACTATAATGGAAAGCTCATCTGTTGACTTCCATTAAGGAAATACAGTGGGATGAATTTTACAGAGGTGGTTGCTTCCTATTATCAAGGTTGCTACTAGGCTGCCCTCCACTTTGGTTTGGAAAATTTAATTAGTCTGGAAATTGTCAGATTTATTTTGAAGACATGGGAGAATATTTTTGCAAAGCCTTAAGAATTTGCTTTAAGCATTTGTGAGCTAGATCGTTAAAAATTCTCATGATCCGAAATGTTGACTTTGCCTATTGTTTGTCTCATTCTGTAGTTCAAAATGGCTTGTTATTGTTCCCCCTTTGAGATTTCCACATACATATATCTTGAAAACTTGTGTGCTGGATCAAAAATGAAGAAAATAAATTACAATTAAACCAAGTCATTAATTTAATTTCCTTTGGATAGTTTTAGGTTCAATCCTGTTCCAACTGATTTCAGTGGGAGTTTTTTGCCACTTACTTTAGTGAGAGAAGTCTTGGACACTATGGCCTAAACTTTCAAAAACATGAGCTCTGTTTTTTAGTCTCAGTTGGAGTCCCCAGCATAAAACAACTATGTTTTGATGTCTTCTTATTTCTAGGTTTAAGTCATATTGAATTTGTTCTGAAGACACTGAATAAACTAAATACTTTTTTTCAAATGGAGCCTTCAAAATAATTATTGGAAAGTTTTGTGTAGTGTCTAGGCTTTCTAGTTTCCCTTTACCAGCCCAGTGAAACCCCATTATATCACAACACTCAAAACATAAATAGATTTGACTGACTATCCCCAGCAACCTTACTGTTGCTTTTTAATCTTTATACAGTACAAGAGTGATAAGCACTTTAAAAATGCAGATAGATTAGATAGATTTTGACATTGGCTTGTGCAAGACGCAATTTTCAAGGACAGAAATAATAAAATGTTTAAGGATTTTCTATTGAAAAACTAGACACAATTCTCCATCACTGAAAACTGATTGAGAAAAGAAAAAAGCCAATAGAGAATATATTCCACAATAGCCCCCCCCCCCATCAGTGATTTATTTCAGTGGCCAAAACAAAGATACCAGAGTTGGTGCTTATATAAAATGCATTCTCTTTGAGAGCTTTTCATGACGCTTTAAAAATGCTGGGGTGATATTTTCCTTGTAGACAGTACATTTTCAGTGACAGATTCTTTCTACAATTTCCAAATAGCTAGAGGAATATGGATTTTGTTTTATAGCCATTATTAGTTTGGTCAGCTCAGCTCATCCCTTTAATTTAAAGATAGGATGACTCCCTATTCATAACATATCAAATAACTTTATCTTCATTTACCTATGTAATAGACACTGACAAAAACAGCCCTGGGGAATTCAGAAACTATCAAAATGATCCCAAAACTTTGTTTAAAAAACCTAGTTAATGTTGCTAGATGATTATCTATGGACTTTTATTTATTTAGATTTAAATAATAACTCTAAAGATGCCTATTCAAGACCCACAGGACACTAACACTATATTAATATCATACTTAAATCTCAACAGAATTAAAACTCAACAGAATTAAAACAATCAATTCAACAGGACTTCAGCCAGCCAGCCAACTACAGAAGCTCCTTTACACCTGTTCATCAATATGGTATACATACCTTCAGCACTCTCCAGAACCCATCTCAAGTTTCTTTTTGGAGCATGCCTGCAAGGTCACCACATTTGGGCTATTTCAGAGGGGGGGGGGGAGCAAATTCCAGGGTTTCTGAGCTCTCACACACAATGCCCTGCCAGCCACTTCCTCTCTTTTATAACAAGGATGATCCATCTTGATCATTCCTGCTGACTGTAGCTGTGGCAGTATGGCACAGGAAAAGAGGCAATCCCTCACATAAGGCAATCCTAGGCCCTTTAGGGCTATATAGGTCATAACCAACACCCTGAATTCCACTGGAGACTAGTGAGCAGTCTAGATGACCCCTACGTTTGAAACCTAATAACTGATGGCAAACACACACTCAATCAAAGGGGCTGATATTACCACCATCACTTCCTTGGGCCGCTTGCCCCACTCCTCCACCATCACCTCAGTCTCATATGGGTTGAGCTTCAGCCAGCTCACTGTCATCCATGACTGTATGACCCCCGTGTTTATAGTATGTGAGCACTTTGAGCTTTAATAGATTTAGCCTCACAACCCCCTAAATGATGAGAAAGTATTACTATACCATGATTTAAATGACTGACTGAGGCAGAAAGGCTCCAGTGAACATGAATGGTCCCACTAAAGCACTTGAACACATGCTTAAGGTCACACAGAAATGCTGTAACAGAGCCAGGAAATGAACCCTGATTGCCTGAGTCCCAAGTCAGTACCTTTAATCACAAGACCTCCCTTTCATCTTACATGATCTACAAATTGCAAGTACTTAAAAGTGCACAAGTGTTTAAAAATCATAGAACTAGATGGGACCTCGAGAGGTCATCTAGTCCAGTCTACTGCACTCAAGGCAGGACTAAGTATTATCTAGGCCATCCCTGACAGGTGTTTGTCCAACCTGCTCTTAAAAATCCCCAATGATGGAGATTCCACAACCTCCCTAAGCAATTTATTCCAGTGCCTAACCACTCTGACTAGGAAGTTTTTCTAATGTCCAACCTAAACCGCCTTTGCTGTAACTTAAGCCCACTGCTTCTTGTCTTATCCTCAGAGGTTAAGAAGAACAATTTTCTCCCTCCTCCTTGTAACAACCATTTATGAACTTGAAAACTGTTATCATGTCCCCTCTCAGTCTTCTCTTCTCCAGACTAAACAAACCCAGTTTTTTCAATCTTCCCTCATAGGTCATGTTTTCTAGACTAATCATTTTTGTTGCTCTTCTCTGGACTTGCTTCAATTTGTCCACATCTTTTCTGAAATGTGGCGCCCAGAAATGGACACAATACTCCAGCTGAGGCCTAATCAGCACGGAGTAGAGAAGAAGAATTATTAGTTCTCATGTCTTGTTTACAATACTCCTGCTAATACATCCCAGAATGATGTTTGCTTTTTTGGCAACAGCGTTACACTGTTGACTCATATTTAGCTTGTGATCTACTCTGATCCCTTTCCACAATACTCCTTCCTAGGTAGTCATTTCCCATTTTGTAAATGTGCAACTGATTGTTAGAGTACTTTGCAATTGTCCTTATTGAATTTCATCTGATTTACTTCAGACCATTTGTCCAGTTTGTCCAGATGATTTTGAATTTTAATCCTATCCTCCAAAGCACTTGCAGCCCCTCCCATCATGGTATCATCTGCAAACTTTATAAGTGTACTCTCTATGCCATTATCTAAGTCAGGAATTGGCTACCTTTGGCACACGGCTCATCAGGGAAATCTGCTGGCAGGTCAGGATGGTTTGCTTAATTGCAGCATCCACAGGTTCATCCGATTTCAGCTCCCACTGGCCGCGGTTCACCATTCCAGGCCAATGGAGGCTGCGGGAAGTGGTGGCCAGCACATCCCTCTGTCTGCGCCACTTCCTGCAGCCCTCATTGGCCTAGAATGGCGAACCGTGGCCAGTGCGAGCTGCGATTGGCTGAACCTTTGGACACTGAAGGTAAACAAACTGTCCTGGTCCTTCAGCAGATTTCCCTGACAGGCCGCATGCCAAAGGTTGTCAAGTATCAGAAGGGTAGCCATGTTAGTCTGGATCTGTAAAAGCAGCAAAGAGTCCTGTGGCACCTTATAGACTAACAGATGTATGGGAGCATGAGCTTTCGTGGGTGAATACCCACTTCATCAGATGCATGCATACCCACGAAATCTCATGCCCTAATACATCTGTTAGTCTATAAGGTGCCACAGGACTCTTTGCTGCTTATGCCAAAGGTTGACGATCCCTGATCTAAGTCATTGATGAAGATATTGACTAGAACTGGACCCAGAACCGATCCCTGTGGGATCCCACTCGTTATGCCCTTCCAGCATGACTGTGAACTAGTGATAACTACTCTCTGAGAACGATTTTCCAGTTAGTTATGCACTCACCTTATAGTAGCTCCATCTAGGTTGTATTTCCCTAGTTTGTTTATGAGAAGGTCATGCGAGACAGTATCAAAAGCCTTATGTATACCACATCTACCACTTTCCCCCTTGCACAAGGTTTGTTACCCTGTCAAAGAAAGCTATTTGGTTGGTTTGACACGATTTGTTCTTGACAAATCCATGCTGACTGTTATTTATCACCTTATTATCTTCTAGGTGTTTGCAAATTGATTGCTTAATTATTTGCTCCATTCTCTTTCTGTGTACAGAAGTTAAGCTGATTGGTCTGTAATTCCCTGGGTTGTCCTTATTTCTCTTTTTATAGATAGGCACTACATTTGTCCTTTCCCAGTCTGCTGCAATGTCTCCTGTCTTCCATGACTTTTCAAAGATAATTGCTAATGGCTCAGATATCTCCTCAGTCAACTCCTTGAGTATTCTAGGATGCATTTAATTAGGCCCTGGTGATTTGAAGACATCTAACTTGTCTAAGTAATTTTTGACTTGTTCTTTCCCTATTTTAGACTCTGATCCTACCTCATTTTCACTGGCATTCACTATGTTGGACATCCAATCGCCACCAACCTTCTTCATGAAAACCAAAACAAAAGAAGTCATTAAGCGCCTCTGCCATTTCCACATGTTCTGTTATTGTCTTCCCCCCACCCCACATTGAGTAATGGGCCTACTCTGTCTTAGGTGTTTCTCTTGCTTTTAATGTAGTTGTAGAATGTTTTCTTGTTTCCTTTTATGTCCCTAGCTAGTTTGTTCT
The DNA here is from genome assembly GCF_007399415.2 of Gopherus evgoodei. NCBI lineage: Eukaryota > Metazoa > Chordata > Testudines > Testudinidae > Gopherus > Gopherus evgoodei. The sequence goes on along the minus strand of NC_044322.1, from coordinate 306,701,292 downwards.
CATTTTGTGCCTTGGCCTTTCAAATTATGTCCCTACATATTTGTGTTATTTGTTTATATTCATCCTTTGTAATTTGACCAAGTTTCCACTTTTTGTAGGACTCTTTTTTGAGTTTTAGATCATTGAAGATCTCCTGGTTAAGCCAGAGTGGTCTTCTGCCATACTTCCTATCTTTCCTACACAGTGGGATAGTTTGCTTATGTGCCCTTAATAATGTCTCTTTGAAAAACTGCCAACTGTCTTCAATTGTTTTCCCCTTAGACTTGCTTCCCATGGGATTTTACCTACCAACTACAAGTTTGCTAAAATCTGCCTTCTTGAAATCCATTGTCTTCATTGTGATGTTATCCCTCCTATCATTCCTTAGAATCATGAACTATACCATTTCATGATCACTTTCATCCAAGCTGCCTTCCACTTTCAAATTCTCAACCAGTTCTTCCCTATTTGTCAAAATCAAATCTAGAGCAGCCTCCCCATGGTAGCTTTCTCCACATTCTGAAATAAAAAAAATGTCTCTAATACATTCCAAGAGATTGTTGGATAATCTGTGCCCTGCTGTGTTATTTTCCCAACAGATGTCTGGATAGTTGAAGCCCCTCATCACCACCAAGTCCTGTGCTTTGGATGATTTTGTTAGTTGTTTAAAAAAAGCCTCATCTACCTCTTCTTCCTGGTTTGCTGGTCTGTAGTAGATGCCAACCATGACATCACCCTTGTTTTTTTTACCCCTTTCGTCCTTACCCAGAGACTGTCAACAAGTCTGTCTCTTATTTCTATCTCAACCTCAGTCCAAGTGTATACATTTTTAATATATAAGGCAACACCTCCTCCCCTTTTCCCTGCCTGTCCTTCCTGAGCAAGCTGTATCCTTCTATACCAATATTCCACTCATGTGTATTATCCACCAAGTCTCCGTGATGCCAACTATGTCATAGTTGTGTTTATTTCCTAGCATTTCGAATTCTTCCTGCTTATTCCTCGTACTTCTCACATTAGTATACAGTCATCTAAGATACTGATTTGATTTCCTCCCCACCTCCCAGTTCTGTCTTGTCTCTCCCTTATTTCTGCTATAACAGCCCATGCTCCCCCAAATTCCTACCCTTCTCCCAGGTCTCCATGTTTTTGACTTATCTGATGGCTTTGGTCACTATCCCCTATCGAACCTAGTTTAAAGCCCTTCTCACTAGGTTAGGAAGTCTGTAGCCAAATGTGCTCTTCTCCTTCCCCGATAGGTGGACCCCATCTCCGTTTAGCAGTCATTTTTTCCTGGAACAGCATCCTGTGGTCATGGAAGCCAAAGCCCTTCTGGAGACACCATCCTCACAACCAGGCATTCACCTCCAGCATGCATCTGTCTCTGCCGAGGCCCCTATTCTTGACTGGAAGGGCTGAAGAGAACACTACCTGTGCTCCCAACTCCCTCACCCATACTCCCAGAGCTCTGTAGTCACTTCTGATCTGCTGAGGGTCATATCTCGCAGTAGCATTAGTGCCCACATGGATGAGTAGCATGGGGTAATAGTCAGAGGGCCGGATGATCCTTGACAATTTCTCCATAACATCTTGGATATGGGCCCCTGGCAGGCAGCATAGTTAAGGATCTCATAAATGTGCGAGTAGGATAAACATAGACACAGTATTTGTATCAAACACGAAGAAATGCATATTTCATCACAATACAGCAACATTAACACAGAGCTCAAATCAATACTATTATTTCATTAGGAATCTCAAAACATACACACAATGCAAAATACTTCTTGAAAAAGACTGTGAAAAGAGAAAAATGATACATGTACACATTAGTGATACATTGATCAGCTTCATATAGAAACATACATCTGTGAGAGAAAGGATGGGCTTGTGGTTAGGGTGGAAATCTAGGATTTGATAGATCTGTGTTCAGTTCTTCATTCTGCTACAGGCTTCCAGTGTGACTTCAGCCAAATTACATTATCTCTCTGTGCTTCATTTATCCAGCTGTTTAAAATAGAGCTTTCCTATTTACATTAATGATGGTGAGGTGCTCAGGTAACAAGGTCACAGACGTATCTTAGACACATACTTCAGCAGTGCTATATGCTTTTTTTTAACTCAACTATTTAAACATAATTATCAAGAAATAGCAAAAATCTATTGTCAGTTAATCTATTAATTGATATTACCTACTTAGCAGTGTCCCATAAAGAAAATATTTGAATAAAAACATTAAGATAATAAAAGTAATGCTATTAAGAAGCTACCATTTGGGGGTCAAATTTAAGATTGTTTTGTCTGGATGAAATATATATTTCTTTCTGACTGTTTATAAAGTCCTCATCTGTGGTTGTAGTAGAGTCCCTGTGGTGCAAAGCTGCCACAGAGCCGGTTTTTTCTTATCTTTTGTTTAAAGAAGGCACTCCATTTCAAGTGCTTTATTGGCAGTTAATGATTTTGTTGTTACATGGTAGCATATGGAAGAACAGTTTCTCATTAGAGCAAGTATGCATGGTCAGTTAGAGCAAATCAATAGATGCTTTGCTGTGCTTATAGACAAATTAAAGGTCTTCGTAGAGTGATGTGCAGCTAAATAACTATCTCTGTTATGAAAGCTTTTAGATATGTTATGTATCTGGGCTATTTAACTATAATTTATCATTTTTCTGTCTAATTATGGAGGAAGCACAAGTACAGACTGTCTAGTCCAAGTAAACAACACTGCTATTTCTAGGGCATATGTATCGTTTTGCAAGATTCTTTCCATATTACATGAATGTTATTCATATGAAGAGTCTCAAGGCCTACTCCTGTTTCTTTGGTTTTCAAGAGTGATTAAAGGTAATTTTTCTTCTAATAGAACATAAAAATATTTTTCTTTTGAATAATGTTAATCAGCAGATAATTACATGTCTGTTATGCTTTTTTAGGAAATCAGGCAATTTTTGATTAACTATATTAAGCAATTTGTCTAGTATAATGAACCTTGGAGATGCTGCAGATAAGATCAGTGGTGCAGTAAGGCAGTATGATTCAGTACGCAATACCAGTAAGCTATTTATAGCTGGTATGGTGTACTGAAAAGATACAGTAGAAGCAGAACGTGGGGCCGCCCGGCAGCCCCATGCTGGCAGCTTCTCCGGCACAACTGTACTGTCCCCAGCCCCTTGATGCATCTGCGTGCCCAAATCTCCTGTCTGGGGACTATACAGCAGCCCAGCTGGAGGACAGGGCTGGGGGAAGTACAGCTGCACCACAGGAGCTGCTGGCAAGGGGCTACCCACCCGGTGGCCCCATATTCTGCTCCTTTTGCCACTGTGGTTTCTGGGAGAGCCCTGAACCACAAGGCTCTCCCGGGAGCTGCAGCAGTGAAAGAAAAGGAACATGCAGCTCCTCCAGTGCGGTTGTACCACCTCCAGGCCCACCCCTAACCCTGCGACACAGCTGCGTGCCTCTCTCTCCTGTCCGGGTCTGTACAGCAGACGACAGGGCTGGAGGCGGGGTTGGGGGTGGTGCAGCTGCTCTGGAGTAACTTGTAGTGAGTGACTGAAAAAGTTTGATTGGATTACTGAAGGCTCTTGTAATAGTCAACTTAGCATTTTATGCCTAGGTTATCCAACTGGAATTTAACAGCCCACAGTAATGGGTTATGCTGATAGTTCTTGTTTATAAGAGCCACCTCCCATAATCTCTCTGCGCCTCATTTATCCAGCTGTATAAAATAGAGCTTCCCTATCTTACATCATCAAAGATCTTCATAATGAGATATTTTATTGTAGTTTTAGAGATACTTAATTATGAAGTGGCATGGCAAAGTAGCTGAGATCTACATACTATGACCTGAAGTTGTGGGCAAACCTGTTAGTTTTCATCTTGAGCTTATCAAAATTTTGGGTGATCAGCTTTGTCTTGCACTTAGCTTTATCCCACATGCCTCAAAGGAGTGGCATGTTTTACTTTCATTGATTTCCCCCCCCCCTCATCTTACTGAACTAAATGTTGAAAAGATGTGCCATTTTGATTATGTGACTGTTGGTTTTTTGTTTACCCATCATAGTTTTGGTCATAAAAAAGTCAGATTAGGAAAGCTCTTACTGTGGATATCTGGAGGGTAGAAGCTGTAGACAAAAGCCAAGTATAAAAGTAGACAAAAAGACATGTAAAAATAGTCTACCAAATTATTTATCTGGGAACCCTGCTTAGGATAGAGAGTAAGAAGTTTTCCTTGACTCAGTGGAAGATTCAACAGTATTCGTTCAGTGTAATTACGGTAATATAGGTAATTATTACAGGTAATAACATGAATTATACTGAAAGTGTATGCCACATTTTAAAAGCTCACAGCAGTAGTACAGATGCATAACAGGTGGAGACTGCAGCCAATTGAGTACTGCATTATAATGCCTCCAGAGGTATACTGGATGACAAATGTAGCATTGACTCCAACACACGGCAGCCTTGCAACCAGTTCCTGTTGTGCAAGGGAGTTTGATCATGGCCACATCTCTGTTATGCCTTGGAGAGGACAACAGCACTAATGGCCCATCTCCTTTGCAGGAGAACTGGGTGGGTACAAAGACTCCCTCCACACTTCCTCCCTTTACCCTCATCTCAACAGACTCATAAATGGAAAGGCTTTGTACAGGCATCCTGCATATCCGCTTACCTTGCACAACTATATAGAGACTAGTCACAAGCCTATCCATAATGTACATAATTATACTTTTCCTCATGACAAACGTTGAACTAGTTTGTCTCTGTTCATACTGATTTCTAGCCTTCTGTTTCTGCACACTGTCATTTCATTCACTCTCGTGTTTCCTTCAGTCACACTCTCATTCACTCACACACAAATCTGCCAACTCATCTCCCTCTTTAAAGTCCCTATGCCTTCCTCAAGTGCAACACTTCCATTGTTAAAATCCTCTTCCCTCCATGATAACCCATGGCTCAGAGACCCTTGCCACCCAAGCTCAGACCCCTTCCCTTCAGGTGGAGAAGTCCACCCCCATTTCCTAACAATCCCCTGCAGCTCAGAACCTCCCTCCACATCAACTCCAACCCCCCAAATTCAGAGCCTTCCCCTTTCCACCTGAGCATTCCCCCCTAACCAACTTCCCCATTCCAAGCCCACCAGCAGACCCACAGGACAGCTGTGTACACAGTGGCTTCTGGGGTTTCCAGAATCTGGAAAAGCCCCATCCCCACAACCACAAGGAGTCCCAGCTGTCAGCAGGTGATGCTGTACACTGTAATACAGCACCCAGACCACATGTGCTATGCAATAGTATAATGTATGCATATATAGTCTACCATATATAGTTAGTATAGTATACCATAGTCACAGACCTTATATACTATAAATCAGATATTCCTCTCACTTTCATGGAGTTAGTCCTGACTTACACCAGTGTAAGTAAATCGTGTAAAATTGGTATGAAATCAGAATCCGTGTGCATAGTGTGGCTGATAGCAGGGGCCTTGCTGATATGGTTTAGTTTCACCAGTCCCTGGTGATCTGGCATCCCAGCTTATTTCCCTGACCTAGGCAAAACAACCCCATGATCACAATTCTCAGATAATTCTATCATTGTTCGTAATACGAAAATATTCTCAAACTTGAATTCACAGTAAAAATAGCCATCTGTTTGGGTACTTTAAATACAAAATACGTGGAAGATTCAAATCAGATTCACAGTACACAGACATATAAAATGATCATGTTCGCATAGTGAGCAGTGGTCACCCATCAGATGTTTCCAGAAATATCTCTGCTATTAGACAATGTAACGGCATGTGATAAGATGTCTAGTTCTAGCACCCTGCGTGCAATTATTCATTTATTTCAGTTGGGTGTGGAATTCCTTTTAGAACACATTGGTGCCTATCCAAGGCTGTGGGTGTTCTTGACATACATTTAAATACACAGTAAGTTAGAAAACATCAATGGTCAGAATCAGCAGCTCTTCTGTTTCATCACACGTCTTTAATCACCAGTCACGTGACCAGTTCAGTTTAACATATCAACGTTTTTCACTAGACAAAAATTTCATCTTCATCTGCCAAAACAGGGGAGTCTCATTAGCTCCAATCCAAGAGTATAAATGGTTTTGTGTATCTCTTTTAGTCAGCATGGAATAAGGGACAAGAGAGGAGGTCTTCTGGGAACTACTCAAGTTCCTTGTGATTCTGAGAGACATACAAAATCTTTTAGGCTCCTGAACTGGAATACAACCTGGTCTGGCTCACTAATGAAAACCACTGGGTCTACTTCTGCCATGAGCCAGTAGAGTTGCACCCTGTAACTCACTGTAGGGTCCTAGAACATGGCCAACTACTAATGAATGTGCTCTAGGGAAGAATCCTACACTAGCTGGGAGATTGAGTGGTGACTTAGTAGCCCTTTTCCACATCTGACTTCGATGATGTGGTGCTTTTCTGCTTCTTATTTTTTTTTAAGTAAAAATATCAAGAGAAAAGAAAAATAATGCAAAAATAAAAGAAATTAAAATATTTGTAAACTTCCTCCAGGAAGACCAAGATGGGTACTCAGCAGCATTCTGAGTAAACATGACATTTAAAAATGTATGTGAGTGGCAGAAACTGGAAATGGAAGAGATGTTCACTTACATCCTGCTATCCAAGATGGTTGCTGCTATTTCAGCTGGAGCTGTACTATTGACTGAGAAAGTCACCTGGACCTGTTAGGAGATGTTACTAAGAGTTTAATCCATGAGTACTCATAGACAGACCCCCCCCACTGGTCCCATGGAGATCAGTTGGGCTGAGTGTGGAAGCAGGAGTCCATGCACACTTATTACAGAATTATGGTTTAAGCCTTCAGCATGTTTAAGGCAAATATATCTTGATAAAGATTATAATACATACATATTCTAGAGCTGAGATTTTTGTATATGTAGAAATCTATTATTGTTTTGTGGGATGAAAGAGTGACCTTCAGTGAACAATGATGCTCTCAGTGTGATTCCAGCATTGTATTGCATTGCATTGTCAGGTATTTGCAAATGCAAAAGATCTTCCATTATACATCTTTATTGCAGCTTCTGTGTCTCTCTAGTTCAGTGGTCCCCAACCTTTTTGGCTGGCAGGTGCCAGCTGAAGGACCACTGCGGCAGTGGGGCACCTGCCGAAATGCTGCCGAATTTCGGCAGCATTTCAGCAGCGACGCCTCTCGATGACGTCACTTGTCGACGACAAGCGACGTTATCGAGAGGTGTCCCCGCTGAAATTTGGGAGCAACGCCTCTCGATGACATCACTTGTCAGCGACAAGCGTCTTCACTGAGAGGCATCCCCGCCAAAATGCCGCTGCGGCATTTCGGCTGGTGTTCTCCCAGGGACCAGGAAGCGCGTGCATTAAGATGGTGCCCATGGGCACCACGTTGGGGACCCCTGCTCTAGTTCATACACACGAGATATATACATGTATAATGTATTTTGCATGTTTTAACATTTATGCAAAATTTCATGTACAAAAACATTCTGATAAAATCTTGTTTTTATGTATAAGCTGACCTTCAATAGGAATTATAAAGACTCTGACAGCAGTCTACTGTCTATATGTATCTATATGTCACTTGAGAAAAGCATGACTCATGATTTTCTGCTACTGAACTGATTAAACTTCTATCCTGAAACTACAGGAGAGTCATTGTTCAGATTGATGTTCTCAATGTCCTACATTCAACAGAGTTTACTCTTGATTTATTAAGCTTCCAGGTAAACATGTGTAAACGTGTGGACACCTCCCCCCCCACGGCACCTCCTGCTGGTTGCTTCAGGGAATTAACTCGATTCCAGCTACAGAGAGCCCTCTGCAGGCCAGTGATCCACCTATCCTCTGCTGGCCCCGGGCCCCTCCCTGGACCTCACTGCCCCTTTAACTGGGTCTCCCCCTCCCAGGGGAACCCCACCCCACTATGCCTCAGTATTGGCTACTACCCAGTCATTGTCTAGCCCCCACACCCTGGGGCAGACTGCAGTATCAGCCACTCATCATAGGCAAAGGCGTTTTGGCCTAACTGCCTTTACCCACCCTCCAGCTGCCCCTCTGCAAACCCAGTACCTTGAAGGCCTAGAATTAGGCCCTGCAGCCTGGGGAGTTGCTGGCCTAGGGCTTCTGAGTTCCTAAGGCTTTTCCCCCAGCCCTGCCTTCCTTTAGGTCCCCTGGTGAGTCCCTCAGGTGAGTCCCTGAGCGGCTGGCCAGCCGGCCTGTCTCCCTGTCAGAGAGAGACTCTTTCTGCTTCTGGCTCCCTTGGCCTTCTTATACAGGCCCTCTGTCTCAGTTTGGGGCATGGCCCCCAGCTGCAGCCACTCCCGCCATCAGCCCAGGCTTCTGGCTCCAGCTATGGCGCCTTGCCAGGGCTGTTTTAACCCCTTCAGGGCAGGAGCAGAGATCCACTCTGCTACAACATGATTTACCTAGTTTCTTGTGCAAATATTTTTACTGTGTCCTTTTGCTAATTGGTATCATAGAAATACTATGAGTGTCTTTATATTTCTGTCCTTTCCAAGCTTACTGTATGTAAAAAAACTAAAATGTATTTCATTTCCCATTTCAGATATTATATTGGATTTTTGTGATTTGAATTGTTTTGATTTATATTTTCTAATAATGATGGAAAACACTTGTTTTGTTATGTGTCAGGGGTTGGCAACCTCTGGCATGCGGCTCTTCAGGATAAGCCATACCAGGCCAATCGGGGTGGCGGGAAGCTGTGGCCAGCACATCCCCCTCTTTGCTTCCGATCGCCCCCATTGGCCTGGGACAGCGAACCACGGCCAGTGGGAGCCGCAGTCCGCCGAACCTGCCAACATGACTGGTAAACAAACTGGCCCGGCCTGCCAGGGTGTTTACTCTGGCGAGCTGTGTGCCAGAGGTTGCTAACCCCTGTTATATGTTATCACACTTGACAGAAAAATAATCTGGAGTATAAAGCTTTTCCTCTGATGATGGAGAAATATAGAAAGATACTTTCAACTAATGGAGTGGTCCCCAACCCTTTTTGTTTGGCGGGAGCCAGACAATTAGCCACGGAGGACTGTGGTGGCAGACAAGCATCCACCGAAGTGCCGCTGACAAGCAGTGCCATCCAGAGGTGTCACCGCCGAAATGCTGCTGAATTTTAGCGGCATTTCGGTGGCGACGCCTCTGGATGACGCTGTTTGTTGGAGGCAAGCAGCGTCATCCAGAGGCGTCGCTGCCAAAATGCCACCGAATTTCGGCGGCTTTTTGGCAGATGCTTGTCCGCCGGCCAGTATGTGGACGCACTTAGACGCCGTGGTGGGCGCCCTGGTGCCTGTGGGCACCGCGTTGGGGACTCCTGAACTAATGCATATTTTTGTTTCTTTGTTTTTATTGTGGACTTTGGGCATTGGAGGTTTATCACTGTATAGTGCCAGGCCTGGTAGAAATATCTCTTGAGGGGTGAAAATGGGGATTCAGGGAAGTAAATAATTTAAAGGCATGTTTCCTTAAGATTTGGGGTTAAAGCCCAGATTCCCCACCATACTCTAAACATTTATTGTGTTCAGTGCATGTGAGTTGGCCTGGGAGGGTCCCACTCTGGAATTTTGTAAGATTCCTTTTGCATACTTTAGTGGGTGGGTCTGGACCTTCTTGGGCTCCTCAGCTATTCAGTGGCACTGCTTTAGAGGAACACCACAACCTTAGCATGACATGTAGAGTTTCTCTGCATCACTTTCCTCTGCATCCCATGAGGCTATAGCAAATTACAGAAAAAAAAAAGTAGAAAAGGAATGTAAATTGATATGTGCTTACATAAATAACATGATAAGAATCTTTACGTACACTCTAAACTTTGTTACAGAACATCCAAAGATTATCTTGTCTGTACCATTGTAGAAATGTCAGGCCTCTCCATGACTTTGAGAGATATAGCAATGTGATATGCTCATAGGAGGATGTGTCCTGTGTTAGTACTAACTTCCTCCATTAAAGATAAGGGAAGTTTTTGATCTCTCCAGGTCCAGTTTTTCACAATGGGTGGCAAAATACACATTAGCATTTGATTAAACCATCTTGTCCTTTAAAGTTAGTTTGTATATATATATCACTGCATCAGCTCATTAACACTTGGACAAAGTACATAGTAAGTTTGTAATTAAACATCCTCTCCCCTCCTATGGAACTCAGACACAATCATACATTCTTCCTTCCTTGTATTTGTTTGTGCTAAAGCCTTGTCATTGCCCCAATTTTGGTGCATATTTCAAGTGAATTCTTTTACTGTAATGATTCAAATAGAAAAACAAACATTTTTGCATATACTTAAATGTTCTTTTATTCAGCTACCAGTCCCAGGTAACACACCATGCAAATGAAAGTCAGTTCTTTACTATTATATAACTCAGTTAAGAAATATTGAAACACAAGTACAGACATGACAGAGATTAAAAATTAAATGGGCTGGACATAAACAGCAAGTCCACCGTGGTGTTACATGGCTGGCAGACTTCACAATGGCCAGGCAGAAGATTTTAAAAAATGGCAACATATCATAAGCAGATATTATATTAACTGGCTTTTCTCTTGAGAAAACATTCTATTTGAGTCAAACATCTCCCACTCCTGTAATGAAATGTGCTGGAGTTTTAATATTTTTTTATGATTCTGAGGCCACATCAGTTCAGTTCTCTTTTCCTTTTTTAATGTAAGCAATATTTCCTACCTCTACTAATATCAAGTCAAGACATATGGTTGAAATACCCATTCTATTTACTGTAATAATATAGTATTGTAATTCTCAGATGGCCTCAGTATGTTTTGAATTCAGTAGTTTATAGTGTAACCTTTACTGGTAAAGGAAACAACATATTTGTTCTCTCTTGGCAGATTTATGTTGGTTTGATTTTTCAACTCAAATTATCTATGTCATTTTAATTCTAGTTTTCATATCAATAAATGGGCTCACTCTCTTACATTTCTCTGATCTTACAAAACATACACAATTCAGACATTTTTTCTCTTCTGATCAATGTCACTTGAATTTTATTCTTTTCATATGACTGAAGGGCTTCCCCCGCCCTTAGTTTAAGTAACTCCCAAGTAATTTATTTTTCAAGCCTAGTTTCCCCTTTTGTAAGTAAGTTTTTCTCTCTGTTTCTTTAAACCTTTACTACTTGCCTTCTCTTCTGTGTAATCTAGCATTAATGTCAATTCCTTTCATTGTAAAATAAATAATTCAATAGGTTTTTCCAGGGCACACTTAGAAAGTTTCTACCACTTTAGAAGTTCTTACCATTTCTACTGGTTTCTACAGGAAATGAACAACAGCTTTTAAACTGGTAGAAAGGGTTGAAGGTGACCGCTGTGTAAGGTTCTGTACTTTGGAGCTGGTTTTCAGCCTCAGACTATAATTTGAGTCCAATCCAATCATATGTCCTAAGAGAGAGATTCTGTCTCAATTTACATCTTATTACACAATATGAAGAGTTGTCACTGAAACTTAGACATTACACATTAGCATCTATTATTAGAGTATTAGTAAATGAGTGGGAAGAAAAAAGGCTTTCTTAATTCAGAGACTGATGCCTTCAGGTGAGGATATAGGCCTCTGGTAGGTTAATGCACAGGAAGTTTGTTCAATCATCAGATTTTGATAAGAAAACAAAAGAGACAATGGGCTGGATTCTAATCTCAGTTATGTTGGTGTAAGTATAGAATAGCTGTAATGATTTTTTTGGAGATATCAACTGGTATAACTAGAATCGGATTCTCTTGCTTCTTCTTAAGCACAAATATTAAATGGATAGATAGATATTAATACTTTTTAATAGAAAATAAATATTACCAATTTCAAAATCATGGCTTTATGTAAGAATCAGAAGTTTGAAACATGAATGTTGTGGTTCAGGAAAGTTTTATCCAATAGTGCTGTCAAAGAATAGAGTAGTTTTTGTTAGTATCCATAGTTTTTCTCAGTCCTTAATATTAGGAGAATGGTATTGAAATGATCATCTGTTACTACTGATCATACAAAGGCAATCTATTTCTTTCAAGAGATCATGCAATATTTTTTTCAAGCAATGTACCAGAGCTGTGTAGGTAACTCCAACACTGCTTTGAAACCTTAGCTCTACCTATTATATAATGTTGAAATGCCATGGAAACATCCTTTCCTCCTCCCAAATCTAAGTGCATACAAAAATAATTGTATGCAATGGGCCGATGTTACAGATGCTGTACTGGTCTGTGAAGTGTTAAAATGTTAGGTACAAACAGTGGGTTCTAGAGACTCTTACAGTTGAGATGTCAAGCTGCAAGTAACAATTATAGATAATGGCTCAGGAGTAATGCTAGAATTTAAGGGATGGAAGGAATAGTTAAAAACAGACTAAGTGGATCAGTATCCTTGCAGTGCACACAGCCTCCAGTCTGAATGGTAAAATGTGGGTTCACTGTTCTTATTAAAGCAAGTGTTGCGGAAAGGCTGGCTGGTTTGAATTTTTCCAAAGGCTAGAGAGATTTCAGAGAGAAAAGTTAAACTTAACAGAAGAACCAGTAGAGGGATTAAGTTTAGCAAAGGGCTGGCACCAGATGATCACTTTTATTGCCAAAACTGATTATTTCTTCAAATTTAACCAATTACATTTCATTTAGATATATGCACTTGGACTTGGTTGTGGTGTTGCATGTTTAAGGCTACAGATAGTCTATAGAATGACTTTCTTGAGGTAATTCAAATGGAATTACTGAAACTTCATGGAAAGCACCATGTCTTCATATATGTTTGTACTGCACTTAGCACAATACAGCCCCAATCCTGAATGCAATACAATATTATAAGATTGGTGTAGCTTTTACATTTGTATATTAACAAAAGAGATGATTTTCCAAATTTGATCTATTTGATGAAGTGTCTAATACTTGAGAATTTTCTAATTCATTGTAAACATCAATTACAGATTTCAGTGGTCTTACACTGACGGAAAATCATTGAGATCTTCTAACAGAGAGACTGATATCTTCCTATGAATCAGCTAAATGTGACCACAAATCAGCTGAGTCTAACCATGAATATGAGTGATACACAGTTTTTGGAAGTGTCACGGATAGCTCTTCAACACAAATACCAAATCAACATGGCACCATTTCATTGTTGGATGTGTGGTGAAGAAAAGTAAAAACAAAATGCAAGGAAAAATAATTAAATTAGTTGAGGAAAGATAAATAAATTACTATATTAGACTGAGTGAAGTAATGTGTCTTTAATGTCTAACCTTCTTGCTTAATTGTTGGTCACTGGTTTACTTTTCCTCCATTTTCCTTTGTTCAGAGACCTATGTATCCACTTCTTAATTTAATTTGATATTACGGGTGAAATCCTGGCCACACTGAAGTCAATGGCAAAACTCCCATTTTCTTTGATGGTGCCAGGATTTCACCTAAGATCCCCTCATGCTCATACAGTCATTCCAGCGCTACTCTTTGCTGGCATGTCACAGAACTTCAAAATATACTGATACAATGTCTCAGAAGATGTGTTATTGCTATTGTTATCAGTCCTAACAGAACCATGAAACAGCTAAAAAGCAAAGTCTGGGTATTTTTTTTAGTGTAACTTGTTTTATTTACATTCTATACCTTAGTCCTTATAAAGAAGTGGTCAAACTCCATGCAAGTGTAATGCTGACAGACCCTGGTCATCGGCAGGCAGGATCAACTCTGGGACTTCTGGAGTTGAATGCAGGAGCCTCTACTGCATGAGCTAGAAGCCAACTGGCTGTAGAGCAGACTCATTTTATCTCTCTAAGTGGTCTCGGTGCCACTAGATGGGACAGAACACCACACTCAGGAGGTATGTGGGCAGGGGTGAAAGTAATATTAAACATTTACTGGTACAGGGGCCCAGCTCTGGGCCTCGGGCAGAAGAGGTGGGACCTCAAGCAGAAGGGATGGGGCTAGAAGTCAGCCTCCCCCAGCCAGCCCATCTGCGCTGCCTGGCCTGCTCCGGCGGAGATTTAAATTGCTGACCCCAGGGCAGCTGCCCCTTTTGCCCCTCTCCCCCATCAGTAACCCTGCCAGTAGAGTCCCTATCAGCAGGGCTACCAACGGGGGTGGGGTGGAAGTGGCGGTGGCAAAAGGGGCAGTGACATTTAAGTGCTGCTGCAGCAGTGCTTTAAGGAGGGTTCTTTTTCATGGCAGCACTTTAATGTCAGCTACATACAGCCTAGTACCAGCTTCTTACTAGTATGCTGTACCGGCCCACTGTCACCCCTCTTTGGGGGTTACATACTTCCCCTAGCTGAGGAAGCATATCTTGAGCTTCAGAGACTTCCCAGTTGAAATCCCGGAATAGCTGCCACTTGTAATGCTGACAGACCCCAGCTGTTAGGCAGGACTGAACCTAGGGCCTTTCAAGCTTAGTGCATGAGCTACTCCTGTATGAGCGAGAAGCCAACTGGCTGCTAGCTAAAGCTTTAGAGAAGACTAATTTTATCTCTCTAAGTGGTCTCAGTGCCACTAGATGGGACAGAACACTACTCCCAGAAGGTGTGTAGGTTACACAAACAATTATCTTCTTTAAGGAATTTTTGCCAAAACACACTGCAATGCCCAGTAAGTAACTCTGCCCCTAGAATTGGCTGTATTTATAAAGATTAAGACAGAGTGCAAATTCTCCTGCTGCTTGCATTACAACATTTCTTCAAAGACGGAACAGTGTTCACAGGGTAATAAAAAGAACATGTACAAGTATGCCCGACTATCCCATCTGGTGATCCCTGCCATAACGAGAAATTACCCAAAGCCCAGTAAATAACAGTTTATAAAAATATTAGAAAACTGTAATTTCTGCAGTGTTTAAACAAGACAATTTTCTCTGTATTGAAGAAAGTGTAATTCCTGTGTAGTCCATTCTTCTGAACTGGTGTGACCAGCGAACCGTTGATTTTAAATTTAGTAGACATGCCTAATGATGAATGAGTTTGGGATTAAGGTATATCATATCAATTATTCAAATCACTAAACCTCAAATTTCTTTTTGACTTGGGCCCCGATTCTACAATCTAATCCATGCCGGCAGACCCCTGTACAAATCAAGGGATTTGGGCTCCTAAATTATCTAGGTGCTTATGAAAACTACAGCTTTACCACATACTTCACTTAGACACTGATTCTTATCCCTACTCTGCCACTGATTTATTGTGAGACTTGGGCAAGTTGTTTAACTTCTCTATACATTAGTTTCCCCATCTGTAAAAGGGATAATAATGTTGAATGGTTTCACGAGTTACTGTGAAGCTTAATGCACACATTTTTGCAAAGCCCTTTGTTATCCTTGGCTCATCCTGCAGGTTTGGAAAGCACTGGACACATACCAAGTATTAATGTTATTGTACCTTAATTAAGGGCAGATTTTTCATATCCCAAGTTCTTTCCATCACAGATGAATGGCTACCTAATCAAGCACAAAGAAGTTGCAAGCCTAGTTTGGTTTAAAAAAAACCTCCCAAACCTAAAAACATTTACTGTTAGATACACACAAAAGCAAAACTGCAACTCACATAAAAGTAGAGGTTCTGTAAATATGAGAAAGACAAACCTTTTCAGAATATTTCTTGATAAGCTCTTGATGATTCATTTGGGCAGTGGACAACTGCAGAATATTAATAAAGTACTGGGAGAAGAACAATCTGAATATGTTGATCATGGCTGACCAAAAGTCACAGGGCATGATATCAAGATTTATTATTTATCTCTAGATATTGGTCTTAATTTGACCTCGTTACTGCTATATTTTCTTTTTCTTTCTTTCTTTCAGTGGCATTCACTGGCACTAACCTTTGACATTGAACCATCCACAGAGATGGACTGAACATTTACCCAGTTGATTTTCTTAGTGGCCAGAAATTAGATTCCAGTAAGCAAAGTGAAATCTAGATAATTGTGCTTAGCATAATCAGGTCCTGGCCCATGGGGGCAAAGAATAGGCAGAGCCAGCCCAGCACCTGGTGGAAAAGCCTGTGCAATGGGTGAATTTCCTGGGGGTTTATGTTTTTGTAAGGTTCAAAAACTATATTTGTTCAACTTTTTCCTCAGAGATGTGATGGTAGTGATTTTTAAACAGGTGTGCGTGTGTATATATATGTCCTATAATGGAGGACTTACTCAGTTTATCATTACTTTAAACTATGCTACATTATGGACTTAAAAGTTGATGTTATATAGACTGCATTGGTATAATTTTAATGGGTTTAAAATGTTGATACATGAAATATCTTCAGTTCAAACTGATGAAATATAGGAAAATAGATTGATGTCTAAATTTTTTAAATGCGTATTTGTAGGATGTGTCCAAAAAGTTTGTCAGCAGGGCTGGGAAATTGTGATCAGTAGCAGGTAGGAATCTCTTCAATTACCCTGTAGTATACCCTCAGCTGGCACCTATAGGAATGAAGTAGTGTATTTCATGCTAAATTGAGTTTGTTTTCTGAATGCTTAGAAGCGAGATTAATAAATCAGCATGTCTTTTGGATGGCCAGGAGAAATGGTTTTTTTTTAGTTTTAGCATTTCAGACCCTGATTCAGTAAGGGACTTAATCATGGGCTTAAGTGCTTTGCTGAAATTAAACATCAACTAGCAATCTATGCAGTCAGAAAAAACTCTTTGTCCTCATTGTCCAGATTCTTTGCCCTGGTCTACAGTATGAGTTTAGGTCAAATTTAGCAGCATTAGATCAATTTAAGCCTGCATCTGTCCACATGATGAAGCCAGTTTTGTTGACTTAAAAGGCTGTTAAAATCAATGTCTGTACTTCTCCCTGACGAGGGGATTAGCACTGAAATCGACCCTGCTGGGTCAAATTTGGGGTAGTGTGGACGCAATTGGCCTCCGGGAGCTATCCCAGAGTGCTCCATTGTGACCAATCTGGACAGCACTCTCAACTCTGATGCACTGGCCAGGTAGACAGGAAAAGTCCTGCGAACTTTTGAATTTCATTTCCTATTTGGCCACCGTGGTGAGCTGATCAGCACAGGTGACCATGCAGAGCTCATCACAGCACAGGTGAGCATGGAGTCCCAGAATCGCAAAAGAGCTCCGGCATGGACCAAATGGGAGGTACTGGATCCGATCGCTGTATGGGGAGACAAATCTGTGCTATCAGAACTCCATTCTAAAAGACAAAATGATTAAGGGAGCCAGACACCAGGGCGTTAGAAGAGCGCAGCAGGGCACGCTGCGCATCAGAGAAGCTTTGAAAAATAGTTTCATGACTGGCCAGGCTACAGTGGGAAAGTTCTGTTTGTTTCTCCTTGATGAAAACCCACCCCCTTGGTCCACTCGACTTCCCTGTAAGCCAACCGCCCTCCCCTTCACTTCCCCTCTTTGATCTCTGCTTGCAGAGACAATAAAGTCATTGTTTCAGATTCATGCATTCTTTATTAATTCACCACACAAATCGGGGGATAACTGCCAAGGTAACCCGGGAAGGGTGGGGAAGGAGGGAAGCACAGTGGTGGGGTAGTTGTAGGGGCACCCCCTAGAATGACATGCGGCTCATCATAGAAGCGAGATGTCTGGAGCTCTGTCCCAAAGTGGCCATTTGCCACTCTGGTTCTTTGGTAGGCTTGCCTGATATTCCAGGCAGGATTGAATCTCCATTAGACAAAACTTAAAGAAGGGAATGACCTGAAGTCACTTCCATTTATGTCCAGGCGACCCCAACCGACCTCACCAAGACTGGCCAGGACCACCCATGTCTGCCCAGGCACCCCTGACTGACCTCACCGAGGCTGGCCAGGAGTACCCATGTCTGCCCAGGAGCCCCCGACTAACCTCACCAAGGCTGGCCAGGAGGAACCAGGAGACAGCAGCAGATGGTACAATACGGCTGCTAACCATCTTTGCTAACTTGCAAGGGCAAGGAGCTGCTGCTGTGTAGCATTGCAGTACTACATCTGCCAGCAGCACCCAGAAGATCTATGGTGACAGTGAGCTGAGCAGGCTCCATGCTTGCCGTGGTATGTCGTCTGCACGGGTAACCCAGGAAAAATGGCGAGAAAAGATTTTTTGTCATTGCTTCCATGGGGGCAGAGGGGCTGATGACATGTACCCAGAATCATCTGCGACAATGTTTTTGCCCCATCAGGCATTGGGAGCTCAACCCAGAATTCTAATGGGGGTATGTGGACACTGTGGGAACTGTAGAATAGCTATCCACATATTAAATCAACCTAATTTCATAATGTAGACATACCTTTTATTTCTTTCAGATAAAGGACCTGATACTCCTCTCACCCCAGTGTAACTTAGTGGAGTCACATGAAAGTAAAACAGGATAAGTGAGATCAGAATAAGGTCCAAGGTCTTGTCTTGTACTTTATATCTATTATGTGCTGTATGTATAAGACAGATACCTATTCCTGACAAAACCAGGCATGTCTGATGTGATGCAAAAGCCAAATTATTTGGGCTTTTCCAACTTTGCATAGGAGCCAAAAGTATTTTTATTTGATTTAGCCCATAGAGGTCTGTTATTACAGAAGTGATGTTTGCAATCATCTTGGAGTGCAGTGACTTTATGTATGGGCTAGGCTGGTAATAGATAATCTTAAAGATAACCCTATGTTTGTTTTCTAACATATATTGTATGCCTTGTTAGATGCACTTTACTATGAGTGTACTCAAAGCACACTCCAGAGAGATTAATTTAAGCTAACACACTTCATTTTTTACATTTTGCTAAAGGTAATCATATTACTGCCACCACTGATATAATTTGCTATGAAAAATCTGAGCATTCTTTAAGTGGCATGGAAAAAAATCACATGGAGATCCACTGACAAAAGTATGCATAATGGAAACCTACACATAATTCTGGGTCCGTAACTTTGGTTGATGGCATAGAGGTGATCACTTGAGCTTAAAACAGAGCTGAAATGCCCAGAAAGGAACAGAAGTGGAGGGTGAAAGCTTTATTGCATGTTCTCTAAATGTTCTGGAAAGACATAGATGTAAACACTGAATGACTGCTGCTCCATGTTTTTAGGGTTGGGAGATGCCATGGTGGGAGGATAGCAGGACTGGGAAGCAGACACTCTATCCAACATGTTGTCCACTGACACCAGTTGATTTCTAAGCAGGATGTGGATTGTCTTGGTGTTCAGATACCGGATGAGCAAAGTATAAACCTTAATTAGATAGGGTTCAACAGGGGTTGATTTGATTTTCTCATTAATTCTTAGGCTCCATAGTGTTTGCTGGTTGCACTTGTTATCCCTCCCATAAGAAGAACATGAAGTGGTATATCTGTAAGATTTGACTTTTTAAGCTTTCTGCAATAGAAAATTATTAGTTGTTAAAAGTTTGAGAGACATTTTATTCTCTTCGTAAAAAACTCTGCTCTCATAACCTCACAGCAGTTATTGACTTTAAGAATCTGCTACCCATACATGTTCAGAGCTCCCTCTGACATCAGTAGGAATTCTGTGTATGTAAGAAAAGCAAAGTATTACAGTCAAGTTCTGTAATGTGCAGCTGAAAGAACTGTATTCTTATAAGTTACAGTGTACATCAAAGTATGCCAACAAATACATCATAAAATTATAACTTTTTAAAACTCTTATGATGGATACACAGAGAATTTAAATCTGACTTGAAACTTTTAAAAAACATATTCTGAAAGATTTCAAACAGCATTAGGTTTAATAAAAGCATTTTTTGGCAATTTGTTACTTTGTATTATTTCCCAAAGACTTGTAGACTTTGAGCAGATGTTATTGAAATGGCATTTAGTCACGGTGGATTGCATTTTTTTTTTACCATCATTTACTATAAGGGTGAAATCAAGCTTTACTTTATATTTTGACACTTCTGTTTGAATTAAAAAGACAACTCTTTAAGACACTGGAGCTATGTCAGTTCCCACCAGCTGAGAATCTGGCCCAAAATGTCACTTTTTCTATAAGTGATTAATTGATTAATATAACTTCAGTGATTGGGATCAATGATCTGTAACAGTAACAAGGTACTTAATGCGATTCTCTGAATAACTATAGCCAATTAATTCCCCCTATCCCTTTAGGGTAGATATGGTTTTAAAGGCAAGTATTCGTGCTATATCATCCCAAGCCTTCTGGTACAATCTAGGAGTTTGTTCTCTATTGTGATTATGGTTTATAATCCGTTATTATTATCAATAATATGTATTTGTTAAATTCAGTGTGCTAAAGCAAAAGGGACGCTATTTGAAACATTGTTTCTATTTTTCATTTACAGCCTTGCTTGAAATCAGACAAAGCCTGACAATGCCGCCAGCTACAACAGCACCACAGTACGCACCCCCAGATGGAGGATGGGGCTGGGTTGTGGTCTTTGGGGCTTTTATCTCCATTGGATTTTCCTATGCATTCCCAAAAGCCATCACAGTGTTCTTCAAGGAAATTCAAGAGATCTTCCACACATCATATAGTGAAATAGCTTGGATATCATCGATTATGTTGGCTGTTATGTATGCAGGAGGTAAGGCATTTGAGAAACTAACAAATGGTATAGCTCTTTAAGGTTTTGTGTAGTCTTAAATAATGTAAAGTTAATTCCTGTTGCCTGCTTGCACACTCGCTCACCATACCCTGACTCATCATGGCATAGCTATAGCTACTCCATTGTTAAGGTTGCATCTATGTTTCCATCATGAACCCAATTATTTCACCAACCCCTGATCCTTTCTTAAATCTAAAAAGTAATATCACTCAGGGTTAGGTCTGGAACCAAGATAAAGTTGTTTTACTATATTTGGTCTGTAATTGGACAAAAGATTCTTCCAAAAGACTTCCAACTTTGTCACTTTGTAGGTAATAAAAAAACCTCCAAAAAATCACTCACTCACTCAATCACACTAAAAAACATACACATAAAGGAAGGCAATAAAATTTAGTTGACCTGATAGGTTGGTTTATCTAGTTCAAATGTAGGGCTCAATATTGCAAGGTGCTGAGCACTACAGTGGGGTGCTGAGTGTTCTCACCTGCCAATGATGCTTAGGGCCTCAAAGAGTTCCCAGTACCAAATATTAGTTGATTGAACTTAAATTTAGAAACTTCTGATAATATTAATATCAAGTTTATGAGGCTAGCTGCCCCTCTGTCCCCCCTGTGGTCTCTCTGAGGGCACTTTCCCTGAGGTGTTAGAATGCTTGCCCTTCCCTGTTTCGGATGGAATCTCATGATTATTCCACTCTTAAACCAAGATCCAGAGTACTCCCCATGTATACCAGCTGCTTATCACCCTGCAAGTCCTACTGGGTTTCAGGCACCTGCATTTCCTCCCTTAGAGAATGGAATGCCCAGTTAATAAATATTCCAAGACACCATGTTCTTGAAAACAAAACAAATAACTGTATTTAAGGTTAGAAAAGGTAATTATGCATTAGGAAAAAAAGGACTAAAAATGAAACTTGTATACATGTCTATCTTACCTGAAGTACTACCATCCCATAATGGCAACCAAGGCAAGTTTTGCTTCTTTAGACATCTCTGCTGGTCACTCTGAGTATCTCTTTCCACACCCTGGAGAATGTGTGTTTTAAAATGTGTGTTTTAAAACTCTGCCTTGTTTCTTCACTCTTTTGGAGGCTGCTTTAAGTGTTAGTGGACTTGCCCCCACCCCCCAATCAAACTAGTGTTGTAGGCTGTCCAGGGGACTAGCTCAGGGTTATCAAGGCCAGTAATTGTGGCATTGTCATTTAATGACAGTGGAAGCTGATAGGTGACTATCATAAGACATCTCCTCCTTCAAGTCTGGAATGTTCCAGATGGTTCTCTATGGGGAAACACTTAGTCAAAATGTATTTGTCCTGAAAACAGGCCAGTGGCAGATTAAGATATAGTTTTCATAATTATTAAAGAGCACCCACATATTTCTCAGAAGTGACACCTGAATAATAATACTCTATGGTAATATCAGGCCCTATACACTTAAAAAGTGATTGCCAGAGACATACACTTTCATTTTTAACAAAGTAAGCTCCTAGTCCTTTTCCTTACAGATGTAGATCTCAGAGCCTCTGTCCTGGGATGTTCAGGGGCAGTGCTTGGACAGGAGATGAAGTATAATCCTTTGTACCATGCCTATTTTGGGCAGTGCTGGAGGCTCCTATATTAGCCCCTGCTCTTTGCAGAATCTGGGAGGCGCGAAAGTGTCTTAAAGCCACTTTTGCTTTCCTTTCCTCTTAGCTGTGCCTTCTGTGCTGGGCCTCCTCAGGGCATGGAGTCTGTCTTACTGTTTGTAACATGCCCCTCTAATCACCGCAAAGTTTTGTAAAGGCAGATTTGTCCTGCAACCCTAACTAAGTGTTTTGTTGCCTGGGATTAATGTTCAATTTACATAACCATCCATATAATCTCAGTTTGGCCCTTAATTATTAGTAGTACAAATGCTAATGATACAGTATTCAACAATGGGAGAGCTCATTTTCGGAGACCATAAAGCAGAAAGAGATTGTTTGTGATACTACCTATTTTTTTTAATTTAGTATTTCTTTAAATCCAGTGGCCAACAACCTGCTAATTTCCCATTCAATCTAGACTAATCAACATATACCTCAGTCAATGTAAATAACATCAGTACAAGAACACTGTGTAAAGTTATTTTGATGTCTTATTACAATACTAACAGTGGGCAACCCTGCCCAACATAAACTTTCTTTGAAGCCACAGCTACTGTATAACTGTTTCCTAAAAAATAAGCCATTTAAACAATCACTGGCAGAATATGAAATAGGCAAGCCCTAAAAAAAACATTTGAGGTGGAAATCATTCTATTGTTTTTCCTCTCTGGATATGGCTATGTTTGCATTCTAGCATTTGATGTATTGTAATCTGAAATAAGCAGGAGGTACAAGCTGCATTGTTTACTATGAAGTGCAATAGGTATATCTAAAATGTTACTGGTACACTTTGTTCATCATACTGCTAATTGAGGTAACCTGAAAAAAATCTTAAGATCTGACATACTCATTATGGCTTAGCATTCAACCTACTAATCATCTCAGTGGGGTCATTGAGTAAGTTAGAATCTATTCAGAGGTTCTTTGCTTTAGAGGCTGCAGCCACTTGCAGTAATTAGATGGCATCTGTGCCTCAGTAACAAGATATTAACTTACCTTTCAATGTTTGAAAAAAATTGAAACTAATAAAAGGCATCCAGTAAGGAGCTAAAAGAATGTTAATTATGTTTATTACTTACTTCATACTTAGAATAAATGGCATTACATTGTAGCAGACCATCTGGCAATCCATATGGTATCCTAGAGTCCTGGTGAATTCCAGCAAATAGGTCAAGCACAATGTTCACCCCGTTAGGAGAGCACTAAGCCGAGGTGGCAAATAGTATAAATTAAATCAATATGAAACCCTTTTTCCCCTCTCAATACAATATAATGCACACTTGTATGCTTTTAACAATGAGCACATATATTGTTTCTTTTTAGTTAGATAGTTATTTTCTGTTGGTTCAAGTTGATTAAATTGCTAACCCTGAAAACAATATCTTCTGTGTGATCATCATGGTACATGGACAATGGGCAGCCAGTGGCAGTGAGAGCTCCCCATATTGTTCAGCCTGTGCAGTCTGAATCATCCTCTGTGGAGAGGAGCAGTAGATCAGTAGCCATGGCAACTCATTCTTCTGCCTCTCTTGAGCAGAAACTGTCAATTGTGTTAAATTAAAGGTGATGGTTTTGTGATGGACTCCTGATCACAAGGGACTGAGATTGAGATCACCAAACATTTTACTGGAGGCCAAGACACAGGATGTTGTGGGGTTTGTGTGTCAGTGGCTATAATGCAACTTATTTCTATCTACCTACCTACCTACCTTAATATTTATATAACTATAGATGCATAGATTAAACTTTGCTATTTATTTCATAAATTCACTTTTTACTCTGCAGAGCATTAACTGCCAAAAAGTGGCGGCAGTAAAACAGAAAGCTTCCTCCAAATCGTTACCTTCTTAGGGTTCAATCCACTTCCCATTAAAGTCAATGGAAAGATTCTCATTGTCAGCAACAGAAGTTTGATAGGGCCCTTTGTGACAACTATGAAGCCAGTTCCATGGGACGGCTCAGTACACCCCAGACATGTCTGACCATATGTGTTAATTGTCCTTGGGAAATAATATTTTTGCTATTAGATTATGCTTTGCTAGTTTTTTTTTCAGTCATAAGTTCCATGGTAGCCCAATAATGACTATTTGGGGTTCAGCACAGCAGAATGAAACATTTCTTTCAGAGAAAAGTGTTTTGGTATGGTTGTAATAGAAAAATAAATAAAATTATGGCCATTTCTATGTACAACTTTAAAGTCCCCTTCCATTATTTGATAACTTTTATCAAGAACACAGACAATACTATTGAGGGTAACAAATGGTATCACATCTTTATTAATTAAAATATTCTTCCACCCCCACTCCCAGAGGTACTGGCAGTACTTAAAATTAAAGACCCACAAGCTTGATAGAAAGGAATGGCAATAGATTATGGTGTCCTAGCCCAAACCAGAGTGGTGCTAAGTACCCTTAACTCCCATTATCTCAACTTCTCTTCAAGGGAGTTGAGGGATCAGCATTTAGCAGGACTGAATCCCTGAAGAGTTGCCATAGTTCAAGGAGAGAAGGATTCATTTCATTCTAAGTGAAGTAATTTTTCTAAATAGATCATTTAAAAAGAACTTTGTGATCCTTCTGGATGAAAGATGCTATAGAAATAAGTAATAATTGTGACTATTTCACACTAGAAAGACTCTGACAGTGGACAAAAAGTACAGTAGTTAACTTTTCTCGTCTCTCTTTTCCTCATGTTTTAAGTTATGTATGTTTTTGGTTACTTATTTTTATATATCAAATTCTGAAAGGGTTTGTTCAGATGACAATTCAAATATAACCTACAGACAAGTGCTCATAGTGTCTTTGTCAAATATTAATTGGGAAAATAACTTTTCATATGGTATGTTCAAAATATTTGCAATTTTACCTCAGTGGGTGTTTCAGTGATATTGCTGTGAAGGTGAAATGGCATGCTCTATGGAAATGACAGTTTGCAAAATCCATGTAACACAAACAACAGATGGCTGCATTTTTAACTTTTACACTAGCACTACGCCCCCATGATTTTTCTGTTGACGTACGGAGAGGTTTTTCCTGATTTTTACAGAGGTTGGCACACAAATCTGAGTGAATGTGAAGAAGGTGACTGAGAAACTTTCTTGTCCTGATCTATATCCCTTGTTGTGAGGGACAAACCTATATTCCTCACCAAAATATGCAAAGTGTTGAATTTTAATAACCTAATTTAAAGTGTCATTGAAAACAGAACCTATCAACTTTCCAAATGCCTCATGGGCATGAGGGAATAGTTCACATTTAGTTTAAAATATATGTCCAACATCTATGTCAAGTTAATTTGAGACTGCAGATAAAGGAAAGGGAGCCATAATGAGATGGCACAAGAACAGAGAATTGTGAATCTCATTAAGAAACTGAGACAAATACAAGAAAAAAAGTTTCAAGAGTAACAAAAACAGTATAAACTTACAGTAGCTTAATTTTAAAAAAAGACTTGCATGTTAAAGAAGCCTGAGAAATCCTTCGTACGCTAGTATAGTCTCTTCTTCCTATGCCGCTTCCAAGACTTTGCTAATAAGATTGAGGGTGTATTCTGTAGGACAGTTTTCTAAGTACTGGCATAGCAATCCTCCTCCTAAATCCTCAAGCTTGCCTAATGCACAGAAGACATTTATTTAACTGGATGCAGGAAGAAAGATGCAAAAAAGATCTTCACCTGTGACTTTTTTAATGTTGCTGTTTTCAGACTACTCTAAACATGTGGATGAGATCAGTCTACTATTTTTTCTTTCTTGTCAGTCTTCATGTTGGGCTCAGATTCAATAATAATAACTTCTCCCTGGGGTCACCTGAGCTTCCCCTGGGAAGCCAGCCTCACAGTTAGGAATATGCTGCTATGGAGAAAAATATCATCTGATTTCATCTTGTGTTATAATGTTTACCATAATTATAAATAATTGCTTTAGAAACGTTCAAATGTCACAAAACTATCCCCTCAGCCTCCTCCACACCCCCAAAATTGTGATAAATGACAATATAATGTATACCATAAAATATGTTTTCAGGTTAAATTGTTTACGTGGCATGAATTATTCAAACCCCTCACATTTACATAATCCATGTAACATGAATGATTTTATTTATCATTCAGCAGGGCAATTATTTTAATCTCTAACCAGTTTTACTTGCTTAATCATTTTTTTTTAAGCTGGGCACTTATATCAGCAAAGCGCTAATACTATCAGTGTTTCTATCCAAAAATAAAGATTCTTTATTCCCGTCCCAAGTTTTCCTGAGTAACGAGTCACTGAAAAAACAATAATAAATAGAATACACCATAAAGTACAGTCTCTGAGGGACTAAAACCTTTTGTTTGCTTAAGATAGATATCAAGGGACCAATTTTATCCTTTGATATGTGCATTCAACTTGTAAAGCATGCTTACTTTGTGTGTACTAGTAATATTGGATTAGTTCCCACATAGTTCATCATATCAAGGATCATACGATGCTTTTACTTATGATAAGTGTGTCATGGGACTCAAAAGGTCAAGAAACAATAGTGTAGCACATATGGAATCCTGAGATACTTAGGCAGACACCCAAGAAAGTACCATGAGGAAGGAAAAGTCTATCTAGTCCTGCTGTGTATACTATTGTAATTATATTACCACACTAAATGAAATAATAAACTTAATGTTTTACAATGTACCTATTATAAAGCATAACTATTCCATTGTTTTGGAATCAGAAAAATATTTGCCTGTTTATTTTTGAAGTGTATATTCCAATGGAACAGAGTTGAATGGAGACTCATTTGTGAGATATTTCCAAGTCAGAATTAAATATCTGTTATTGTTCAGAAGAATCCTACTGTACTTCATAAATATATATGGTTGATAGTGGAAAGAAGTAGATCATGGACTTATTAGCGAGAGGTGGGTACTGATCCTGAGGGAACTCCAAAATACAAACAATGAGACAGTGTTGACCTTCCATCTGAGGCTAATGTATCAGTTAATTTAATTAACTAGTTTTCAAGCTCTGTGGGGAGATCACATGCAATATCTACTGCAAAAGGTTTCTCTTTTCAATCAAAACTTTCTTGTGTCATTTCTTTAGTACTCTGTCAATTTTAAATTCACCTTTGGCAAACGATCAATTATAACTGCATATTTAAAAAGAAATTGTGCATTTTTTTTCCCTCTCAGAATTTCAGGAGTAACAGGGAACATGGCCAGTCTGGTTTTCTCCCCCACCCCCCGCACACACACAAGTTTTCACAAGGTATTTTTTTTCCAAAGTCAAAAACCAGTGAAGCAGTTGCATTACATCTTTTCACTAAGTTTATTCAGAGGAGGAAATATTTCTTCTAGCTATACTAGCTTTGACAACAGATCAAAGAATGTGATTAAATAAATGACTTTGTTGCGAAAAAAGATGTTGACTTAATTTTAACTCCTCTTGCAACAGTTTCCCTCGATAACTTCTGTGAGCAATCTGTATAAAACTTTGAAGTGATTATAATCAAATGCATTGATTTTACAAAATTTACAATTTAATTCTTCTCTTTAAGTTCCTGCTATTATGATGATTTATATTACACTACCAAGAGAGACCCCAATTGATATCAGGGCCTCATTGTGCTAGGTGCTATACACTAAAAGACAATCCCATCCCCAAAGACCTTACAATCTAAGTACGTCAAGACAGACAGTGTGGTAGAAAGGAAGTATTATTATATTCATTTTACAGATAGGGAACTGAGAGACAGAGAGATTAAATGGGGTGCCTAAGGTGCCACAGGAAATCTGTGGTAGAACAGTGGTTTAACCCAAATCTCCTGAGTCACAAAGTTTTGTCAACATAGCTACCTCAGTTGGGGGTATGATGAGATGTGATCTGTGACTGACAGATGTGCTGGAAAAAGCCCCTTGGGTAGAGGCTGTTATACTGGTAAAACTGTACTTTTGCCAGTATAGCTTATTTTGGTTGGGGAGCTGGAATAAACTATACCAGCACAAGTGCAGTTTTGGTAGTATAAACTGTATCTACCCTAAGAGCACTTTGCTGATACAGCATATGAGAAAAGCTATGCTGGTAAAGCTTTCCAAGGGTAGACCTGACCCTGGTTTAGTACTTTATCTGGAAGACCAATTTTTCTCACTGTGAAGTTCTGCACACATTGTTAGCAGGCAGAGCTTCTGGTGCGTTAAATAATAAACCCATATGTTATTTGATCTACATTTTGTATCCTGAATATCATTTCACAATGTTTCTCTGTCAATGCTACAGCTTTATCAATTGTGAGACCAGTTGTGGTGCCATTACAATTTGCTAGAGCTCATAAAGTTATCCATTTATGTACATTCTTTTTGCTGAAGCTGTTCACTAGCAGTTGTTCTTTACAAATATAATTTCCCTTAATATAACTTGCCTAAATCACATCATCCACTAAATACTATCTCAACTGGACATATCTGCTGATTAATCCAAATGAACTGCCAAGTTTACACTCTTTTGTAGTTGATTGATCAAGTGAAGCTTGAAATCTGTGGATCTGTCATCAGTTCTTCTGCTTACTGTGTGCTTTAAAAGTTGAATATACTTCAGTTTCTTTGCAGCAGTGTCCTCAGACATTTCCCTATAAGAGTCAGTATCAGCTAGCCATATTAACTCTTTGCTGATGGCATGAGGCACCTTACATTTTGCAGTTCTGGGTGATGCCTTCTTTGACTTTCCAGAAACAGAGATGGATTAAGTGAGCATTTTCTTCTTTTATAAGACTAAGCTTTTAACCTCTGTAGAAATACTAATTTGACTTGGATTTTATCTCCACTCTGTATGCTAAAATGCATTTGGCCCTTAAGCATGTGAACAATAGAGGAAGGCATAATGAATTTCCTTACCTTTCACAGTCTGCATAGGAGCCAGACAACATAGCCTCTGTGAACAGGGGAGCACAGGGATTGCTCCCTGTTTTCCCAGGGGCACATATTACCCTAAATGATTAGAGAGAAAGTGGCACAGCCCTTTTGCAATGGCCTGCTGGGCAGGATTGGCACAAGTGAGAGAACGAGCTTAAAGGGGTGTAGTTGTGGGTGTGCCCTCCCCAGGTGTAGGGAAAATCAAGGAAGAATTTTGTCTCCTGGAGGTAGAATCCCTCCCTGAACTTCTCCCAGGGTAGTTTTGCTCTGAACTACTCCTTCAGTTGGTCTGTGCCTAAATGAAACAATTAATCCCTGCAGCCACATTTTTTAAATGTGAACGCCTAATGTTAAGCACCTAAATTGATGTTTACACATCTAATTAAATTGCTTCTGATTTTCACAGGTGCTATGATTTAATTCCCTAATTTCTACACAGAGATGCTATTTGTGGAGATATTAGAGAATCCCTTTGCAGAAACCAGACAGTCTAGAAGGGAATAGAGACACCATAATTTCTATGCTGGAGATGTGAATGAGCTGCATATAGTTTTAAAGGTAGAACAGAGCAAACAGTTTTATTAGGGTGAGACTAAGGTCCTTGTTTGTTTTCTGGACCTCTGCCCAGCAAAGAGCAGTAAAAGTAAAGAACTAACACTGGGATATAAATGCTGTATTGATAGGTAGTCTGTGGCTGTGTGCTATGTTTGATGAATCTGCTGGTCATAGTCAAAATGAAACCTATGCATTCTGAGATATTAATTTAGTGCTGGGTGAATAAAAATTAAATTAAAAAAATAAATTAGATTTTTTTTTTGTTGAAATTGGATTTTTTTAATTTAAATTAAATATGGGTTTAGTTTTTTTAAAAAAACACTATTTAAAGTTAATTTTGAAATTCACAACCCATGTTAAGGCCTAAACTTATAATATATTAATATAATTTAAATTAAATAAAAAATAATATTAAGTTGTACATGTTTGCCACCAAGTTTTCCCACATTTCCAACCTGTCCTAGAGCTAAAGAAGAGTTCTGTGTATCTTGAAAGTTTGTCTCTTTCACCAATAGAAGTTGATTCAGTAAAAGATATTGATCCTGTCTCTCTGATATCCTGGGACCAACACAGCTACAGCTGCAACAACCAAGTTTTAAAGTCAAACCACTGAACTGGTGGAAATCATCAGCTGTGCCTGGAACCAGAGCTTGTTAAAGTGCTAAATCAGCTTTAGACTGCAATAGCCTCTTCTGAGTTATAAAGAGAATATTTTCTTCATTTCATCTTAACAATGTAGTTCAGTTCAATGTCTAGTTAATTCAATTATAAGAAACCAACTGGGAACTGAAAAAAAGCAAGAATCTATGAATAAAAACTAGATGTGAGAAGATGAGGTCCTCTAGTTCTGAAATCTAGAAGGACATAGTCAGGGCTGCCCGGGGGGGGGGCAAGTGGGGCAATTTTCCCCAGGCTCTGGGCTCCACAGGGGCCCCGATGAGAGTTTTTTGGGGGCCCTGGAGCAGGGTCCTTCATTCGCTCCGGGGGGCATGGAAAATTCTCATGGGGCCCAAGCCCTGAGAGCTTCTTCTGCTCTGGGTCTTCAGTGGCAATTCAGCATGGGGTCCTTCTGCTCTGGGACCTGCCGCCACAGTGCCCCGAAGACCTGCAGCGGGGGGGTCTTTCCACCCCAGGACCCACTGCCGAAGACCCCAGGCCCCCTGAATCCTCTGGGTGGCCCTGTGATGAAGGACTTAAAGGAAGTGTTTGTTAAAAGAGCAGAATGGGGGACAGAGGATGGGGGTGGGGCACCTATGACTGGCATGGCCGGCAGCCAACCCTCCCTTTCTTTATAGCCCACCTTAACCCTCATTTGAGGGGTGGGGATGGTAAAGTCCTAGCAATGGGTTGGCTGGGGATCAGAATAGAAGAAGGGGATGCTGGTGGAAGCCCCCAGGTTGATACTGAAATGATCATGGAGTTACATGCACTGTACACTTTTATCCGCCAGGTAGTCCCAGACATCTAATAATAAAGTTGCAGCCTGATGAAACCATATCCACTGTCTCCTATACTTTCAGTATAGCCAGTCAATGCTATGTTTTTACATTTTCAATTAAATAAAACTACCTTAAATGTTCTGAGTATATGAGACAAAAAGTTTAACCATTCTTGTGTATTTAAAATTAGCTCATTTACTAAACAAAGGAAGTATTATCTGTAGTTAGTGAAGGAGATTGATTGTTTCTGGTCACTATGTCCAGGACTGCCAAGAGGATTCAGGAGGTCCGGGGTCTTCAGCAGCAGGAGCCCCTCGCTGCCAAATTGCCGCCAAAGACCCGGTACTTTGGCAGTGGGTCCCGGGGCGGAAGGACCCCCCGCTGTGGGTCTTCGGGGCAGTTCGGCGACAGGTCCCGGAGCAAAAGGGCCCCTGTCACCAAATCACTGCCGAAGACCCAGAGCGGAAGAAGCTCTGGGGGCCCAGGCCCCGTGAGAGTTTTCCGGGGCCCCTGGAGCGAATGAAGGACCCTGCTCCAGGGCCCCCAAAAAACTCGTGAGGGCCCCTGCAGGGCCTGGGGCAAATTGCCCCACTTGGCCCCCCGGGCGGCCCTGCTTTACCAAGCTATTTATCTGATCACTGTATGTCTTCCCTATGGAGTACCTGCGTTGGACATCAATCCCATACTTACATAATGAACGCTCACCATAACAAAGCCTTCTTGAACTCCACCTTGGCCAATCTGGTGGTGAGGGAAAAATTCCTTCCCAGCAACCCAAGAAAGGATCAGTTTGTATAATGCTCACAGCGGGTCCTGACTAACATGGCATTTTGCCACTTCCAAGGGCAGAGAGGATGGGTGCTGCTCCATGTGGTCTGGGGAAACAGGGGCTTCTCCTGCCAGGCTCACCCTTTATCAACTCCACAGGCCTTCCAGTCCCTGGGAGATGTTAGCATCGCGACACTGACACACTATATATTTGAATCATCTTCTGTGTCTCTCTCTTACCCCCTAGCTGTAAAGTGCTATACCCTTTCCCCCAGCAAGCCGGACAATGGACCGCCCCCACTTAAGGTGTGAGGTTATCATTTTAATATTTTTAAATTATATTTTAATTTCCATCCAAATAAAGCTTTACACAAATTATAAATAAAAGATTAATCATAATCTAGGAAATAAGAGATATATTGTTCACCATTTTCTACATAATAAAGAATGTAAACATTAAGAATCTGAATAAATGTAAGTTAAGCTATTCCACAGATAAACATATGTGGATATACAGTATTCTCCTGGTTAACAAAAAGAAGCACCTAATTTAGTTTAAAGGCTATATTTAATTGCAATTCAATATGTTTTAATGATTACCAGGTAAAGAAACAATCTTTCTTTAGAAAAGAAAAGGTACAAATGCAAAACACAATTAAAATTGATAATTTTAATCAAGGTTTCCTGCTTGCTGATTTAAATCATGATTAAAATTAGTGCCTTAAATTGCTTTGATGCAGACAGTGTCTGCGCCTATAAGTTTACAGCAGCACAATCCATTTCCCATTCCCCTTGGGGTGTGAGGGAAGCTGCTCTCGGCTTCTTGTCCCAAGAGAGTGGAGTCTAACGCAGGATCCCAGCTGAGAGCGGGGTATGGCCACCCGTGTTTTTCATCCTCGCTCCCAGCTGGGATCACTGGCTGCCTGGGCCTCTTGCCCGGGCTTCTAGCTGGGAGTGGAGTCCATTCTTCCCTGGTTCACAGCTGAGAGCGGGGTCCAGCTGCCCAGCTCTCCAGAGGAACGAAGGGCAGCTGAGCTCTAGCTTCCCACCTTTCTTGTCAATTTCACTACAGGAGCCATTACATTGACAAGACAGCGAACTGCTGATGTAAGGGATGCAGTGTCTACACAGACACTGTGTCTGCCTAACTACACCAA
Organism: Gopherus evgoodei; assembly: GCF_007399415.2. Lineage (NCBI taxonomy): Eukaryota > Metazoa > Chordata > Testudines > Testudinidae > Gopherus > Gopherus evgoodei. The sequence goes on along the minus strand of NC_044322.1, from coordinate 306,668,358 downwards.
CATAAGCCTTATGCCTCTTGTGGAGCTGGATTTATTATGTTGGGGTAATAGGGCACTGACATCTCCCGGAGAAAGGCTGTAGTGTGGACACTGATACTGACATAAAGTTGCTTTACGTTGACCTAACTGTGTAGTGTAGACCAGCCCTTAGTGTCTTCAAGATCAGGGTCTTAAACCAGTTTAGCTTCAGTGGCTTACTTCCCTTAGGCACTCTTGAAATCCCATCCTTAATTGTTACTTACTTTCACTTGTTAAATGAAGTAACATGAAATTATATATAAAGTATTAATCACCTCTCTCCAAAGCAAAATATAAATAAATAAAATAGAGAGAATTAACAGCTAAGATGTACAGTATTTGAGCAAAGATTGAACTCCTTCTTTAGATAACCACTTGCCTAAGCTCTTAATGAAACCTATTGCTGCTAAACATATCTCTGCTTCTTATTTTGCTCCCATTTATGTGGGTCTGAAGTCTTGAAAGGAAATGATCTTTTCCACATAAAATGTACTTTACAATTTTAAATCTTTATATTATCTAATGGGATTGCTCACCATCGCCTTTTTCTTTCAGCACTGTGTTATAAAACAACGCATTTTATCATTAGGATTTAGAAGGAAGAGAAAAATCCTGCTCTGCATGCATTGGGGTTCAACCTTGGCCAATAAGGCACTGTGTCACCGCCTGCCCTGCAACTCTGGGTGCCTTAAAGGCTATGCTGCTGCTGCGGCTAGCATGACTCAACATCCTGATATGAGGAATTTTGGTCTTATATACGCAACTATACTTCTCCTACCCAGAAAGTTTCCCAATTTTTCACGCTTGCTATCTGAGCACCCTAGTTGCGGCTCACAGTTCTGATACCAATAGACCATATACAAACATGCAGGTCACACCCTGGCTTCCACAGTCCTGGTCCTTTTTGCAGAGTGACCCCAACACCCTTCAAGTCCTGAATTTCCCCCACACCTTCTGTGCTGTAGTGTCCAGCCCTCTTGCTGAACACTTACAGAAGTTATTAAGTTCACTGCTCCTTTAAAGGAACAGGACCTAGCAGCTCATTACCTTGAGCGAGGTTAACAAACACTCTATTTTAATCAAAACACTGAATTAGTTTATAGTAAAAGTAAAATAAGTTTACTAAACAAAAAGTCATAGGTTTAAGTGATACCAAGCATAAGGAATAAAAATAGAAAGGATTATAAACAAACAAAAGTAGAAGTATGCTTCTAACATGAAAACAATTTTCAAAAGTTACAATCTTTGTCTTAGCAGGTTTCTCATATATATCCAGTTTCAAGAGACTTCAGCCCCCTTGCATGAAAGGCCCACCATTCTCTGATTTCAAGAATTCTGGTCCCTTTAATCCTTCGAGTGATGGATGCTAGAATGGTTTCTGTCCTTGCTTATATTTCCCAAAGGTCTATGACTTTGCTTCAGGAGACAAGAAGGTTACCTAGAGCTGCAGGTTCCGTCATCTGTCAAGATTGTTAAGTAGTCATTTTTCCCCATTTGCTCTTCTGATGGCTTTGTTTACTTTGCCTATAAACATGATTTTCTTTGGCTTTGGTCATCCCTTGCTTAATTTACATAGAAGCTACATTCAAGCAGATGAAAACACATTCCTTTGTGTGGAAGAGGTGTGACTTAGGCACTGCTTATGAAATACATTTTAAGAACATTTGCAGTGCATATCTAAAAAGTGCTTTGTGGGATTATCACACATATATCATGCAAGAATATTAATAATCAGTGAGTTATTAGTTTTCCAATGATCTATTACATCCCATCTTATTTGAGTCTATATCATGACAACAGTGTGCCAGCTGGCATTGTGGTGCCCTTAGGGTCACACCCACCTTCTTAATAAAAAACAGGAAACTTCAGAACTGTTACTTAAAAAAAGAGAAAGCAGTATTTAAGGATCTTTAGTTAAATATAAAAGTCTCCCTCTATAGAATTTATTGCAAACTTACTTCTTAACATTATAGTTCAATAAAGAAACGCTTATCTGATTAACTATTGCCAGAAATCCATGTTACTTCTAATCTTTGAGTCTGAGGTCTTTAAAAAAGTGCCCTGGAGATATACAATTGGAACTGGAGGACACTCTACAGCTCAGCTTTAAGAAATGTGAGTCTGATTCTCTTCTTCCTTACATAGGTGTAGAGACAAAAGTAACTCTATTGGCTCCCTGGAGTCACACTGTGCAAAAGTGGTGCAAGTTAGAGGAGAATCAGGCCTCTTTACTGTAGTGAATTATTCTAGTCATGTGCTGAGGTGGGACAGTAATCTGGTGTGATAAACCAAAGCTGGTAGTGATCTAAAAGTACATGCCTCAAACAAAAAGGCAAAACAATATTAGAGCAGGTGGGAGTAAAGAGCTTCTGCAAAATTTTTGATGAAAATATGTTTTGTTGTTATAGAATTTTTCAGAGGAGCATTTAGACAGCAAATGTGAAAAATCAGGACAGGGTGTGTGGTAATAGGAGCTTAAATAAGGAAAAAGATCCCAACATCGGGACTGTCCCTATAAAATCAAGACATCTGGTCACCCTAAGAGCATTTCAACTTTTTTCAAAAAACAGTTTTCTATAAAAACCAAAATATTTTGTCCCAAAGTTTCCAAAATCCAGAAACATTCAGTGTCCAGCAGAAAATTGTTGGGTTCTCCAATGAAAACAAAATCATTTTTATCAAGAAAAGCAGACACTTCCTGCAAAAAAAAAAGTGGGTGAAAGAGTTTTGAATTTTTGATCAGCCCTAATTAGCATGTTTATCCATCACTTGAGCCATTACAAACTCCTTGTGAAGTCAGTGGGACTTGTGCATGTTTCTGAACACAGAATTTGGTTCACATCTTATTTAGAAGCTGTTAAGTTGTACATTGGTATAACTCCATTGATTTTAATGAATTTTCACCAGCCAAGGAATATCAACTATCTCCTCATCAAAAACAGCAAAACTATGTTTACTACTTTATAGGACCCAGCTTCTCCTCTCATGAATCAGGGAGAGTGCTACTTTCAGAATAGAGATAAATGTGGAGGTGGGCATATAACTTTAGGCACATCACTCTCTGTGTCTTGTGTAAAACAGGGATAATACCTACTTTGCCGGGGTTGTAAGAATAAATACTAGAACTGGTAAAGAATTTTCTGACACAGTGATTTTTTAACAAAAAATTCAGTTTCCACAAATTTTTAAAAAAATAGATTTTGCTAAAAATATTGGTTTTTTGTCATTTGTAAATCCAAATAAAACATTTCATGTAAGGATGTTCAACCCCAAATGAAAACATTTTAGTTTGTTGACATGACATGAAATTCTTCATTATGAGTTGTTTCAACATTAAATTGTATTTCCCTAGCAGGCATGCATTGCCTTGTAGGAGTTGTAGCTCAAAACCCAATTCTCTCCTATGGACTGGGCTCTCTGGAGCACTCCTATAATACAACGAAGGGACTTCTCTTTGACTGAGCTGTGTCATGTATCATGGGAATCATATGAGTCTGGTTGCTTTATGACGGCTGTAGTCCTGCTAGGGAGCCTCGTTAGAGGAAACTGCAAGCATCAGGCTTCCAAACTACAACTACCATAAGACAATATGGAAATGGAAATTGAAACAAAACATTTCAAATAATTTCAACAAACTAAAATGAAATGTTGATTTTGGAAATGTCAGAATGTTTCATTTCAAATGAAAATGTTGAAACAAAATCTATTTTTTTTAAATTTTCATTCCATCAATAATTTTGAAATTTCAACTTTTCATCCTAATTTAGAATGAAAACAAATGTTGAAATGTCAGAATTCCTTCAGGACAAAAAATCCAAAATTCATTCACCTCTAATACATATGTTTAAATATTGCAAAATAATCAAAAAATATAATAATGGGGGCCATATAATTCACAATAGTTAGATGGCAAAACAGCTTCCACTATATCCTCTGTTTTCCTGAGTAAGTTGGCTGTTCAAGGGACAGAGAAATTAAAATTTTCACTCTATATGGGCTGTAAAGTTACAGCAGAGCCATTTCTCAGACACCAATAAAAAGTCAAGGTTTCAGTAACCTTTATGGCAGTTGTGACCACTTGCAGAGGAGTTTAGGCACCAGCAGAACAGTAGTCGTTAAACACGATTCTTTTGTTCTGAAATCATAGCTTTCTGTCTTGTTCCTTGAAACTCAGTCTGAATGCCACAAAACTTTTGCCTGCTAATTAACTATACAGGAAAGTACTTTGTCCCACTAAACAACTAAATCCACAATGTGTGGGCTAGATTCTCCAGTTTTGCATCTTGTGTCATCATTTACACAAATACAAAGTGTACACAAAGAAGATGTACACCACTGCCATTCTGATTAGTAACTTTGTACATTCACTTTTCACAGCTGTAAATAATGACTCAAATGCAAGACAGTGGAGATTCAGGCCCTGTGACCACTGAGAAAGCAGAGTTTATCTAGGATTAAAGGAAAATGGCAAAATACAAACCTGTTGCTACATGCTATAAAAATTTAAGTGGCAAACTGTTCAGGTACATACATCAGTTAGATCAGCCAGGTTACTGTCTAATCATTCCTCATTGAGACATATTAATTCATACTAGGGAATCATAGTTCTTCCTAAAGGAAGAAAATCATTCATTTACTAGTAAACCTAAATAATATTCTCATTACAAGCACACATTCTAAATTTTTGCAGAAGCTGGTATATTTCACTCGATCACTTTAATGTGATCTGGCTGAAGAATATCAACATAACTCCTCAAATGAAAGGTGGTTTTGGTAATGTATGATGTCTAGGCAGCATTTGTAACATAAATCATGAGAAGCCTGTGGTTTAATGGCCATTAATTTATTTTGAACTTGTGATGCATTGCAATCATTAAAAGTAAGCTACTTTACATTAGCTCAAGGAGAATAAGGTTTCTGCCAGTGGTGTGTTATTTCTTGATGCCAGTTAAGAAAATATGTTTCAAAGGCCAAATAAATTCTGCCACTAACCGCAGTAAGATGGCACTTAGTTACCATAGGTGCTGGAACTAGAGGTGCGGGGGGTGCTGCAGCACTCCCTGACTTGAAGTTGTTTCCATTATATGCAGAGTTTACAGTTTGGTTCAATGGCTCTCAGCACCCCACTATAAAAATTGTTCCAGGACCCCTGTTGGTCAATAATTCTTTCCAGCAAAGTTCACCTGTTTCCCTACTCACACGAGCAAATTTCATCTATATATTTTTGTTAATATTCAGAAGAGCCTGAGTATGGTTCTCTATGATCCATTGCTATATGGAGGGAAAACACACCACTGATTATCACCACCCTTCTAGTCCATGCAAAACTAAGGTGCTAAACATACCATTTTTTGGCTCGCTCTCTTGCCCTGTCACCTGCACTGTCTCATCCTCTTCTAGTGCATCAATTTCAGGCTTTTCCTCTTCACTTTTCATAACTCTAGCCCTCCCTATTTTGCCACTTTATGGTAATATTTTTTTTTTATCAAGGACAACAAATTTTCCTCACAGAAAAAAAAGTCAAAATAGCTTCTGTTGGCTCTGCAGCACATGGGCAATGAATAAATTCAGCTAATCCGGAGAAGAAACACTATGTGAGTTCAGCCACGTGACAACCCCCAACAAATCCAGCTCGAAGCTGGAAATCACACCATGAAAAGCTCCACTGACATTTTTGCTGAAATCTAGGAAGTGTGCATAACTTTGACAAAATGCTGACTTGAAAAATTCCAAAGGCAAAGTTGCATTTTCATGGAAACACAATGTAATGGCCTCCTGGGAACATCCTCTCCATATACATGGTTAGGACCATACATGCTGGAATTAGCGGTGCTGGGGGTGCAGCAGCACCCCTTGGCTTGAAGTGGTTTCCATCATATACAGGGTTTCCAGTTTGGTTCAATGGCACTCAGCACTATAAAAATTGTTCTATCAGTTGAATAGGACTTTAGAACAACCTGAAAGACCTCAGTCACTGAGAATTCAGCCCTGGTTTAACATTAAGACTAGTGCAAGGGTAGGCAGCCTTTGGCACGTGGTTCTCCAAGGTAAGCACCCTGGTGGACCAGGCCAGTTTGTTTACCTGCCGCATCCACAGGTTTGGGCGATTGCAACTCCCACTGGCCATGGTTCACTGTCCCAGGCCAATGGGGGAGATGGGAAGTGGTGGCCAGCACATCCCTCAGCCCGTGCCGCTTCCCGCAGCCCCCATTGGTCTGGAACTGCGAACCGTGGCCAGTGGGATCTGCGATCACCCAAACCTGCAGACACGGCAGATAAACAAACTGTCCCACCCTGCCAGGGTGCTTACTCTGGCGAGCCGCGTGCCAAAGGTTGCTGACCCCTTGCCTAGTGCATGCTGCAACAGGACTTTGGGAGTAGTGAAATTTTTCCGCTAATAAATTCACCAAAAATTCATTTATTGAGGGTCTGAAAAGTCAGGAAATATTTGGCAAATAGTTTCCAGTTGAATTAAAAAAAAATTGGAAATGTCTAAATGTTCAAAATTTTCTGTTTTATTTTGACATTTTCAAAACAAATATTTTCAACATTTTTAAATTAAATTTTCAAAATAAAATGTTTAAAATCAACATTTTTCAAAACAAAATGTTGATTTGAATTATAAGAGAGATAAGGTGGGTGAGGTGACATCTTTTATTGGACCAGCTTCTGTTGGTCAGAGAGACAAGTTTTTAAGCTTACACAGAACTCTTCTTCAGATCTTCAGCTTCAGATTTTAACTGTTGTTGAATTTTGTTGTTTCAAAATGTCATTTCAAATCAACATTTGAAATGTTTTGTTTGATTAAAACACATTTGTTGTTGTATTTGTTTCACTGATGACAAACAAAATAATTCAGTTTCAGTTTGAAGTGAACTGACATTTTTTTAAGCCACTGAACCAAAAAATAAATTATTCAATCAGCTCTATGTGGGTGTATAACCAGTGTTGTGTGACTAGTCATATAGTTAGATAGGAGCAATGACATTCAAAATACTGCCAGTCCTTAGCATTCAAAAATCATGAGTCAGGCCCTCAGAAATCATAGACTGCCTTTAATATAATGAAATTAATAAATAATAATAATTATTAATAAATACAGAATGAGGGTTATTTTAAACCTTTTGAGGTACATGTTTTCAAGTTTTTCTTCACAACCATGATTGTTAGGTACTTATTTGGTTTTTTTTAATGAAAGCTGAGATCCTCATGTAATCACCTGACTCTAAGAGCTTTACAAAACACCAGATAATGTGAGACTTTCAATAAAACTGCAAGAGTCGGCAGTAGTGGGTTCATCAATATGCACACTTTCTTATTGAGTCTTCCTTGATTAAAGGCAGATTAAAGTTTAGAAGGATAACCAAGATCATAACAAACTGCACATATTTACTTTTTAATATTTCATGTCAGATATTTTGCACAGATTTACATATATACAAGAAGTACTGCAAAGAATAAAATGGGATAAAGACATGGAAGGAAATGGAATATGGAAAATATTGAAAGTTACTACGCACATAATAATGTGCTAGGCTTCTGTGTCTGTCTGTCTGTCTTCACTAATATCGCCTTTTCCTGGAGGGAATATTATCATCAAGCCTCCACAGAATGTTTGATCACATCTATAATTACTGTAGCATATAGATAGAGAGACAACAGAAGAGGGGAGAGAAGAGCAGGAAGACAAGAAGAGGAGCAAGAGAGCAGAACTAAGTTTCTGTTTTACCAAAACCTAGTTCAGTAAGAAAGTGTAACCTGATTTTGATAAAAAATTCAGTGTAAAATACTCTTGAAATTTTCATGAAAGAGTGGGGAAGTATTCCATTCTGAATCCTGCAAAATGGAACCTCCCCATGTTTTGCTCAGCTCTGAGCTGGAGTAGAGGTTAGTGGTGCAGAGTTATACGAAATAAATACGTTTTGAAAAGGAATTCAAGGAGGACAGTCAGTCCACTTGGATAACAGAAAGAAGGAGGCTGTTCTAGGTATAATAAATATATTTCAAGCATGTTAAGATTCAATGCACCACAGAAGTGTTAAGTGTTGTATTACTACTGCCAACTCAGGAGGATGAACTGGTATAGGGCTTCTGGCTCCTTTCAATCTTAAATCTCCTGTATTTCAAAGTATTTAACAGTTATATTGCTTCAAATCTTTTTGATCCATAAGGAAAAACAAACAGTGTAACCTTTAGATGTCATCCTGTTATTAAAGGGACCCTGTCAATCCCCATAGGTCTCATTTTTAACTTGCCTGAAAAAACAAAGATTCTTAGGGTTGTTCGATAGCAGAACTTATTTGTGGTTTTATGGTCTTGTCATCTTGCCCATTTATTAAGTGTTCACAAGGAACAACACAAGCTATCATGCTGGCATAATCACACTGATATACTAGCCTGAATTTCCATGCTTAAAATCATGGGGGTGGAAACAAACACATATAGTCTACTCTGTTTGTACTGCCAAGAGTGTCCTGGCATTTGTAATCTAGTGTGTGTATGTACAAAGACAATAGGCCAGATGTTCAGCTTTTGCAAATTGGTATAGCTTTGTTGAGTTCAGTGGAGCTGGCACTGACCCTTTATTTTGATCTTACTGATAGTTTTCTTCTTCTTTTTCCAAATCATTGGTTTTTTAACTTCACAAATAGAAGCATACAAATGTAGGCATCAATTCTGCATTCTAGTAGTCCAATAATTCTATACTCAGACAAGTAAAAACTAAAATAATCTAGTTGGGAACATCTTTTAATCTACTATGAATCAGTTACATTCATATTAGAAGGTTTGAAAGGAGACACACCAGAAGATCATTTGCTAGTTAGAGTATTTCACACCATCTACAGCTTCTAAAAAGCTCACACTGTAATTGCCAAGTGTGCTGTTTAGATTTAGGCATTGTATCACCATATGTACAGTTTTATACACCTTTTCTGTAATAAAGAGGCAAATCTGTGATTCACTGCTAACAGTTACAGTACTTCAGCACCCATCTCTAAATACTAAACATAGCAGTGTTAGTCAATTAATCTTAGAGCCAACATTTATTTTAACATGCATCTTGTTTTTATGCAATTTAAAGGCTGCCATCTTCATTGTACTGACAGGGGTCCTCATAGATTAACAGTTTTTCATTACCATTGTTCCCTGACTCACTTCACACTTTAGCTGCCAGTATTGAGGCTGTCTGACATTGATTAGTGTTTAGTTAGTTAGTTTTATCCTGACAGAAGTGCTATTTCATAGTTTACTCAAGTACAGTAACTCCTCACTTAAAGTCATCCCAGTTAATGCTCTTTCATTGTTACATTGCTGATAAATTAGAGAACATGCTCATTTGAAGTTGTGTAATGCTCCCTTCTAATGTTGTTTGGCAGCCGCCTGCTTTGTCTACTGCTTGCAGGAAGAGCAGCCCCTTGCAGCTAGCTGGTGGGGGCTTGGAACCAGGGTGGACTGGCAGCCCCCTATCAGCTCCCCATCAGCTCCCCGCTCCCTTAAGTTCCCTGTGCAGCAGCTGCCTGCAGTTCAGCTGTGCCCTCCCTCCCACTGCCATGTGCTGCTCCTGCCCTCTGCCTTGGAGCTGCTCCCCGAGACTCCTGCTTGCTGTGCTGGGGGGGGAGGGAAGAAAGAGGGGGGCTAATGTCAGGGTGTCCCCCTGCTCCTGCACCCCGCTTACCGCATGTTCCATAGAGCAGGGGGGACACACCAGGGCTGCAGTCTCAGCAAGCTGACCTAATTAACAAGGCAGTGTATTTAAGGGAAATGTGCATATCTCTCTCCATTCCTGCTGCCTTGCAAAGTGAGAGAGTTAACCCTTGAGGGGTCAGCCAATTGCTAGTTCATCATTTAGCAGTAAGGGAAATATTCCCCCCTCTGACTCCTCCACCTCAGCCAAGTTTCACAATCATCATCACTGTGTACCAATATTAAATTGTTTGTTTCAAACTTAGGGTATGTCTACACTATGGGATTATTCCGATTTTACATAAACCGGTTTTGTAAAACAGATTGTATAAAGTCAAGTGCACGCGGCCACACTAAGCACATTAATTGTACCGAGGCTAGCGTCGATTTCCGGAGCATTGCACTGTGGGTAGCTATCCTGTAGCTATCCCATAGTTCCCACAGTCTCCCCCGCCCACTGGAATTCTGGGTTGAGATCCCAATGCAAAAACAGTGTCTCAGGTGATTCTGGGTAAATGTCGTCACTCAATCCTTCCTCCGTGAAAGGAACGGCAGACAATCATTTCGCACCCTTTTTCCCTGGATTGCCCTGGCAGACGCCATAGCATGGCAACCATGGAGCCTGTTTTGCCTTTTGTCACTGTCACCGTATGTGTACTGGATGCTGCTGACAGACGCGGTACTGCAGTGCTACAGAGCAGCATTCATTTGTCTTTGCAAGGTAGCAGAGATGGTTACCATCCCTATTGCACCATCTGCCATGCCATTGTAAATTGGCGATGAGATGACGGTTATCAGTTGTCCTGTACCGTCTGCTGCTGTCATGGGTGCTCCTGGCTGGCCCGCTGAGGTCAGCCAGGGACACATGGACAAAAATGGGAATGACTCCCCGGGTCATTCCCTTCTTTATGTTTTGTCTAAAAATAGAGTCAGTCCAGCCTAGAATAAGGGGCAAATGTACTAGAGAACCAGAGAGCACAGCCACTCCGTGTGAGAGGCCCAGAGATCCCGCAGAAATGATGAGCTGCATGCCATTCTAGGGGTACCCCTGCAACAACCCCACCCGTTGCTTCCCTCTTCCCACCCCTCTCCTGGGCTACCATGGCAGTGTCCCCCCATTTGTGTGATGAAGTAATAAAGAATGCAGGAATAAGAAACACTGAGTTTTTAGTGAGATAAAATGAGGGCGAGTAAACCTCCCACTGCTATGATAGTCCAGGCAGGACATTAAAGGGTGGCGAGGAAGAGGAGCCCAGCGTTCCGCTGCTATGATAGTCCAGGCAGTACAGAATCTTTTCTTTAGACATGAAAGCAGGGGGCTTATAGAGCTCAGCCTCCAGTTGCTATGATGAAGATGGTTACCAGCCGTTCTGTACCATCTGCTGGGGATGACCGGGAGTCATTCCCATTTTTACCCAGGCGCCCCCGGCCGACCTCACCGAGGCCAGCCAGGAGCACTCAGAGGATAATGATGAAGATGGATATCAGTCATATTGTACCATCTGCCATCAGGAAGGGGATGCTGGAGTTCAGCGCTGTAGCACCCTGTCTACCAGCAGCAAGCAGTAGACATAGGGTGACATTGAAAAAAGGTGAGAAACGTTTTTTTTTCCCTTTTCTTTCGGGGGGCGAGGGGAAGGATGTACATTGACGACATATACCCTGAAACACCCGGGGAAATGTTTTTGACCCTTCAGCCATTGGGAGCTCAGCCAAGAATGCAAATGCTTTTCAGAGACTGCGGGGACTGTTGGATAGCTGGAGTCCTCAGTACCCCCTCCCTCCCTCCATGAGCATCCATTTGATTCTTTGGCTTTCCATTACGCTTGTCACACAGCACTGTGCTATGGACTCTGTATCATAGCCTGGAGATTTTTTCAAATGCTTTGTCATTTCGTCTTCTGTAACGGAGCTCTGATAGAACAGATTTGTCTCCCCATACAGCGATCACATCCAGTATCTCCCGTATGGTCCATGCTGGAGCTCTTTTTGGATTTGGGACTGCATCGCCATCCGTGATGATCAGAGCTCCACGCTGGGCAAACAGTAAATGAAGTTCAAAAGTTCACAGGGCTTTTCTTGTCTACCTGGCCAGTGCATCCGAGTTCAGATTGCTTTCCAGAGCGGTCACAATGGTGCACTGTGGGATACCGCCCGGAGGCCAATACCATCGATTTCCGGCCACACTAACCCTAATCCAACATGGCAATACCGATTTCAGCGCTACTCTCGTCAGGGAGGAGTACAGAAACCGGTTTAAAGAGCCCTTTATATCGATATAAAGAGCCTCATTGTGTGGACTGGTCCAGGGTTAAATCGGTTTAACGCTGCTAAATTCAGTTTAAACGCGTAGTGTAGACCAGGCCTTATACTGTGTGTGTTATATATAATATAGTCTTTTATCTGGTGAAAAAAATTTCCCTCTCATTTACATTAATTCTTATGGGAAAATTGGATTTGCTTAACATTGTTTCACTTAAAGTCACATTTTTCAGGAACATAACTACATTAAGTGAGAAGTTACTGTAGTGGAAATTGTCTTTCCAATTAGACACAACTATTTGTATTATGATAAAGGGATAAGAACAGTGAAGCATACTGTTCAGTAAATAATATCCATGGATGTTTATTTTATAATAATATGAATAGATGTTTATTTGTTATTAAAATGACTTGGACAAACTAGATAAATGATCTGAAGTAAACAGGATGAAATTCAATGAGGACAAATACAAAATACTCCACTGAAGAAGGAACAATCACTTGCACACATACAAAATGGGAAATGATTGTCTAGGAAGGAGTACTGCAGAAAGGGATTGGTGGAGTCACAAGCTAAATAGTGTCAACAGTGTAACACTCTTGCAAAACCGGCAAACATAATTCTGGGATGTATTAGCAGGAGTGTTGCAAGCAAGACACAAGAAATAATTCTTCCACTCTGCTCTGTGCTGATTAGGCCTTAGTTCAGGAAAGATGTGGAAAAATTGGAGGAAGTCCAAAGAAGAGCAACAAAAATGATTAACGGTCTAGAAAACGTGACTTATCAGGGAAGACTGAAAAAACTGGAGAAGAGAAGACTGAGAGGGGACATGATAACAATATTCAAGTGCTTAAAAAGTTGTTACAAAGAAGAAGAAGAAACATAGGATTTGCAGCAAGGGCAGTTTAGGTTAGACATTAGGAAAACTTCCTAACTGTCAGAGTAGTTAAGCACTGGAGGTTGTGGAATATCCATCTATGGAGATTTTTAAGAGCAGGTTAGACAGACACCTGTCAGGGATGGTCTAATACATAGTCCTGCCATGAGTGAAGGTTACTGGACTAGATGACCTCTCAAGGTTCCTTCCAGTCCTATGATTCTATAGTTTTTAAATCAAATGTATAATTTACAGGCCATATAGGAACATAACCAGTGTATGATATCCAGAACTGACTTGGATTTGTTCCCAGTCTGTTGACCCAATGAATGGCACTAGTGAGTATCTCTGCATACACACCAGTGTCGTGATAACAATGAAAAAAATTCCCGTATCCTTGTGGTGGTGAAGTTGTTCAGAAAGTGTATATTGGGCTTCAATGTTGAATATGGATGAAATACCAAAAACAGAGTTGGGAATAATCTAGGTATAAGTATATTAAGTTAACAGAGCAAATATTCACCACTCCAATTTGAATTTCAATATTTAGATGTCCCACGCATATAGACAAAGCTATCAGTCTCCAAAAAGGATCTGCAGACAGTCTTAAAATCTCAGCTGATTAACTGGAAAGAAAGCAACAACAAATGCAGGATGAAGCATTGGTTGGAGGCACAATCATACTCATCACATGATCTCGTGTCAATGAACTCCCTAGTGTTTTTGATTTAGCTCTTTTCACATTTTCTACCAAGTTGTCTGGCTTCTATTGTTCCTCTCTTGGGCTCTGTCCCTGTAGTTAGGTGAACTTCAGGGGTATATTTAATTCTTACTCCATGGGCAGCAGGTGAACCAGCAGTGGGGGAGGCTAGCTCCTTCCCCCTCCCCTTCTGCCCAAGGCCCTGCTCCTCCCCCTCTACCTCCTCTCTCACTGGAGCCTAGAGCCCCACCACAGCCACTTCCCCCTACCCACGCCAGGCTAATAACCCCAGCCCCAGGGCCCCCAGTCTCAGAGTGCAGAGTGGGCAGTGCATCCACAGTGGCCCCGACCCCAGCCCAGAGTGCGAGCACCCCCAACCCCAACCACAGAGCACCGGGCAGGCGGTGCCACCGCAGTGCCCCCAACCAAAGCATCAGTCAGGTACCTGCCCGAGCCTCCCCAAGTCCTGGTGGCAGGCCATCTGACCCCAGCCCAGCACCAGCCTCGGCCATGAAAGAGAGAGAACTCAAAGGCACTCCTGGGGGTGGAGCATGGGCGGGACCATGCCAGATTGCTTGGGGAGGCTCAGCCTCCCTCAGTCTATGGTACCTGGCATCCATGTCTTACACAAATTGAAATATTTGGCCTGGGCAAGAGGACACTTGAAAGCCCTTGATATTAATTGGCACAGGTCTCCAGCTTTAACTGAGAGGTTCAATTGTGCAGGCAATCTTGAGAGTTCAATTTTTCCCATGAATTGCCATATTATTTTTAAAATCAGAATTACACTTGTGTTGCTCCTGCACACAGCAATAGGAGCAGCATAATGAAATGAATGTGATCCACACCTTCTAAAGGGGCTTGTAGGATGACATTATGTGGAAGGGCAGCAGAAGAGTAATCTTCCATGTTGGGGGTTGGTCTGTATGGAATGCACCCCCAGAAGCAATGGAACATTGCCTCTTTGCCCCTGCTGCGCCTGACCCAAGAAAGCAGTGCAGTGTGGAGCTTTGAGGATTAGATTAGTTTTGCTGTGTTGCTCCTTCTGAGGAAACCCTGAGTAGAGAAGCGCTAAAGGCAGCCCTTAGGGTAATGGGAAATAGAAGGAGAGAGTTTAAAGCTCCAAACCTCCAAATACATATGTTCAAGCCTAACTTTACACAAGTGACATGATGCTAATGGAGATAATGGGACTTCCTATGGCACCAAGTTAAGTGTTTGCATGATCGAGTCCTTAAGGGGGAATAGGAGAAACAAGAGGAGGAGAAGGAAGGATGCAAATAAATGAGTGAGCAAGATATATAAATAAGTAACATGTATATGACAGGGTCTGTCTGGCCTTTCTGACCCCTGCTGAAGGCATCAGTGCCCTGACACTCCTGCTTAAGCAAAACCCTCTCAGGCCAGGCTATCAGCAAAATCTAGTCCTCCAGAGGCCTTAGAAGGGCCAGGAAGTGAAACAAACCAATAAGGACCCAGTAGGTCAGTTAAAAAGGCTTGTCTGATTGTTCTGAGGGTAGTGTGGAGTGGGACTTGGATAGAAGTGAAGCTCCCTAGAATAATACAGAACTCCAAGTCCAGATTGGGTCCTGGATTTAAGAGCTGCAACAAAGCACCTGCCTTATGTTTGTTTTTATTTGTTTGTTTAGGGACACAGATTGTCAGATTCTGAGTTGGTTATTATTTAGCTATTTAAGGACTTTATGTCAAAGATTATGGAATATGCTGCCTTTCTTTGGACCAGCTGCCACACTTTGTAAACAGAGCCATGGAGTGCCTGTAATGCCATGTCTCAATGCAGGGAGGTACAACAGTGATGAAGGGAGTCACAATTTATCTTTTATAATTCTTTGAAATTACAGATTGTCATATACATATATGTGTGTGCATATGTAAGAAATCATTTCTAATTGGGTGGAAAGAAACTCTTTTATAGAAAAAATAAATAGATACTAGGGTGAGGCAAGAGGCAAACAAGAAATATTATAAGACAACTAATATGATGGGAAATTTGCATCAGTCAAAGAAATTCAAATGGCAATATTAACTAGAGCTGGTTTACTTCATAATGAATACATTAGCTGACAAATTAAGTCCTTTCTATTTGCAAATTGTTAGTGAACTTATCCTAGTTTCAGGTAATATGTTTGGTATTCATAAATATTTGCCAAATAGTGTATATGGAATCTTTATAAACAGTTCACTTTGAATACTTGCTATCTCAGACATGTGATTGTTCACCTAAATAACAAAATATTGTTTCTGCTACCTGACAGGATGACCAAAGATTTTTAAACAGAATAAGAAGTAATGAATGATAAGAAGAGAATAACAAACAGGGAATAACAAATAGCTAATTCTCTTGTTCACACTTACATGCACATGAGCAAGTGTATACAAGCATTGTATGAAGAGTAGTCATTCTCCAAACATGTGAATAAAAAACCTCTGCATAGAAACATTTGACAATAGCTAATAAAATGGAACACAGGCAGACAGGGAGCTCATTCAGAATTCAAACAAATGGATGCAAACACTGTTTTTGCAATATTCAGACAGATCTAAGATTAAGAGTAAAAGACATGTTACTTCAACAATCAGAATTTCAATTTACTATAATAAAGAGAATTGTTATAATTTTAATCACTCTTTTCTTTAAATCTAGCATTGTTAAGAAATAATATTGAAAGTAAGAACAATAGCAAAAAGAGAAGAATGGCTAAGGAGGAAAATACCTAGGACTCTAAGGGTACATCTACACTGCCCGCCGGATCGGCGGGCAGTGTTCGATCTGTTGGGGATTGATTTATCGTGTCTAGTGTAGACGTGATAAAATCGATCCCTGAGTGCTCTCCCATCGACTCCAGTACTCCATGGCCGTGAGAGGCGCAAGCAGAGTCGACGGGGGAGCAGCAGCAGTCAACTCAGCGCCCTGCACATGCTGTGGTAAGTAGACCTAAATACGTCAACTTCAGCTACTCTATTCTCATGTAGACTAGTGTATACCAGGGCTAACGGTCTGTCTTAGACAGCAGCTAGGAATGCTACTAATGCTAGGAAGCTACTAATACAGGTAGATGTATGTGCTCTATTTCTGCTTGAGCTAGCATCTAAAAATAGCAGTGTGACCACAGTGGCACAGGCTAGCCACCTCAGTATATACCCAGGGAATCAGGTGGGATTGTTTTCAGGTGGCTGTGTGCTGTGGCTATGCAGCTATTTTTAGATGCTAACTTGAGCAGAGCTAGTTTGTGTATATCTACCTGCGTTGTGAATCACACGTCCCACCTGCTCCATAGACATCTCCTAAGGGACTGATCTTTCACCCCCTGAGGTTAATGGCACTACTCCCTTTGATTTAAGTGGTGCAGGATCATCTAGGAGAAGTCCCAACTAGGAGACAAAATGTTTGCAAATAAGCCTCTGAGCTCTTTATCTTCATTTTTTTAGTATCATATTCTCTGCCTCTTCGAAACAAATCTGAAACAAGAAAGAAGAGATATCACCTCACTATGCCTTTTAACAGGCAAAACAAAAATAATGACAGGTTTTGCAATTTGATTTGCATATGGAGCACTTTTCATCTTTAAAAACAGGTTTTATAGTTAAAGGTGATTATCATCTGTCAAGCATGGCATGATGCATAGCAAAAGCCAAGTATTGTACATTCTGGCCATTTGTCATGCATTTTGAAGTCTAGCTACTCTAGAGATTACAGACTAGCTACTCTAGAGATTGAAAGGTAAGAGTGAGTGTGATTGGCAATTCCTTTTGTTTGTAAGACCATACACTGTCCATGATCCTAGAACACTATCTCCATAGTATATTCTATGTCTTAGCAAAGGGGAGACGATAGAAGTTGATAAAGTACAGGTAGGAACTGAAGAAAAACTGTCAAATGAAAAAGAGTTGCATTCAATTATGTCACATGAAGGCAGACAACTAAATATCGACACATTTTATAAGTGCTTGTATATAACTGCAAGAAGTCTAAATATTGATGGGTGAGCTTGATGAGGCTATTGATAGAATAGGCATCACAGAAACGTGGTAGAATTATGATAACCCGTGGGAAACAGTAATGCCAGGGTACAAAATACATAGGAATGACAGAGTAGGTCTTGCTGGTGGGGGAGTGGTACTATGAAATAAAGCATAGAATCAAATATAATAAGAATCTTAAATAAATCAAACAATACCACCTAATTTCTATGGATAGAGATTCCATGCTTGAATAATAAGAGTATAGCAGTAGGAATATACTACCGAACACTTGACCAAGATGGTGACAGTGGTCTTGGGATGCTCGGGGAAATTGGAGAAACAGAACAGAAAACCCAATAATAAAGAGAGTTGTCAAATATCCCCATTTTGACTGGCTATATGGGATAGGAGGACAGGATGCAGAGATAACATTTTTAGACACCATTAATAAGTGCTTCTTGGAGCAGCTAGTCCTGGAATCCACAAGGGGAGAAGCAATTCCTGATTCAGTCCTAAGTGGCACACAATAGGTGAATACTGATTTGTTCAACTATAATAGCTACCATAATGTACTTACATTTAACATTCTGGTAGTGGGGAAAATACCAAAGAAACCCACAACAGTAGCTCTTAATTTCAAAAAGGAGAACTACACAAAAAGGAGGAGTCTAGTTAAATGGAAATTAAAAGGAGCAGTTACAAGAGTGAACTTCCTGCAAGCTCCATGGAAACTTTTAAAAAACACCATAATAGAGGCTCAAATTAAATGTATGCACCCAAATAAAATAAAATAAAATAAATAGTAAAAGGACCAAAAAATGCCACCATGGTTAAATAGCAGAATAAAAGAGGCAGTTAGAGGCAAAAAGACATCTTTTAAAAATTGGTAGTCAGATCCTACTGAGGAAAATATAATAGTATTGTGGGATAAAATAGAGGACTAAAAACCATGAATGGAGTGGAGAAAGTAAATAAGGAAGTGTTATTTACCCTTTCACATAACACAAGAACCAGAATCATCTGATGAAATGAATAGGCAACAGGTTTAAAACAAACAAGAGGAAGTACTTCACACAGTTCAGAATCAACCTGTGGAATTCATTGCCATGGATTCTTGTGATGGCCAAAATCATAACTGGGTTCAAAAAAGAATTAGATAAGTTCATGGAGGATAGGTCCATCAGTGGCTATTACCCAAGATAGTCAGAGATGCAATCCCATGCTCTGAATGTCCCTAAACCTCTTATTGCTAGAAGCTGGGACTGGATGACAGGGCTGGATCACTTAATAAATTGCCCTGTTCTATTCACTCTATCTCCAGCATCTAGCACAGGGCTAAGCAACCTATGGCATGGGTGCCGAAGGTGGCACGCAAGCTGATTTTCAGTGGCACTCACACTGCCTGGGTCCTGGCCACTGGTCCGGGGGGCTCTGCATTTTAATTTAATTTTAAATGAAGCTTCTTAAACATTTTCAAAACCTTATTTGCTTTACATACAATAATAGTTTAGTTATATATTATAGACTTATAGAAAGAGACCTTCTAAAAATGTTAAAATGTATAACTGGCACACAAAACCTTAAATTAGAGTGAATAAAAGAAGACTCGGCACACCACTTACGAAAAGTTGCCGACCTCTGATCTAGCACCAGCCACTGTTGGAAGACAGGATACTTGGCTAGATGGACCATTGATCTAAAACAATATGGCTATTCTTAAGTTCTTAAGTTTTTATTGATATCACTGGGAGCTCCACTGTCACATGAGGACAATGGCTCTTAATATCAGCATAACAAATATCAAGACTTATACTAAAGTCTTTGGCATTACAGTGAATGTGTTTCAGCAAATTGTTTAAAACCGAGAAGATTATTTTCTTAGTAATATGCATTTAAGCAAAGTGTGAATGCATAGTCTTAGTCTGTGCATAGCTGTTTTCTAGTGAGATTATTCTGAGGACAGAAGAACTACTATAAATACTGGTTAGCTATAGATAAATACAATATTGCTAGGAGCAGTGGGAAATTTGTCCATGACACTGGATTACTTAACATGCCTAATCTTTAGGATGAGGTTAATAACAATTTTTCTTAGTTCCACGGAAGTAGACAAATTAGATAGGGTCCATGTTACTCTTTTCAAAAATACAATACTCCTATCAGCACAACTGCACAAGGAAAGATATTGCCAAACTGTACTCAGTCTTTCACCTGCAACCATCCACATAGAAAGAAAAAGAAACACCCACTGAGATTAATAGATAATATTTCAGAGAAGTGGGCCTCAGCAGGAGGACTGTTACGTGTTTTACTTGGGGCATTGCTAAACTTAGAGTCATGCCTCCTGAAATCTCCTGTGAAGCCTAATAATAGTATATATTTCATGAGGTTTATCATTAAAATAACAGTCCTGTATTTTTAATTTTAGATTAGCAAATTAGTGGTTCCAGTTTGGTTTCTCATTTGAGGAAGGAGCAATCTTTTGTGCCAGTGGTTCCTTGTTCAGGTCACTAGAAATAATGTTTAGATGAGATCTTTGAAAATTTTAGAGATGAAAAAAACTATGTTAAGTTTAGATTCATGGAAGCACATGCGCCCCAAGGGAATTGAATTAATCACTGTTAAATGCTAAGCAGGAAAAGTTCAGTCTGTCTTTTCCTCTGATGGAAACATTTATTAATTCCGCAGAGCACCTTTCATTTGCCAGTGAATTTGCTAATGCTCACAGTGACACATTTACCACTTAAATTACAAGCTGCTGGTTTTCCAAATGTTATGGTTTTCTGAGAAGAGTATTTTCAATTTACATATCATGTGCTGATTCTGTTTCTAGCTCTCTTCATTTCAATAGCATGAAGGACCCTTTGTGAAAAATATGTGCTCTGTGTTGCAGTATATCGATTTATATAGATCTCTTTCATAGATATTTTGGCTTCATCTCATTACTACCTATTTTCCCCTACTCTAAGGATTAGAACCTGCACACATTTATCATGTGTATGTCTTTAATCATGTGAATAGTCTTATTTAAATCAATGGAAATATTCATACGAGCAGGGCTGGTGCAAGGATGTTTCACACCCCAGGTGAAACTTTCACCTTGCACCCTCCCCTGTCCCTGAGCCCCCCACAGTTGCTGCCAAAGTAAATGCTGCCCCCCAAATCCTAGTGCCCTCGGCGACCTCTTAGGTCGCCTAAATGGTTGCACCAGCCCTGCATACGAGTAAAGTTAAGCAAGTGCTCAAATGTATGCAGGATCTTGCTTAACTCATTGCAAATGTGACCTGAAAAACTATTGTGCCATCAGTTTTTAAGCAGAAGTTCTCCTTTGAAGTCAGTGGAACTAAAGCGAACTGATTCTGAGGCCATATAACCCTTACATGGGAGATGAAAGTATTCAGCTCCTCTCAGAACTGGGCCTATTTTTGACTACACTTGATACAGTTTTCTCCTGCTGCTTTACAAAGAAGTGTTACAAATTGTATTAATTAATACTTCTGTTTTGTGAATTCACTGTGCTACCTTGTTGTAAGAAAAAAGCTCCACAGCAGGGCATACTAGGGATAATAAATATCATTGATAGCTATCCATATAAATAACAATCAACATGGATGCTTCTTAAAAACTCGGACAGCAAAATTCCCACAGTTTAAAAAAAATATTTGGCTGGACTCACAACTTCTACTGTGTCTTTGTGTATGTGTGTGTGCATGTATAAAACTGCATTAACTTTAAGTTAAGGTTTCCAGAGTGCATCGCACACAAATCCGCACCATGGCAAACAAGAAAACAGCAATTAAGACATCCAGCATAGCTTTTCTACCTAAATATAACCCATAGCCCACAGATTTCAGCCTCGTTCTGAACCAACCAGCAGTCTTTACTGACCACATCTCTACTTCCCCAGTGAACACAAATATGCAGATTTCCATCCTGTAATTTTGATATAAAAATATCATATATGAAGCAATCATTAGCAATATAGCTCACCCATTTGTATAGTTTTTTTGTAAACATTGCCGAAAAGCATCACACAGCTACCATTTTTAATCTGACATAACACCTTGCTAATTTACCTACACCAGTACAAACCCATATTCAGTTAACTCTTAGGGGAAGAGGCAGTCTTTTCATTATGTGTTTGTACAGCACTGTCAGGAGTAAAGCCATGCAGATATGCCTGCTCAGTCTCCTGACAACCTAATTAGCCTGACAGATCTTCCTGCCTGATTGGCTGAAGAAGATAGCAGGCTTGCTCTTAAGCTCAGCAGTGGCAGCAATTTTCTGGCTGCACAACACATATGCCTGCAGTTATGCTTCTTTCCTGTGCTTATCTTGTGCCAAGCCCTGCTTTTGCGTTGTGCCACCTTGCTCCAGCCTGGACCATGTCCGATGTTGGGACGGTGCTGAATTATTATGAATTAGTGTAGCTGGTAAGCATGAGTTTGGTATGGGTTGGTATGTCTGAATTTGCTAGAGGATTCTGGGAGCAGGATTCTCTTAGCATTAGATAGATGATGTGGAAATTTACTGGAAGTTCTGAAATTGCACTTGAATGGTTAATAAAGGCTCAACCTGCATGTATGTTTCAACATCGAACTTTGGAATATATCAGCCAGGGGACAGCTCACCAAAGTATAGAAGACATAAAATCATGTGATCAGTGGGCTTGGTAGAGGCTGGCTATCAAAAGACCAGAAGACCTCAGGGTAACCAAGACCATGCTTCAAGGGACATTTGATAGACCAAGTACCTGACAGGGGAAAAAAGAGAAGAAAAGAAGTCCCCATCTAGGACTGGTAGCTGTACCTGCTTTGTCTGCCAATCAGGATATTGTGTAAGGCCATCATAGTTACTGAGGATTTATGCGTGGGTAATTGAGGCTTATTAGGGAGATGTATATTATGTAACTTTACTGCTTGTGTGATTCTTTCTCAAAGAAATGACTATGCATTAAGCATATTGTTTCCAAATTTTCATTGGTACTGGTAAAAATCTGCCCAGCTGTGCACCATTAAGGATCCATTTCAACATCTGGCACCTGCTTCTGCCTTAGACCTAGCCTTGCCCCTGTGTTGCCTCACTCCAGGTAAACTGGTTCTGACTCTTAGCTCCGATTCATGATCTCTGACTTTGGTTCTGACCTTTGGCTGTGGTGTCTGACTTCTGAGCTCTGGTTCTGACCATGGGTTCCAGCTCCAAGCACCTGAATCTGGCTCTGATCCCTGGCTCTGACACATGGCCTCTGGTTCTGGCTCTGATTCCTGGCTACCAGTGCCTGCTATAACAACTGGGCCTGATGCCTGTTCCAGTTACTAAGCACAACTGCCCACATCCTTCTCTTGACAGTTTGAGCATCCACAACCCCCCAAAAAGAGCATTCTTCACCGCACTATTTTCCTGCCACAGACACAGGATGCATTACAGACCCTGCTGGTCCAGGCAACTGGTTGGAGGTGCAGAATGCAGCATTGCAAGGACAGGTAGCGCCATCTCGAACTCTGACTCCTGGTGCCCGCAAGCCAAAGATTCCCCTGCCTGACACATTTAACAGTGATCATGATAAATTTTTGAAGGTTTCTAAATCAGTTTCTTGGACACCCGCAGTCATTCCCCGCAGACCAATTCAGAATGGGACTATCAGCCTGCTAACTGGGGAGGCTCTGGTTTGGATCTGGCTCCTAGCAAAAGCAAGCCCACTCCTGCGCTAGCTTGAGAACTTTATTTAAACCCTGACTGTGAGCATCAGTGATCTGAATAGTGAACGTAGAACTGTCCTTCAGGTGTTGCGGCAGGGATGCTGGAGAAGCAGCTCTGTCCCACTCCCCATCCTGCTGCCAGGGAGAGTGGACGAATGTGGGTGGGAGGAGGAAGGAGGTGCAGGGAGAGAAGCACAGAGACCCCCCCACTCAGGTAACATGGGGCAGGGAGAGTGTGGGGGCCTCAGAGCGGGGACAGGGTTGGGGGGGTCATAGGCAAAGGAGGCACCTGGGGCATGAGGTGTCCTCCTCTTTAGATTGTGCTCCCTCCCCCAGTATGGGGAGCACAGGTCATCTATCAGCACTGGGCATTCGGTCTATGACTATACTGTGGGGAACTAAGACACATCGCATCAAGTTGCCCTGCCAAGATCCGATTTGCTTCCCAGTAGGGAAATGCCAAGTCTCCAGCCCCGATAGAGGGTCTGGGCTAGAGTAGCACTCTCTCCCTCTCTTCAGCACCCAACATCAGTATCTATCTGCTGGTACCTGGGGAACAACTAAGTTTGGACCTGACACACCTCTGATTTTCCCTACAAATCTGGCACCCCACCATGTCCGAGGTCAGCCTTGAGGCATTCATATGCTTCCAGCAACTTCTTGGACTTGGACTGTGTGCAGGTACATATGATCCCCACCCAGTGCAAGAACTCTTCAGACTTGATAGAGTCTATTGACACCTTGCTCCTTTTGTCAGGCCCAGTTACTCACCAGACCATCCCCATCAAAGTTGTTACCCTTGAAAGGTCATTGAGAAACCCTTCAGTTAGACCTTATCTGAGCACCACCCTTTCCAGTTCTTGTCATTCCTTGGTTCACCACCCATGCATTTATTGGTGGGCAAGCACAGTACAGTTCAACTCCCTGTATTTCCAACTATTTTGTCTCCTGAAACCTGACTGTGGGGACCACGAACCAGGAGCCTTCTGCAGTTTGGTTTGACTTCCCCAAGATTCGAGTCTGAGCAGGGAATCTCGGCACCCTCCATGGCACCTTCCACTGCCTCTATGCAACCTCCAAAATACAAGAATTTTGTTGCTGTGTGTCTCAAAAATAAATGCAAACATCTGCCACCCCATCGCAGTTAAAACTGTCCCATTGACCTCTAGCCTGGTGCAGAAGCCCCTTTCAACTACATCTACTCCCTGAACTGCAAGGTCTCCATGACTACCTTCAGGAAAACCTACAAAAGAGTTTATTAATCTTTCCATGGGGTTCTGATTTTCTGTGTAAAGAAAAAGGATGGCTCTCTAAGGCCTTGTGTTGACCATCAGGTGTTAAACAGGGTTACAATTAAAAATGGATATCCCCTCCCTCTCCTTAATGAACTCTTTGAAAGACTCCACAGCACTAAGGTTTTTACTACACTGGACTTTTGCAGGGTCTATAGCTTGGTTCAGATTGCAAAGGGAAATGATTGCACACAGCACAGACGCTTTGAATATTTGATCATGCCTTTCGGCCCAGTGACTTTCCAGCACTTCATGAATGATATCTTCAGGGATGTGCTAGTCTGCTATGTAGGCATTTATCTTGATAATATCTGCATCTTTTTTGATTATCAGGCTCTTCATGATCATCACATATGCAGTGTCAGAAAGACTTCACTAATACCATCTATGAGTGAAGCCTCAAAATTGTGAGCTTTACCAGGATATGATATAATTCATTAGCTATATTATCCCAACAAGCTAACCATGGACCCATGCAAGGTTGCAGCCATATCCAACTAGTCTGTGCCAAAGAACATCCTCAGGGCACATCAATTCTTAGACTTCATTAACTTATACAGGCAGTTCATTGAGGGGTTTTCAAGTCTAATATTCTCTCTGACTGCACTTCTGCGAAAGGAAGTCCAATTTACCTGGTCCTCGGAAGCTCAAACTGCCATCAGTTGGCTAACATAGAACTTAATCACAACACCCATCCTGGTCCATCCAGATCCTGGAAATCAATTTAGGGAGGAAGCCAACAGATCTTTTTTCACATTAAGTGCAGTGCTGTCCCAGCCAACAGATCCTAATGGTCAACTTCACCACTGTGCCTTTCAATCTTGCAAGCTAGCCCCAGCAGAAAAGAATTATGATAAATGGGACAAGGCACTCTTAGCCAACAAGGCAGCACTCAAGGGATGGTGTCATCATCTGTAGGGAGACATGTTTCCCATTCAAGTTCTCACAGATCACAAGAACCTGGAGGACCTCTGAATGGCCAGACATCAGGTCCACTGGTCCTCTTCTTGCGTGATTTGACTTCATAGTCACCTATTACTCAAGAGCAAGAAATGGGAAGGCTGATGCCCTGTCCGATAAGGATGAGTACTGGAAACATGGTGGGAAGACTCCTTCCACAATTTTCAAGGCAGTCAGTTTTATTTATGGCACAGTAGACAACAGTCTACTCTTGTCAATTTACTCCTTGTTGACCAGCGACCCCTTCACTGCTCAGATCCGCCGGACCCTGGGTAATGCTGGTGCCTTGCCTGCCCCCAGCTTCAAGTTCCAAAATGGAAATCTCTACCACCAGGGCCATATCTACATCACTAAAACTTCAAATTCTGAAGTTATCTCATGACGTGTCCCTTGTGGGGCACTTTGGCCATCTCAAGACCTGGAATCTACTTGCAAGGAGTTTCTGGTGACCACGCTTGCACACATACATCAAGAACTACATAAAATCCTGTGATCTTTGCATCTGGACAAACTGTCCATCCTCAGAACTACTCAGCTTTCTCCAGTCTGTGGCCATTCCATCTCAGCTATCGGCTACCATATCCTATGACTTCATTGTGGAGCTGCCGCATTCCTAGATGCATACAGTGATCCTAGTTGTGGTTGATCTCTTAACAAAGAAGCCTCCCATTGCTTCCTGTCTTGCCATCTCTATCACCCCTGAAAAAACTTGCCTCTTTCTGGAGAACATCTTTTGTCTCCATGGATTACCATCAGTCATCATTATTAGATCATGGTTTCAATATGTTTTTTTCAGTTCTGGTGGGAATTTCTAAGGCTTCTGGGGATTGATCCCTCCTCTGATCCACCTACTATCCACACATCATTGGACAGATGGAGCAGGTCAACCAGATTCTTGAGCAATAGCTTCATTGCTTCTTGAATTATGATCAGGACAACTCGTTGTCTCTGCTTCCATATGCCAAGCTTGCATATATATAATGCCTTCACCCAGGAAACCCCCTTTTTGTACACTAGGGGTTTCATCATGACTTTCTTTTGGATGTCTTCATGAAGTTCCCAGTACCCATTGTCGCAGATCTAGCTATCCATCTCTGCCAAGAGCTCAGGGAAAAATTACAGATAACTAAGGAAGTATTTAAACATCACACTGACCAGGAATGCCAGGCCACTCCCAACCTTGTCCACCTGCAATTTTAAATGGACTCATCCCTTGGCCAAGCTGGACCACCGATGTCTGGGTGCTTTCTAGAGTAAGGCATGGATCAACCTGTAATGTTCAAATGACAATTACCCAAGTCTCTGAAGATTCATTCCATATTTGATGTCTCCCTCCTGAACCCATATACAGAAACCCCTTCCTGCACCATTCCAGCCTTCTGCCTCCACGTGTAACAATCCAAGGGTAGGATAAGTGCATAATGAAACAAAGCCTTGATTCCCAATGTGTTAGGGGACAACTTCAATGCTTGGTTGACTGGGAGGGTTACAGCTCTTACAAATGGTTCTGGGAACTAGTAGAACACATCCACACCCCAGGTCTGCTGTGAGCTTCTCCCAGAAACTACCCTCAGAGCCACGCCTGGGGGTGCCTGCAAGGCACTCTCAAAGGGAGGGGGTACTGTTAGGAACAAGGCCCTGCAACTGCTCCTGCTGTCTCCTTACAGCCTAATGAGCACAGCTAAACCACATCAGTCAAACTGCCTGATGGATCACCTCTCCTGATTGGCTGAAGAAGCTACCAGGCTTGCTTTTAAGCCTGACAGCAGTTCTCTGGCTGCTCATCACATACACCTGCAGTTTATGACTCCTACCTGCGTTTGTCTTGTTCCAAGCCCTGCTTCTGCATTGCTCCCACCTTGCTCCAGCCTAGACCTTGCCCTGCATGCAGCCTTGCTCCAGCGTTGCTTCTTCCTTAGACCCAGCTTTGCCCTGCCTTGCCTTGCTCTAGGTAACCCAGCTCTGACCCTTGGCTCTGGTTCCTGACTTTGGCTCTCACAATCGGCTATGGCACCTGGCCTCTGACTCCAACTCAGACCCTGTGCTCTCATTCCTGGCTACTGATGCCTGTTCTAACCACTTGGCCTGCTACCTGCTACAACTACTAGCAACCACATCCTCCTGCCAAGTGTCTAGTGTATTGGGCTTCTGCTCTGTGATTGGGACACCTAGGAGCTACTGCAGTAAAAATATAATAAATAATAATACTAATAATAATAATTGCATTACTGTTATTATTATAAATAAAAAGAACCATGTACAGTGTAATATATGAAAGCAAACCAACCCTATATTAATCAACAGAACTCATGAACGAATAACCCGTAAACATGGTTAGAGTTCAAAAGTTGGTCTGGCTGAAGAGGGAGGTTTGTGGGCTATGGGTGATGAAAGTGTGGTAGTTTAGCTTAAGATGAGGAACTGATGCATAAAGTGCAGGTGGGATATTGAAAGACTTAACTGCTTTTTCCTTGCTTTATATGCTTTGTACTAATGAGCTATGCAGTTTAGCAACCTTAAATCAACATTACCCTTTTTTTTTTTGAAGGGAGAGAGAGAATATGTAGATATACGTACTGCAAATTGTGACAAGTTTTAAATCTCATGTATCCTTTTTTGAGTTTCCTTCCTCCATGCTGTGTTGCCCCCCAGTCCTACCCCTCTCCCTAACCCTACAGAAGTGATCAAAAGCCTTTGGAAATAGAAATCGTATCACCTCACAAAGCCCATTAGTCCCATTTAGACCCACCAAAAACAAAATAGATTTTAAAGCATTGTCTAAGGATTTGAAAAAGTTTTAAATGTGATCAGACTAAAAATTTTACGTTTCACCTGATGCCACAGAAGCCATTTTGCAGACAGTGGCAGGAAATTACAAAAAAGCAATTGTTATTGAGCACGTAGCTTTTAAAGGAAAAAGTAAAGCTAGCAAACTAACCTAGGGCTCTTTGTCCAAACAAATCAACTCATCACATGCAAATAGATTTTGCAGGTAGTAAAATACTCAATTAACATTAGAGGGTGTGTTTTGTTTTGTTTTGTTTTGTTTTGTTTAAGATTGTAGAGTTCCTCAGACATTTCCAGTTTGGTAGAAAACAGAAATAAGTCTAAATCCAGACAGAAAAGAGTTACACTGACTTTTCCAACCATATGGCCAATCTTATAGTTGTGTTTATATCATCTGACTTGGCAGGCTGCCATCTATAACAGTATATTACTGCAAGCTAAAATAAAACTATTGTGCTTATTTCCAATTTCTTTCATGAATTTTATGTTATGTACAAAAGTATCACATTATTCAAATTGACTCATTTTAAATGCATGGTTTCAAAGGGATCAAGTATGATGTATGATGTATTCATTGCTAACATATGTTTTAAATGCTATTATTATATTAAACAACCTCTAGTGTAGTTCAATGTAGATGTCAAGACAGAAGAAAATTCAAAGCACAAGTGGGCAGTACACTAAACACAATATGAGGATGAAAGGGTTTTAGTTCCACCAAAAAATATATCAATGAGAAGTCAAACTAGTAAGAAGTAAGTATTGAGAAGATAGCCAAAAAACAAATGTATTTACTTATTAAAATAAATGTCACTTCTGCTGCAAGCGTATACATAGAAAAGATTTGAAGATGACCTCTGTGTAGAACTGAAGGTCATTGGTGGCAGCTTGATACCTGTACCAGCTGGTGTTATCATCTTTGAAGTCTGATTAGCTATCATCCAGTTAAGTTAAGCTAAGTTACAAAACATTTTTCTTCTATCAGAACGAGTGTTACCTGTTTGTGGGAAATCTGTCTAAGGGAAATATATTTGTTCTTAGTACAAAAAATGACAGAACAGAGAGAAGAAAGCAGGGATTATAGTGTCCTAGATTCTCTCTTCTTATAAATTAATGGAGTATACCTAATATATTTGGACTCATAAATATTATTCTACCTGAGAGCTCTGCAGGATATAGATTTTATGCCAAATAAATCTTCCTTTATTCTATTCTGTGGCCTTAAAGCTGATCTGCCACTACCATTACCTCTAGGTATTATGAAATGGAAATATCTAGGTATTATGAAATTGAAATATTGTTATCTGGTTTGCATCCTTTGAACTCTTAGAAACCTTCAGTAGAAAGCTGTTTCATTGTCTTCAGAGTTAGATCATTCATGAACTGTGTATTCCTTTTAGGAATGATAAAAGATGAGGACAGGTAAGTGTGTGAGTGTGTGTGTTTTAAACATATAAAATGAGTCCTAAACATTCAGTTCAGCAGAAATATCATGTTATGATTTTTAACAATAGAATATTTTACTGTTCAAGTTCTTCTAAGATTGTATTAGCACAGTTAGTATTTTTTAAGAAGGTAAAAAGGTCATTCCTTCAAACATATGCTTTTTATACCTTATTATTCAGTCATGTGTAGTCTTTTTTAACTGCTGCTCACGTACAGCATCATCGCTTAGCACAAGAGGGAAGATTAAAATGGTGATTGAAAAGAGAAATTTGCAAGTGAGAGGAAAAGAACAACATGGATTACTGGTACCTTTTTTATTTAAAGGGAACAATAATATGTTCTATTTCTACATCAGAGTCCTGTTGTTCACCTCTGGCCAAATCTTCAGTTGGTGTAAACTGACTGCAATGGAGTTATGATGATTTACACCAGCTGAGGGTCTGCCCAATAGGTTTAAATTTACCACTGTGCAGAGGGGCCAGCACAAGGTGTATTGAACAGTAAAATCTCATGTAAACACTCAAAATAGAACCTAAGCGTGGCTTAAGTGGCACATAGGCTTTGTGCAGAGGTGATGTTCATCCTTATATATTTAAGAGCCTTCAAGTGAGGGTCAAAGAGTTTATCATGCCACAAGTTTAGGTTACCCTTCCTATGTATAAAGGTACTTTATATACAGCCAAATGCATTAAACAAATACTAAAGCACCTGTAAAATACAACAAGTCAAATTAATCAGTGACTTATCCAATGCTGTAGATTACACTTTGGGTGTACGTTAGTGAAAAAAAAATTAAAGTAGTGCCATTTGCATCAACCTGGCATCCTGTGGTGTGTAAGATACGTTTAATTTACATACTGAGAAGGCAATAGGCCTGAAACTTGATTGCTCTGTGCCTTTTGTAATCATTTACATCAGTGCAAAGTGGATGCAAAATGTTTCCGTGCTTTTTGATAGCATTAGTGTAAATGATTAATTAATCTGCAAGGCTACAGAGAATCAGGCCTAGAAGAAGAGAAATGCATAAGAGGAAAAGCAACTGAAAAGAGGGTATAAAATAAGCCACACAGGAATTGGGCATGGTCACAGGATAGAGAATGCATGGGATTATGAAGAATTTCAGAGTGCTGATTTTGAGAGCTGGCTAATACATCCAGTTTTAGTGTTCCCACTGGTGACAGTTTAAGAAAAAAGCTCCAGATACAAATCCAGAGTCTTTGATAAGGCTTCAGCTGTTGCCATCTCCTGATAATCTGCTGAATTGTCCATCTTGCTTTGATAAAACTTCTAGATTTTATAATCAAACTGGTCATCTACTGTGACCAGTGTTCCTCTCAGTTTAATCAAGCAGGATGTTTTTGTGATGTTTCCTCTGTGTGAGCTGAGGAATGTGCAATGTGTTGAGAGTTTTAGACTGCTAGAAAGGATAACTTTATATTGAGAATGGGAGAAATTTTGCTCAAAATATCTAGCAAAAATATTTCCATTTTTCATCAACATTTTCACTCTTCCATTTCCATGATTTCTGGAAAGGGCAAGTCTAGAGAAGAGTGGGGAAGGAGGAAGTTGGAAATCATTTTTTTCTGTATTTATTATATACCTCTGGGGGCTCCAATAATAGTGAGACTTTTTAAAGAGAAAAGTAAGGAGAAGAACTATTAGAAACATCCAGGAACATCCTTAAGTATCCTTGGGAGGCCAAGGGAGCAGACCTCACTGACTGGCACGTTTGTTATGAATTATTCCCTTTAGACGCCATATGTTTACCATCTCAAGGGATGAACTGTCTTCCATCAAGAGGAGTGGAAACTAAAGCTTTATAGTGAAGCTGGATCTATGGCTCCTTTTTACAACATTTTGCTTGGGACTGTGACTTTCCCAGCCATGGACTTTGGGAAAATTCCTCCCTTTCCCCATCCTTAAGTATGACAGTATTGCAATAGGTCAGAATCAGAGTGTGGGATAAAACCACAAACCTTTGGGAAGAACCTGGTCCACTCCAGTGTGAGATAAAACAGAAGTGTAAATGGCTCTTTGGAGAGCAGATATCTAGGCTCTGAGTCCTGAGGTAAGAAGTCTAGTAGTGACCAAGCATAAAGAGAAGGCTTTGGCAGAATCGTATGGTATTTTTAATTCTCTGTTGATCAAATCAGTCCCCAGGAAGAAGAAGAGTTTTGACCTATCTCAGCATCCTTGTCAGTTTTACTAAAAACAATGTTTTGCCTCAGTTTTGCACCTGCCTGCAGACTGGCTACCTCAGAAAGCATCTAATCACCAGGGCTGGTGAAAAGGACAGCATAGTAGCTGAGTGTACATGCATCTTCAGAACCAGCTTGCATCAGTCCTCTTACATGTTGACTCACTGGTCTCATACGTACAAACAAGATCACCTGATGATCCTACTAATGTCTGAGCTATGGAGCCAGACCTCCCCTGCATGTAGAGCTGAATCTACCTTTCAGTGAGGCACATGAGAGTGGAGGGGATTGAAAAGAGTCCTCAGCTGCCAAAAGCTGCCTCTGTACAGCTCCCTGACCCTCTCCTAAACCATCTCTCTGTAACCCTCTTATCCAGTTTGACACATACACAGGTGAGAATTGTTCCTTTCTTCCCTTGAAAAGTCTGTCCACCCTGCCAGCCAGAGAAGAATCAAGTGAAAATCCAGGCAAGAATAGAAATAGAAAGTAAATAATTTTCCCATTTAAGAGTCAAGAAGTCTGCATATTGAATCAGAATTTATTTTTACTTGTTTTGTAAAAATATATATGTATTAGCTGATAGCATGATTTTGCAACTGATTTGTTTCTTGAAGTTGAATGGCTGAAATTTGCTTTATATTCAAAAGAGGAATGTGCAGCAGGATATAGATACATGCTCAGATGTGAACATTACTTAAATTATTTTAGTTGGAGTTAGATGTAAAATCTCATTTGTGCTTGCTCATGAAAAGCCTGATTACATGCTCACAACTAGAATTTATGAAGATTTGTAAATCCATACATACTGATGAATACGTGGTATTTTACGAGACTCTAAAAACCAAAGTATATGCAAAGACATCAGCAGAAAATGTTTAATCCACTTATCAGGTCTGATGGAAACTGGGAAATATATGGAGTTTCCTCATTCAGTGGCTTAACACAACATTATGGTTTATATGACAATTAATTTTAATTCCCCACGTGTTTGTATTTTAAACTGAAGTACTGGAATATTCCCAGAAAACAAAATTAAACTGGAGTTAAGGTGGTAAATACATGTCAATAACTTACAGGAAAAACTTTAATAGAATGTTGTAGTTAAAAAGAAGTTTGAAAGTCAGCAAATTGATTTCAAAGTTGTGCTTAAAACAACATTAGACTATGACCCTGCAGAGCACAGGTGCCTCCAATTCTTCCCTTTTGTCCACACTTACCACCTACCCAAAACCATGGGATCTCAAATAGATCAATGGTGCTCTGGGATCTGCACTGGTTGCCTTTTAGCTGGAGTTTAAGCCAGTATTGGCTTTGACCTAAAAAGTGCTAAATAGCCTGGGACCTGCCTGCTAACAATATTTTCCATTGTTGTATGCAGTGTAGTTGTAGCCGTGTTGGTCCCAGGATATTAGAGAGACAAAGTGGGTGAGGTAATATCTTTGATTGAACTAACTTCTGTTGATGAAAGAGAGACAAGCTTTTGAGTCACATAGAGCTTTTCTTCAGATCTAGGCAAGTGATGTTCTGAGTACCTTGTCTCTCTGCTTATGAGATATTTATTTCCCCATTCATTACTGCCATAATTTAAGGCCAGTAGACATGAGCGGCATGTAATGAAGGCTGTGGGAAGCTAAGCCTTCCCAAACCTTGTGCCACCAGGAGGAGGAGGGTAGTGGCAGATTTGGAGCCCCCAGAAAAATCTCCCCCTGTCATGGCCCTGGGACCAGGGTGAGGGCACAGATTTTTTCTGGTCTCAGGATCACAGAGGGAGGATGGGGAGGGAGAAGAGCAAGTAAGGAGTGGGGCCTAGAGGTGGAAGAGGCAGAGTCGGGTGCAGTGGGGCGGGGCCACTGGGGAAGGGATAGAATGGGGTGTGGCCTTGGGGGGGGCGCAGGTGGAAGGACAAAATGGGGGATGGGCTCCAGTCTCTGATCTCCAGCCAGGGCTGAGAGCTCCTTCATGATCCCTGCTGAGGCTGAGAGTTCAACCCCAGCTGGGACCAAGTTCTCAGTCCCCCTCCTGTGACCCCAACTAAGCTCTCTGCCATGGGGGGATGTGGGGGCCTGAGAGCAGCAAGTGGGGGTGTGGCCTTGGCTGGAAGGCATGGCCTCAACTGGATGAAGCAAGGTATGGGGCTAGCCTCCCCAAGGAGAAGCTTCACCTGCAGCCCGTGTCAGTAAAGATGCTTGAGCTAGAATTTCCAGGGAGATGCTGGCAGGACTTTCCCATTCTGAAAAAAAAAGCCCCAGTATGTTCATCTTCAGGACACTTTTTGTTGTGGGACTTCTGGGATGAAGAATGTTGTTTTAAGGGTCATTTTTAGGGAGGGTGGGAGGGCATTGGCATAATTATTTTCTTTAATTAGTTTCTGTGGTGTATGATGAGGGCTATTTAGGTTTTGTCTTCATGTTTGGTTGTGCTTTTAAATAGTTAGCAGTGGTGCCTAAGTGCCTTTTTGGTGTGTGGATTAATAAATCTGAGTCAACAATTTAATTACATATTGTACTAAAACTTTTCTCGGGTGCTGTCCCCATATCCTTCTAACGCTCAAAACTCCAGTATGTGTACCCCCAATCCTTTCCTTATCCTTTCCCCATCCATTCTTCCATGGCTCTTCGAACCCATCCCCTATTCCTGATTCTTCTTCTTCTTCCCCTCATGAGGAGAGATCCAAATTGCTTTAAGTCCATAACTCCAGTATTCCATAATCTTGTACACCTCTACATGCAGCTCAAGGTGTTGTTCATAATGTATGAGCTTTAAATGGCTTGAGACCAAGCTCTCTAAGTGCTCACCTCTCCCACTCTCTCCTAGCATGATAGTTGTGATGGGGTTCCTGAGGTGCAGCCTGAACTGTGGGACTGCTGAGCCCTCTGTCTCACCAAGCTGGGGTATCCCTCTCACACTATGATGCTATGACAAGTGACAAACCTCTGGCAGGTACTGCACTGACATAGACCTCCACAGGCAGGGACACACCCAGCTGAGTTACATGAACGCTTCTCCCAGCCACCAACAATAGAGAGGCTCCAGCCAATTCCCCACAGTTCCCCAGCCTAGCCCCCTTGGAATATACAATATTGTCCTTGTTAGCAGCCTGACCAGTATAAGTTTATTACCCAGTCAATATGGAGAGGACACACACCTTTGTAACCTGAGCTGATATTGCCCAACCGCTTCAACCAAAACACACTGTTTTAGGTAAAATGGAAACAGATTTATTAACTACAGAAAGGTAGATTTTTAGCGATTATAAGTAGTAAGCATAGAAGTCAAATTTGGTTACCTAATAAATCAAAGTAAATTCACGATCTGAGTTCTATAAACGGAACAGGATTTGAATCAAGCAGTGTCTCACCCTGACAGATGGTATAATAGGTCACAGATCTTTGATACATAGGCTAGAACTCTGCTTCAGCCTGGGACCACCTGGCCCCAGTTCAAAGTCTTTGTCCTCCAGATATGTTTCCAGGGGTTGAGTTGTGGAGGATTGAGGCCAAGTCATGATGTCACTTCCCCTCTTTATAGTTTCTTCCAGCTTGCTAGTGACGAGGAGGTCCACCCTCATTGGTCAAGCAGCCTCCATTGTCTACATGCTCTTTCTGAAAAGTCTTCTGGGATGGCCTTTGGGCAAGTGAATTCCCCTTTAATAGGCCATCAGCATGTCTGGCTGCTCCATTGTAGTACCTGAAAGGCTGGTTGTAGGTGTTCCCAACTTCACAACATATTTCAGTAACACACACATAGCAAAACTTCATAAAACTTCACATTCAATGATAGCACATATAATCCAACATGATATTAATGTTCAACAGATCAAGACTTCTAAGATGATACCTCACGAGGCATACTTTGTATAAAACATATCATAATTACATGACAGTGGTGAATATGAGGGTTTAAAGGTGCTGTTTTGAGGTATAGAGTGACATAATGGTTCTTTCCTGGAGTTGTACATCCCAGGACTGGCAAAAGGGTGTTCTCTATAGGAGCATTCTTGATTAGATCATGGTTCATGAGAGCATAAATTCAGTAAGCTTCAGGTCACAATGCAAGATGCATCAGGTCAAAGCTTTGAGTTTGATTTCTCAATTCCATGCTTCTCAATAATTATTTTTATGGTTAGTACTGAAAGAAGACATGCCAGTCTATCACATAGGAAACTGTTCCCAAAGTATTTCTCACCTGACCAGAAATGAAAAGTATTGAATATCTCAGGAGAAGCCCCATCATCCAAATCTCTTGAAAATTGAGCTGGAAGTCTTTTGGAAAGTATCCAGACTTCAGTGTGTTTAACCAAACTAAGGACTGTATCATGCCATTGATTTTTAAATGGAACTTCCATCTAGGGTAGTGTTTTTCAATCTGTGGCTCGTGACCCAGTACTGGGTCACAGCATGTCAGGCCCTGGATCGCCTTGCTCTGGTCAGCACTGCCAACAAGGATGTTAAAAGTCCTGTTGGCGGTGCTGCCCAGCTAAGGCAGGCTAGTGCCTACCTTTTCTGACACCACACTGTGCCCCAGAAGTAGTCAGCAGTGGGTCTGGCTTCTAGGCAGGGGGGTCATGGGGCCCCGCATGCTGCCACCACTCCAAGCATCCGGCCAATGGGAGCTGGCAGGGCGATGCCTGCAGGCCTGCTCCTCCGCCTAGGAGTGGGACTCATTGCTGGCCGCTTCTGGGATGCAGCATGGTCCGCAGTTCCAGGACAGGCAGGAAACCTGCCTCTGCAGCCTGGCTGCTCAACTGGCCTGGAGTCGCCAGAGGTAAGTCAGTGCCCCAACCCTGCATACCAATCCCCTGCCCCAGTCCTGAGCCCCCCTAAACCTGGAACCCCTTCCTGCACCCCAAACCCCTCATCCCCAGCCCCACCCCTGAACCTGAACCCCCAGCCCAGAGCACTGACCCCCCCATACCCCAACCCTTTGCCCTAGCCCTGAGCCCCACCAACCCAGAACCCCTTCCTACACCCCAAAGCCCTCATTCCCAGCCCCGCTCCAGAACCTCAATCCCCAGCCCAGATCCCTGACCCCGTCATGTACCCCAACCCCCTACCTTAGCCCAGCGCTCTCTTTCTCACTCAACCCCTCATTCCTGGCCCCACCCTGCAGTCCTCACCCTGCCACCAACCCTCTGCCCCAACCCTGAGCCTCTCTCACACCCCAAACCCCTCTGCTCCAGCTCCACTTTCCAATTTCTTCAATTGGGTCCACAGAAAAAAAGTTTGAAAACCACTGATCTAGGGTGACCAGATGTCCTGATTTTATAGACACAGTCCCGATATTTGGGGCTTTGTCTTATATAGGTGCCTATTACCCTCACCTCTGTCCCGATTTTTCTCACTTGCTATCTGGTCAACCTGCTTCCATCAGATTCAATTGAGACATGCTTACAATGTTGATGGCATGGTATGGGCCTAAGACTTTTGTATGTAACCCATCACTAATAGTATCAGTTTTAAGATAGATCAAACATTTGGACCCAAACTAGGACATATTGCAAACAATGCATATCTCCAATTTTGTTGAACTTGATTTGTGTTGCCAATGAAAATGCTGATGTGTATTTCTTTAGGTGTTTATAATGGGAAATTTGTACTGGAGCCAATACACAGTAGGAACCAGAATGATTTTCAGTAAAACCAAATGTAATGTTTGACATTTCACTTTATATCTGGTCTCTTTTATCACCAGTTCTAAATCTAACACCCCTCAACTATGTTTTTTAAATGGAGTGAATATAGTGCCTACAAAAGTAAAGCTGTTAATGTTGGTTAGGGCCACATATAGTACAATCGGGTGTAGAGCAAGCTTTGTAAAGCAGCTCTGACAGCTTCTTAATCTTGATATGCCACACACCATCTATTCCTGTTGTGGGCCTTTAAAGAACATACAGTGCACATCATGACAGGTTACATGCTGGTTCTTTGTTTGGGATGGACAAAATTACACTGGAATTAATTTCATTTGAAACTAAAAACCAGGTTTGTAGCCATATTTTCAAAGTTTCTAGGCCATTATACCAAGCATACTTCAGAAGTCTCAGACTACAGAACAGAATGATATTGTCCATTATCACTCTCATTCAGATCTGGACAAGGAAAATAGATCTCAGCTGTCAGTTATTTATGATCCACTTCAACACTTAAAGCAAGTGAGTAGTCCCATTGACATAAGTATGTTGCCCTAGTCAACAGCAACAATTACAGGGAGTTCAGAAAGATCTTTCATCCTATCAAAAGATGTTGTAATCTGACTCATTTAGAGATCTCTTCTGCTCTGTTAACTGTAATTTTGATTAGACAACTTCCTTCCATTTGAAATTCTGAACTAGACTGCAGACAGTGGGCCTAATCCTCCATTTCTTGCATACCCAAGACTTATATTGACTGGGCCTGTTGTTGGTTCTTTGAGAGCTGTAATTAACAAGCTTGCTGAATTCATGTTTTACA
This sequence comes from Gopherus evgoodei, assembly GCF_007399415.2. NCBI lineage: Eukaryota > Metazoa > Chordata > Testudines > Testudinidae > Gopherus > Gopherus evgoodei. Next base: position 306,630,001 of record NC_044322.1, on the reverse strand, counting down.
TCTTTTATTCTACCTCTATGACCACAGGATACTCCCAGGAAGGGTAAGTAGTCCTTTGGACTTCTAATATGTAAGTTCTTGTGTTGTCAGGCTCACAGGGAGGTACTTTTAGTAACTGAAAACATTCAACTGCAAATATATTTTTCATGGCATGATGGATAATTTCTCCTTTTCCTACTATTAGGTCCCATAAGCAGTATCTTGGTGAACAAATATGGTTGCCGGCCAGTGATGATGGCAGGAGGTGTATTGTGTTCATTTGGAATGATTGTTTCCTCTTTCTGCAGTAGTGTCCTGGAGCTTTACATATGTGTAGGAATTGTTGGAGGTAAGTAACTGTTCAAAAATGGTAACTACTCCAGTTAATTTTAACTATCCTAAACTGTACTCATTTAAATGGATTTTTAGGATATTAAATTACTGCTTGGGATATTTCATGCACCTCTGATTATTTTATTCAATAAATGCCCTATGTATTTGCCATACTGTACTGCACTATAATTACAATACAGGAATTGATTGACTCATGACAGCACTTATTAGAGTCATTTGTATTGGATTTTGCATTGATTTTTTTTTAGCCTTCAATCTTGAATAAAACAGCAGAGATGAGTACAGGTCTACTAGATATGCAAACTCTAATATTAAGCTTCTGTAAGCTCACAAAAAATATATATATATATACATATCCAGCAAAATAGTATGCTGGGCAGGGTCCAGCTGTCCTCAGAATAAAAATATTCCTGTCTGAAAACAAATGCTAAATCCCCAAAGCTCTAGAACTGATCAAAGGGTGGGAATTAAAGTGATAATAAGGCCACTAGATTAAATTACCTCACTACCAAAGGGATTCTAATTTTTTAAAATCATTGCTTTTGAATAAAGAAAGAAGGTGAGATTAGAGGTCATGGAAGCATGGAATATGCAAATAAGATCTTATTCTGTCACTACATCAAAGCTTATGTTTATCTGTAATTGACTTGAGTAGAAGTTAATCATTTTGAAAGAAACTCTTTCTTACTGAGTGTGGTGGGTTTCTTGTTTGTTTTGTTTTGTTTAAGACCTCACGTCTCTACTTTTTAAGAACCAAATGCAGGAACCCACTACCTAGACCAAGGATTGAGCTAGGCACTATGTTTGCCCATGGGAGACGAGAGAAGGAATCCTTCCTCAGACACTACATAGCGGGTGCATTGCTACTAACACTCTGTGGCTCCAGTGTATCCCCACCCAAGGAGGAGGACCACAGGTGGACCCTCTGACTGCACATCTAGCCCAACTTTGCCTCATCCCCTGCTCTGCTGTGCAGGGAGCTGGGGCTGTGCATCCCCACACAGCCCCTTTCCCACCCCAGTGCAATTCCACTACCAGGACCTCCACAGCTGCAGATCTGGGGCTGGATTTCCTGCAAAATCCTTATTTATTAATCATATTACATCTTACTTTGGATACATGTTCAACCTTTAAAAGGAATAGAGGGATAAAAGCCACTGGATTTATGCTTCTAAATATATTGTGCTCTCTTTTGTAGATGAGGTGACATTTAATAACTTTTGTGAAATGAACCCGGAGAGAACTGTGTTGCAGCTTAGTAACATGCAAAAATGGTGTATTCAAGGTCTTGATACCATTGTTCCTCTGTCACTCCATTGTCTATATAATTGCTCAAACATTACTATGAGTATTTACTTTTATTGCAATGCAATACAAGGAAATGACAGTACTCGAGTGTGACATAGTGGTGACATTAAAATGTGTGGAAAGCAGTGAAACCACATTTCATTTTCCAGTGCTGATAGCATTTTATCTTCATTGGGAATTTCTGAATGGCATTTTAGCTTTTTTGAATGACTTTGTCTGCTTATCGTGAAGGGTTTTCAATGTATTACATGCAATAACTCTGTGCTCTTTTGTTGTTTAGGTCTTGGCTTAGCCTTCAACTTGCAGCCTGCCTTGACTATGATTGGCAAGTATTTCTATAAGAAGCGGCCCATTGCTAATGGACTGGCCATGGCTGGAAGTCCAGTGTTTCTAAGCACGCTAGCACCTCTCAATCAATTCCTCTTTAATGCATTTGGATGGAAAGGAAGCTTTCTCATTCTGGGAGGACTTCTTTTGAACTGCTGTGTGGCTGGGTCACTTATGAGACCTGTTGGACCAAAACCAGTCCCTCCTGTGAAAAAAGATGTCGAGAAGGGAGCAGGAGATTCAGCCTTACACTTGAATAACAAAAAGAAGTCATGCTGGCAAACAGTGAATAAATACTTAGATCTGTCCCTCTTTAAACACAGAGGGTTTCTGGTTTATTTGTCAGGAAATGTTATTATGTTTGTTGGCTTCTTTGCCCCAATAGTATTCTTGGCTCCTTATGCCAAACACAAGGGAATTGATGAATATTCTGCTGCTTTTTTGCTCTCTATTCTAGCTTTTGTAGACATGTTTGCTAGGCCTTCAATGGGACTTGTAGCAAACTCCAAATACATCCGGCCAAAAATCCAGTACTTCTTTAGTTTTGCTGTCTTGTACAATGGCATCTGTCATATCATGTGCCCACTGGCAGAGGACTATACAGGCCTGGTGGTATATGCTGTACTTTTTGGATTTGCTTTTGGAATGGTTAGCAGTATCCTTTTTGAGTCATTGATGGATCTCGTTGGTGCTGCCCGGTTTTCCAGTGCTGTGGGACTTGTCACAATTGTGGAGTGCTGCCCTGTTCTCCTAGGCCCCCCTCTAGGAGGTAAGGATTCCTTTTTATTCTCCTTTCCAATATCATTGGGCTGGCTGTGAATATTTAAGTTATTATTTATATTTATCTAAAATATTAGCCGTGCACATGTTAGTTAATGTTGCCACAAGAACTGTCATGTTTTCACCGCTTGTTCTTTTGAATTTACTTTTGTAACATTACTTTTTTTTTGGCATATCATAGATTTAGATTTATATGCAGATTTATATTGCCTGTGTATATATGGTGTATAGTCGTCATGGCTATGTATGTCGCTATATAGGTAGAGATACAAACATAGATAAGATATGGTAAGATGGTATTTGCTCTCAGTGCTAGCCACCCAGTCCTATTTTTCAGGTGCCTTACTAGGCAGTTAGCAGTGCTGAGAGCATCTCTTCCGTAGTGGTGCTTCCATTACCTCCTGGTCAGCACAGCTCTCTCTCTCTCAGTGGGCTACATTCATGGGACTCCACTTTATTCCCCAAAGCAAAGAAGCTAGTTCTGTAGGTGCCACCTCACAAAATGGTTCCTAATTTCCCTAACCAATGGCTGCCAAACTAGTGGCTGCTTACAAATAAAATGATACATATATAAATTGTCATTTTAAAGCTCCCCACATGCTACTTTACTACCGCGCTGTTTTAATCCCAAGCACAAGGGAGGTTATTGAAATCAGATTGATTCTCACAACATGGCTGAGTAAAGTGCACGTACAAGAGGGCTCTGATAGATGTTGCCCCTCAGCGCATAAGCAGAACATTGTCCCTCATTATGAAAATATAGTGTTAGTTAATTTTCATATACTGATCACCTCCAGAATTCTGATAAAAGAGCTAGGATTTTCAAAAGAATTTTAGGGAATTAGGTGCCCAAAATCCAACTGTGAAATCCCTGACCAAATATTAATTTGAACTAAATATATACAAATATATACTTTTGAACTAAACAATATTAGATTTTATAGATGTGAATTATAAATGTAGCTCCTAGTATTGCAAACTCTTACACACACGCTCAATACTACACGCAGGAGTACTCCCATTGAAGTCAATGGGTCTACTCACGTGGGTAAAGTTATATAGGTAAATGTTTGCGTGACCCAGGCCATAATTTGTACTAAAATAACATCTGTTGAACTTATTTGTTAATGAAAATTTAAATGATGCCAGCTGATTACAAAATATACACTTTATTTTATTGAAATTAATATTTAACAGTTATACAAGTCATTCCAAATGAATCTGATCTCATCTTATGTTCATAGATGTTAGAACACAATAGATTCCTCTAACACAGACACTTGGAATGCCACCTAGTGGAGGGACTGTGTCTATGACTAATAAAATCCAGTCACCTGAAACATTGAAACATATATTAATATTAAATCTAATATTAATGTAGTGATAAAGTATACATCTATTTATTTTTCTCATATTTGTTATGTGGATTTTTTTTAAAGTGATACCTTTTGGATATAATCAGGTCACCTTTGTTAATTTCTCTACTTGAATATGTTGAAAAGCTCATATTCCAGTTTTGATCTGTTGAGGTCTCTTAAAGTATAATGATGATCTCATGCATGCACATTAAGTTAATTTTTGATAATAATTCTTTGAGACTGGCACCATTAAAAACTAGCAAATTGCCTGGATTATCTACCTCAGTTGCAACAATATATTAATATTTTAATAGTACTATATTATTAGTGTCTCAATATATACATTATTTTATTATTCCTAAGTAATAAGCATAGGGAATACTGCCAGTACTGAGGTAAACATTTCTATTTATTTAAGGCAAAACTACTAACTTTATAAAGGGTAACCACTGTGCATTATCTTCAAAGGTTTTATTGCATTAGATAAAATATTACTGCTTTTAAATGCTTTAAAAATGTATTTAAATTTAATATTCAAGCAGGTCAAAAAATTTCAGGTGGAACATTTGTCCAATGGAAAAAAATTAAATGAAGCATTTTGATAAAGTCAAACATTTTGACCTTATCAGAATGAAACATTTCATTTTTTGTTTTGAAATTATATATATTCTATTGTTTTCTATCGTTATATTATAAAAATTATTAAAACACAATTTTAAAATATACAAACATTATAAATATATAGATTAATCAATACACCCCAGTTTCCCCTCTAAAATTTCATTTAGCAGGATATTAGAAATTTTTCAACTTTATTCTGATTTGGAAAATCTGATTCTGATTTTAAAATCTGTTTCCCACAGAACAGAAATTCCAAGTTTTGACCAGGTCTAGTTGGTATGTCAGTATTATGGCCCCAATACAGCAAAGCATTTAAGCACATACTTAAATTATGTGAATCATCCTGTTGACTTCAATAAGACTACTCATGCTTAAATTAAGTATGTGTTTATGTGCTTTGCTGTACTGGTAGCCTGTCTTTTAATTTAGAGTTTAGAAAATGCAATAGAATTAAAAGAATGACTCAATGTGAAAAGGTAGTCAGAATACATTTTTTTTTCATCCAAATGGCTTATGAATGTAAGTCATGCTTGCTTATTGTGGCACTCCGCTTTTGGTAGTAGCAAGGTCAACTAGAGATTGACTAGTCTGATACAACCTGGACTAACAGAGCAAGTTCCTTTAACTCAGACGGTAGAAGCTCATGCCTTAAGATACAGAGGTCCCACATTTGATCTTTGCTGCTGCTGATCCATCTGGGGGCGTAAGCATTACCCATACAAGTTTGGGAACACGCTTCAGAGTTTGAAACTCAGTTTTCATGACAATAAGGTGAAATATTCTGTCTCTGGGGACAGAATAAGTGGAGCACAAGTAGCAGCTGCACAATGGGACATAGTAATAGCAGCTGAGAAGGCAGACACCTTTCCAGCCTCTTGTCTGCAAGCAGCCCAAATGAGTGCTAGACATCCATTCCAAAACAATAATAGAAAGACAGTAGGAGGAGGTGGGGGGGGGTAGATCTGAATAGAAAAGTATACAACCTACTATTGTTGATTAGACTCTATTTCCTTAGTCTCAATTATTTTACTACAGATAATGAATGCAATAACTTCCAATCTAACTAATATAAAATTTCTTAGAGCTCCACTGTACATTTGTCTGTGAAAATGCCCAATCTAGGACAACTTTTATAGTGTTGAAAATACTTTTAATGCTGGACATTTATTGATAATACCTGTGGGAAGGACCTGGAATTTATTTCTAACTACAGCTGAAATATTTTCAAGTGTGGTTCTGTATTGTTTCTGTCTTTCAGGTTGGTTAGTGGATATAACTGGAGAATATAAATACATGTACATTGTCTGTGGATCGATTGTGATTGCGGCAAGTATTTGGTTGTTCATTGGCAATGCCATCAACTACAGGCTTTTGGCAAAAGAGAAGAAGTTAGAAGAAGAAAAACAGAAAGCATTAAAGAATGCTGATCCCAAGGAAGCAGAACCTTTGACCAACAATGAGAATGAGGAGGCTGCCAACAGGTCTGACAAAGTACTCAATGATTCTTCGGAAAGGGAAACTAATATTTAATATGAAATATGCCTCAGACGTCAATGTTTTTTACTTTCATTACAAGTATTTTGTCAAGTTACAGGCCAGGTTTTGTAGTAATAATGATCAGTCACAATATTGGATAAGAACAGAAATTTGCCAAAGCCGAGATTCCAAACAAATTACCATTGACTGTTTGTTTTTTTATTTTGGTAATGAGAATTTTAGATTTCAGAGACAGCGACTCCATGTGCATGAGTCCATTCCAACAGTAACTGTGGACAGTGTGGGTCAGGTAGAATTAAACTTTAAGCTCCTCCACCACAAATTACCTTGTTCCAAAATAACTTCTAATGCAACAGTATCTGTTTAGTCTTGTTACAGAAGCCATCTGTCTTAACCCTCTGGCTGCCAGTGCCTGTTGACTTCTATTCACCACCATATTTTGGCCTCGAATATTAAAGAAGGATATCAGATTATGGGTTAAGATCTGAAAAGGAAGACAAAATACTGAAATGATCTGAGTAAAGTGCATAAGAAACTGCCTACCCTTTTATAATATATGCCTACTAGATCAAAAGGATGTATTTATACATATAACTAGAATGTGGCTGTAAAAGATAAGGTTAGAAGATAAAAAGGTAGATTTTTTTATTGCTAAAATGCAATAAATGTTTCATTATAATAAATGCAAGTGTTTGTTTCGTCCAGTGATAGCTAGTTACATGTTTAAACATTTAGTTTTGAACTATGAGAACACTCAGGCTGCATTAATATAAATTAGCTTAAAAAGCTGTTTGAATTAAAAAAAAATAAAGATGACCATGTCAGTGGTATATAAGTTGTAAGGGTAGCTACCATTTCATTCATCAGATACGAAGACTTAAATTAATGAGAGGGACTAACTGGTTCAGAGGATTAGAATGATTCAGCTTTTTATCTCTAGCGACCTAATCCAATACCCAGGGAAGTCAAAGAGAGTCTTTCCATTAACTTCAGTGAACTTTGGATCAATTAGTCCTTTGGTAATTTGTTCAAATCACAGCCATATGTTTATTCACAGAAGGTCATTATCCTTTGATAGCCTATGTGAAAAGAATTTTAAGATGTAACCTATGGTCCTTGTGCACAGGTAACCTCATTACAATTCCCATCTACCCACCCGACACATTAAGCATAAACTAACTCCTTTGTTGAGTGTATGAGCAGAAAGGCCAAAAACTGAACTCGCTGTTAAACAATTGAGACATGTTGGCAGCGCAGAGTGGGAAAGAGGCATTGATCCTGTCTGTGGTACACTTTTCTTTTTTGTATTGGATTTTGGTCTTGTACCTACAGTAGTTCATAAATACTCAAATTCAATTTCAATTGAAAACATTACAATTTTTTTCTTAAAGGAGGACAAAATACAAACAAATACTAAACAGTATCTGTGTATGATTACTCTTGAAAGCTAAAACTAAAAGCTAATTCCACACTTGCAGAAGTTTCAAAGTGATGGTGTGTTAAATGAAAATATTTCTGTTTTATTTAGGTGAGTAAGGGAAGCTGCTATCCATAAATCTTGAAGGGAGGTACCTACGTATAAATGCATCTGAAATCATGAAAATTAAGGGTCTAATTCATGCAACATTTATGAATGAGTTTTGCACCACTCACACATGATTCAGGAAAACATACTATTGTGCAGTTAATTTGACCCTCCCCCATTTTTTTAACCTCTGAAAGGTGTGACCATATTAAATATACTGATAAACTAAGCAGAAGGGGAAATCCCAATTTCTCAGATAAAATAAGTAAAGAAATCTGTGAAAAATTAGGCAGATGTGTGTGCATTTAAGGTAGATTTGCCCCAGGAATCATGTTCAATTTGATTATTTACATCAGGTTTTTGTTTTTCTTTTGACGTACTATTATATTTAATGTACAATGAATTGCCATAGCAGATGCAACACTTTGTCATTCCTTTCAAGACTCAGCATTGTTTTCAATAATGTATTGAATCCACTTCTAGTGCTGTGCAGAAATGTAAATTGACATTTACCAATGCTCTTGCAGCAAAGCTGACCATTTTGAGAAAAATCTTGTGATTTTATAGGAATCTCTGCAGTGTTTAATGCACAATACAAGCAAATCTTGCAGAGAAAACAGCTATTGTTACTCACTTCGGACTGGATTGAAAGTAGACTCAGTGCTATGTAACGGGCAGTCATAGTTGTGTCACCACAGGGCTCGGTCACAGTTCCTGCCCTGCCTTGTCTTGCTTCAGGGAGAACAAAACATTGAAATAAGTAAAACTGTGCCTATGGGCCACATTGTGGCATCCTTATTTATGCTAAGAAGTACCTTACTCCTTAAGTAGTACCATCAGCAACTTTCCTTAGTGTTCTCCATTCTTCTGGGGGCCCAAATTCTGGGAAATGCTAAGCAACTCCCTCTTTATTTATGGAAGTGAAGGGTGCTTAGTACAGTATCTCAGACAGCTCTCAGCACCTTGCTGGATGAGGCCCTTCGATTCTATGATTAGTGACAAATGGGCCATTTGTCATCTTCCTTATTAATATTTTCTCCCTCCATTTCCTTACAAAACTACTAACCAAAGTAGTCCTAAGGTGTAATCTATAGGAAAAAGGTGTTTTTCATCTTTATGAATGGCAACCTCTCAGTATTGGTAGCAAATAGACAAGCCCTTTGCTTGGTGAAACTGACTTCTGCAGCACTGGACCGTAGTTCTCAGAATAAATAGGAGGGAATTGCTTCCTATAGTAGTTACGTTAGCGCTGACCTCAGCCTCTTTTTGTCTGACCTCAGCCATAGCATTTGTGCCCCTCAATGCATGCCACTTTGGGCCTCATCTTCTTCTTGCTTATACCGGGTTAATATAAGAATAACACCACTGAAATTTTAAAGGAGTGTGAGAATCAGGCCCACTGCACTATGCAGTGGTGTTTCTCCCATGATACTATTTGGCTACATTTTTAGCCCACGTCCAGACTAACCCGCGGCATCAGCGGGTTAAAATCGATTGCTTGGGGATCGATATATCGCGTCTAGTCTTGACGCGATGTATCGATCCCCGAGCGCGCTTACATTGATTCCGGAACTCCATCAACCCGAACGGAGTTCCGGAATCGACACGGAGAGCCGCGGACATCGATGCCGCGCCGTCCAGACGGGTGAGTACCTCGATTTTAGAAATTCGACTTCAACTACGTTATTCCCGTAGCTGAAGTTGCATATCTAAAATCGATTTTAATACCTAGTCTGGACTACTCTAGATAGCTTCTTAGAGCATATCTTCACATGCAGTTAATTTCCTTTTATTTTTGTGACCTCCCTCCCTCTGTACTGTCCTTTTTAACTTCAAAGAAACACTTCACACCGATGAGTCAGGTTAGATCTTTTTTTCAAGCTTTTAATGCATGTAGATGTACACGAACCCTCTCATCTTCTCCTCACTGAACTGTTTGTAACTGTCTCCACTTCTGGATTATCCCCAAACTCACAAAAAGACCTGATATTACTCCTTCTGGAATAAGAAGTCACATACCAGAGCCCTCCTCAAACAGAGCATGAACTGTGAACTATCCTGGTTGAGTTCAGCAAGGTCTTATTTTTCCCAATCAGCCAACTTTTCCCTTGTCACTGCTCTCATTTAGAGGGTGAAATCCTGGCTGTGTGGAAGTCAATGACAAAACTCCCATTGATTTTAGTAGGGCCAGATTTCATATTAAGTTTCTTCCTTTTATAACTCTGGTATACCTGCCAAATTTTCAGTGTGGATAAGAGAGATTTGTTTCACTGGTAAGGTAATGAGCCAACCCTTGCTCCCAATGATGATGTCAATGGTAGTTGAACAATCAAATTTAGTGGGAGCTGGTCTGTTCCAAATGGTTCATGTACAATGTTGCATGGTGAATTAATGAGGCAACAAAACATGGGACATTGAATCAGGGTATTACACACGTGATAGTGTGTGTTGAAAATACTATTACAGTAGTTTCTAAAAGGCTGAAAAGTGGGGTGTTTTCACATTTTGATGCAAATACTCTGCAAAACCAGAGATACACTTCATCAAGTGGAAGATGAAAGATCAGGACTCTGTTAGCCATACTGGAATGGGTTAGTAACAGGCCCTTGTAAGAAACCCATACAGTGCTTTAGGTCAGCTCATTAGATGCTTCCTTCACATTACGAGGTCAGACAGCATCAAGAAGGGTACAATCTTTTCCTCCTGTTTCCTTCAAGATTCTTTTACAAGTTTCTATCATACAGAAGGGATGGGGAAAACATTACAAATACAAATGTGTGTGACAGTGTAACAAGATGGTCAGTATGTGTAATACCTGTCATCCCTTTCACTCTCTCATCCATTGTCATGGCTCCTCATTAGTTTCTGCAGTGACTTCATCTTGACTTTGAGCAGTACTTTTTCTCTGTTACCATCACCTCTCTTTATTGCATTGAAACTGTAGCTAGTATTGACTCAGAAGACATGGTCCTCTCCACACCATGGAGAAATAGGAGCCCAATTGTGCAGTCAGTCTATGTGCAGAACAGGCCTAAAGATTATGGAGGATGGTTCTCTCTTGTTCTTTGTCCTTTACAGAAGAAACATTGAGGTTTAGTAATTTTATTTCCCTTCCACTACACTTATCACTTCATTTATTCCATCCTCTCCTTTTCCCCTGTCATTCTGTTGTTTTGTCTCTACATTGATGTATCACAATAGAAGTAGTATCTGGTATATTCAGGAGTGGCACCAGAGTTTCTGGCACCGTAGGCAGAATTCGGGGGGCGGCATTTTGTGCGCTCCCCACGGGGCGCGTGGGAGCTTCCAGTTCCGCTCCTGTTGCGCCGTCGAAGAAGGACCTTCCGCCGAAATGCCGCAGGCGACAGCGGCAGTCATTGAGCTGCTCAATTGCCTGCGCTGTCTTCCACGGCACGTCGGCGGAAGGTCCTTCTTCGGCGGCGCTACGGGAGCGGAACCAGACCCTCCCGTGCACCCTGTGGGGAGCGCACAAAATGCTGCCCCCCAAATCCTGGCATCCTAGGAGACCGCCTAGGGTCACCTAATGGAAGCGCCGGCCCTGGGTATTTTGTGACTTTTGTTAAGTGTTTTCTTCTGCTTTTTCATTTAAATGCCTATGTGACTTCTCTTTCCACAGTCTCCTTGTGGGGGTTGTGACTTCAGAGGGTTGAGGTAAGTAACGTTTAGATCATATATAACAAACCATATAAGTCACAAGTAACCATCAGTTCTGTCTCTGACATGATACATACCTGAGGGTTTCAGTAAGCAAAACCAGTGCGTTATTTTTAGACTACCTTGGTGTAAATTAAGCTAACATTTTTGCCCAGTAAAAAAATGGAATTAACGCACATTTTCCTAATTTCTCCGTGGAAAACTATTTTTCTGCTCATATACAGATATATAAAGGGAGTTTTTATTGGTTTTATTGGTTATTAGCATTTCAATTTTTAATAAATGTGCTCTCTATATAGGTTTTATTTTTACTCTTTTGATATTAGTGTATGCCTGTTCTTTGCATTAAAAATGTAGAATATTTTTTCAGCATAAATTGCATATTCTTCTTTTGCAATACAGTAAATGTTCTTTTCCTATCATCTACCTCTCAGTTATAGTTTAGAGAAGCATATGGCCCCAGGAGAAAGTTAGCAAATGTATAACAAAACCTATAAAATTAATTAGAAAGCCTCCGAAATATGTTAAAATCAGTCATTGTAATATTTTTATTTTATTATTATTTTAAACAAACATTGCAAGTTTAGGGCCAGAATCTCAGAAATCTGTGTTTGCAGCTGAGGAATTGGACTACTCGGGGAAGATTTGACCCTTGACTGGCATGGGTTTTTACACTTTAATACTCTCTATGGTATCATACCTGCATGAAGTGTCCTATTCACTTTTGCATCAAATACACCATGTTACCATATATATAATTAGTGGGATAGAGGGAACCAGGTCATGGCAACAGGTTACAGAAATTTTGGTACATATATACTACACATTTTTCAAAGGGAGAATGTTACAGTAAACTAATGCATTTTGCAGGTTTGAAATCAATCCTTCCTTTATTTCAGAAATAGTAAGGGATTTGATATTGCTTTGTTATTTGTCTTTTACGGAGAGGGTAGTGATCATAGAAAGTAGAACTGGGTCCAGGCTTTAGTTAGTTCCCTTCATACCTTTTGTACAACAGCACAGATGGCATTTCCTCCAAGGATATCCTTGTTTTCAGCCTGCAACTCTATTCTTGATACAAATCCCTCTGAAGTCAATAGAAAGACTCCTATAGAAAGGGGGTTGGATCAGACCCCGAGGGTGAAATCCTGGCCCCATTGAAGTCAATGGAAAGACTCCCATTGACTTCAAAGGAGCCAAGATTTCTACTCTTTAACTCTCTACTCTTAACTATTTCTAGTCTTTAACGCCCTACCCTTTAACTATGTATACCTGTCCTAACGTCACAAATACTAGCTATGTGACAAGACATAAAGTAGGTTGTCCCTGCATAATTTTCCTAATGAATCAGTTCTTAAATTTTCACACAATGTGTACTGTTTTAATAGTCTATGTAAATAATGAAGACTTCTAGATTATTAAATATAAAAGGCATATTTAAATAAATACCTAAACAAATCTCATTTAAATCCAAAGGAAAGTTACCTAGTTCTTTCTTTCTGAAGCCTTTCTTCAGCAGATTGTAGTCTTCATTATTCATATCTATTTGGAATGTGTTTTATTTCTTTATGGATTTTTTATATATATATTTTAATCCACTTACAAATGTTTTATTTACCAAGCACAGTTTGTAACCCATTATATATATAGTGCTTATAGTGTGTTTGGTAAATAAAACATTTATAAGTGGATTTTAAAAAGGATTTCAACAAATGAATGAAACTGAAAATTTTCTACAGGAATATATTTCATTATTTTTAAATTCTAAGTTTTATTTATATTAGAAATTCATTCAAAGAGAGAATTGAAATATTAAATATCACTGGTGTTCTACCATGTCCCACATGTTCAATATGGCCCCAAATATCATCAGGCATTGTAACTGCTGTTAAAAAGGGGATTTTTTATAATATAACTGTAGAAATATTGTATAGAGCATCAAACTTCACTGCACCATGACCCTCTTCTGACAACAAAGTTACTACATGAACCCCAGGGGGCAGGTGGAATCTGAACCCCCCTTCCCTGGGTTGGGGGGGAAAGAGGGCCAGAGCCAGTCCTGCTGCCCTAGGTGGTGGTGGTGGGGAGAGTTCTGGAGTTCCAGCCCCTCCGCCCTGGGTGCAGGGGTGGGGAGCTCAGGCTTCAGCTTCCGCCCTGGGTCCCAGCAAGTCTAATGCTTGTCTTGGTGACCCCATTAAAATGGAGTCATGACCCACAGTTTGAGAACCACTGGATAGATGATCTCTGCACAAATGGTACAATTTAAAGTACTCCATACTTTGATGGCCTGATTCTCTGAGGTGCTGAGGGCCATTAAGTCCCTTTGAATTCAGTGGTAATTGAGGCCACCAGGAGAATCATAGAACCTTGAAAAGTTGAGCCAACACTGAGAGTTTAGAAAACCTTTGCAAGTACTTACTGAAGTTTAATGAATGTCAAAGTTACAACAATCTCATTCTGACGAGTTATCTTTTTGTACTTTTTGTATATGTGTTTTAGTCTGCCAGAAGGTACACAATACAAAGAAAAAACTGCATTGGCATATAACCCAAGGGAAACTTTCATCAGAAACAATAGAGTGCATTTTCAAAATAGTGTGTGATAAGCACCCTTTCTTAGGTGAGACGTTGGTGCCTTTTCTACCCATGGCCCACTTTGAAAATGCACCACTTCTGTTCCCTACCAACAGAATTTGCTATGCAATAATTAGATATGTAATAGTCACTCTTATTGACTAACAAGATTTTTTTAAAATTTGCAATACTGTACATTTTTTTACTTGAACATATTGACTAGAAATTTTTTGACAATCATTTATTAGTTAGAGGTGCTATTCATATTCCAAAGATGGTTAGGCTGATAATAAACATGTCTACATTCAATAACCTTTTTTGAGTTGACAAAATTTTGTTGTTCATACTGTATATTAACACTGTACAAATGCATATACACTATATTATGTTGTAATTATATGTATATTTATACATTGCTCTTTAACTCCTATTCCAGGCCTGTATTAAGAGACTAATATGTCCAGTTTGTCCATATGTATTTATGGAATTACAAGAAAAATTACCTATGATAAGCAATTTAAGAAATGAAAACTGAAAATAAAGTTATCATGTAAAGTTTGTGAAGGAATGTCAGCTTTGTCTGTTCTTTGAATGTATGCATACAAATTTGTTTACACTCATAAAATAGAGAAAGATAAATTAGGTGTGATAGTCTCCTCTTGCTACATATATGTAACTCCCATTAATAATTATGGGAATTATTCATGGCCCTCCATATGGCCCAATCCTCAGTATTTAAGTGGCTAAAGCCCATGGAAATCAATGCACCAAATACCTTTGAGGATCTGGGCCTATGCCCTCAAGACTTGAAATGAGTGAGTGTGAGTTTTTGTTTCTCTTGTCATCTTCTAACCTTTCCAAGATCACCTATGCTAATCAATTGGCCAGATTCTCCCCTTACACCACTGGTAGATCCATTTGCCTCAGTGAAAATACTACTGATTTACAATGTCAACAAGATCAGACTCAGGTCGGTTATTTTAAATTCAGGAGCATTATTCAACATTGTTATGATTTTTCAGCATAACACTAGGGTATTAATGTGCATCTTCTGCTGGACAGGGGAGCCATGGGATACTGGAAGACAAGTGTGTATAACTTTAGAAAACAGGAAACTGGTGAATATGCCTCAGAGGATGAACTTGAAAGCACATAGTCTTTATTTTTAGAATTTTATGGTTGATTTAACCTAAATTCAATATTTTGCTACAGCCTACTTTGTCTGCCAAGATTAATTCAACTATCAGAAATTATTTAGAATTTTGTTTAGATGCCATTTTTTTAGTCTGCATCCACGTTACTCAAAATCTTAAGAAATAAAATATTTTAAAATATATACTTTAAACAGTAAGAAGTGAGCTCAAAATACAGGAATGAAAATGTTGAAGTTGGGATAACTGAGATAAAGGAATGAGTCCAAAGTGGCTTCCTGCAAGTTTTGTTTTGTTTTCAACAAGAGATTGCTATTAACCCTGTTTATTGCACACAGCTGATAACACTCACATTCCTAACTAAATGTAAGAGTGGGCCCATTAAAGCCAATGGAACTACTCATATGCTTCAGTCCCTTGCTGAATCCCAGCCATTCTGAATACAGTCCAAACTTACCCCCTTGCCGGGGTTTGGAACTGGCTTGTTGGGAATTCAACAGCAACAGAATGAAAACCTCAACCTAAGGTTTCTCCCTAAGATTGGCTGTTAGTATGTTACCCATACAAAAGCTATTCTGTCCCACTGAGCAAGACTTCCTAACCTCTTATACTCCTGGTTGTCATTAATAAGTCGCACCTGTCACTCTGTCTCAGCAGTAATTACCCTGCACCTTTATTCAGGGTTCATATCCCTGACAGCTGGATGACTCAGAGAATTCCTATGCACAGTCCTAGAATCTGCCATCCAGATACAGTTCATGTGTAATTATCTTTAAAACAGTAATTATAAAAACATTTGCTATTTTCACAATGCCTCTTTCTCACCTAATATAGTTCTCAGCATTTCACTTCCAGTACTGCTTTTAGCTTAAGATGTGGCAACTCCTTGGAAGCTCGCGGATACTGAATTTTATGTTCAAAGATGTAATCAGAAGCATAATCAAAGAAAATAAGTTGTATACATAATGAACCAACAAGTCACATAATCAGCAAATGCAGTGTTGTGGTAGCCATGTTGGTCCCAGGATATTAGAGACAAGCTGGGTGAGGTAATATCTTTAATTGGACCAACTCTCAGCAACGGAAGTTGGTCCAATAAAGATATTACCTCACCCACCTTGTCTCTCTAATAATCAGCTAATAATATTCATCATTAAAATAAACACTTTCATTTGCAATAAGAACAATTCTTAATTTTGAAGATGTCTCAGGACCTGTAAGGTAGCAAGTACTTGTTTAGAATGATGCAACCCTTTGGGACCTTGGATTTTCCCATAGAAAGTGCCTCATATCTTAACCACTTATGAAAGTTTTAAAGACTATTCAGATCCCTCAACTTTCCTTCAGTACTTCTGATGGTGTCCCTAGCCTCTGTTTGCCAGAAGCTGGGAATGAGTGACAGGGAATGGATCACTTGATGATTACCTGTTCTGTTCATTCCCTCTGAAGCACCTGGCATTGGCCATTGTTGGAAGACAGGATACTGGGCTGGATGGACCTTTGGTCTGACCCAGAATGGCCATTCTTATGTTCTTATTTGCACATTTGGCACAGTCCTCAGCAGCGTCAAGATCACACTTGGTGCAGCTGACAGAACAGGGGAGGCAAAGGGCACTCTTAACAAGACAGTTAGGCTATGTGTACACTTGAAGGTCAGGGTGTGATTTCCAGCTCGTGTAGACATACTTATGCTAGATCTCATCAAACTAAACTGCTAAAACTAATGATGTAGCCACAATAGCACAGGCAGCAGCATGAGCTAGCTGCCTAAGTACATACTAACCTGGATCCCCAGGGTATGTACTCAGAGTGGTTAGTCTGTGCTGCCACTCACTGCTGCCTTTGGCTACACTACTATTTTTGGTGAGCTCACTCGATGAGAGCAAGCATGAGTATCTCTGCCAAAGCTGAGAATCATACCCTCAGCTCCAGGTATAGATGTAGTTTTATGCTGGGGAAAGTAGAGCAGCCACGGAGTTGCGCTAAGTTACACTGGCTAGAACAATCACCTAGGGACTGTTCCAAGAGCAGGAGAGCAGCTCCTGCTCTGCCCCCAACCAACTGTGACACCCCCACTGCATACCTATTAATAACTAAAGATAATGGAGCAAATAATCAAGCAATCAGTTTGCAAACACCTAGAAGACAGTAGGGTGATAAGTAATAGTCAGCATGGATATGTCAAGAACAAATAATATCAAACTAACCTAATAGCTTTTTTTGAGAGTGTAGCAAGCCAAGGTGGGAAGCAGTAGATGTGGTATATCTTTACTTTAGTAAGCCTTTTGATACTGTCTTGCATGACCTTCTCATAAACGAACTATGGAAGTACAACCTAGATGGAACTACTATAAGGTGGATACATAACTGGTTGGAAACCCATTCCCAGAGAGTAATTATAAGTGATTCACAATCAAGCTGAAGGGGCAAATTGAGTGGGGTTCTGCAGGGACCGGTCCTGCATCCGGTTCTGTTCAATATGTTCCACAATTATTTAGATAATGGCATAGAGCAGTGGTGGGCAACTTGTAGCCCATGGGCCTCATGTGACCCATCAGGGTAATCTGATTGTGGGCCGCAAGACATTTTGCTGACATTGAGTGTCTGCAGGCAGCTCCCAAGAAACAGCAGGCCGCAGGGACATGCTGCCTGCCGCTTCCCGCATCTCCCATTGGCCAGGAACAACGAACTGCGGCCACTGGGAGCTGTGGGGAGGGCATGCCTGCAGACGGTCAACATAAGAAAAATGTCTCACAGCCCACAATCAGCTTACCCTGATGGGCCACATGCAGCCCGCGGGCTGCCCACCACTGGCATAGAGAGTACACTTATAAAAGTTTGTGGATGATACCAAGTGGGGATGGGTTGCAAGTGCTTTCGAAATATGATTAAAATTAAAAATGATCTGGACAAACTGGAGAAATTGTCTCAAGTAAACATAATGAAATTCAATAAGCACAAAAGCAGAGAACTCCCCTGAGGAAGGAACAATGAGTTGCACACATACAAAATGGGAAATGACTGCCTAGGAAGGAGTACTGCAGAAAGGGATCTGGGAGTCATAGTGAATCACAAGCTAAATAGGAGTCAACAGTGTAATGCTGTTGCAGAAAAAGAAAATATCATTTGGGATTAATTAGCAGGAGTGTTGCAAACAAGACACCAGAAGTAATTCTTCTGCTCTACTCCACGTTCATAAGGTCTCAACTGGAGTATTGTGTCCAGTTCTGGGCACCATATTTCAGGAAAGATGTGGATAAACTGGAGAAAGTCCACAGAAGAGCAACAAAAATAATTAAAGTTCTAGAAAATATGACCTATGAATAAAGATTGAAAAAATTGGGTTTGTTTAGTCTGGAGAGGAGAAAACTGAGAGGGGACATAACAGCTTTCAAGTACATAAAAGGTTGTTACAAAGTGGAAGATGAAAAATTGTTCTCCTTAACCTCTGGTACCAGCATCAGGAGAGAGGGGAATAGCTCCCAGCGCTGGGAGTGCAGCTCCCAGTGTTAGTACACTGTCCACATTGGCATTTTACAGCACTGAAACTTGCAGCACTCAGAGATGTGTTTTTCCACACCCCAGAGCGAGAAAGTGGCAGCACTGCAAAGTGCTAATGTAGACAAGCCCTCTGAGGCACACTTGAGTGATTAAGTTGCTATTCCCGATTGGCAGTAGGAAAAACTGAAAAATCCTGTTTGCTCCACATTTTATTTTCAGTTTCTGGATGTATTCAAGTATTTACAGTAATCCATGGCCATGTCCTGTCTCTGTTCCCATCACACCCACTCTCCCCTACTCCCCATAGCACTCAGTTCAGTGAAGGTTATAAAGGAATGTTATTATGTGGAGTGCTGTGCAAATTCTTCCTCACTCTGGAGGAAGTTGCAAGTTCAGCAACTCCCAAGTACACTTATCTTGGCTCCTCACCATTCTAGTTGCTACAGGCTGGAGTAAAGTCAAGCCACTTTACTTTACAACTGTGGCAATCTACAATTTATAGAGGTGTATTCAAATAGCAGGGAAGATGACACAGGTGCTCCAACATAGAGTTCCCCTTGAGTTGTTTGCACAATAGTTTAGAAATTCTTTTATTATGAACACAATTCCTTATGGCTCAGTCATCCACACTGATAAGCACCTGAGGGCAAATTCAAGGGTTGCAGGCTGTGGGAATATGATTTGCAAGAAAAATCAAAAGAATCCCCCCTCTAACGTAAGAACATTCCACCTAATAGGATTGTATTAGGCCCTATATACTGCTAAGGAGCCTGTGTTCTAGAACCCTATCTACAAGCAGTTCAAACAGATCTGAAAGCAAATACTTCAGCTGCGAGCTCTCACTCCTTGGGAGAGATGTATCTGTGACAAGAGTTTGGAAAAATATACCTATATTTCTACACGTGTTACCCTATAGACATCTTTAATGCACAAGCATAGCAATACAAGTATCATAGTGTAAACAAAAGCAATACAATAAGCACCATGGTCCCTGTATCCTGCAGACCTTGCTCCAAAGCAACAGACCAGATGTCTCATTGCTGTACGCACATTCTTAGAAAGGGTTGCATATTTTGAAAGCTTATCTTCCAGACAGGTAATGTAGTACAGAGACTGAGAAAACAGTATTGAAACAGGGAGACTGGAGTTCAATCCCTAGCTCTATGCCTGACCTGTTGGATGAATTTCATCAAGCTTACTCTAGTTGATTTCTCTTTCCCCAATATAAATATTGGGCAAATGATGGCCAAAGACCTCTGTAATGAATCCAAAGCATGGAATCTGTGATCATTAATATTATGATGTTCTCAAAACACCTGCTATTTTCCTGATTGCCCTGTAACACCTGAACAGTATCACAGACATGCATGCAAGAAGTTCTCAACATAGGTGCTAGCTTTCCTAAATAGAATGTGACAGAGCAGCTACTCACCCTCTCTAATACCCTGGGGCTGTGGGGTTAAGCCAATAGTTAACAGAAACTCTCAGTCACACACTAGGTTAAAAGCAAATGTTTGTTCAATATAGTTGCTGATTTCTAATGAGAGCTTCTAAGCAGTCAGAGATAATAGATATGCACACTTTCAACAGTGCTAATAGATTATGTGCTAGGAATTTTATACTATGGAAATAGCATGTAAATCATAATTGGTGAGAAATGTATTAGCATACCTCTGCATCTCAAAATGGGGTTTGATGTTGGAGGGCCTATGCTTCAGTGTTTTGAATTATGTAAATAAAACTACATAGTTATAGGAGAAAGGAGATTCCAACCAGAGAGTGACTCTGATATTTTTGTCTCTTCTGAGTTGGCCATTTATACTTTGTATGATACTTTGTATGTCATCGACTATGTGACTTCAGCTAGCCAGTCCTAAATTATATTATTGGTTTGAGTCCTCGTACAGTTGTGATGAGAGTAAGTGTGCAGTCATTAAACAAGCAATGTTGTCAGGGTATTAGCTCCAAGTGTTTACTCTCACCCAGGCTTCATTTTGATTAGGGTGTCTTCTACTGCTCTGACTTATCTCCCCAAACACAACTGCAGTTGCAAAAGTAAACTTATTGTAAGATAAAGTCAAATAAACCTATGGCTATATAATTGTAACAACTGCTGCAGGCCCTTGACACTTTTACTAGGGACATAAGTAGGTCTGTAGCTCAGGTAGTGGGCTAAAGTTTCCTCAGTATCTGTTGCCCTGCATCTTGTGTAGCTTTTTTATACCTGTGCAAAGCAATAATGGAAAGTGAGCATACAACTACCAGAGAAGATTGGTATCTCCTTTGCACTGGCTGGATCAGGTGCAGGGCAATGTAGAATCAGGGCCAATCTGTTGAGAGAGCTCCCCCATATGTTCTCTAGATCTGTATATTTATTAAGAAAGCTACCAGTGGGTAGGGTGAACAGACAGCAAGTGTGAAAAATTAAGATGGCGTAGGGGGTAATAAGAGCCTATATAAGAAAAAGCCTCCCAAATTGGGACATCTGGTCACCCTACCAGCTGAAATAGAGAGAGACTAGGAGTTAATAAGGTGGGTACCTGACCTTTGCTATTTTACAGCTCAGCTGTATTGAATGAACGTTTAGCTGCTAACTGGAGCTGCCTACTGCCTTTCTTTATTGTTGTAGTATTCCCAAGGTCCGTCTCAGCATTAGGATCTATTGTGCTAAGCAAGGTTAAAAACAGACCGGGAGATACCCTGTAGTGACAATCTTTAATTCAGAGAGCGAAGTGAGCATGAGTGGGTAAGACATTGTGGGGAAAGAGTATGACATGCAAGCAAAGGCAGATGAACACCATGTAGCTCAATCACTTCCTCTATTTCCTTGCTTATGTATGAAGAGCAGTGCTCAGCAGCCTGTGCTAGTCTAGGGAAAGGGGGAAAGTGCTTTCCTTACAACAGACTGTTTGTTTGGAGGAGGGCCTGACTCTTAGTTAAAGTAAACTGATGTAACTCCATTGATTTCAGGGATGTACATCAATGTAGAATCTGGCCCACAACTTGTATGCAATACCCCTATGCTAGGGAGTGTAATTTTAAATGGATTATTTACATTAAAACATTACTGTTTAAAGGCAGATGCCGTGCTTGTGAGAAAGCCCCAGGAAGTGGGCTAAGAAGGGTGCTATTGAACTAGCCTAAATTACAGCCCGATTGACACATGGGGGAGGAAACCTGTCTGCTCTAATGGCTTTTCCACTTTGGCCTAGTCCTGCAATCAAATTCATGCAGGTGGACTTTTTGCACATGCAAAGAGCCCTTCTTCATAAGTGCTTGCAGGACTGGAGCCTTATTTGTAACGGACACCTCTGTGGAAGCTGGTGGTTCATCACTACAGGACAGCAGCAGCAGTTTTGAAAATTCAAGCCATTTGTTTTACACAGGCAAATTCAGTCATCTATCTGTGCAGATGTTAGACTCTATCCAGTGGCTGTGCAAGCGAGCACTGGAAAAGCACAAGACTGGAGTGAAGCTTCATTGAAAATCAGTCCCAACTGCGATGCTAAGGTATGAAAAAGCCCTTTGGCTGTCCTATATTTGTATAGGTTGTCTTATCTTATTTGTTTATACATTTTATTTAGCCTTCTATATCTACTAAATGTCCTCAGGAAAATGTAATTTATACCAGAAAGCAATTACTTCTCCTAGCTATTTACTCAGTACATCTTACATTTAATGAAAGCTGGGATGCAAAAAGGTCAAGCAAGTTTTGTACTGGCCTCAAAGTAATGGTTCTCAGCTCAAATAATTTAAAAAGTCCATTATGGTATTTAGCTTTTATATTTTACCTGCACTTTGATTTTTCACATCATGGACGTGGTAAAGGTTCATAGGAATCTGCTGTATTCAGCATGAACTTCCTGTGGAGCTCTCCAGGTAACTTTCAGCTGAATTTCCATTTAAAATATTAATAATTTTATATTTCAACTTTTTAAAGCTCTCTCTGCTCATAGGGAACAATCCTCATTTAATTCAAACAGTTTCTTCATATACATAATGAACTGTCTATTTTATATTTCATCTCCTTAAGCACTTCTTGTTAGGAAGATTATTTAAAACTGGGTATAAAGGAAAGGGTCAGAAATGTAGTCTGGTTGCACTGATCAGTAAATGGGATCTCTCCTTATCATTGAAGCTATCAGGAGATCTCTCCAGGAACTAAAAGGAATAGCCCTGAAACATTCCTTTAATCAAATCCAGAAATGTAATTGCTACTCTGTTCATGAAATCTGCAGTTTAACAAAAGAAATGAAAGGTACCCTTGACCCTCTCCTCCTTCAAGACTCCACAGCTGAGTAGTGAACTGGAGAGAATAAAAGCTCAGGGTGGAGACTTCTGAGGCAGTGGTTCCTGTCTCACTCTCAGAAACTGAGTCCTCAAAGGAGAAAAAACTTTACTTTTTAAAATAGACTGAGAAATGAGGCTGGCCTACTATCCTGAAATGAAATTTAAACCCCATCACAGACCAGCCTGGCATGTTGAAGTCTTCTATGCTGCTATACAAGAATTTTAGGGTGAGACCTGTCCTTGGCTTTCCTACTATTTTGGTTTAAGAATCACTGGGCTTAAGTTTCCACTACTTTTCATGTTGTGTAGTCATTTACACCTGTGCAAGATGGTTCAGGTCAGAATTATCTACTCACTTCCTTACACACTTTGCATAGATACAAATAATTATGCAAGTTGCAAGGCATTGGTGAATGAGGACAATTAGGCTGTTGTACTGAAAACCGCAAGAGGGAAAGTGAATTCAGATCCTCTCATTTTCTCTCACTTTGTCTTTAATTGAGGTTTAATTTTTTACAATGCTTTCATCAAAGATGTCCTTTAACAGTATCTCAGTGGTAAGTAAATTCTTTCAGAGTCCATAAAGTTTCCATAGCTGCTACTTTTAGAAGTTTAGACTCAGTGCTACTGGGGACAGATTGGCTGGTGATGGAATGGGACAGAACTCGTTAAAAAATATGTATTTCATCTTAGCACTAAACCGGCTCTGACTGGCAAAGAAATGGGATGTCAGTTACATCACCTGCTTGATCGTTTTATTAGCTCTCCATGTGAATCAGATGTTCTTGAAAGCATTCCCAAGTCTGGTGCTAAGAGCTATAAATTTGTCATCAATAATTTGGGGGAGAACTGAGAGATTTGTTAGTGCATGTGTCTAAACCATGAAACTAGTTGAATGATAGGGAACGTGCAAGCATGTCTTAAAAGCAAAAAAATGGACGTTAGCAAAACTCACTCTATGAAATGATGCTTTATCTGTAGTTGTGGACCAAATCCTTGCCTGGTGTAAATCAGCATAGTTCCAGTGGTTTTACATTTGATGTAAATGACTACACAATATTCAGACAATGATGAGCTCAACAGAGCTACACCAATTACACTACTGAGGATCTGTCCCTGTGTTCTTCACAGGAGCAGGGGAGATTGATGGAGGGTTTTTCTTCAGTCATAGTGCTGGGAATGAAGGGTTCCCTGAGCTACTGATAGAAGTGGAGTTTGAATCTAATCAAACTTCCATGCTACCAGGAAAACAAGGATTATGTTATGGGCTGGTTCAGCAGCCCTTACTCACAATGGCTTCAATTCATCACTGCTCTCCATCTTCTGTAATGATTTACATGAGTGCAAAAGGGTGGGTAAAATACTTCTATTCTGATTTTATAGCCAATTACACTCAGTTTGCACTCGCTGATCCCTGGGGTAAATGGCTACATAAAGTATGGCCAATCCAAGGCTTAATGCTTATTCATTCAAATGGTCTGGGTTAATGTCAATGGGAGGAAGGATTTAAAGCCAGTCACTGTGTTCTGCCCTGTGCTGGTCTGAGGAGTCTGATATCACAGATTGCTGCTAGAAAATAAATGCTGAGGGAAGAAGTGGGTCATTCTTTGCCTGACTTTAATCTACTGCCCCCAAATGAATGTGCATCCATAGTTCTAGAAAGCTGGTCAGAAAATCCTTTTTTCCCACAAAAATGAAGAGAAATTATCAACATTTTTCTCTTTTGTTGAAAAATTGTTTTCCCCCCACTTTTTCCAACCAATTTTAAAAAAAAATTTGCCTGAAAAATTAAACATTGAATTTTTTTTTTTAAATCTCTAGATTTAAAATAATCTAGAGCAGCAGATTACTCTCAAGTGGTTCCTGGAGTGTGGTTAACAGGTCAGTGTAGTAAAGTGCTCATAGCTGGAGTTAACTCGTTTACTCAAAGTATTATGTGATGAAGTTATGCCCCAACTGTCCCTTATTACTTGTCTGGTAAGTGGGATTTCTCCCCTGTCCCCTGAATCCCATCATCTCTTGTGATGCAGTTGAATAAAGTAGCAAGTTGCCAGCCTGCTGTACCATCAATACCAGGGATTGTTCTTGTTGAATTGAGCGGTCCCTTTATAAAAGTCAGGTTGAGGGGATGCGAGGTGGCATAAAACCTTTTTTTAAACTATCCTGAGCCTGCTGTGCTCTGTAAAGACATGTCTCCCTGCTCTGTTTTAGAGAAGCTTGAGGACTGTTTTAACTTAATCTGGGCTACAATGATTAGAGGACCAAAACTACTGCTAAGTTTTGGTCTGGGTCTAGGGTATCCCAGCCATGTCTCCCTTTCCCCAGCTACACAAGCAGCGAAAAGGGATAGAGACATATGAAACATTGGTTCTGCATTTCTGGAGGATCACCATGGTTTGGTTTTTGGTGCTTTGGAAACTGCTTTAGCCAAACCCTAGGCTAAGCTTGAAGCACAGTATTGGCGTGGGAAGGTCTGGTATGTTATCTTATCCTGTTGCCTGGTCCATGCCTGCATGAAAACTACAGATCCCATGACTCCATCTGAGAGGGGGATAACTGAGTGTCCCAACTAGAGATTCCCTGTCTCTGAAAACAGACTCTACAATTGAAAGAAATGTGTGAGCAGCAACAGTAAGCAAATAATGGCTGCTGCATTTGCCTCTGTTACCAAAGCAGAGAACAAAGGGCTATAGATCAAGTCAAAAATTCTGTGGTAGTCCAAGGGATCTTAAAAATTGCTCAGTTCTAAGGAGCATAACATACCATACAACAAAAGCAAAAAATAAAATAAAACCACTCAAGCAACCAAACAAGCCATACCTCACTAACTGTTGCACTATACATTAAAAGAAATATACCTACTGCAGCTAGTGGATCTGATCACCAACCTGGGCCAATCAATCAGCCACACCGGTTTCATTTACATCCCCTTAACACAGGGCTCTGTTTAGTCTCCAACACAGACAGGGGGACATGTAGAAGAATAGCGGATGCAATAGCCTTGTTCATGGCTGAGAGTGTGAGGCCCTCTGGCAACCAGAGGTTGTGGATCTCTCCAGTCTAAGGATGTCTGCTTGCTCTTTTGCAAGCAGCTATCTGCTGCAGCCACAGCAGAGTGTACTCTCAGCTCTCCCCACAACCCATGGAGCTGGGGCCCAGTCATTAAGTACTGTTTCATCACCTGGGAGAGCTGATTCCCAGCACCTGCCTTCAGGCTTCCCTCCAGAACAGGGCCCTTAGAGAGGCATGTGGTGGTTGATCAAATAGATTCTGATGGGTTTGGTAGTAAAAACATAACCAAAGTCTCCTACCAGCTCCCTTGTTTCTTCTTGTGTTTTCTCCTGGGGTACCTCTGTGCCCCTATACTTGGGTTCCTAAGTCTCCATTGACGCAGAATCTAATTCTGCTTCAAGAAAGTTCTCCACAAGGTATACTGTCTCTTCCAGGCAAGTTGGTCAGTGGCAACAGCCCCATTTCTGGGTACTACTGGCAGGATCTAGCAGAATTGCTCCATATTAACCAGCTTAACTGTTTCCACTGAAGAACATGTTTCTGGTTTCAATCAATGGAAGTAAAAATCTCTCAGCTACTGCTGTAGGCTAGTAGTCTGGGGTAAATGGTTCCCATCTGAATCACCATTGATGCCTTTCCTCACTGAGCCTTAGGCAATCCAATATGGCAGCCTTAAGCCTCCCGTTGTCTTTTTTCACACTTCTACCCAAAGCACAGTAAATACCACAGTATTTAGTGGCCCACACTTTCTGGGGCCACTAATGGGCCTCACCTCCCCCAACTAAGGTTTCTAAGAAGGCCTCATGGTCATCTTATGTCCCCATCTTAGAGATGACTCCTCCCTGCCCTCCACACCAATCTGTATTCAGCAGGCAAAGCATGAACTGCTGCTAGTTTTCCTGTTCCTGATGTGTTTCTTGCTGCTGTAACTGCTGCTGCTCCAGGACCAGCTGCAGCTATTGGGGTGCTGTTGCTGTCCCATCCATTTTATTAGAGCTTCAGGATTCACAACTACCACTAGGTAGTGCCATACTATACCCATATTCTCCAACTCATGTAAATTGGGACAAGTAGCCACCTCTACTTCTATTTGTAGCCCCTTTCCTCAGGGCTGTTTGTTCTCCCAAACAGAACAAAAGGAAATGTAGAACAATACCAGAAACAAAAGTCCTGTTCTTGGTTGAGAATGTGGGGCCCCTTGTCCTCTGTAAACCAGAGGGTCTGGACCATCCCATCTTAGGGAAGAGAGGTGGACCACAGGGCTGGCCAGCTGGCCTGCCTGCTTCCCTCTTGCAACCTTCTGCTGCAGCCATAGGCAAATGTACCCTCAGCTCCCTCCTGATCCTTCACCCCTTCAGACACTTGGGGCCCTCATTTATATCCTCCAGCCTGGAATAGGATCCAGTCATGAGGTGCTATTCAGTTGGGTCAGCTAATTCCCAGCACCTACCTTCTGGGATTCCCTCCATAACAGGGTGGGCTGCTTCCTGGCCCTTAAAGGGCCAGACCTTCTCTTACACCTACATTTTATGTCTTTACTTTTTTTGCTACATCAAAACTAAACATTGCATGCACCATTAAAAGGGACACTCAGTGTCCAACAAACAAGCACATTTAAGTAGCCACCAATAAGAATATTTAGAGCTGGAAGCCTGAGCTGACTCTCCCACTTTACCTCATGCTGCTTTATCTTCTTTGACTCTAGTATTTATGCTTAGTGACACAAGAAGGAGCTGGAGCATCAGCCCACATAGTCTGCCTTAAATATAAATTTGAATGAAGTGCCTCGCATTTTTTTTATCTACAGTTGTTGTTGAGCTAATACACTGATCATCTAGAGACAAGAGCATTAGTAGAGTTGGCCAAAGGTCAACAAATGAGAAATGCTGCATTATGTGTGTTCTGAAAGTAATCTGTCTAATTGGCTCAGGGAATCTTGCTTCAGAGAGAGACTTTTTTGTAACAGAAGACACACAATTATTAGGCATAAGACACTGGTCAGGTTTAGTGAGAAGGGAAAAAGAATAATTGGCTTGCATCATATTTCCTCTTTGTCAGTAAAGACACTTCTATGAGATCTGCTTGATTTTGTTTCAATTCTTCGAAAGCTGTAAACATTTTTTCTTCCCTCCCTCATGCTTTATAAATGGATTGTCCAGCAGCTGTTACTATGATTTCTTTCCTCTCCATTTTTCCCACCTCAAAGTCATGATCCTACTTATCTTCCTTTCATCTCAGAGATAAGCGTAAACAATACTAATTGTTTTCCCTTGACCATCAGTAAAAGGAAGACAAGGGGATGCCTAAGATAGAGAGAACTAAATGATTGGTAAGGCTTAAAAACCAAATGTTGGAATCAATCCACAAATTAAATTTTTTGTATTTATATAGGGGTTCTCAAACTGGGGGCCAGGACCCTGCAGGGGGTCACAAGGCTATTACATGGGAAGTTGCGAGCTGTCAGCCTCCATCCCAAACACCACTTTGCCTCCAGCATTTATAATGATGTTTAAATATATAAAAACATGTTTTTAATTTATAAGGTGAGGTCACACTCAGAGGCTTGCTATGTGAAAGAGGTCACCAGTACAAAAGTTTGAGAACCACTGATTTATATATTTTTATTTTTCCAAATACAACAAGTAAACCAAAATGATTCTGAAAGAGTATTTGGCTTTGAAAATTAGACTTGACGTTTTTTAATTTCCTAGTTCTAGACATTTAAATGTAGTTTTGTCTTCTCAGTTCATTATCTTCTGCAACATAGGTCTCTTCCAGGATCCTCTATCCCAATCCCAAAGAAATGCTTTTCTTGGCACTTGGAGATATTGCACTTTGAATATACCAGGCTCAATATTCCTCTGGCAAATGAGCACAAGGGGAAAAAAAGGGGGTGCAGGATAGCTTGTTCCCAGTTCTTGAGGGAGGACAGTATTCTGCACTAAGTACACTGGCAGTCTAGCTATGTGAGGTGTGGAGATGTGCATCTTGGCCTTTGTGAGAGTGGTTCGGAGGAAAGGGAGCAAGGATAAAATGTGGCATTTGAGTATCTAGCAAAGGCAGGCAGGAGATCTGATAAGCACATTGCTCCTTCTGAGAAGAACAGAAACATACCTCCTTCAGAAATGGATGTACCAGTCACAGTGTGGATGCATAGAATCTGATTCTCCTCTGCTTGGCACTTACATATGCACAAAGGGAGTGTAAAACACTACTGTTCTGCTTGGTAGTATTTTACTCTCACTTTGCATAGATGTAAATGACTGCACCAATTGCCAGGCTGTAAATAAATGAGTAGTAGTAACTCCTGAGCTTGTGCTGCATTTGAACAAATAACCTAGAGGTGAAAGACTGCATATTCTATGATTGATTCCTGAGCCATCCCATCTTAACTTATTCCAAATGCAAAGTGGAAAAGAGAGTTGACAGTTAAAATTTTGTATTGTAATGCAGCTATTCCTGCATGCATCTGAGATTTGCTCATTGGTGTGTATTCCTTCTGTAGTAATCAGAAAGGAATAAAACTGGAATTATTGCAAGCTGACAAGATAATCAAAACAGAGCCCACGTCCAGACTACAGCCTAAAATCGATGTGCTTAAAATCGATTTTATAAAGCAGGGTTTATAAAATCGATTTTGTGCATCCACACTAGAGGTACTTACATCGATGTAGAGCGTCCATTTTCCGTGGCGTCCATCTTTTGCTTGAGCGTTGCACTCTGGGTACCTATCCCACAGTTCCTGCACGGGTCCCTGCCCTTTGGAATTATGGGTTACTAGCCCAGTGCATGATGGGATCAAAGTCCCCGTCGTGGGTGGTTCTGGGTACAGCCTCACCCCCCCCCCTTCCTGTTAGCGGCACACAGTCAGTTTGCGCGGTTTTTACTGGCTGCAGTGAGGAAAATGCCATTTTGCAGCAAGCATGGATCCAGGTCTGCTCTTGTCCTTGATCGCGAATACTGTAAATACTTCACGCATTCTCATTCTATCAATGCTGACCCATGATGCAGAAATGCAAGAGAGAATGCTTGAATGCGGGGACGACAGCGATGACGAACTGGAGAACGAGTTTTCCGACACCCCGGGCCCCTGCACGTTGGAGCTCCTGATGGTTATGGGGGAGGTTCTACCCGTTCCGCGCCGCTTTTGGGCACGGGAAACAAGCACTGACTGGTGGGACCGCATTGTCCTGCAGGTGTGGGATGATTCGCAGTGGCTGCGGAACTTTCGCATGCGTAAGACCACTTTCTTTGAACTTTGACTCGCTTTCTCCTGTCCTGAAGCGGCATAATACCAGGATGAGACCAGCCCTCACAGTGGAAAAGCGAGTGGCAATAGCCATATGGAAGCTTGCAATGCCAGACAGCTACCGGTCAGTCGGTAATCAATTTGGAGTGGGCAAATCTACTGTGGGGGCTGCTGTGCTGGAAGTATCCAAAGCAATCATTAAGCTGCTGCTTCGAAAGGTTGTGACTCTGGGAAACGTGCAGGCCATTGTGGATGGCTTTGCTGCAATGGGATTCCCTAACTGGGGGGGGGGGCATAGATGGAACCCATATCCCTATTTTGGCACCGGAACACCAGGGTGCCCAGTACATAAACCGGAAGGGGTACTTTTCGATGGTTCTGCAAGCCCTGGTGGATCACAAGGGACGTTTCACCAACATCCACGTGGGATGGCCAGGACGGGTTCACGACGCACATGTCTTCAGGAGCACTACACTGTTTAAACGGCTGCAGCAAGGGACCTACTTCCCTGACCAGAGAATAACAGTTGGAGATGTCCAAATGCCTATAGTTATCCTTGGGGACCCAGCCTACCCCTTGATGCCCTGGCTAATGAAGCCATACACAGGCAGCCTTGACAGTGCTCAGGAGTTGTTTAATTACAGGCTGAGCAAGTGCAGAATGGTGGTAGAATGTGCATTTGGCAGGCTTAAGGCGAGATGGCGAACGCTTCTTACTCGCTCAGATCTTAGCCAAACCAATATCCCCTTTGTCATTGCTGCTTGCTGTGTGCTCCACAATCTCTGTGAGAGCAAGGGGGGAGGCCTTTATAGCGGGGTGGGAGACTGAGGTAAACCACCTGGCCGCTGATTATGCGCAGCCAGACACCAGGGCAATTAGAAGATCACACCAGGATGCTGTGCGCATCAGAGAAGCACTGAAAAGTAGCTTCCTCATGGGCCAGGGTACAGTTTGAATGCTGATTTTCCTTTCAATTGATTGCTGCCCTCCCCGTCTATGCAGTCTTGCTGCTGCAAGATACCTTCCCTGCAGCATTCCTCAACTGCTTGCTTAGGTTACTTGCAAGAGCTGTCCATTGAAAAACATATAATTCTGTATTTCCCAATTATTACCTACCTCCACCATTAGCTGCTTCGGTCTGCTGCAAGGCACCGTACCTGCAACCTTCCTTAACTGCTTTTTTATTGAAAATAAAGTTACTATTTGTTAAAAGAATTGTATTCTTTATTTAAAATCAGACCCTTTCAGCAATCAAGCATCATGCTTGTTGTTACAATACTGTGCATGAAATTTCATAACTCAGCGTTCTATGGGGGACGGAGCGAGGGAGGTTTGGAGGAAGGGAGAGGGAGGTTGGAAAGAAGAGAGTGCATCAGAGAAGACAGAACAAGAATTCTCATGGACCAGGGTACGGTATGGCTGCTTTCTTTGTTTTCCCTTTATTACCCATATCCCCAATTGTCAAATCCTGATGCTGATAACTAACTTCCGTGCAGCTTTCCAAAGCTGCTTGCTTTACTTCATTACCAAACTACACTCACACTGCCTTAATAGCATGACCTGAGAGTAAAAATAGGCAAAGGTGCCATGGGAGAAGTTTGGAGCATTAGAGGAGGGAAAAAACAGGACACAAAGGGCTTTTCAATTTAACGAAAGCCTTCTGGTTGGATGTCCGCAGCGGTGGAGGGGGCTGGTGCAGAGAACCTTCCCCCACGCGTTCTTACACGCCTGGTTCTGGAAGGTGTGGGACAGGGTGAGTACTGAGGGAGGTTATACACGGGCTGTAGGGGCATTCTGATACCACAGAGCTCTTGCAGCATATCGCGGAGGATGTCAGTCTGATCACGAAGAAGATCCACCGTTGCTGCTCGCCAGCGCTGATCTTCCTGCCACCTGACATCATTTTTGGCGTCCCTCCTGTCTTCGCGTTGACTGGCAGCCTCCCTGTACTTTGCGACCAATTG
Source organism: Gopherus evgoodei (assembly GCF_007399415.2). NCBI lineage: Eukaryota > Metazoa > Chordata > Testudines > Testudinidae > Gopherus > Gopherus evgoodei. Next base: position 306,597,837 of record NC_044322.1, on the reverse strand, counting down.
TTTCCAGTCCCCCTGCTGAGCTCTCTCTGTACGGGTTACTGCCATAATTTCGGTGAACATGTCCTCACGCGTCCTCCTTTTCCTCAGTCTTCTTATGATACCCCCCTTACGTACAGGAGAAGGGAGAGGGAGGCTGGAGAAATGTGCAGCTGTGTGGGGGGGGGTGGGGATAGGAAAGAGTGATAAAAGAATCATAAGAGACACATTTCACACAACAATGCATACAGTCTTTCTCCTCACTGACCTGTGCCTGTTATCGAACCTTGAACATGTTACTTTACCACAAGGTCGCCTTAGGATTCCTTTAATACTTATTGCTTGTGGCTGAGGACAGAGATTTCTGCTCAGATGCAGGTCAGGGGAGCACACAGACCGTGTCCGGAGAAAATGGTAAGTTAATGGCTAGTAATCCCTGTAGTCGATTGTACTGTCAGGTAGCATGAACGGAGCAAAGTGCCTTAAGGAACAACATTGCTTTCTTTTTCTTAAGCCATGGACAGGGACATGCTACCACTTCCCTCCCACTTGTGCTGCACTTCACAGCACGCATGAAATCCATGTACCTCACCCCATCTCCCCCCCCCCTACCATGACAACAAATTGCCGTGATTCATGATGGCCAAGTGCAGGAGGAATCCGCCCTGTTACAATGGAGACTTTTCTAAAAACCACCTCATGGGTCACTGTTTTAGGAAAGGTTTTTAATCTACTTGGTCAGCACAGAAGGACCGACTGTATGCGCATCTCTGTTCCCTTTTACTAAAAGTACGTTAATCTCTAACAGGTGACCATGGAGGATATCGCTCTCCTGAGGATAACAGACAGAGAGAGAGAAATCATGCTTCTTGAATGTCAGCAGTCACCAGAGCAATTTGCAACTAGAATTTGTCATGCGATGATTCCTGAGTATGTGCTGCAGGCATGGCGTGATAAAGTTTCCTTTTATGGCAGACGGAACAAGGCCGCCCTACCCACAAACCTTCTGCAAAGGCTTTTGGGGTACCTCCAGGAGTGCTTCATAAAGATGTCCCTGGAGGATTTTCGCTCCATCCCCAGACATGTTAACAGGCTGTTCCAGTGACTCTAACTACAGGTAGTGATTTGAAGCACCCAGTAAAAAAGGCTTACATTAAACCAAAGCTTTTATTAAAAGAAATTACACTCACCAGAGGACGGTTCCTCAGCTTCATTTTCTGGAGTACTGGCTTGAGATGGCTGGCAGGGAACCTCAGTAAGGGTGAGGAAAAGATCCTGGCTGTTCGGGGGGATAAAATGCTCTGTGCTCTCTGCTGGAGCCTCCTCCTCTTGGTCCTCATCATACTGATAATCGCCGTCAAATAAATCTTCCATAGTGGCAGGAATCACGATGCCCACCTCTGAATCCACAGACAAGGGGGGGTTCGTCATTGCGCTGTTCCCCAATATTGCGTTAAGCTCGTCGTAGAACCAGCATGTTTTGGGGGCAGAGCCTGACCTGCCCTTTGCTGCTTTGGTCTTCTGATACGCCTGTCTGAGCTCTTTCACTTTCACTCGGCACTGTAACGAGTCCCTGGTATGCCCCCTCTCCCGCATGGCATTAGAAATTTTTTCAAAGGTTTTCTCATTTCGTCTGCTCGAGCGCAGTTCTGAAAGCACTGACTCTTCTCCCCATACAGCTATCAGATCGAGTAACTCCTGTGTGTTCCATGCTGGAGCTCTTTTCCTATTTTCAGGAGACTGCATTGTTCTCTCTGCTGCTGAGAGCTCCACGCTGTGCAAGCAGGAAATGGAATTTCAAAGTTCCCAGGGCTTTTCCTGTTTACCTGGCCAGCAGTAGAGTTCCTTTACCTGTGTAGAGCGGCCACTAGAGCACTGTGGGATACGTCCCGGAGGCCATTAACTTTGATGTCCGTCCACACTAGCATAAAATCGATTTTAAAAAATCGATTTTGGGGTTACTCCTCTCGTTTAGATGGAGTTCCAAAATCGATTTTAGGGACCCTTAAAATCGATTTTATGCACTCTGTAGTGTGGACGGTTACAGCTTTAAATCGATTTAGAGCTCTTAAAATCGATTTAAAGCTCTAGTCTGGACCTGCCCAGAGACTGTGCTCCTTATTCACTTAAAGAGTAAGCAAGACTAGATATCTTACATCCAAGAGATTTAAAAGAGCTGGCTGAGAAGCATCCTGGACCACTAATGTTGATTTTTCAACAAGTTTTGGAAGTTCCAGAAGACTGGAAGAAAGCTTATGTTATGCCAACATTTGAAAAGGGTAAATTGGATGAGCCAGGTAGTTATAGGCCTGTCAGTCTGAAATTGGTCCTGGACAACATAATGGAGGGGCTGATATAGTACTTTATTGATAAAGAATTAAAAGGAGGGTAAGGTAATTAATGCCAATCAACAAGAGTTTATGGAAAACTGATTCTGTCAAGCTAACTTGATATATTCTTTAATGAAATTACAAGTTTTATAAAGGTAACCATGTTGAGGTAATTGTCAAATGTCTTACAGAAGTCTATGTCACAGATGACGTTGATTAAAAAGCTACAAAGATATAAAATTAACATGACACCCATTAAATGGATTAAAAGCTGGCAAAGGAATAGGTTTCAAAATGTAATTGTAAACAGAGAATCATCATCAAACAAGTGTGTTTCTAGTTGGGTCCTCCAGGGATTGGTTGCTGGCTCTAGCTATTTAACATTTTATTAATGACTTAGAAGAAAACATAAAATGACTGATGAAATTTGTAGATGACACACAAATTGGGGGAATGGTAACTGATACAGAGCGATCTGGATTGCTTAGTAAGGATGGTGCAAGCAAACAATATTCATTTTATTATAGCTCAAGGTAACTGTATATGTCTCAGAACAAAGAATACATGGACATACTTACAGGATGGAAGGCTTTATCCTGGGGAGTAGTTCCTCTGAAAAATATTTGGTGGTCATGGGGCATAATCCCCTGAACATGAGATTTCAGTGCAATGCTGTAGCCAAAAGGACTAATGCAATCTTTGGTTACATAAACAGGGGAATCCTGAGTAGGAGTAGAGAAGTTATTTGACCTCTGTATTTGGCACTGCTGCTGGAATGCTGTGTCCAGTTCTTGGGACCACAATTCAAGAAGGATGTTGATAAACTGAAGAGGTTCAGAGAAGAGCCACAGGAATGATTCAAGGATTAGAAAATATGCTTTATAGTGATAGACTCAAGGAGCGCAGTCCATTGAGTTTAACAAAGAGAAGGTTAAAATTTAAAGGGTGTCTTAATTAGTCCATAAGTTCTTACGTGGGAAACAAATATTTGATATGGGGCTATTGAGACTGGCAGAGAAAGGTATAATACAATCCAACATCAAGAAGCTGAAGCTAGACGAATTGACTGGAAATAATTACTGTTAAGACATACATTTTTAACAATTGAAACAACTTATCAAGAGTCATGGTGGATTCTTCTTCACTGACAATTTTTAAATTAAGTTTGGATGTTTTTTCTAAAATGTATGCTCTGGGAATTATTTTGGGGAAGTTCTATAGACTTTGTTTTTTGGGAGGTCAGACTAGATGATCAGAATGGTCCCTTCTAGCCTTGAAATCTATGAAAGATAATATCCTTTTTTGAAAACACTTTCCAAAATAGTTCCATCTGATTTTTTGTTTTACAGTGACTAATGTAATATTATTCTGAATGCAGTTCTTAACAAATCCTTGAAGGTCTTTCCCCAGAACATGAAAACTGTCAGTAAAAAAAATTCGTATTCATTATTAGTCAACTAATGAATAAGGGATCAGCTATCACTGAAAGAACCTGAAAGGATGAGGTTACATATTTTATTTTAATGAACAATACAAGAAGTGGCCACTACCTTAATATTCAGTACTTTTGACCTGAATATCTTATTTTGAATATATAGTCAAATTATTTCAAGATTATTATTTTGTATAAGACAAAAAAATAATCTGCACACTATTAAAAATACTTAGCTCCTTAAACTGGTTATCACAACTTGAGAAAGTTTCTTTTAAGTTGATAGCAAGACTACATTGTCCTTGCCAGGGTACGGGGCACAAAAAAATGCACATTTAATAATCAAAAATTTGAATCAAAATTCCTGCAAATTGAAAAGAACTATCTGAGTGGGGAGACAAGGTGGGTGAGGTAATATCTTTTATTAGACCAGCTTATCCATCTTGTCTGTAATAACCTGAGACTGACATGGCTACAACTACACTGCATATAATTGGCGTGGGATAGGAGGGCATTTTAGTTAGAAAAGCTTTAGAAAAATATAACTGTGATTCAATATCTCAAGGGATAGCTCAGTGGTTTAAGAATTGGCCTGCTAAACTTAGGGTTGTGAGTTCAGTCCTTGAGGGGGCCATTTGGGAACTGGGGTAAAAATCTGTCTGGGGATTGGTCCTGCTTTGAGCAGGGGGTTGGACTAGATGACCTCCTGAGGTCCCTTCCAACCGTGAAGGACTGTGAATCTTAGTATTGTACAGGGAAATAATTGATGGCTTTTAGGCAATGGGATTCCCTAAGTGCAGTATGGCAATAGATGAAACACATATCCCAATTTTGGCCTCAGACCATCTTGTGATGGAGTACATCAGCTGAAAAGGGCTACTTCTCCATGGTCTTGAAGGTGCTGATGGATCACTGGGGCCATTTCACTGACATGAATGGAGGTAATCAGGGTAGGTGCTTAATGTACGCATCTTTCAGAACACTGGACTACATAGAAAGCTGCAAGCAGGGGCTTTCTTTCCAGGCCAGAAGATTCCAATGAGGGATGTGGAAATGCTCAGAGTGATCCTTGGAGACCCCATCTATCTCTTGCTCCCTTGGCCGATGAAGCCTTACGCTCGGAACCTAGACAGCAGCAAGGAGTGCTTCAACAACAGGCTCAAGGGGTGCCGAATGACCATTGAATGTGCCCTTGGCCGATTAAAAGGCTGCTGGTGATGTCTTTTTGGCCAGTTAGACCTCAATGAGGAAAATATTCTGATGGTCATTGTGGCCTGCTGTACTTTGCATAGTATTTATGAATCAAGGGGGGAAAAATTTCCCCAAGGATGAACTGCAGCTGCTGATTGGCTGGCTCTTGATTCTGAGCATCCAGATACCAGGGCAATTAGAGGGGGGCTATTCGAATCAGGGAGAGTTTGAAAGAGCATTTTGACAATGATTTCCAGTAATGTGTCGTGATGCATTCAGACAGGCAATATTTACTTGCCATCTTGAAATACCCCTGTATCACTTGCTTCCTCAGGGTTAATTGTATTGAGCATACCTGTAGCCACTGTGTTTTGAATGTTAGCACTTAATGACACGTGTATGACACAAATAAAGACCTTTTATTTCAGCCTCGAGTTTAACAGGACAAAACACAAATTTTGGTCAAACGGGGTATGGCAATGAGGAACAATCTTGTGGTTAGGGCTTTCACAATCCTGTGTAACTCCAGCTTTTATCGTGAAACTAGTTCGTTGGTGTGGAGTGCACGGGGTACTGGGAGGGACTGGGAACACATGAGGAATGTGGTGGGGGAGTTTGGGGAGGGCATGTGTCAAGGATGAATCCCCACTCTGGCACTTCGAGTGCAGATGGTGGAGACCCGCAAGGATTTAAAAAATTTAATACTTGCCACTCCAGGCTTGTATTACGCTCCCAAGGTTACAGCTGTTTAAAAAACAAACAAACAAAAAACCTTGGTTTGCTAAATGCTGCCCCCTTGAGCCCAGGAAGGAGCACTTGGGAATTCCTCCCTGTGAGGTACCCTCAAGCCCTTTCACTCCACTCCCTCCAAGGAAGACCTGAGAAAGAAAACAAAGGAAATTAGCTGTTGCCACCAGCTAATTAAACAACATACATAAACGTCTTAGGACACCAAAAATCCAATCTCGTTTCTTAAAAAAGGTAAATTTTATTAAAAGCAAAAAGAAAGAAAATACATCTGGAACTTAGGCTTTTGCTAGATTTTAAAGAGCAATTCCAAAAATCAAGCATCTAAAATAGCTTTCTTAGGGGTTCAACAAGCAAAAAAAGCATCTAGGGTGACCACAGGGGAGTCCACAAGCCAATAAGAAATAACACTCATTGCATCTTTCTAGATATTCCCTAATTTTACTTACTTATCTGAGGCTTCAGATAAGTAGTTCAAGGTATGAATTGATAATCTGTAATCATACCTGGTTTAAAGCTGCTTACAGCATTATTGCTCCGTGTTCCTGAAGCCCAGAGAGAATGACAGATGAAGGGCAAGTTTTTTTCCCAATTTTAAAAAGTTCTAACTTCTCATTGGCTCTTTCGGTCAGGTGCCCACTTCCTTTTCTTTACCTGTAAAGGGTTAAAAGTCCCCGAGGTAAAGTAAGCAGAGAACAGCTACCCAGAGGGACTTTACAGCTAACTGGATGGTTGGGTGTCCATAAAAGGGAGCTATCCCCCACTTCATTTATCACAGCATGGAATAGAGTTCTGTATTGGCTGCAGTGGGAGTCATGCATGGATGTGCTCAGACTGCAATGTAATGAGGGACTTCAGCATCTCTGTTTGGCCCTCCAGAAGCTTTATCATCCTCTCCTGTCCATCTATCATCTGCTCCTGCCCTTGTCTCCTTTCCAGGCTATCTAACCTGAGCCCATGGGTGGTGAGTATAATAGGCCAGGGGAAGCTCAGCCTCTCCTGGTGCTGCCGCAGCTGCTGGACCCCGTTAACAGGGGTTTAGGGAGAAGTGTTGAGTTATTTATGCCACATGCAGGTTCTGGGGTGGCTGAGGAGGAGGTATGTGCTATTTAATTTCACAGGTTCAGGTGCAGGCTCTGGGAGGGAGTTGGTGTGGGAGGGGGTTCAGCGTGCAGGCTCCAGTTGAGTGGTGATTGCCATGGGTGGCTCTCAGAAATGGCGGCATGTCTGGCAGCGGCTTCTAGGCTTAAGGGCGGCCAGGCTCCTTTGTGCACTGCCCCCACTTGCAGGCACCGCCCCCGCAGCTCCCATTGCCCATGGTTCCCCATTCCCAGCCAATGGGAGCTGCGGAGTCGGTGCTCGGGGCATGGGCAGTGCCCCCTTGGCTGCGCCTTTGTCTAGGAGCCATTGCCAGACATGCCAGCCACTTCTGGGAGCAGCACGAAGCCAAGGCGGGTAGGGAGCTGGACTTTTAATAGCCTAAAATCTCCCGGATTGGCTTCAGTAGCCTCTGGGAGCTTGAGCCTAATTCTAGAATCCTCCCAGCCAAACTGGGAAGGTTGGCAATCAGCTGTAGGTATCAAAGTTCCTATAGCTCGAGTGAAGCTGCAACTGCTTCCCTACCTCCTCTCCCTATGGATTCAGCAGCACCAGTGTACTATGCGGGAGATTCTCTGCTGCGGAAAGCTGGCATGGTCAGCTGGGAAGATACTCTGTGGACTGTGCACACTGAGCAAACAGGAAGAGGCATTTCAAAAATCCCCAGGCTTTTAAATAGGGGAAGGGTGCATACCTGCAGGTCAGCGGAGTTCGAAATGCTGACCAGAGCAGTCAGGATAGGCATTGTGGGATACCTCCTTGAGGCCAATTAGGGCAACATAACCAAATGCACTGTGTCAATCTATCTATGTTACAAAAAGCACTATGCCACTCATCGAGGTGTTTTTATTATGTCAGCGTAGCAGGGGAGTTCATCAGCAGGAGGAGCATTTCAATGTGTACACCTCCACTGTTTGTCAATGAAACTGTGTAGCGTAGGCAAGACCTATGCGTACCATAGCTATGAGTATAAATTCTGCCACTGCACAGGCTTTTTATTTGGAGGGAAGGGAATAACTGGAAGGTTAACCCTGGTTGCTGTGTTAGTAGCATTGCTCTCACAGGCACAGACTACCATGACAGCAGCAGTAAGTACTGATATCATGGGGAGATCAAATTCTTCAGCCAGCTTTAATGATACTAGGTGATTCTTTAACATTTGACAGACTATTAATAAACCAGGTAATATGAATAATTCATTTAATGCTGTGAAATATCTTTAGGTTCTGTGTCATATATTTATAAACTTATTTTAGTGCTGTTGCCATAGAAATCTATTTTTCTTCAGTAATTGTTAAAGATACATTTGTTTGTCCTATAACCATATCACCTTGGGTCATGATCCTGCCAAATCTGATAAACTAAATGAAGTTGAGTTTGGATTGTAGACCCCCAAGGAAAATCTACATGTTGCAGGAATTAGTACTGATGATTCATTAAGTGGCACTTTTCCCTCTGTGTCAGAAGCTGAACAAATGTCTCACTATGTTGCTAGAGGGCATTGTTCTGCTGTTGGAAGTGCTGTCTCTTAGATTAAATTTTAAAAAAATGTTTTTTCCCCTTTTTGCATTGGTAGCAATATTAACCTCTTTGACCTTCTAGTTAATTGCAATTGGTTACATTATGCCCATGTAAATTTCTCCCTTCATTTTCAGCTTAGTAATGTATTATTCACTTTCTGTACTTAGCTAAATTGTACAATGCTGCTTGAGCATTGCTACCTTCCACCTCAGAGTTGGTTGCGTTTTAGAAGTGGGGGAAGGAAGAGAGGTTCTTATATATTCAATATGGCTTGTAAAGTGCTTTGAATACTATAGGATTTTTGGAGAAAGATGCTGTGTGAATTTCAGTCATTCTCTTCTACTTCAGAAAGCTCAGTAATTGTGTACATCTCAGGCACAATAAACCAAAATGTTACAAATAGGATGTGGCAACATTTTAGGCATGAAATGGAGATTCAGTGACATCAAAACATTTTGCAAATTCACATCAGTCTTGGCAAATTGTTTTGGTGAAAAAATGAAAACAGTTTTGTTTCAACAATTCACATTTTTTGAAACAAAGCAATTTGTTTTGGTTCAAAATGACTTCTTGTTTCAAAATCCCTTTTATATTTGTTGTAAAAGTAATCAAAAAATGTTTTGAAATAGCCATATTCAAAAGGAAATGTTTCAATTTTGCCAAACATTTCATTCAACCAAAAATGTTTGTCTTTTTATTTGTTTTTTAATTTGACTCACTGAACAAAATGGTTTTCAGTTGAACCTGAAACAATGTTTTTCCCAATTTTCCTTTTTGAGTTACCAGTGAACTGAAAAATCCATTATTCACACAGCTTTAGTTACAAAGTATGTTTACCTTTTTAAAAAATATTTCCAATTACTGTAGTTGCAGTTATAATCTCAGTATAGTCCATTTTAATTTGCTATTCAACTGAGATTGGCCTTTTTCAGGATAGCGCATACTGGGTTGGGTCTCTCTCCAGCTCTGCTTTTGAAGATGTCCCACTTCGCATAAAATATTTGACTAATCAGTGGGCCAGAGAGAGAGAGAGAGTGAGAATGTCTGTATAGCTTGGTAGTCAAGGCACTGACTTTGGATGTGGGAGACCCAAGTTTAAGTCCTTGCTCAAAGGAATATTTAGTTATTTATACAAATTGTGCAATAGCTTTAACAGGAGAAAGTCCTACATCACAGTAACCTCTGTCCTGGTGGTAAGGGTATTCTGCTAGGCTGAGGGAGAGCTGAGTTCAAATCCCTGCTCCAGAGATTCAAATATGGGTCTCCCAGTAGAGTACCTTAGCCACTGAGTTAGAAGGTGAGCACCTCCTCCACCTGCCTGATGAATCAAGCTAGAAAATTTTTCTCAACAAAACTAATAGTTTCACATCGACCAAAGCTGCATGTTTTGGTCAATAAACTATTTGTCCAAATATTTTTTTCTCAGCTCTAGTTATAATTGACCCATGAGTAATGCATAATACATTTCCTCAAATTTTAAAAAGCCCTGGATTTTTCACCCTGATATTTGTACTTTTCAATAGGTTTCAGAAATGTCTGGTGAATTACAAAGTCTACTATTGTTTGCAGATAACAAGTGATTTTTAGCTCTGTCAAATGAGTGCTAACTTTTTCCGTCACAAAAAATATATTGTGGATATATAGTTTTTCTTCACTATACATCCACAATATATTTTTTGTGAAGGAAACTGTAAAATGCAGCTCTATTAAAACTAATATCGAACAATGAAATCTGTGACTTTTGTATTATTTGACAGTCTGTTGGAGCTTCAGGGTGTTCAAAATTAGTATTAGGCCAATGCGAATCCTTTTTTTTTTTTTTTTTTTTTTTAAATAGAATTGGAGGTTTTTTGGATCTTAGAACTGAACACTTTTAACCAGAATAAGTTACAAGGTATAGTTCTCCAGAAAATTAGGGGAAACAAATCTTAACCTGGGAAAAAACTGTACTACTCTATAGCAACAAAATAAAGCTAAGACTGAGATCAGTTCATTAGTGAGTTATTTTCTGGGGTTTTTATCAGTGTTGTTACAGATTTTAATTCAATTTGATTATCAAAGTAATCCTCAAGCAAACATTTGGCTAAACAGTAGAAAAAGGAGCTCAAATTGTTTATACCAATTATTCAATCTTTGGGTTTAGTATTAAACCTTCTTCAGCAGAATGCAAATATTCTAAATTAATTTAGAACACAGAACTGGAATTACTGGTAAAATGGCGTGTCATACAGCTGAATTCACTTAAGAACTATTAACTTTTGTGTGCAAGAGATTGAGAAAAGCTGCTTGATTTTTATTTACATTCCTCACAGGAAGCACTATGAGGTGTAAGGCTTCAATTTTTATAGGGATTTAGGCATTGTGCTGCGTTGAAATGCCTAATAATTTAGGAGCCCACATCCAGCAGTATTCCTGCTCCGAAGTGAGGGTGAAAACCCTTTTAAAATTAGATTTAAGCTCCTAAATCAGTTAGGCATTGCAATACCGAGCACTGCAATGCCTAAATACCTTAAAAATCTGGGACTAAGAGCCCAATCCTGTAAACATGCACCCAAGTGACTTTACAGATGTGCTTAATGGAGTGTCTCACATGTGTGATTACAGGATTGGAGCCTAAATCATTAATGTTTGTAAAGTGCTTTGAAATCCTCAAATACAGGCTGTTTTAGATGTATATTTTTATGATTTGTATGTGGTTTTCTATCCACCTGATTCTGCCACTCTTACTCAGGATGAGTAGAACCTCAGCCATGCCGGTAGCTTTCAATGGAATTACTTACTCACGCAGAGTAGTACACTACGTATGAATCGGTGGCAGAACAGAGACTTATGTAAGGTACTCATTACCCATTACTATTATTTTTATTACTTCTGAGACTATTCAGAATTGGTCCATATATATATAGGAAGAGACAGAACCTCAGAAATTTAGGCTCTGATTAAGTGAGAGGTTAAGTACATGGTTATGTCTATCCCTGTTCAGAGATACTTACAAACATCCCAAAAGTTAGTCACTTGTTTAAGTGTTTGTCTAGATAGGGATGGACTGCTGAACTAGGACTTTAGAAACACATTTTGATAAAAGGAGAGAAAGAAATGCAAAGTACTATTTGCATCCACAGTATGTAGAGCCAAAAAGCCATTACTGAGAAATATGGAGAATGGTTAAAACTTCCCCTGCCGGCAAGCATCTTGGGGAGAAACAATAACACTTTGAGCAAAGTAGAAACCCATAGCAAACACATATCGTCTCATGTCAATTAGACTTGCAAACATCCCTGTATTATTGGCTGTAGCTGCAGACAATTCAGATAAAAAACTTGGTAATGCATTTACCAGCCATTAAAGATCTATAGCAAGTCACCCCACAGCTCCTAAGTCCTTCCTGACAAACACTCCGTTATCACATGGACAGCACTCACATCACAGGAACCAAGACTTCCTGGTGTTCTCAGACTGTCATCGTGCTGATGTTTGGAAGCACTGGAGCAGCTTAATAGCATCATCTTGAAGTGCATTTTCTACTGAAAATGTAAAAGAATGCTTTTCATAAGACAAAACCTTTTGAAAGGTTACATAGTATGAGAATGAATGTGTTTGAAATGTACTCAGATGCCTTCAGGCACCTATTGTGCAAAAACAGCTGAAAGATAAAATAACATAGACCTGACCGGTTAGTTAGTAACAGACATTTAGCTTGTTCTTTTCCCTTCAGTTCATGAACATGGTTGGGTGAGCTATGAACACCCCACATTATTTAAATTATCTAACCATGAGGCCTGTATTTTTACATGTGATCATAATTCTTATTTAAAAAGTATGAACATAAATAATGGTTACTTTTTGTTTTGATTTTTATCTGCCAGCATTATGACACCAGGCAGATGAGGTGAAAAGAAAATATCCACACTATGATCCAATTTTTCTTTACCAGTATGAATCTCATTAACTAATGGAGTTAATCTGTGCTTCCAGCAGTACAAGTGAGATAAGAATCTGTTCCAATAGTATATATAATTTTGCATTTGAATTAACGCTTTGTGTGCAGAAGATTTTCTAGGGGTCTCTATGAAACTTGATCATACTGTTAACACTTTCACATATCACATCATCTGCCTGAAGTTACGATGCTATCAGTCAGAACACAGTGTAACTATTTTATTAAAAAAAACAAACATGTTTGTGAGCATTACCCTGGACTTATACCCTTGTATAAGGTTATGTATTATGTATGAGGTTAGAATATGAAATGTTATAATGCTACCTATTTTAATAATTTCTATGTAAATGAGTAATATTACTAAAGAAAGGTCAAAAGATGACAGGCAAAAGCATGTGAGAGTTATATTAACACTAGCAATTCTTAAGTGAATTTCCTCATTTCTAGGGAAGAAGAATATTCACAAACGAGGTGATCCAACTGTTCTTTACTCATGTTGTGAGGGATTGGATCACAGAAACCCCCGTGGGGCTGCCAACTGATGTGTCAAGACTACTTCTGCCCCTGCTTTCCTGCCCTGGCAGCTTAGGACTTCAATGCCCTGCCTGCTGCATACCCAGACCCAGGAGCCTTCTGTTGTCCTATAGAATTGTGGGATACTTTGGGGTGTCTCCTGGGACCCAAATCAAGTGTGGCTGCAGCTACATTGCAAAGAAATAGGGGTCAGACCCTGGGTCCTGGCTTATCTCGATCTCAGACCCTCCAGCCCTGCAGGATCCTGGAACCCTGGGTCTCAGCTATAGGTTAGAATAATTGCAGAGTAGAAGCAAGGCTGAGTTAACAAAGGACTGTTCTCTCCGGTGGACTTCACTTGAGTAGGGAGGGAAATAGAATTCTAGGATGGAGGCTGGCACAACTGATTAAAAGAGCTTTAAATTAGAAATTTGGGGGAGATGGTTGGGAGATGTCCAGATAATCTCCACGCCAGATTTTAACATTGAGAGGGAAGAAAATGAAGTAAGAAAGGATACAGCTGTGGGTAGGAGAATGGATATAAGGAGGAAGGGTATCATAGATATCTGTCTAATGGGTGATACTGGCGGTAGAATGTCTGTGCCTAATTGGGTAAAGAATGTGAGAGAAGCCAAACAGCAAAAATTAAGATGCTCGTACACTAATGTGAGGAGCCTCGGTAACAAAATGAAGGAACTAGAGCTATTGGTGCAGGAAGTGAAACCAGATATTATAGGGATAACAGAAACATGGTGGAATAGTAGTCATGACTAGAGTACAAGTATTGAAGGGTATGTGCTGTTTAGGAAAGACAGAAATAAAGGCAAAAGTGGTGGAGTAGCATTGTATGTCAATGGTGAGGTAGACTGTAAAGAAATAAGAAGTGATGGAATAGATAAGACAGAGTCTCTCTGGCCAAAAATCACACTGGGGAAGAAAGCTACTAGAGCCTACCCTGGTGTGTAGGCTGCTTGGGGTGTGCTATAGACCACCAGGATCTGATTTGGATATGGATAGACACCTCTTTAATGTTTTTAATGAAGTAAATACCAATGGAAATTGTGTGATCATGGGAGACTTTAACTTCCCAGATATAGACTGGAGGACAAATGCTAGTAGTAATAATAGGGCACAGATTTTCCTGAATGAGATAGCTGATGGATTCCTTCACCAAATAGTTGCTGAGCCAATAAGAGGCGATGCCATTTTAGATTTGGTTTTGGTGAGTAGTGAGGACCTCTTAGAAGACCTCAAACTAAATGGACGGATAAACAAAAATAGATCTGTGAGTAGGGTTTTTTATTTCAAAAGGGCTAACTTTAAAGAATTAAGGAAATTAGTTAGGGAAGTGGATTGGACTGAAGAACTTGTTGATCTAAAGGTGGAGGAGGCCTGGATTTACTTCAACTCAAGAAGCCTGCATCCCAAGAAAGGAGGCAAAAACTCATAGGCAGAAGTTGTATACCAAGCTGGATGTGCAAGCATATCAGAAAGGCGATTTTAAAAAAAATCAGAAAGCCTACAAGGATTGGAAGATGGGAGGAATCAGCAAGGAAAGCTACCTTATTAAGGTCAGAACATGTAGGGATCAAGTGAGAAAGTCCAGAAGCCATGGAGAGTTGGACCTTGCAAAGGGAATTAAAACCAATAGTAAAAGGTTCTATAGCCATATAAATAAGAAAACAATGAAAGAAAAAGTGGGACCGCTAAACACTGAGGATGGAGTGGAAGTTAAGGATAATTTAGGCATGGCTCAATATCTAAACAAATACTTTGCCTCAGTCTTTAATGAGGAGCTTAAGGATAATGGTAGGATGACAAATGGGAATGAGGATATGGAGGTAGATATTACCACATCCAAGGTAGAAGCCAAACTCTCACAGCTTAATGGGACTAAATCAGGGGGCCCAGATAATCTTCATCCAAGAATATTAAAGGAACTGGCACATGAAATTGCAAGCCCATTAGCAAGAATTTTTAATGAATCTGTAAATTCAGGGGTTGTACCATATGACTGGAGAACTGCTAACATAGTTCCTATTTTTAAGAAAGGGGAAAAAAAGTGATCCGGGTAACTACAGGCCTGTTAGTTTGACATCTGTAGTATGCAAGGCCTTGGAAAAATTTTTGAAGGAGAAAGTAGTTAAGGACATTGAGGTCAATGGTAATTGAGACAAAATAGAACATGGTTTTACAAAAGGTAGATTGTGCCAAACCAACCTGATCTCCTTCTTTGAGACGGTAACAGATTTTTTAGACAAAGGAAACCCAGTGAATCTAATTTACCTTGATTTCAGTAAGGCATTTGATACGCTTCCACATGGGGAATTATTAGCTAAATTGGAAAAGATGAGGATCAATATGAAAACTGAAAGGTAGATAAGGAACTGGTTAAAGGGGAGACTACAATGGGTCATACTGAAAGGTGAACTGTCAGGCTGGAAGAAGACTACTAGTGGAGTTCCTCAGGGATCGGTTTTGGGACCAGTCTTATTTAATCTTTTTATTACTGACCTTGGCACAAAAAGTGGCAATGTGCTAATAAAGTTTGCAGATGACACGAAGCTGGGAGGTATTGCCAATACAGAGAGGGACCAGGATATCCTACAAGAAGATCTGAATGGCCTTGTAAACTGTAGTAATAGGATGAAATTTAATAGTGAAAAGTGCAAGATCATGCATTTAGGGATTTATAACAAGACTTTTTGTTATAAACTGGGGTCGCATCACTTAGAATTAACAGAAGAGGAGAAGGACCTCCGAGTATTGGTTGATCACAGGATGACTAAGAGCCGCCAATGTGATATGGCTGTGGAAAAAAAAGCTAATGCAGTCTTGGGATGCATCAGGTGACGTATTTCCAGTAGAGATAAGGAGGTGTTAGTACCCTTATACAAGGCACTGGTGAGACCTAATCTGGAATATTGTGTGCAGTTCTGGTCTCCCATGTTTAAGAAGGATGAATTCAAACTGGAACAGGTACAGATAAGGGCTACTAGGATGATCTGAGGAATGGAAAACCTGTCTTATGAAAGGAGACTCAAAAAGTTTGGCTTGTTTAGCCTAACCAAAAGAAGGCTGAGTGGATATATGATTGCTCTTTATAAATATATCAAAGGGATAAATACCAGGCAGGGAGAGGAATTATTTAAGCTCAGTACCAATGTGGACACAAGAACAAATGGATATAAACTGGCCATCAGGAAGTTTAGACTTGAAATTAGGCAAAGGTTTCTAACCATCAGAGGAGTGAAATACTGGAATAGCCTTCCAAGGGGAGCAGTGGAGGCAAAAGACATATCTGGCTTCAAGGCCAAGCTTGTTAAGTTTATGGAAGGGATGGTAAGATGGGATAGCCTAATTCTGGCAATTAATTGATCTTTAACTGTTAGCGGTAAATATGCCCAATGGCCTGTGATGAAACACTAGATAGGGTGGGATCTGAGTTACTACAGAGAATTCTTCCCTGGAGGTCTAGCTGGTGAGTCTTGCCCACAGGCTCAGGGTTTAGCTGTTCGCCATATTTGGGGTTGGGAAGGAATTTTCCTCCAGGGCAGATTGGCAGAGGCCCTAGGGTTTTTCGCCTTCCTCTGCAGCATGGGGCATGGGTCACTTGCTTTAAAGTCTGAGTTATGTTAACACTTTCTGTTCTGATCACTGACCTGCAAGCACACCATCAGAGAGCCTCCTGGGTTGGTCATGGAGAGCAAATAGATTAAGTCTTGCAAAGTGACCTGCTTCCTGGTAACATGAAGGGCAGGCAGTAAAGTTTTCCCACAGTGCACCACGTTCCTAGGGCAGTCACATTTTGAGGCAGGGTGTTAGGGAATGTGGGATATGGTTACTTTGACTTAAGATTCCACACTGCAGTGTGGACGCCAGAGCCCTAGATTTGAGCACAGGTCAGAAGTCCTTAACCTAGTGTTAAAATACAAAGTAGATAGTCAAGCCCAGGGTTTCCTAACACAGATCAGCTGACTCAAGTCCCACTAACCCTGGGTTTACACTGCAGTGTAGACATAACTTTTAATGCCAAATATGATCAGCCGCAAAAGTGCTTCTGTTGATTATCAGTATGAAATGTGAGCCTCACTATGTCATAGAAAGCATTACTATGTGGGGAAGACAGAGCTCATTCTTCTCTCTCATCTGACAGGTAAGCAGACAACCAGAGTTTTTTAAAGTATGAACTCAGCAATAATGATGATAATACATCATAATGGGTTCATCTTGTTCTCCAAAGGTAATGCCTCCATAGATCTGTGAAGTCCCACATTGTTTGAGTCAGTTGGTCATAAAACTTATTTAAGCAGTACTTGACAGTTACAGGGTGGCTGCACATCTCTCAAGCCCTGTGACCTTTTAATACCTTATGCCGTTTCGTAGATTCCAAGGCCAGGAGGGACCACAGTGATCATCTAGACTGACTGACTGTATAACACAGGCCACAGAAGCTCCCCCAAATAAATTCTAGAGCATCTCTTTAAGAAACACATCCAATCTTGATTTTAAAATGGTCAATAATGGAAAATCCGCCATGACCCTTGGAAAATTTCTTCCAATGGTTAATTACTCACCATTAAAAATATATGGCTTATTTCCAGTTTGAATTTATTTTAGCTTCAACTTCCAGCCATTGGATTGTGTCATATATTCCTCTGTTAAATTGGAGTCCACTGTTAACTATTAAATATTTGTTCCTCACTATAAAAACTTAGACTGTAATCAAGTCAACCCTTAACCTTCTCTTTGTTAAGCTAACTCGTTGAATATATCACTATCATGTTTTCTAATCCTTTACTCATTTTCATGGCTTTTCTATGACCCCTTTTCAATTTATCAAAATACTTCTTGAATTGTGGGCACCAGAACTGGACACACTATTCCATGAGCAGTTGTACAGTGCTAAGTATAGGGGTAAAATAACCTCTCTATCCTACCCAAGATTGCCTTGTTTATGTATCCCAGGACTGCATTAGCCCTTTTGGCCACAGAGTTGCACTGGGAGCTCACGTTCAGCTAATTATCCACTCCGACTCTCAAATCTTTTTCAGAGTCACTGCTTCTCAGATTGAGTCCCCCATCCTGTAAGTATGGCCCACATTCTTTGCTCAAAGATGTATAAATTCAACTTTAGGCATATTAAAATATATATTTTTCTTGCACCCACCTTATCCAGCGATCTAGGTCTTTCTGAATCAGTGACCTGTCCTCTTCATAATTTACCACTCCTCCAACTTTTGTTTTGCCTGCAAACTTTATCAGAGATGAGTTCAGTTTTTTTCCAGATCATTGATGAAAATGTTAAATAGAATAGAACCAAGAACCGAATCCTGCAAGACTCTCCTGGGAACACACCCACCTGATGATCATTGTCCATTTACAGTTATATTTTGAGATCTATGAGTGTGCCAGTTTTCAATCCATTTAACATGTGCCATGCTAATTTCATATTGTTCCAATTTTTTAATCTCATGTGCCATATCAAGTCAAATGCGTCACAGAAGTCTATTATATCCACACTATTACCTTTATCAGCCAACCTTGTAGTCTCATCAAAAAAGATACCTTTAAACTGTATCCTAGTTCTTCTCTGTATCCAGAAGCCTTAGGACTTGAACTCCAAAGCTCCAAGGAGGTGCAGGATTCCCAAGCTCACTTAGTACATAAAGTGCTTCAGAGATCTTGCTTTATTCTGCATCCAGTCCTAGCTGACTGTGCATAACAAGAACTTTGTCGTGTCCACCCAGACTTTCTAGGAAGACATAGTCCCAAATACCACATCTTCCCTTCCAAGCCAAAATCTAATAACTACATTTACTAACAATGTTTCAATTAATCTTTAGGTGCCTTGTGTTATCACTTGGACTTAAGCAGTTCCCCTGCAACATCAGGCTACTGCTCTCAGGAGTCGTCCAGTCCACTTGTTCTGGTTATGTCACAACCCATGTGTTTATTGTCTCAACCTGGTTGTTGCCATGGTTGTCGCCTGTCTGAGATACTATTGGGTAAAACAGCATACTCAGTGCCATTTATCTTCCCCCAGTCTGTGATTTGGAGAAGGTGTCATCTATCCTTCCATAGTATTTGCACGTCTGTGGTGACTACCTCAAGATACATGCCTGTGGGTTCATACCCCGCTGCTGGTACCCTGCGATGTTCAGTGAGAACTCCGTGCTAAAAGTGCTTATAAAAGATCTGTTTTTTTTTTCTGTGTCTGGATCCAACTGGCTCCGGTTGCCCAGAGTCTTTCTGGGAATCTCAGCCCTTAAAGACACAGTCTCCAATACCACAGGAGGAGAGAATGTTAGCAAGGCCGTGGAGGCAAAACTTGAAGATAACAAGAGTTACGGTAACAGGTAACCCCTTTTTTTCCTTCTTGCCTTTGCTTGACTGTGCCACTCTGTAGGACACTAGCCACCAGTGACATTATACAGGAGATGGACTGTGGAGCTCCATTAGTTGGACAATGATTTATTACCCTCCTAAAAGCAGCAACCACACGTGAGCTTAGATGACCACAAACGGTCTGATAGATCTCGTCAGATGCTATTTAGGCAAGAGTGAGTCCTTCAGCAATCTTTGCACTCAGGTTGTAGATTCATGGATTCTTAAGCTGGAAGTGACCAGTGTGATCCTCTAGACTGACCACCTGCATAGGGCTATAGGAACTCCCTAAATTAATTGCTGTTTGAACTAGACAATTGCTCTTTAAAAAAATCCTGACTTCTCCTGGAAGCTACAGAAAAAAACTACATGGATTGATTTAGGTTAAAATCAACACAATTTTCATGAGAAATATTGGACGAGACTTCAGAGCCCTCTGATTCTTATAAAAAGATTATACTAGGTGTGTTTGCCTTAAATGACTGCAACTCCTAAATCCTAGGGCAACCACTAAGAAAGACCTTCAGTAAAAAGTTGGTATATCTTAAAGGCTCAAAGGGCTCATCCATATGCCCGTTCAACTTTAAATTTAAAACCTTCAGATCACTAGGCTTCTGAATAGGAGGATATAAATCTGCAAAGCCTTTCAAATATTGTTTTACCATGGGATGAACAAATTCCTTTCATGGGGACATAAGAAGAAATAGCCACTAGCTATGACTTAGCTGTTGCCAGAGATGATTTTTAGACATGAATAGAGCAAATAGATGATAATAAAATACCTGGGAATTAATTGTGCTGTGCATACACCTCTAGAACAAAGATTACTTGTATCCGTCCAGGTTCTTATATGGTTACCTGCCCTGTAGTAGCTTTAATAGAGTTGGTCAACATTTTGAAAGTTGCAGTTAAGAAAGACAGATTAGTTAGTTTGAAAAAAAAATCATGAAAATGTTTTCCCTTTTTGTATCCAGTTGTAATCTTTATCTTGTTGAATCTTTCTCAATACAATAGAGATAAGATGGCAGGAAAGACACTTACAGGGAAGCCCTTTTCCCCTAATATATATTTTTTATATCTTATAAGCATTTCAGTCCTTATCTAAACTGCAACCCCTTTTCTGATAAATTGTGTTTGAGAGACTTTGCTTGGCAAGAGTCAGACACTGAGAGATTGAATGGCAACTCAAGCTGATCAGAACTTTGGAAACATTGATTATTGGCCACGGTGGTACTTTTTTGTGGGAGGAGAAGGATAAGTGTCAGACTCAGCATTCATGAAATCACCCGATGTACCATTCCCAGAGATGGATTACTTCCTGAGGTACAGTGAGGAGGAGAGCTTGCTCAGCTAGTATATAACAGCCATATTGTCTGTAAGAATCTGAATGTGTTTCCTTCCCTTCTATGCAAGGAAAATTTGAGAGCCAGTCTGATGGCTACAATATGTATGCAACACCTCAACTTCTGGGGCTGCCTATGAGAAAGCAAAGGTCCCAAATCAACCCTCAGACTATGTTGGAGTCATCTGTACTCATCATTGTCCAAGGTACTGGTTGTAAGTATAATTTTCCCTCCAAGAAATTATCTGGCTGCATCCACCACACGTCAGAATCTTTGAACTTCCTGGAGTGGAAAACAGCCATGACCAAACTGTTATCAGAAGGCTCTACAAACCAATTCCACCATACGATCAAAGAACACATCCAGGGCCTTTAGAAGCAGTGATGCCATCAGGCCCAAAACCCCAAAGTAGAATCCAACTAGTCCATCTAGTATGGACTTAATTTGGCTCATTACTTGGAGACTATCATGAAACCTTTCCTGGGACAGGCAGTCTAGAGTTCTTGTGGACTAAAGGGTAGATCCTCTACAAGCAAGAACCTCTAGATATCAGAGTATCCTTCTTTGTATTTACTTTCAGGCCAAGGGATTTGATAACAAAGAAACACTGCAAAAGGGTATGACCAATGAAGTTGTAAGACAGGGCTCTTATTATCTAATTACAGAATCTATGTCTAGAGCCAGTCATCTAAGTAAGGATACATCTGTATGCCCCAAAGACAATGACCCTTGACCATCTCCAAATATTTAGGCCCTGAGTCAGCAATGCGCTTAAGACTATGCTTAAGCACATGAGCAGTCTCATCAACAATGCTGCAAGTACGCTGAATACCCTGTGGTAGGGTACTGCCACTAGAGAGTAGTACCTTGTACTGGTAGTGATGGATGCTACTCTGAACATGAAGTTCTTCCTATATCTTCCAAATACTGCACATAGTAAGTCCATTTTAAATGATAAAAAATAGTTCAGTAGATGTTTCCTGCTTCTTACATTTATTGAGAAATCAGTTTCAAATTTAATCACAAGTCTACTAATACACTCTGTACGTTAGTACTTGGAAAACCAAATGACAGGAACTCTTGATTTCCTCACATTAAAAATTATTATTTTGGGGTCCTTAGAACAGGCTTATTTTTTAGCCAATTTTAAGAGTGAGAAAAATATATAGCTGCAACCTACTTTGGATGGTAAAAACTCGGCTGCTGGCGGACAAATTTAATTGAACAGTTTAGTAAGAAACATATATAGCAGTAGGGAACAGGGAGAAGTATTATAATCAGATACTGTAGCATTAAGACCAAAGAAGTCTATGGGTCATTAATTTATATTTACACACTCCACTCCCATCAGATCAATAAAATATTCAGACAGTATTGGCACATACTTTTGACAGATGAGATGCTGGAGGGAGCATTCTACCTTCCATTTCTCATACACAGATGAGAAGTTTGAATCTTACTGACTCAATCTGCTAGTGATTCAATGACACGATGACCCTCCTGACTCAACCGATTTAGCTATTAATAATGCTAAAACCAGCGCTTTCCAAAGGAGTGGTATTTTCTCCTCCTCAAAATATGCACAGTGCTAAGGGCTAGATGGCACAGTCAGTCAATGCACTGTTCTTTCATTTCTGGTGGGCTTTGTGCACATATAGCCACAGTGCACAGGTTAGTGTTTTCATTCTAGTCATCATCACATAGCCACATCATGAAAGCCTTAGCAATTAAACCCTTGCATGGCAGGCAGCTTCTTCTCTAAGAGATTTCAAGAAAAGGATACTTCAGAGGCACTGTCACAGGCAGGTGGGAGCCCTGTCTGCACTATGCATTGATCCAACCAGTGTTATTCTTCATTTCCATAAGTGCAAAATTAACTGATATTTTAAAAACATAATAAGAATAAGACAACACAGTCCAATAACAAGATAAAAGCAATTTGTCCGGCAGCATTACTTATTTAAGTTTAACATGTGGCAAAGAACCACAGACCTTTCTTTTCTTCTCTTCAGCCCAGTGTCTCCCTCAATTCTAGACGTCTGGGCTGCTCTCCTCTCTCTGCAGCTCATGGAGACCGATCAGTCTTTTGGCACCACAAGGTCTGGCCATGCCACCTCTGCTCCCACTGGCTGCCAGATTCTGTGTCTGAGGCAGCAGACAGTGGTGGTTTCTTTTGCTTACTCCTCCTATTTCAACTTTTCTACCCTATTTTTTTGGACAGTGGGGACAGTGCTCTCTCCCTCAGCATTTCTCCTTCCACCAAAAATCTGCGACTCCAACCAGGGGAAAATGGACCAGGAACCCCAGTGCAGAGTAGAGAGAGGTTCCAAGTGTGGAGAAGGACCCTGACCATTTGACTCAGGGAGTCAGTCTGAGGGGACCCCCAAAGAACAAAGAGGGAACCCTTGTGACATGACTAGTACCTCTCAAGTCTCAAAGTGGGTTCTGAGCACTCTGGGAAAGAAGCAGGATTTCTAATCAGGTCTTCTCCCTCCTAAGCCAACCAGGAGGACTCTGACAATGAGTTCCTCCTTTCCAGCAGGAATGGGACACAGTGAGGGGGAGGATTCTGAGATAGAGCTCTTGGGAGGGTTCCAGCCTCTACGGAAGGCAAACTGCAAAAGGTCTCACCAAATCTGCAATAGAACTTTTATGCTCCTAAAGCATGCAGAAGAGTTTAAAAATCTAAAAAGGGAAAGAAAAAATCTAGGCAATATCAGACCTCTGACTTCTCTCCCTCCTTCCCTTTCTCCACTGAGAAAGTTGGTCTGTGTGGTTCTGACTCCAAGCAGGATGGTGGGAAAGTGAAGAAAAGTTTTTCTCCTCCCCCCGCGAGAAATTTCAAGCCATGTGCAGCAAGGTTGTCGCTGCAATTCAAATCCAATCAGCACAGGTTCCTAAGAATAAGGCTCAGAGTAAAATTTCTTTCCTGAAACTCCTCTCCTGAAGCTTCAACACCCCTTCACTCCTCTTCTGAGGAAGTGATTAGTGATGAATGGATCAAGGCTGGTAAGGGTAAGCGTATTAACAAGGGTGACCTCAGGCTTTGTAACATTCAAGAGCTAAAGGGCTGTATTGTGGTGATACCGAAGGTTGAAGCTGCTGTGGCAGCCCTGGACAGGGATATAGTTATTCCCTCAGAAGGAGAGTTCTACCCTAAGGATTCCACAGATAGAAAAATGGAGGCCACTCTCAAAAAGGCCTTTGAAGCTTTCTCCACTATCCCCTGAGCATCCCTGCCAGCTATCTTCCTTGCAGGAACATCTCTTGCCTCACTGGAAGATCTCCAAGCCCTTAAGGACAGAGATCACCCTGACTTGAGGTCCATTTTAAAGACATTCTCCCTAGTAACAGTATTTGTAGCTGACACCTCAATGGATTCGATGAGGTTTGCAGCCACAGCAATGGCTTCCAGCTCAGTAGCCAGGTGCCACCTATGGCTCTGACCCTGGATACCCGCTGTAAGCAGGTCTTATGCTTGGCCAAGTTTACAGGCTCCCTCCTTTTTTGGAGACAAGCTGTATAAGGTGGTAGCTGAAAATGCCACAAAATCCAGTCTCTCCCATCTTCGTTAAGTGTCCCCTTCAGACAGAGGAGCTCCTTTCTCTCCTCATTCTCACAGAGGTACCAGCAAAAGGACAACAGATGCGCTGAGAGAAAACAGCACAATTAGGGTCCAGAGGGACTTCAGGACCCTCCTCCTCTAAATACACTTTATGACAAGGATTACACAGTCCTCCATCCTGAACTGATGCTAGAGAGCAGGATTTCCCATTTCCTAGAGGAACGGTTTTCATCAAGTGGGTCAGGGAAATAGCAAGCAGGGATACTCCCTCAAGCTGTGGGCTCCACCCCATCTGTTCTTCATCCAGTCACACAGCTCCAGCAACTCTGTTAAACACAATCTGATCCAGAATGAAATATCTCAATTTCTGGACATGGGAGTGATAAGAGAGGTTTCTGTTTCCTCAGAAGAAAGACTCGCTGGGTTCCATCATCTTCATTGTACAGAACTAAACAAAAAACTCCACAAGTGGATGAAGAAAATGAAGTTTCAGATGGGGTCTACAGTGTCACCCTTGTTATCTTGATTTCAGGACACCTAGCAGACATACATCTCTGTGCCTTTGCAAGCTACTAAGGCTCACTTATGGCAGGAAACATTGTCAGTACTGAATGCTACTATTTAGCCTGTTGTCAGTCCCCTGGGTTTTGGTGTTTATAATAGCTAGATTCAGGTGACAGGGAACTTACCAGTACCCTGATCAGACCTCCGGTCAGAGTCCAAAGGGCCATGTCTCAGAGCTTGAATCTCGTCCAAACACATGGCTTCATCACCAATGCCAAGAAAACTCTGGTTCCATCCTCCAGAATAACACACTTGCGGCGGAACTAGACACTTCAGTAGCAAAAATCATTAGAAAGATTTGAGAAAATCCAGGAACTTATTTTCTTGCTCTTATTTTTCTTGTTAAAAAATGACAAATGATGGCTGAGGGAGATGACTGCATCGTATATGTGTATTAAGAATGATAAAAAGAAATTAATGCGTTTTGCTATGATTTACCCTATTACTTCATCATTTCATTTCATTATTTTTCTTTAATAAAATGAGCTCTCACTCAGCTAATTAGGCAAATTGGCTCAGTCTTGTCTGTTAATCACACAAGTTTAAGAACATTGTTTTCATCAAGAAAAGCTGATTTAATAAACAATTGAAAGAAAATACTCTTAATGAGATTAATATTTCCCTCCCCTACCGCTCTTTATAAAAGAAACTAGGGGTACACATTTCAAATGTACCTAGAATACTTAGGTTCCTAAGTCCCATTTTCAAATATGATTTAAGCACTCAGGAGCCTATATTTCATTGAAAATCAGTGAGAATTAGAGCTTATTCACACAGACATGTAGGGCTTGTCTAAACGTAAAATGCTACACTGCTGTAGCACCTCAGTGTAGAAACTACCACCACTGACAGGAAGGATTCTCCCAATGGCATAAGTAATCAACCCCCCCCACCCCTAGAGATGCAGTAGCTAGGTTGATGGACGAATTCTTCTGTCAACCTATTGCTGTCTACACAGGTACTTAGGTAGACTTAACTATGCTGCTCAGGGGTGTGGATTTTACACATCAGGCCTTAGTGCACAGAAATCTGGGTTGTAAATCTGTGAAGCATTAGCCTGCCACTCACTAAGTCTCCACGTGGACAAGTCCTTAGGCTCCTAAATTCCTTGGGCACTTTTGTAAATGTTACTGCAGACGTACTGTAATTCTTTAGTTTACACACACCATCTTGTAAACTTGCAGTGCAGAATGAAGAACTGGTAACCAGACTGGCCACAAGTGTCCTATACAACATTCTCTACGGCTCTGCCAATACACCTTCGATTTAGTGATGTATCTGTAATAGTCTAATCCTGGGCCTTTTCTGATTAGAGACTGGAAACTGTTCTAATTTATAGTGTTTTTTCTGAAGGCAGCTACATTGTTATTGTAAAAATAATTTCACAGATCTATCTCTTTGACTTAGTTTCCCGATAGTATTCATTTCATGCAATATAGCAGGAAAGTAGGTGGAACGTTAATTCTGGCATCATCGCAAGTGACCTGAAAACACTGCTGAAATTTAAAAATACAAGTAAATGTATGTACTTTTATTGTCTTTTTTCCTCTGTAGTCACAAACCTTGCAACCTTTCCTCAGGTACAACTCCAGTTAAAGTCAATGGGAGTAGTGTCTTAGTAAGGTCTGCAAAATTCCTGTTTACTGTAATTGGAGTGTTACCTGAGTAAGGGCTAGGATTTATCTCTCAGGGATAAAAGATATTAAGAAAGAATTGAAATCTTAAATTAACTTTTTGCAGTACAGTGCAAATCTCAGACTCAATGAAAAAACCCATTAAGGGCTTTGTCGTGAGCAGCTTAATGTGCCAACACAGGAAAGTAAGGAGGAAAAGGTGACCCACCTTTATTTTTGGGATATCCTAGATATCTCATCTCTTGGGATATTTAATTACATAAGCTATCAAAAAGAGAGCAGTGATTGCAACACCTGTTTCGCTCGCACCATATCAGTACTCAGGCACTCATTCAATGCTGACTCCAAAGGAAGAATGTTAGCTATGAAATCAATACTAACTCTTGCCATATCTTGGGTTATCCTTAGAATTTCCCCATTCACATACAGGGCAGACTAGACCAGTGGTTCTCAACCAGGGGTGCATCAACTCATCTAGATATTTGCCTAGTTTTACAACAGGCTGCATAAAAAGCACTAGTGAAGTCAGTACAAACTAAAATTTCATACAGACAATGTCTTGTTTATACTGCTCTATATACTGTACACTGAAAGGTAAGTACAATATTTATATTCTAGTTGATTTATTTTATAATTATATGGCAAAAATGAGAAAGTGAGCAATTTTTCAGTAGTAGTACGCTTGACACTTCTGTATTTTTACGTCTGATTTTGTATGCAAGTAGTTTTTAAGTGAGGTGAAACTTGGGGGTACCCAAGACAAATCAGACTCCTGAAAGGGATACTGGACTAGATAATACTTAGCTTGTGAGAACTAATGAGATCATGGCTCAAAGTGCTATGACTTCAGGCTTCTACTCTAGACTTGCTGGAAAGAATGACTGTAGAATTTTGTACATATTTAATTCAGAACATATAAATGTGTCTACCTTTATGCTGAAGTTTACATCAAACAACACCTCAGCTTAAAGGATGCATTTTAAAAGTACAACATTGCATCCAAAACAATAAACAAACAATGAAGTCAATTTTAAAACTTTGCCTTTTTTTCTGTAACGATGCTGCTCTTATGTACCTGCAATCTTCCAAGTGCAAATGTTTTAACTCCTATGGCTTTTATTTCATTTGATAATGGCAACTTATCCAAAGCCTTTTGAACTTGAGTGACATCTCTCAGACAGTGAATCCATCCTTCAGACAGCAGCACTCATTAATGTGCACTGTTCATTCTTCATAGCAAGGAAAGGAGTACAGAACTGTTTGAACAGAGTCATCTATAGAGGAAAAGACATTATTGTACAGTGCAACTTGGTTTTTTTGGCTGGTATTATCATGAACAATGTACCCACTATCTCTTTTGTAGAGGAATTCTTATCTTGTTGTTTTCCCTTCTGCAAAGTATTCTTACAATATTTTGGCCTGTCAGATGTTGGAGGGTTTGCTTTCTATTTGATTTGTGAAAATTCAGTCTGTATACTGAGTTCTCTCTCTTACTGATCTCTCTCTCTCTCTCTTTCTTTTAATTCACTTCCTTTCATCTGTAAGAAAATGGTGATTTCTTGCCATTAAAAATGACTTTAAAGGTAGGAAAACCTTCCTCATAAAGTGAACATTCAGTGTATGGAGTGGGACAAGAGGAGTTCAGTTCAGTGCATTTGTGGAATCTGATCTATTTCTCTGAAATATCATCCTTCTCATGTGTGGTTTTTCCACTCCTGTGATGTTCCCGTGCTGTAGGATTTACCCTTCATTGTTTGCAAGTGGAACAGACAGTGTGAGGAGCATGCTGAAGGACCAGAAGTTTTGCACTCAAGTCGGCGCTGTTCTAGCCAAGTAATGTGTGTGCCCACCATTACCACAGTATCTGAATGTCTCACAATTGCTAAAATACTTATCCTCACAATACAGTACGATTATCTCCATTTAACAGATGGGAAACTAAGGCACAGCAAAGGTATGTAATTTGTCCAAGGTCACACAGGAAGACTGTGATGGAGCAGGAAATTGGACACCACAATCTTGAGTCCCAAGATCATGCCCTAATCACCTATCATTCCTGTATAATGCCCAATATAGGGCATAGAGAGGGGATACCAATAGAAGCTTCTTGGTTGTTGTTATTATGTACTGTATATGTTAGATACATAGGCCACGCCCCTCCTCAAACTATGGCTAAATTCTACTTGCCTTACTCCTGCAAATAGAACCATTGATATAAGTGGGGCTAAGTGCATGGGTGAAGCAAAGTAGGATTTGGCCCTCAGTTTTGTATCACTTTCAATAAACCTTTGCAACCTGTTTGTTTTATTTTACTTAGTAAACTGCCTTAGTGACCAGAGGTGGAGCTCAGATACTATGCTGGCAAAGCCATTTGGAGGGTAAGCTAATTACTAAGGTGTGCCAAATGGGAGGGCTATGTGTGACAGAAAGTAAGCTGGAATCATCGCACTCATTTCACTTATAAATTTTAATAAATCTGTGAAATTGTGTTGCTAAACTAATTAGGCAACTGCCTTTCATTTCAGTGCTGCTTTAGCTTCCTGCCAGTTTGGATTTTTATAAGTGTCATAAGTTGTGAACCATAAACATTAAATGCTTTCCAGTTAGAAACCTGGTAAAATAAAGTGTTGTTACAGTAGTTTGTGTAAGCGGCTGACTGTTTGCTCTGTGAATGAATTCTCTCAGCACTATTTGAGAAGTACTGCGCTGTTACTTAGAAGCCCATTATGGGCCAGATTCTTGGCTGTGTGTTTCAGACATTTGCACCACCCAAAGTGCATAAAGGGGCCGGACAAAACCCAAACTGAAAATTCTCCTGACTTGGGAATTCTGAGCTTGTAGTGAGGCAGCACATCTAGCCCTAGCACCACTACCCCAGTGCAGGGGTTGTGCTCTGGTTATGCTTAGCTGGCATATGGTCCCTCTAGGCTACACTAACGTAGGGTTTAACTTACTAATAATACCTGGCTCGTATATAGTGCTTTCTATCCCTAGATCTCAAACTTCTTTACAAAGAAGATCACTGTCATGATTCTCATTTTACACATGGGGAAAACTGAGGACCTAGATCACCTGGCAGGCTAATGCAAAGCCAGAACCCAGGTCTCCTGAGCTTCAGTTTAGAAGGTCTACCCACTAAGCCACACTGCCTCCAGATTTACCCTGAAAATCAGGGGGGCATAATCAGATTCCTGAGGCCCTCCTTCTCTGCTGTTGCACTAAGCAGAAGTTTGGCACAGCAGTGACTCTGAACCTATATCTTCCAAGTACACTACAAATACTAACTAATCCTCCCAACACCTCTGTGAATAAGGTAAATTTGTTCCCCATTGAATCCACAGATAAACTGAGATAAAGATAGCATAAGTAATTAACAATGCCATACACTGATGCAGTGAAGGGGGTAGCAAGAAGTGCACCCTGCAGGTACGCGACCCTATCAGGGTCAAAACTCATGCCTAGTATACCAATTCCAGTTGTTTAAGTATTTACACGTTAACGGACTATAATGTACATACATATATGCTGCAGGCGTGCCTTTAGGCAGGACTGGGATGGTTTTGGATCCTACAGTTCCCATACTTACTTCAGCCAGCTCTTACTCAAGCCACACACACAAAGGAATGCTTACTAGGGTTGCCACGGTTTTATCACCAATGGCCTCTTTCCTGCCCTTGGTAGGGGCAAAGGGGTAGGTTTCTGTGGGATGGAACCACAGCTGGAGACCTACAAGGGAAAAGAGGCAAGGGGGGCCAGCCTCCTTAGGGACTTTTACCCTAACAGAAAGCCCGTGGTCCCTGCACACCTCTCGTCAGTCCAGAGCACCAGCCTTCAAGCCAACGGTGCCTCTGCAGCTATCAGATCGGCGGTGCGGTTTCCCGGGGCTCCCCTTCTCTCTGAGAAGGGAAGGGAGCTTATGGCTCCGGAGGGCAAAGAAAGGGACCCTGCGGTCCTTTACAAGACAGTACTCGAAGAGCGGTCACAGGGTCATAGGTCATGGAAGAGGAAGGGAAAAAGGACGGGAAACATGCACGCACCTCAGCTGGATAGCCACTTACCAAGGCCTGCCAGCTGGGAAGCTTCATAGTCTCTCCAAGCTCAGCTGTGGGGCTTGCTTTTGAGACACTCCCGGTCACGAGCTTTCGCTTCGCAGGAGGCTTGGGGCATCTTCCCACAGCTGTCACTCACACTGGCCGCTTGGCCCACACACACAGCGGCACGTTCTTGACACAGCTGTCAAGGCAAGAACCTCAAAACCCGGGTCCCCACCAATCCTGGTAGGAAGGGGACCCCCAATCAACTCCCAGGGCGTATGAGCCCAAGAGTGGATCAGGACTCACCGGACTGAAAGAAGCGCGGTCCGTGGGCTACCGGCGATACCTTTTAAGACCTTAAGACTATAAGGATCTTAGAAAGACCTTTAAGAACCTTGACAGGTACCTTAAGACTTTAAGAACCCTAGAGAAAGGGCTTCAGGCCTGTCTGAAATTAAAAGTTCGATTCCAGCTTGTGACTTACCCCTAGCCGCAGCCTATGGGCTGGTCCCTCTCCAGACCCCAATAGAGATTTCAAAAGGTCTCTTACCTATTAGGTGGGCCCGGGGTGTGGGAGGAAGCCATCCGCGGTCCTTCGGTCCAGGGGGGTCATCCATGGAATCCGAGTCACGGCACCAAATTGTTGGGGAAAGGACCACCACCCATTCGATTTTGATCAGACAGGTCGAGGCACCTTTATTGATAAAACAAGAGTACAAGTATGCACACAGGGAGAGACAGAAATCCCATGCAAGGGATAAACTGCTTTGTCCCTTACAACTTTTACAAAGCTTATAAAGGCTAAAACCGCAAAACGTCATATTGATTACACAAGTTATTTGCTTATTTTGGTAGTTAATATTGCAGATCAGCAGGTTATTTACTGTAAATTCAGCTTGGGATATTTCCAGTTAGGGTCTTTTGCAATTACATTGACAGTCTTATGACTTTTTAATTGTGAATACATAGTGCACAAGCTATTAGAATATTGCATAGGTCACACATTTTGGCAGTGATTAAGCTGGTCACTTGACAACGCCACCTGGCAATTTTCTGTAAGCAAGCAGTCTTATTAAGCTATATTTTGCTTAAAGCCAGACTGGCAGGAAAAGACCCCTGGTCCCTCCCTGCCTAGTTCCTCTTTTGTCAGTATACTATACCCTATTTTTTAATATTTTGTTTCCTCCCCACCCAGTGAAAGTCATTGCTGATACACAAGTTAGGTCTGGGCCTGTAAACTAATGAAGCCAGAAACCTTTAATTTACAATATTATATGTTAAGATTACAGGAGCTTATATCAATGTCAGGACTCTGCAGCCGGGACTGATTTGCTTAATATTTTCAATCAGGGTCCCGCTGCAGTATTTATGACAGTGACAGCAAATTCTTAAAAGCAGTGGCTAAACAAGGTTCTATAAGAACAGAAAGCTACAAGTATTAAATTACATATTAGGACTATAGATGCTCGTATTACTGTTGGGAACCTACCACTAGGGTACTTGATCAGGCCTGGTTTTTGATCAGAACCCTAGGGCAGGAACCACATCAGTGACAGCAAGATTTTAGAGGCAGTGGCTAAACAAGGCCTGACCTGGCCGGCACTAAAGCTACATATAAAGGGTGAGGGTTATGATTCCTTACATTGTGCTCTTTATGATTTATTTTGCATTTCCAGTAGCAGATGCCAAGAAGTTTTCAGAAATTGGTATGTAACATTAGGCTCCCAAGTCCATATTTAGACGCCTAAATAAGTGACCTGCTTTTCAGGAGTGCTGAGATGCAGGTGCAAAAGAGAGAAACCAGATCTACTTAATACCCAGCAGGCTTTATATTGAATTTTCTCTTGTCACAGTTCTCAAATAACGGTTATGTCTGTTTCTGTGGCCACCTTTCCTCCTGACTAGAGCTGCTGCTTCTGTATTTCTCCATGAATAAAGAAGTAGGTGTGAGATCTTTCCTCCTTGTTAGCCCGTCACCATCATTCCAGCAGCTGAGCCCATGGCTATTATCCTGTGTCTGTGGTTACACAAGGTAGTTGTAATCAACTACAAATCTCTTATCCTTTAGCCTGCCTCAATACCTGGACACTTTGCCCCAAGTTCTGGGGCTAGAACAAAACACAGAGGGTCTCCAGGCCTGCAACTCTTCTATGGCTCAGGCATGAACTTCCTTCCCACTCCTCCTCACTGTTATCAATGCTTAGTGATCAGTGATGGTATAAACATAAATATGCTTCTCAGTAATATTTCCCCCTTTCTCACCTCAGGTAATGCAACCAATTTCCTAGCCTTCAAAATGAATTACTGGTTACTTGGTTCATGGGATGGGTACAGAACCAGGGGCATGTGAGGTTTTGTTTATTGTCATCAAACTAGTTCTTCCAGCTTAATTCCTAGTTCCTAACACTTTACTCTATCAGAAGAACATATATTTCCCTTGATTTCCTGTTTTTCTGTCCCCCACTATCAAGATCGTGCCTAGCCTTGCTACTCCTTAATTAGCCAGGGAGGGTGTCCATGAAATAATCAAATTTTCCTTGAATCAGCAGGCTTTCTGGCTTCTTGGTTACCTAGGAGAATGAGAGTTTCTTGACTCCAGCTTGATATCCAACCGTTCTGCAATTGAGTGCAACATGCTATATTGGTGCATCTGTAGCTACCATTGGTTTTCTTTGTGGGAAAACTGGTGAATCACTTACATGTTTCTCTTCTAGGTCAATCTCACAGAGATCGGTCTATTTCCTTTTTATTACAGAAACTTGCAGAAAGTATTGTTTTCATGACATTTCTTTTCAAACATCAATGAAATGTTGTATTTTTGTAAGACTTCCAATGGCTCTAATCTTCAGATTAAATTAAAAGCATAGAATTTTAGTTTCTTTAACATTTCAGTGATCAAGATGAAAGTTTAAAAACAAACTGAGATCCAAATGCCCACATTTAAGTCATGTGGTAGAACTTCGTGAGGATATATATCAAATGTTGTTTTCACAGTATCACCTAGAGGTTCCAGATATGTTAAGGACTCTATCGTGGTAGGCTCGGTACAAAACCCAGCCCCTGACTGCAAAAGCTTGCAAACAAAGTTGATCAGATAGAAAATAAGTATAATTATTTTTTCATCTTAGGGGTAAGGAAATTCAGGCACGGAGATACAAAGCTACTTGCTTAAACTCACAAAAGAAGTATAGGGGTAGAACTAGGAATTAAACCCAAATGTCTCCAGTGTTGTTAACAAAGATCATCTTTCAGCTCTCATCTGTTTAGGAAAAGTTTTGGGCTGGCTCTTATCATTACAAATGAGTTTTGTAATTTCAGGAGTTTTGCATCTGACAGAAACCAAAAGAAGTATTGCCTTGTAAATCAGTATCCTACTGAAACCTACTTGACCTTCAGCTTTTCAGTACCATGAATTCAATGACAAATACACATTTGTGTTCAGCATAAGCTGGCCTGTCACAGAAATGTTTTGCTTCTTTGTCAAGGTGGCTGCATACTATTAAGAGACAGGAAAATGGAATCTGAGCCCCTGTACACTGATTGAGCCAGATGGATGCTGCTTGTCCTAGAACAGATATTATCAAGTAGTAATCATAGGGGAAACCACAGCTGCCTAGAGTCTCTTTTTTGGCGTTAGTCCATGTGCATTGTGCTGAGGACACTTAAGGTAACAGGACAAGGATGAAACAGAAAAATTATATAAATCACCAGAATAAATGTTTTCTTCTTATGCTTGAATCCTGCTACCTGACGGAAGGTTATTCACATTAAAATAGGTGCTGGCCCCGCCTCAACAGGTTAGGATGGTCCATGGAACTTATATAACTTATTTGTTCTGATTAGGAGTGAAACGCTGGGGAAGGCACAGCTAAGGGATGTATTTTCATCATAATTATTAATTATTTTTATTGCAGTAGCTCCAAGAAGCCCTAGTCAAGGACCAGACCCCATTGTATTAGGCACTGTACAAACATACAACAGAAAAATGGTCCCTGTCCTGAGGAATTTACAATCAAAGCATAAAACAAGAGACAACAGATGGATATAGACAGACAGGAAAGTATAAAGGAAAGATAAGACATTATTAGTCAGTATGATGGGCACTGGTCTCTGCACACCAACAGCCTAGCCATTGTCAAGTATTTTGTAGCATTATGACAAAGGAGAGTTTTGAGGAGGGACTTGAAGGTGGATACTGAGGCTTTGCAGAAGTTTATGGGGCCACCTGAGTGCTCGGGTCAGTGTAGGAGAAAGCATGAAGGTACCTGTTGGAAAATGTAACAAGCAGACAAAGGAGATTGGCATCATCAGAGGTGAGCATCAACATCTCAGTAGCAAATAAGAGATGCATGATGTGAAGTCTAACTGTGCAGGAACTCTCATGTTGGGGCTGTGCCTGACCAGCTACGAAGGATACAGAGGAGTGATGGGCTTATTGTAAAGGTGCCGGGCTGCGCCCATCACTCTCTACCTGCCAAGGCCCAAATATGTATGTGAGAAACCCAAAATGAGGGTACATGACAATTATTCATGAAGATAATTTAAAATTTGTGGGACTCTTTCATTTAGGGTAAATATTTCAGTAATGTCACTCATTAATCATTTTGTTTCTGAAGTAAATAATTTTCAACAGTGAGTGACAAGACATGGAATTTCTATAGAACATAACTAATTTAGAGACTAAAGTGAATAATGTCCCTCAAAGCTGAGAGGCATGACTTTAGTTTAGGAGATCTAGGTTCAGGTCCTGGCTCTGCCACAGACTTCCTTTGTGACTGAGGACAAGTCTTTGAATCTATCTATGCATCAGTTCCCCAGCTGAATATAGAGATGATCATTATTCCTTTCTCCCACCCCTTTTCTCTCTTTATGTACACTGTAAACTATTCAGGGCAGGGATCATCTCTTATTATACTTATACAAAATGACATAGTGGGGCCCCAGTCTCAGTTCAAGCCTTTAGCTCTTACCATGATATAAAAACCAATAATGATCAAGTAGAGTTTGAGGTGGTGGATCTGAAATGTGTGGACCAGCCAGTCATTTCTCACAGGGGAAAAGGCAGCATTAAGATTACAGCATGCTCATTCCACAGTAGGGACAGCAAAGCACTTCCAGGCCCAGTCTCTAACCTGGACAAGTAGAATTTTATCCCACTTCTATCCACGTAGATTCATAGCCCTCAACCCGATAAGCTGAGCACCGGGAACAAGATTTGGTCTGTTTTCAGCCATCAGCAGCTGCATAGAAAGACAGTCATATCCATAGGTTCAGCAAAGGGCCCATTCACAGATATAAGGCCCAATCTGATAGCCTCTATTCACACGAATAGTCACATCAAAGTCCTTACTTTGTATATTTTTGCTTTCTAAAATCTTCTCTTTCCCATATCTTTAAGTTTACCCCTTGGGATTTATAGGTGCTGATCGTATATACTGGAAAATGTAAGTTGCTTCAAATGAGCAAAATTGGAGGTTTTTTACTATATGACTAATTAGCATTAGGAAGCTCTTGTCTCATAGCAACACAGATCTGATGATGAACACCTGCCAGCCCAGATGGTTTGGGGAGGAATTTTCTAGTTTAATAGAATAAAGTATTGTTGCTGAGCTG
This sequence comes from Gopherus evgoodei, assembly GCF_007399415.2. Classification (NCBI taxonomy): domain Eukaryota; kingdom Metazoa; phylum Chordata; order Testudines; family Testudinidae; genus Gopherus; species Gopherus evgoodei. The sequence continues at coordinate 306,561,949 of NC_044322.1, read as the reverse complement.
CCTGGAACCATTATTTAACAGAAAATTTGCAAGAAGTCTAAAAAGTGATTATTGTGAAATTTCAACAAATAAACCTCTCCAAAGTTGTCATGTTCAAATGTCATCACTTGTAGAGGCACAGCTCTTCAAGATCATATAAATAATGCATAGCTGCTACATCTTTCTCTATCCACATGTGTTACAAACAGTATTGAATTTCAATAGGCATGAACACAGTAATACTGCAAAATCAATAAGGTTTGCAAAATTACAAAACAAGGCCTTATACTGTAATATTTTTTTAATAATCACAATCCATGTTCTAATGAATTGGATGAGTTCCAAGAGCATATCTTGCTAAAAGCACAGACAAAATGTTCAAATAAATTAATCCTCAAATATTTACCAAGTTGAAGTTTCTAATTTATGGAAATGAATCAGGGAAAGGAGGGCTGAGTGCAAGGCACTAAAATATACCTGAAGACAAGAGTTGCTGCTTCATATTTCACCAAGCCTGGAAGTCAATGGATGAAATCCTGGTTTCACTGAACACAATGGCAAATTGCCATTGACTTCAGTAGGGTTAGGATTTCACTCACTGAGTGTAAGGACTCTTAGAAGAATCTCTACCATTTAGAAAGTACAAACTTCTCCCAAGCTCTTTTCCTAATCTCTTTAGAGTACAGTCTTTTTAATATCAGTTAAAACTCCATATTTTCAACATATCTGCATTGTAAATAGCACCTAATACCTAGTTTCACGCTCTCAAAAATTCCTCTTTTACTCAAAGACTATTTAATCTGTTTCAATAATAACACGTTTCCATTGTCTCCATCAGGAAAAAAACAACGTGTAATAGTATAGATGGAAGGAAAATCTCTTTTGGAAATCCTGGAGAATATACATTCAGTGTATTTTCTCTGATGCTTCTCAATATTTAATTTTAGGGGAGTAAATGGATTAGGGATAAATGTTAAATGAAGTTATGGCAGGAAAAATGACTAGTTAATTCTGTGTCCCATGTTTTTCCCCTGCATTCCATATCCAGTGGGTTAAATTTACACTTTATTTAAAAAAATAACAAAACCAAACCCTATGTTCTTTCTGTTTTGAACATCCCCATCAGACACTGCCTATTCAATAACATTCTCATGCTGGAATTTAGTTGGCAATTTTATTGATGTATAAATCAGATTAAAAACTAGCTTCAGTTTGTGATGCTGTATTGACTCTGTAGTGCTGACAGCAAAGTCTTGATTTTTGTCAGTAATCTAAACAAAGATGGCTGAGAAAATGTATAAGGAGCAGCTAAATGTAGTAACAATGCATCATTTTTACACCTTCTTCTCTAGTGATAACTACACTTTAAATTATGTATAGAATTTGAAAAGAGTGTATTTCACCATTCATTTCCCTTTCATTGCACATCTGCTATACAGTATATCTTAAAGGTTACTCAAACCTCCCCCGGGTTTATCAGTTAAACAGACTAGAAGTGAGTGTGAAAAAGAACATACAGTTGTCCCTGTCCATTTATGACTGGGAAAACAACCTTTCATCATATTGGGAAAAATCTACATTCTCACTTAAAATTCATACCACAGGACAAAAGGAAGAGATGTCTAGAAAGAAAATGCAGTGGGCTAGCAGGAGGAGCAGCAGGACAATTTTTTGAGTCCAAAAACCATAAATGGACACTTAAATGTTTCAATCAGTCTGGATAAGTCAGTCTAACCTCCCCTCATTTCCAAACACATACACACATATACACAACAAAGCACACTCTGCTTTTGCTGATAAAATTGCTGGGTCCAGAAGTTGTGAGATCTGTGCTGTGCAATTTGTATGGAAATCTTGCAAAATCCAAATGCAATAGACTTTGTGATGATCCTAAGAACATTAATATTTTTAATTCAGAGTTTCAGAAGATTGAGAAGGAGATTGCTGTGGCTTCTAGGTCTTTCAGTTTATTAACAAAGGTAAAAGGTGTGTGTGTGTGAGAGAGAGAGAGTTCTTACTTCATCTCCTTGCTAAGATGGTTGCAGGCGAAGCTGAAGGAGGCTTTGTTCTTTGAGTAAGATTTCTGAATGTGAGAGTAGAGTTATCTGTCTGTTTAGACACTGATGCAAAAGTTACTGGGTATGACGTGGTGGATCCTATGGTGCTATGAGCCAACACCATGAGCCTTTTTCGTGTGGTGCCTGAAGGTACCTGTGGGGAAGCTGACGGGAACTGCACTGGGGAAAGATTTGAGGTGGAGAGACAGGCAATAGGAGTATGTGTGCAAAAGGAAAAAGAGTTTACTAGCAACAGCTTGCTGTTAGGGAGTGATTGCAAAAGGGGGCCCTGGGTATGGATGGGGTGGAACAAGGCGTGGCATGTCCTCCATTTCAGACTCTGCTTGAGATCTTGAGGAGGGCAGGAACAGAGCTGAGCTTTACCCCCACGTTACTGATACAGCCACACTGGCAAAGGCAGTTTAGTGGCCACACCTGTGGTCTTCCCATTCTTTGTAAGTGGAAAGGGGATATAGCACTGGGATTTCCTCTGTTGCAGGGGCTTCATTCTCTTTAAGGGACTCCACCTAGGGGATTATTCAGCAACTGAGTTGACCAGAGGGAAAAGTGGCCCACAAGAGGCATTTTTTAGAATCTGAAGTGGAATCTTTTGTTTTTCTTGACCTGGAGTTCCCAGCAACACAAAAGGAAGCCCCCATGCCGAGGAGGAAACACAAAGGCTTGTCGTGAGTGAGCAACTGAGGAACAGTGACAATAAGAGAGGACCTGAGGTGTCTGTTTCCAGTCAGCAGTTGCAGCCAGTCAGGACTGGGTTTCTGTGGGAACAGTTTGAAAATAGGAATGAGACTAGAGACTGGGGTGATTTGGTAGACATTCTTTATTCCAATCTGTCATTAAGCCTGTGACTATTTTCTTTCTCAGTGAAAATATACATGAAATGGATGTTCTACACTGAGTTTCAGGTTATATCAAAGGGTTAAAGCCTCCAGTTAAAGTTTGTGATCAATTTAGGATTTGGAATGGTGAATATAAAGGCACCTGAGAACTTTTCCAGGTAAATAATATAGTACAATATCTCCCCAGTATATTTTATTTTGGTTCTGAGTGAGGCTACTCTTGGTATCCCAGGCAGCCACACAGTTGTTTTACCTGTGGCTCTAAATAGCATTTTTTGTGTGGGCTGTCACATGCACTGTGGCTCTAATGCACACAACACTGAGGACTGCAGGGACCTCTTTAGAAGCAACATGTGTGGGAAAGTTGGACATGTCTATAGGCAGTGTCTGGAGACTAGTTCAACAGGGAAATCATCGTTCCCAGCCTCCCAAGGACCTTTCCTCCTTCTCTGAGCCAGGGTCAGAAGATTTAAAGCAGCTGTGCAAGGATTAATTAAAGTCCCATTCTGAGTGGCAGGGCCTCTCTTTTTCTGAGGTAAGGATGGACCCTGTCCTTTACTGGTGCAGGACTGGGAAGGGATCAGGGAGAGGGAATGGGAACCATTGAAAGCCAGTGTGTGATACAGATGGGAACATGAGCACTGGTAATGTGGGAGAAATAATTGCCAATGGGGAGGATGGGAGAGGAAATAGAAACTGGGGATGGAACATCCACAGGCACAACTGGTTATGCAGGAAAGGATTGACATCCTATGGATATAGCAGGCCACATAGCTGGGGAGCAGGATTTGATGTGCTCAAGGATTTATGGGTTGGAGATTGTGATAAACCCTCCTGGGGTTATTGATATTTTGGGACTCACTTATGGGAGATTAAGGTGATGAGGTAGAAGAGATGGTGCTGCTGCTGCCCAAAGTGAGTGAGAAGTGGGGTCCCTCTCAACTTCCTGCCTGCTTCCCTCCATCCCACATGGAGGCTGCATTACCTGAACTGAACCCAAAGGGGGATGTGACCTGGAAAAGTTTGGGAACCACTGCTCTAGCCAATATGACCATGTAGGGATGTTGTAATGTTCAGTTCAGACAACACCAAAGCTGTATCTTTATCTTAGGGTTAAGTTGTTATTTTGCTTTGACATTATGTTTTTGTCTTGATTCTGAAGGGGGTAGGGGGATGTATGTGTGGAAATTAAGTCCAGCCTGTGTGTGTGGAGTTGTTATTTGCAGTGTTACAAAAATTAGAAAATGTATTAGATTATATTTTGAAGTGTAGCCTGTACTATAGAATGTTTCCAATAGCTTCAACATCTGCCAAAGTATGCTTTTGTGGATCTGGTGTCACCTTTGGATATGTTTAGCTTTAATTTGTCTCTTTCCACAGCAAAAACAAGAGTAAACCTTCAATAACTGGCATCTCAAAACCCAGAACTTTGAAGCTATTAGACCTTGCATTTCAAAAAGTGCCTTCCCCTCACAGGATTTCAAAGTACTTTACAGACATTAATGAGTTAAGACCCACACTATAATAATAATCTTATTAGGTAAGCAATTATAGCTGTATGAATAATAATGAATAATTTGACTGTGGCATCTTTTTCTGTAAAGGGATTCTTATTTTCTCTAATATATTTGTTATTCAAAATGATTCACCAAATACATTTTTCAAATTATTGATTTGTTTAAATTTCTGGCTGTTCTGAATGGTGACATAAGGTCAGATGGTATGATTGGTTGAGTGCAACTTTTCGAATCAGGGTTCCAAAGCAAATGCTTGCATATACAAATACTAAATTCCCTTTTTGCAAATATTAAGCAAAAATGGCAGAAAAATCACCGTTCTAGTGAACATTCTTGCCAGAAAAAAGGGCAAAGATGTTGCTCCGTGGCAGCTGGCAACTAGCTTTAGCACAGTAGCACTGATCCCAGCTCCCTGGCAGCAGGGCCGGCTCCAGGGTTTTTGCCACCCCAAGCAGTGATAAGAAAAGAAAAGAAAAGCTGTCATCGCGATCTGGAGCTCTACTGCCACTGCTTCAGTCTTCAGTAGCAATTTGGAAGCTGGTCCTTCACTCCGAGGGGGAGTGAGGGATCCGCTGCTGAAGACCTAGATGTGCCACCCCTCATCCTTGGCCGCTCCAAGCATCTGCTTGCTGGGCTGGTGCCTGGAGCTGGCCCTACCTGGTAGCCTGCTCACTATGTCTATCAGCCTTCCAGAGGGGTAGCTGTGTTAGTCTGTATCAGCAAAAACAATGAGGAGTCCTTGTGGCACCTTAGAGACTAACACATTTATTTAGGCATAAGCTTTCATGGGCTAGAACCCACTTCATCAGATGCATAGAGTGAAAAAAAGTAGGTAGGTATAAATACACAGCACATGAAAAGATGGGAGTTGCCTTACCAAGTGGGTAAGTCAGTGCTAACGAGGCCAATTCAATCAGGGTGGATGTGGCCCATTCCCTACAGCTGACAAGAAGGTGTTTTTTTTTGTTGTTGTTGTTTTTTTTTAGTGACCCAGCCACTCCCAGTTTGCAGGGAATTAGAACTGCAGAACTGGAATTAATTTACAAACTTGGCACCATCCAATTAGGCCTGAAGAAAGACTGAGAGTGTCTGGGTCACTACAAAAAGTAATTTTCCCTCTGTTGATTCTCACCCCTTCTTGTCAACTGTTGGGAATGGGCCACATCCACCATGATTGAATTGGCCTTGTTAGCACTGAACCCCCGCCTCCCTTGGTAAAGCAACTCCCATCTTTTCATGTGCTGTGTGTATATATATATATTGCTTACTGTATTTTTCATTCCATGCATCTGATGAAGTGGATTATAGCCTATGAATGCTTATGCCCAAATAAATGTATCAGCCTTCTGTAACCTGCAGGCAGCCAGCTCTCTCCCCGGCTCCTGTGTCTGCAGAAGACAAGAAGCAACCAGTGCTAGAGTAGGCCAGGGAGCCTGCACTCCATCAGAAGAGGAAGGCATCTCAGAGGGAGAATATAATGTTTTCATGGGATGATTTTTCAAATCTGTGAGGAGCTGCGGACTGCTAGAATATTTTCTCTCTATTCTGGTAAATATGGGGTGTGTTTTGTTTGGTTTTTATCTTATTTGCTGTTTTTTCTGGCAACAATTTGAGAAAAAAAGAACTTACAATTCACCCAAATGCATATACGCCACTCCAGCGGCCCCAGGAACTTGGAACAAGTATTGTCCTTGTTGAAATGTCTCATAGTGGGAGCTCTAGGTTTAATAACCCCTCTGCATTCTGCAAGAAATCAAAGTACCTAGGCAGGTCAGGGTCCTATGCACAGCATAGAGGATCTTATGCAGAGCACATATGTTAGCCACGCAGGCTGGGATTTCTATATACCAATGTAACTGCATTCAACTATTTTCAGTAGAACATCACACCACTAACCAAGATGTTATACCAGGACAAAGACTGTGTGTAGACCAGGTCTTAGGATCCTTTAGAAATTAGTCTTCGTAGGCAGAAACAGTAAGCCCATGTTGGCTGTTTAGTCCAGACCTTCCACTATCAGCACAGCCTGGATGATTGGGACCTGAAGATTTTGCCTCTCAGCCTCAGCATTTTCAACTTGGATATGAAGATGTGAGCCCTTATATTTGGGTTTTACTCCATTTCCCTGAAACTGTGAATTTTTGCGTAGAGAAATACTTAGGTGGCAATTGTTCTAAAACCACCCCGCCTCTTCCAAAAGACTTCTTTCGCGCTTGGTTTGGGGGAAGTCATATGTATAGGGGTTGCATGTTTTCTGTGTCTAGGATACCATTTGCCTTAAGCTAGCCCTAGTTTCCCAAACTACAGTACCATTGTTCTTTTCATCATTAAAATAACTGACAACAAAAATAATTTTGTGAGCAATACTTCTTCTGTTGTGTACAGTATTTGCTCTAGAAATTGTTAATTGTAGCTTATGTATGGCATTCTCTGTATTTATTACGCACAGTTTAAAAACAAAGATACAGTACCAGGAATCCGACTACAGAATAATCAGTTTTTCTTTATTTGTTCATTAATGAGCTCAGAAATTCCTCAGATGCTGTTTCTCAGTGGTTTAAGTTGCACACTAATCACTGGTGGGTCTCACAAGTGCAGATGCTGGTTTATAAAAAAGCAAAGCAAAGGTAAGAAAAAGATGAGACTCTCTGAGAGTGAGGGAGTTCCTATTAAAAGAAGGAAAAGGGGGGAAACTTTCCTATGTGAAGCACTGCAGTGCAAATTGGGATATTGTAATTAGCTGATGATTAATTGATAGGTTCAGTTTTGCTGCAGTTCTAATAATACTATGTTTTCATTTGAAGTTTGTCCTAATCCAAATGTAGTGAGTTTTGCATACATTTGCCAGGTACCCAGTTTTTGACTGGGGCACCTGATGGAAAAGAGATCCTGGTGGCTCCAATCAGCAGTGCTGACCGAGCCATTAAAAGTCTGGTTGTCAGTGTAGTAGGGCTGGCAAGATCCCTGCCTGGCTCTACGTGGTTCCCGGGAAATGGCCAGCATGTCGCTCCAGCTCCTAGGCAGAGCGGCATCCCCGGGGACTCTGAGCACTGACCCTCCCCACAGGTGCCACCCTGAGCACCTGCTCCTCAGCTCCCATTGGCTGGGAACTGAGGCCAATAGGAGCTGCGGGGGTGGCATCTGTGGGTGGGGGCAGAATGCAGAGCCCCCAGCTGTCCTTGGGCCTAGGAGCTGGAGGGACGTGCTGCTGCTTTCCAGAAGCTGGCTGAGGTCAGCAGCATTGCCCAGAGCCCGCATCCCAAGCCCCCTCCTGTGCCTTAACCCCCTGCCTGAGCTTGGAACCCCCCCCACACCTAAACTCCCTCCTGGAGCCTGCACCCCATCCAATACCCCAACCTCCTGCCCAAGCCTGGAGCCCCCTTCTGCACCCTAAACCTCTCATTTCTAGCCCCATCCCAGAGCCCACACCTCCAGCACAGAGCCCATAACCCCTCCCACACCCCATACCCCTGCCTCAGTCCTGAGCCTCCTCCTACACTCTGAACCCCTCAGCCCCACCCTCAGTCCCCTCCTGCACACCAAACTCCTCATGCCCATATCCCCAGCCAGAGCTCTCAGCCCCTCCTGTACCCCAAACCCCTGCCCCAGCCTGGTGAAAATGAGCGAGTGAGTGAGGGTGGGGAAGAGTGAGCAGCAGAAGGAGGAGGGATGGAGTGAGCAATGGGTGGGACCTGGGAGAAGGAGTGGGGCAGGGAGCAGGGCAAGGGCATTTGGTTTTCTACAATTAGTAAGTTGGCAACCCTAGCTTTGCACTATCTGCAGTCTCTTGGGTATACCCCCAGTTTCCCTTCCCTCTGATCACTACATCTAGTATCTATTAGCCTTCTCTGTGTGTGACTTCTTCAACAGCACTTCTGCCCTCCCTTCCAGCCACTTCTCACATCCTCCCAGAAAATTGTCCTCATAGTTCTCTTAGACACCATCAACCTGAGAGACGTGGAACATCTTGCAGTTTTGTCCCCCAATTACAAGGCCCTCAAACACGACAAATCAGTTTTCCACTGACCTGTACATTTCCACCTCTACAACCTCAACATTCCATGGACCCACCTCCCTCTGACCACCATTAATAATCTCCCAGTTAACAGATTTTAGGCTTCTGTAGAGAATTAGCTATCGACTTCTAGCTACTCCCTGTCTCAACTGTCCACTGGTTAGTTCTGGTCACATTCAGAAATCTCAGATAAAAAAAATTAACTATCCAAACCCGGTGCATCCCTGACAATTACCATTCCATCAACCGCATTCCTTTTTCTCTGCCATTGCCCACCAGTGAATAACTGCACAGATACTGTGAATTAGAGTTTCAGGTGTGTTATTCAGTGCCTGAAGGCAGACAAAAGAGTGGTTCTGCCATAGGTAGTACAAAACTACTGAGCTGACAACTGTCAGAATATCAGAGAAAATACATGGCAAATGTCTCTCCTTCATTATCAAGGCAGATGCTCTGGTGTCTGAAAGAGGCCAAAAGCCAGCTGTCCATAAGTCTGGTTATGCAGTTTGGAAGCCAACAAATACCAAATGTGGACACTAGAGGAGCAGAATAGTGAAAAATGCTCCATTGTCTCCTTTGATCCAGAGCAGGCTTCCTGGGGGCACCTCCCTCGTAGGTTACTTCTAACGTACAACTTACCATGAAATACCCGATACCATATATCACTATACTTGAAAGGAACTCTGTTATTTTAAAGGTACAACAATGCCCCAGAGAGACAATCATCTGGGTCAATAGTTCCCAAAGTTTTCCAGGTCATGACCCCTTTGGGGCTCAATTCTGGTAACATGACCCGCATGTTGAAAGGTGGCGGGGAGGAGAAGGTTTGAAAGGGAGCCTTCCTCACACTCACCCTCCAGGTGTCAGTGGTTCCTGTGTTTTGTGGGGAGGGGAGTTGAGAGGGAGCCAACCCTGCTCTCACTCGAGGAAATGGCAGCTCCTGTGTGCCAAACGGCTGGGCCCACCTTCCTGCTGTGAGCATTGCAACCTGGCACACATTGTTGCAGCACCATTCAGATTTGGGCCATCTTCCCCTAGGGAGATGGAGGGGCAGATGGCCCAAACCATCTTGTGACCCCCTTGTGATGAAGTGGGAATTTTCTTAATGTTTTCTCCGAATACTATGTGGGTGCCTCAGTTTCCCCTATGCCTTTAAGTGTCTGTGTGGTGGGATAAGAGTCTGTGATTGTTGCAGAGCCCTAGGCAGGTGTGGTGTAGTCTGCACAAAGAATGGCCACCATCCTGTCTCCTGGCAACTGGTGGCCTGGGCCCCTCCCCTGCAAAGGTGCCAACTGAAGCTGTTGGAGAACAAAGAGATCAGATGGCCTCCTGGCCCTGAAAAGAGATGAGGGTGAGAGGAGGGGTTAGAGGGGATGTCAGTTTAGAGATGACTGGGGAAACGGAGGGAGGCCCAGAACTGGGATCTGGGCTCCCTAACCGTCCAAGATGGACCTGACTGAGGAGTCCTATTCTCTGTACCTACAAGTTGTTTTAGACCGTGTTCCTGTCGTCTAATAAGCCTTCTGTTTTACTGGGTGGCTGAGAGTCACATCTGACTGCAGATTTGGGGTGCAGGGCCTGTTGGCTTCCCCAGGAGTCCCACCTGTGCGAACTTGCTGTAGGAAGTGCATAGTATGAAAAGGGGATGCTGAATGCTCTGAAGTCAGACCTGGGAAGGTCGAAGCTGTGTAAGCTTCTTGCCCTGGAGACAGTATGCTCAGAGAGAGGAGGCTCCCCCAGAGTCCTGACTGGCTTTGTACGGAATAGTCCCAGAGCATCGCCCGATGACTCCGTGACAACACCTGGTTCCCATTGCAACCTCCAACCCACAGTTTAGGACACACTGGACTAGAGAATTCAATCCCTATTGGATGTTGGAAATCCTTTGGTGGAGGAATGCAGTACACAGTGCAATTTGTGGTTAACAGTGGCAAAAAAATAGCAATATAAATACCAAGAATGAACTTTTTTTATGTATTTGGTTACAGATATAATTTATATCTGTAAAGTATATACAATTAGGACCTTAACAATTATGCTTAATCATTTATTTGTGGTTGGTATATTTCATTCATCACTCACTATGGATTTGTTTGCTACAGCATTTGAACTAAGTTTGTATCTGTTCTCTATTCCAAATATTAGAGGGGTAGCCATCTTAGTCTGGATCTGTAAAAAGCAACAAGGAGCCCTGTGGCACCTTATAGACTATCAGATGTATTGGAGCATAAGCTTTCCTGAGTGAATACCCACTTCATCAGACGCATGCAAAAGCTCATGCTCCAGTACATCTGTTAGTCTATAAGGTGCCACAGGACTCTTTGTTGCTTATTCCAAATATTGACAGTTACCTTTGCTTATATTTTGTAACCACAAATGGTTCTTTTTTATGGCAATACTCTAATATTTTCAAAACTCAGCCTCCAATGAGGAAGAAAAACACATCAGTATTTTCCAGAGTTGTCATCTAATTTGTTACATTCTGGCCTGTTTCAGACTTGTGAATATTATAAATAGGGTCAGCAATGCAATTTGAAGTAACAGATTCATTGCACTTCTCTCAAGTTGCATGAAGCATAGGGGCACATATTCAATGTCCTTGTGGAGGAAATGATGAACTGTTGACTTGAATTCTTCAGTTAATAATCAGAAACCGCAAAATAGCATGATTTGTAACAGCAGAAATGACATCAATTCATGAGTCAATCTGAAAAGCACTGAAACTGTTTTCATTCGGTATCCCCTTTTCTTGGCATTTTATCAGATGACATGGTAGTTTTTCAACAGACTTGGAACAGACATCAATTCTAAAACCTGACATAAAAAATTACAGTCACATGTTCTGTCCTTTTATCCACAGGTAACACAATCAATATGTAAAATCTGCAAGTTGTGTAGTATCTGCAGTTCATTCAATTTTCTCCTTTTGTTCCCTGGTTTCATACAAGTGCACAAGATTATACTGAGGAGCAAGTGTTTGTCAATATGACCAGACTGAAAGGGTGGAATAAACTCTCTCCAGGGCCATTTTTTAGGAAGTTAATAGATTCTGAAAGAGAGTATTAATTTTACACAATATGAAAAAATATGTATTGGAAATGAAGAGAAATGTAAAGGATTCTTATAAAGAAATTAATTTAATGTTAGTTACTAGAACACAGATGTTTTTTATGCCATACCTATACAACCATTTCACTAAATTCAGATCACTAATTAACCAGCATCTGCTTCTTATTCAGCAGTAAAATGATTCATTGGAACCATTTGCAGAAACAAGTACATTTATATTAAAAAATGTATCCAGTCTTTCTGTCTTTTCCCAAAATTAGTTAAAGTGGTGACTGAGTGGTCCAAACCTAAAGAAATGTCCCAAAGAATGTTGTAAGCTTGTTCCTTATTCCAGCTCTGAGCCATGTTTTAGCACACTGTGGAAGAGGTATCTCATGAGCCAATAGAAATTCTTAAAATTAAGGAAAGCAAAGTGGGTAATGCAAAATATTCTCTGTGACTATTCATTTGAATGATAAATTAATTTACTCTGGCTAAGTTCCATTTCTTTCTAGGTTTGCTTTCCTTTCCACAGACATTCCAATAATGCAGTACACTGGCTCATGGAAAGCAAATTTTAAGTGAATTTTTGTATTTGTGCTTATTGGATTGGAACTCTTATCCAATCAGTGAACAGAAACAATTCCGTGTAATTTAACTGACCCATCTCAACTAAGCAATAAAGCTTGAATTAAGAATTGAGAACAAAATTCAGTTATTGGTTCAATATGTTCAAGGCAACAATGCAAGCAGAAAAGGCATACATTTATCAAATAAAATGCTACAAATTATTTGCTCTGCTCTAAATTAAGATATTAAAATCTGTTTTCTGCATCTTTGCGAATCTGAGGGAAGAGGAACAAGAGGAAATGAGAGAAAAATTGTGGATACATTGTTAGACTCAATAAATGAGAGAATCAGAATCAAGCACAAAACAATAAAATGATAGATCTTCAAATTACCTAATTGTTTAAATTTTCAATGATTGTTTAAATATTTCTGCACTTTTTCAAACTCCCTTATGGGTGCCACATAAGAATTGCCCCTCTCTCTCTCTCTCTCTCTCTCTCTCTCTGTATATATAATCAAATCAAAATCTGTATTATGGCCACTGATTGAATTTGAGCAAGAACGAATGTTCTGGGAGACACTGTCCTTGTTAGGTGAATAGTGATTGGGTGAAATTCAAAGGCTTTGAAAGTTTCATTTGAATAATATTCCAGAATCTGGGTTGCTTCTCTAATGCATCTCTAGACATCAAAACTCTTTGGTCTGCAGCCCTGCAATACAAATCTCACAAAAAATTAAGTTTTGGCAAGATTTACAGTACTCTCATTGCTGGTAAGACTGGAAATACCCCAGAAAAGGGAAACATCTGAGAGCTGCAGGAAGCCGTGAGCTGTCTGTTTTTAATACTATAATGAAGACAAGGGGAAAGGATTGTAACAGCTTCCTCCTCGCCCTTCAGATACCTTCTGTGTACAAAGGTGGTGGTACCAAGGGCAGCCTGTTTTGTGAAATATGGATTTGTAAATGCCTTCCCTTGAGATAAGATAATCTGTCTTGGGCAGGAAGGTTGTATGTGAATTGAGGAGTGGAGCTCTGGACAGGCCAACATTAGGGCACTAAAAATTACAGGGCTTTCATTTTGCGTGGCAGTTTGAAAAGAGAAGCCAGGAGAGTAGAATTTGGTGAAGCCTTTGGGAGATTGGGATCCTGTTCCTAGTAACCACATAGCAGATTATGAATAGAGATGGGCTCACACTGCAGAAATTAAGATCTGCATTTCAAACATGATGATCTGCCGGCTGTTCAGATCTGGAGTTCTGGTGCAGGTCATTATTTATTACACAGATAGAACAATGATTATTTCTTTTTGGCTTCCATGGTTTACATATACATTTGGACTGTTTGTTGTTTTGGTTTCTATTTACAGGTGGACCTGTACTGCAAAGTTTGGGGATGTACAGAGGCAGGGTTTTTTCTGCAGTCACCTTCTATGCATCCCTCATGACTTCTTTAGTCTGCTCCTTCTGGGGTCTCTTTAATGGCAGGATCCTCACAGGAGTGCCTGTCTCCTGGGACAGTAGATCCTTGGCTGACCTGTCAGACTCCACTGCCTGCTTTTGGCCACCATGCTAAGAAAGGTGGCAGGGAAATAAGAGACAGAGTAGGAAGGAGGCTAGCTCTGTTATGGGTCTCTGTATAGAAAGGGATCTGGACAAAGCAGTAGTGACTGGGGTAGGTGAGGAATGTCTCTCTCTCAGATGGCGTGAAAGACTCACAGACTCTAGGGCTGGAAGGGACCTCGAGAGTTCATCGAGTCCAGTCCCCTGCCCTCATGGCAGGACCAAATACTGTCTAGACCATCCCTGATAGACATTTATCTAACCTACTCTTAAATATCTCCAGAGATGGAGATTCCACAACCTCCCTAGGCAATTTATTCCAGTGTTTAACTACCCTGACAGTTAGGAACTTTTTCCTAATGTCCAACCTAAATCTCCCTTGCTGCAGTTTAAGCCCATTGCTTCTTGTTCTATCATTAGAGGCTAAGGTGAACAAGTTTTCTCCCTCCTCCTGATGACACCCTTTTAGATACCTGAAAACTGCTATCATGTCCCCTCTCAGTCTTCTCTTTTCCAAACTAAACAAACCCAATTCTTTCAGCCTTCCTTCATAGGTCATGTTCTCAAGATCTTTAATCATTCTTGTTGCTTTTCTCTGGACCCTCTCCAATTTCTCCACATCTTTCTTGAAATGCAGTGCCCGGAATTGGACACAATACTCCAGTTGAGGCCTAACCAGCGCAGAGTAGAGCAGAAGAATGACTTCTCGTGTGTTGTTTGCAACACACCTGTTAATGCATCCCAGAATCACGTTTGCTTTTTTTGCAACAGTATCACACACTGTTGACTCCTATTTAGCTTGTGGTCCACTATGACCCCTAGATCGCTTTCTGCCATACTCCTTCCTAGACAGTGTCTTCCCATTTTGTATGTGTGAAAATGATTGTTCCTTCCTAAGTGGAGCACTTTGCATTTGTCTTTATTGAACTTAATTCAGTTTACCTCAGACCATTTCTCCAATTTGTCCAGACCATTTTGAATTTTGACCCTGTCCTCCAAAGCAGTTGCAATCCCTCCCAGTTTGGTATCATCTGCAAACTTAATAAGTGTACTTTCTATGCCAACATCTAAGTCATTGATGAAGATATTGAACAGAGCCAGTCCCAAAACAGACCCATGCAGAACCCCACTTGTTATACCTTTCCAGCAGGATTGGGAGCCACTAATAACTACTCTCTGAGTATGGTTATCCAGCCAGTTATGCACCCACCTTATTAGTAGCCCCATCTAAATTGTATTTGCCTAGTTTATCGATAAGGATACCATCCGAGACCGTATCAAATGCTTTATTAAAGTCTAGGTATACCACATCCACCGCTTCTCCCTTATCCACAAGGCTGATTATCCCATCAAAGAAAGCTGTCAGATTGGTTTGACACGATTTGTTCTTTACAAACCCATGCTGGCTATTCCCTATCACCTTACCACCTTCCAAGTGTTTGCAGATGATTTCTTTAATTACTTGCTCCATTATCTTCCCTGGCACAGAAGTTAAACTAACTGGTCTGTAGTTTCCTGGGTTGTTTTTATTTCCCTTTTTATAGATGGGCACTATATTTGCCCTTTTCCAGTCTTCTGGAATCTCTCCCGTCTCCCATGACTTTCCAAAGATAATAGCTAGAGGCTCAGATATCTCCTCTATTAACTCCTTGAGTATTCTAGGATGCATTTCATTGGGCCCTGGTGACTTGCAGGCATTTAACTTTTCTAAGACAACTAAAAAGTGTCTAGAGAGAGCTGAGGAAGAAATCCAAGAACAGGTGAGATCATTTATTTTGGGGATTTTGTTGGAGAGATGTTTGAGGAAGAGAGCAGGGGAAAGTGTGTTATCCTGGGCATAAAAGTAGTGCTTGCAAGGAAACCTAGGATAATTCTCTATTTCCCTTTAGGGTCCCAGAGTTGGGGCTTCCAGTACAGAGTGAAGAAGTGCTCTGGCCCAGAGAAGGTAAAGAATGTCTGGTGGGAACCATTATTTGTTTTGACTTTTTTTTGGACTTTCCTAATTTATACAGAGAGCTAAATTTTATACTAACTTACCAGCTGAAAGGGAAATTGAGGAACAATTGAAAGGCAGTACCAAGACAAAGGTGTTGCTAGGGAGGAAAGCCACACTGTGATAATGGTGCATGAAAGAAATAGCTTTATTTTGTAAATGATGGTGTCTAAATTAGTTGTTATCCCTCAAGAAAGAGATCTTGGAGTCATTGTGGAGAGCCTTTGTGGAGAGCCTTTCCCATTGTGAAAACAGCCACTCAATGTGCAGTGGCAGTCAAAAAAAGTGAACAGAATGTTGACAATAATTAAGAAAAGGATAGATAATAAGACAGAAAATATCGTATTGCCTCTATAGAAATCCATGGTATGCCCACATCTTGAATACTGCATGCAGATGTGGTCGCCCCATCTCAAAAAAGATATATTGGAAAAGGTTCAGAAAAGGGCAACAAAATAAGGGGTATGGAACAACTTCAGTATGTGGAGAGATTAATAAGACTGGGACTTTTCAGCTGGGAAAAGAGACAACTAAAAGGGGTATGATAGAGGTCTATAAAATCATGACTGGTGTGAAGAAAGTAAATAAGGAAGTGTTATCTACTCCTTCTCAGAACACAAGAACTAGGGGCACCAAATGAAATTAATCGGCAGCTTAAAAACAAACCAAAGCAAGTATTTCTTCATACAAAACACAGCCAACCTGTGGAACTCTTTGCCAGAGGACGTTGTGAAGGCCAAGACTATAACAGGGTTCAAAAAAAAAACTAGATAAGTTCATGGAGGGTAGGTCTATCAATGGATATTAGTCAGGATGGGCAGGGATGGCATCCCTAGAAGCCTCTGTTTGCCAGAATCTGGGAATGGGTGACAGGTGATGGATCATTTGATGATGACCTGTTCTGTTCATTCCCTCTGGGGCACTTGGCATTGGCCACTGTTGGAAGACAGGATATTGGGCTATATGGACCTTTGGTCCAACCCAGTGTAGCTGTTCTTATGTTCCAGATTCGAAAGGGACAACTATACAGGGTTGGGAGAAGAGTGTCTGAGCCACTACTAAGCCATAGGGGAAATACTGTTGATATACAATATCATGGTGTTAATTTTGCAAAATGTGCTTTTTCACTTTTTCACACTTTTATATAGGACATAAGTACTTTTGTCAAAAGTACAGTATAAAGTATAAGTTGTAAGAAATCTAGATAAAATTAGACAGACAGAATTATTGTGCTATGTAGCTTAATAGGCCCCATTCAGTGATCATATTATCTGCAATGTTTTGAAGGGAAAAACGGAAGAAAAGGACCCGAGGATGATTTTTCTACTTGTACATGTTTACGAAAGTGGCTAGATAAGATTAAAAAAAGAAAACGCATTTACTTCAGTTGCAGCTGCAGGTACTCAGTTTAGAAAAAACAGGCTATTTTTATTTAGGTGTCTAACTTTAGGCACCCAAATTTCAATTTTTGGACTAAGGGTGCGATCCTGTAATCTGTTGAATGCCCTCACTTCCACTGAATGAATGGAAATTATCTGAAGGTGGTAAACACCATTCATGATACAGTCCTAGCTGATTTATAGAAAGTCACACAGGGAGTCAGTATCAGAGGGGTAGCTGAGTTAGTCTGTATTATAATAGTGGGAATAGAACCAAAATGACCTCTTTGTTTGTTTTCTCCCAGTCCTGAGCCCCACTCACTTGGGCATATTTCCTCATGTGGCGCACAGGTGGTATTGTGATGTTTCAAACATCGTGACAGCAAATGTTGTGATACCATGATTCAGGTCAAGTTTGAGAAATGTTGTGGTGAAAACCTAAATCATAACCCAGACTACTAATTACCCTAAAATTGTGTAAAACATTCCTGTCTAACACACTGTTTTTAAAGAGCAGAGAGGAGGTTTTATAACTTTTGAAAATTCCTTCAAGACTCTCTCAAATGAAAGCAACTTTTTGTGCCAATTTTTATGGCAATCTTGTTTAATTTTCTTGCTCTCTCACTGAAGTCTAAGAGATGACAAGCTTACTTTGACAGGGTTTTAATTAGTTTCCATATGTGATCTATTTGTACCATGTGGCTCTGAGATTTTCTTTGTGGATGGAAAAAAAAGGCAATTCAAACTGTTTCAGTTATTTACCTGCATCAGTTCTAATGTTCCCAAAACAGATGGCTTTGACACTTTTTGTTTTTGTTTTGTGTCTTTTGGATTTTTTTTTCTGTCATTCCAGCTTGTTTAGATAGACTATTTTTCTCTCTGAGCAATTGTATTAGAAGAAGAAACAAAGATAGACAGGAGGTCAACTGAAGGATTTTCGGCTGTTAAACTCAATTACAAGCAATGAAATGAATTTAAAAATGTCTTTCCTGAAGGGTAAATGTATGCTGTTCTCTGATATCTGACATGACAGTGCTTGAAGGTCCTTTTTGAGATGAACTGAGCTCTAATTTTTTTTTATTATTATTATTATTGTGTGTGTGTGTGTGTTGCTTCAGCTGCTGTCAATTTTCATGGGTGCACTAAAAAAAAATACTGTCAAGTATAAATCACTTGCTATATTCCCATGATGAGTTGTTCATCTGACAGGAGCCATTTATTTACAACACACAAAGTACAAAAATGTTTTATTCGAAGTTGCAACAATATTAAACAGCAAAATGAAACATTGACAGACAATTTGGTTTACATTGAAAGGAAAACAAAAACCCAATACCCCAACTATTCTCACGGAAAGTTGATTGATTGTTTTATTTAAAAATAAATAAATACAAAGGAAGATGTTTTCCTTTTCAAGTCTTTTCTGTGAGTCACTCTTAGTTAGGGGATATGTTTGGGAGCTGAAACATTCCCAATTATGTAATTATCTACTTTGCTCAGTCTTTGGGGTGGCAGTTTTGTTTTTCATGCTGCTCATTATACTGTTTTTGAGTAAGCACAGGCAAATATTTACATCTCTGTGTTGAATTAATAATTAGAGTTTTTCAGAGTTTTTTCTAAAACCATATTTATTAATTACAATTAACATTTTAGGGATCTAATCTATGATCAATGTAAAGAATATTTTACAAGGACAGATCTATAATAACAAGTATAGTGTATACTGTCTATAGAGAGATCCTGTATTTGCAGATAACTGGGCTCCATAATTTAAACCTTGATAAGAAAAGCACTTAAGTATACAGTTAGGTGCATCCTTATTCAAGACAGTGCTTAAAACACGTTCAGAGAGGGTAGACCATCCTGTCTGACCTCCTGTACAACATAGACAATATATCAGAGAGGTAGCCATGTTAGTCTGGATCTGTAAAAGCAGCAAGGAATCCTGTGGCACCTTATAGACTAACAGACGTTTTGGAGCATGAGCTTTCATGAGTGAATACCCACTTCGTCAGATGCAAGTCATCTGACGAAGTGGGTATTCACCCACGAAAGCTCATGCTCCAAAACGTCTGTTAGTCTATAAGGTGCCACAGGAATCTTTGCTGCTTTTACAGACCATATAATTTCATTCATGCTTATATTGAGACCAATAACTTGTCTTTGACTATAACTAATCTTCTAGAAGGGTATCTAGTCTTGATCTATGGATCTAGGAGATGGAGAGAGAGAGTCCAATACTTGGAAATTTCTTAACTTGAAGTCAAGCATTAATCAATGGGATTTAATCATGCATTTAATGTTAGGGAAATATTGAATATTACCTTTCTGAATATAGATGCTTTCCTGAATCAAGGCCTTAAGTTTTAAGTATTTGCATAAATGTTTGAAGGATCTAAACTTTAATTGAGGGCCTGAGGGCTCAATCCTACTCCCACTAACATCAGTGGCAAAACTCCTACTTACTAGAATGAGAACAGGGTTAGGATCCATGGAAGTATACTAAGATAAGGAGAACTCAGAATATTGAGAGAGAAAGAGGAAAGCAAACTGAGGAGAACTGTGACTCAGGGCCAATGAAACTATCATTCTGAGGGCCTCTTTTCAACTGTTATTGGAAAGTTCTTATAGAAGATCATGAGTATTTTTAAACCAACATCATGATTTTCGGGAATCTGACTCATGATTTTTGAATGTTTCAGATTGGCAATACTGGATTCATTCCCAGTTTCCCTGAGGACCTGGTAAATACAAACACCTTTTCTTTTTATGTGGCTAAAAGTTATAAGCAGGTTGGGGGATGAGGGGGAACCACCTCTACATCCTCCTCTGGCTGGTTTATGTGAATTTAGCTGTAGCATGGATTGGGCCCTGCAGACTACATAGATAGGGAATGGCTGGTTTTTTGAATCCTGCTGGGGCTTACCCGTCAGTAGGCATTGAGCTTTTGGGCAGCTGTTCAAATTTAGGTTTCTTGGGAACTTTATTGATGGAAGCTTAGCGTAGGCACCTATAGGGTTACTTCATGTCACTTCATGTGTCTGTCCCTTGTGTGAATATCACCCCAAAGTCTTATCAGTTATGTTTGGAACACCTTGAAAATGCTGCTTTCTGTGAATTGCACACTTTCTAACAAACCACTGCACTACTTCAGAAAGAAGTTGTAACTTACTAGTAGCAACCTCTTCATTCACAGTCCACCAAACATGCCAAATATTCACAGAATTGGAAATTAGGCTTTTCCTGAAGAATGCTAAAGAGAAAAGCAGAGATTTTGTATACATGACAGTTACAGCTGTCAATTCCACTGACTGAATTTGTTTTTCTCCTCCTCTTTCATTTCAGAGCACAGTGAAGGGAAGTTAATGAGAGAGCCATTTCTGTGGCTTTCATGACAAGGAGTTTCCAAAGCTATTGCCAGGGCTTGATCCTTAGTCCATTGAATTCTGCAGGAGTTTTGCCATTAACTTCAATGAGAGTAGGAGTATGCCCTTAGTAAAAGATTTATTTGCCTGCTTGTGTTCAAGTATTTCCGTGATGATGATGATGATGATGATAAAAATAATAGTGAAGAATCATTGGTATGACAATACCTAGGTGACTGAGCAAATTAGGATCAATTATAGTTTGAACTGAAGAAAATGTGATGTTAGAAATAAAAAATAAAAGCTTGGTAGAATGTGTAAAAAATTCCCATCTAATTAATATTATTATTTTTACTGTGGTAGTGCCCAAAGGTCCCAATAAGGATCAGGGCCAATGTGCTAGGTTTAAACATAGGAATAAGGTCCCTGACTATTGTTAGGTAATAAGGACTCTGTGAGAGGCTGGGAAGAGGGATACAGTCAGAATCTCTACAGGATTGATTCTCTGATGTCGATAAGCCTATGAGAAGGGAGACTGACAGGGAACTAATGGAGACTTCCTGATTCTTGGGCACCTGTCTCTGGTATATGTTTAAATTTGCAGAGGGGCAGCTTTAACATGTCACTGTGACTGGCAGGAAGTCTCTCAGGGATCCAAGGCCAGCTGGCAGTTGGCTGCAGTGGAGTCTCACCCTGCTATGCTTCCTGATCTCCCCTCCCCTTCCTACCTCCAACTTGCTACCTGCCTCCCCTTATGCCAATCAGTAGAGTTCCTAGTGCTGGCACTGGCAGGTGACAAAAACATTACAGGAGGTAGCGGAGTCACCTTTTCCAGGTTTATGTCAACGGAGATACCCCCAACACAGTGGAAATTCTCCAGGCAATTCTCCAGCTGTTTTAAGAGCCCATTGTGCCATGTAAACAGCACAAAATGAATTTAGTGGACTGAAGAATTCAGCCTTACATATTTTAGATATACATGTATGAACATTTTTAATTTATAAGTTGATATAACTAGCAAATGTATCCTTCAACATGTCCTTTTGATTAGTTGGCTAACTTTGTGTAAGTGTCAGCAAAAATGTGAATTGTGAAGAGGGTTTGGAAAGAGTAGAAATTAGTGGCCTTAAGTTCCTAGAAAGTGTTCCCCGGGGAGTGAGAGAGTAAAGTGTGTCAGTAAAGGTGGCTGTGGGAAATGTGTACAATGCTAGTGTCAGTGGTACAACAGAGATTGGGTGGGAGAGATTCTCAGAAAGAGATGTGCTGATCTGTAATTGCTTTTCTTTTCTTTTTTTTTTAACCTAATACTGAACATCTGTCTCGGATACTTTGTGAAAAATTAAGGCTGTTACATGATCAGAAAACTGTCATTTCCTCAAGAAATGCAGTTCTCACAAACAAACAAATACACAAACGTTTTCTTCCACACTCGCAAATACCAGTTAAGGCATTCATAAAAATGGAACTTTGCCAAGAGGGTGTAATTTCACCCGAATTTACTGCAAAAGTCTGCATTTCCTGGTGAAAATTGGAACATCTTATGCTCAGCAAAATTCAAGAAGTTTCCCCAAAGTATTGGGGGTTTTGTCCCATATATAAATACTCAGAGTGACAATTAGAATTCCTTGCAAACACTGGGCATTCTTGTCTTTTCATTTGGAAGATCATCAGAATATAAGGTAAAGGGTAAAGGGTAAAGGGATTTTTTTATGAATGGTATGGGTTTGGTAATTTTAAAGGAAGATTTGTGTAGTAATTTGGAGCCTGATCCAAAGTCTATTCAAGTTAATAAAAAAAGTCCCATTGACTTAAGTAGGTCTTCCACTCGGGCCTAGTGCTCATGAAAGTGTCAAGCTGATAACTCAGGAAGCAGGCCTGTATGTATAAATGTATCTCAGTAGGGCACTTTCATAACCCTTATTTCTTTAGTGACTAAGCACCTCATAATATTTATCATTGCAACACCCTTTTGAGGTAGGGAAGTGCTGTTTTACAGCTGAGACCTGAAGCAGACTAAGTAACTTGCCCAAAGTAACAGAGAAGGGAATTGAACCCAGATTTCCACAGTGGTAAGTTAATGGCCGTTGTGATGGATTAGATCACAGAACCCCACCTTGGGAGCTGCCACCTGATGTGCCAAGACTACTTTTACCCCTGCCTTCCCTGCCAGCTCGAGACCCCAGCACCCTGTCCTGCTGAGCCAGACACTCCTGTCTGCTCCAACCAAGACTCAAGATCTGAATTACTTGCCCCAAAGCTGCAGGTTTACCTGAAAGCAGCGAACAGAAGTGTTCCTGTCTTTAACACTCAGACACCCAACTCCCAATGGGGTCTAAACCCAAATAAATCCATTTTACCCTGTATAAAATTTATACAGGATAAACTCATAAATTGTTTGCCCTCTATAACACTGACAGAAAGATATGCACAGTTGTTTTCTCCCCCATGTATTAATACATACTCTGAGTTAATTAATAAGTAAAAAGTGATTTTATTAAATACAGAAAGTAGGATTTAAGTGGTTCCAAGTAGTAACAGATAGAACAAAGTAAGTCACCAAGCAAAATGAAATAAAATGCGCAAATCTATGTCTAATCAAACTGAATACAGATAATCTCACCCTCAGAGATGCTTCAGTAAGTTCTTTCCTCAGACTGGACACCTTCCAGGCCTGGGCACAATTCTATCCTGTAATACAGCTCTTGTTCCAGCTCAGCTGATAACTAGGGCATTCTTCATGACGGCTCCTCTCCTTTGTTCTCTTCCACCCATGTATATAACTTTTGAATAAGGCGGGAATCTTTTGTCCCTCTCTGGGTTCCCACCCCCTCCTTCTCAATGGAAAGACACCAGGTTAAAGATGGATTCCAGTTCAGATGACACGATCACATGTCACTGCAAGACTTAATTACCCACTTGCCAGCACACACATATACAGGAAGACTTATAGGTAAAATACACCCATCTGCACACAATTGTCCTGGTTAATGGGAGTCATCAAGATTCCAAACCACCATTAATGGCCCACACTTTGCATAATTACAATAGACCCTCAATTATATTTCATATTTCTAGTTTCAGATACAAGAATGGTACATTTGTACAAATAGGATGATCACACTCAGTAGATTATAAGCTTTGTAATGATACCTTACAAGAGACCTTTTGCATGGAGCATATTCCAGTTATATATTATTCACTCATTAGCATTTTTTTTTATAAAACCATATAGACTGCAATGTCACACCCATAACTACTGGACTATCCTTAGTCTGGGTATATGTGCCTGTATCTTTCTCTCTCACATATACATTCACACTGACTGTTAATATGGAGAATAATCCGAAGTGTCTCATGCCCCAATCTGTAATATGTTTTAGTGAATAACCTGAGCATATGGAAGTGTAGATAATGTTCTGCTCTTAACTGGACTGAGGAGGACACTAGCAGCACATTCTCTAGAAGTTGCCAGGGAACTGGAAGAGGAGCAGCTCTTCTATGCTCTCCCTTAAAGAAGGTGGATGTGTGGTGTGTAGTTGCTGGTGAGTATTTGTTTCAGGTTGGGGGGCAGTCAAGGACTGGTCTGTCTCCTAAGGTCTGTGAGAGTGAGGGATCATCCTTCACGATAGGTTGTAGATCCTTAATGATGTGCTGGAGAGGTTTTAGTTGGGAGCTGTAGGTGACAGCTAGTGGTGTTCTTTTACTTTCTTTGTTGGGCCTGTCTTGTAGTAGGTGACTTCTGGGTACCCTTCTGGCTCTGTTAAATAAACAAATACTCACCAACACAACACACGACACAACAAAAACACCAACCCAGGAACCGAATCCTGCAACAAACCCCGGTGCCAACTCTGTTCACATATCTATTCAAAGGATACCATCAAAGGACCTAAGGCATATTACAGACTGGGACATGAGACACTTTGGATTATTCTCCATGTTAACAGTCAGTGTGAATGTGTGTGTGAGGGTGAGTGAGAGAGAGAGATTCAGGCACATATACCCAATGTGGGAAAGTACCACCTTCTCCTCAGCAGGCTCAGTCCTTTTTAGCCTTGGAGTCACAGGCTTGGGCAAGACAAATCCTTACAGGTAGCACAGGGTCCTGCTATTCCTTTCCTTAGTCAGTCCCTTGTGCTTGTTTTCCTTCCCTTCTGGGGAGGGAGTGCAGCCTTCCTTCCTGGAAGGTTTCAGTGTCTTGCTGCACCCAGCCTACTGGCAGCTTCCCTGCTTTTCTCACTCTCTCACACTCCCCTCCTTCTACGCAGGGGAGGGTTTAAAAAGATCTCAAGCAGTTGGAGCCAGCTGAACCTAATTAGTTCCCTAGTAATCCCTTTTCCAGCTGAACTTTATTTCCCTCTTATCTCTTCTCAGTGGATAGGGAGAGGCCTTTTTACCCCCTGTGACTAATTACTACCCCTCCCACCTGCTTTTGTAACTGTTTGTGCTGGGTTTACCATACCAGAGTAAGGATAGTCCAGTAGTTAAGGTGCCACAACTACTCAAAAATTATTTTTCTTCCCTTGGTACCCTGCTGTTAATTGACTTTTCTCATTAGACTGACCTCACAGTTGGTAAGGCAACCCCCATACTATCATGTATTTATACCTGCTCCTATATTTTCAACTCCATGAATGTGATGAAGTGGGTTCTAGCCCACAAAAGCTTATGCCCAAATAAATTTGTTAGTCTCTAAGGGTAAGTCTGCATCAGGAAGTTAGGTCAAATTTATAGAAGTTGATCTTTAGAAAGACGTTTCAGCCTTCTGTTACTTGAGCAGCCCTCTGGGGTGGAGTGGTTAGGTGCCCAGAGGCCCTCCCATGTTCTTGGGCATCTGAGTGAAGAGGCTATGGAACTTGGGGATGATGGCGGTCTGTGGTCTGTGCTCCTTCTGCCTTTCCTGCAGCTCCACCAGACCCCGGAGCATATTAGTTTGATCCCCCAATAGCTTCAGCATTGCATCCTGCCTCCTCTCATCGTACTGCCGCCAGCTCTCATCTTGCTCCCACCACCTCTCAGTTTGCTTGTCCCTCCTGTCCTCGCATTCATTTTCTGCTTTTCTGGACTCTGACATTGTTTGCCTACACACATTCTGCTGAGCTCAGTCAGTGCGGGAGGACTGCATGAGCTCAAAGAACATTTCATTGTGAGTGCGTTTCTTTTCACCTTCTTATCTGTGCCAGCCTCTGGGATGGAGATGATGGGGGAGCGTTGAAACATTTGCAGCTGCAGGAAAAAAAGGGAGAGTAGTATTTAAAAAAAACACATTTTAGAGAACAATGGGTAGACTCTTTCACGGTGAACCAAGCTGTTAACATTACATAGCACATATGCTTTCGGTACAAGGTCGCATTTTGCCTCTTATATTGAGGGCCTGCCGGTTTGGTGTGAGAGATCACATACGCAGGGCCAGGCAACAGAATTCAGCTTGCAGGTAGCCATGGTAAGCCACAGCCTTTTGGCTTCTTCAACCTTCATAACATGTAAGAATGGTTTCAAACAGCAGTGCCCTCCATTCCCACACCAAGCACCTGTTGGGTTGATCATTTAAAAGGAGGGGCTGTACTGGCCGCGAATGCATCCCAACTCTTCAGGGCAAATTAATCATTAAACACGCTTGCTTTTAAACCCTGTATTATATTTACAAAGGTACACTCACCAGAGGTGCCTTCTCCAGCTTCATGGTCCATGAGCCTGCCTTGGGACGGTTGGGAGAGTATTGGCTTCAGGGTGATAAACAGTTGCTGGCTGTCGAGGAGAATGGTTTCTCCACTTGCGTGCTGTGTGCTATCCTCCTCCTCCACTGCTGCGAGTCCCTGCTGTAGCCTCTGTCCATCATGCCCTTGGAGATTTTTTTCAAATATTTTGGCATTTCATCTTTTGGAACAGAATTCTGATAGCACAGATTTGTCTCCCCAAACAGTGATCAGATCCAGTACCTCCCTTTCGGTCCGTGCTGGAGCTCTTTTGCAATTCTGGTCACCTGTGCTGATGAGCTTGCCACGCTGGCCAAACAGGAAATGAAATTCAAAAGTTCCCGGGTCTTTTGATGTTTATCTGGCTAGTGCATCTGAGTTGAAAGTGCTGTCCAGAGCAGTCACAATGGAGCACTCTGGGATAGCTCCCGGAGGCCAATACTGTCAAATTGCATCCACACTACCCCAAATTCGACCAGGCGATGTCGATTTTAGTGCTAATCTTCTCGTCAGAGAGGAGTACAGAAATTGATTTTAAGAGCCCTTTAAGTTGACAAAAAGGACAGGTGCAGGATTAAATTGATCTAAAGCTGCTAAATTTGACCTAAACTCGTAGTGTAGGCCAGGGCTAAGGTGCCACAAGTACTCCTTGTTCTTTTTGCTGATACAGACTAACACGGCTACCACTCTGAAACTTGAAAGCGTGTTAAGTGAAACAAGTTTCCAGTTGTGCAACATATTTCTGAATGGTAATTGGCTAGCACTGAGACATTAGCTAGCTCCTGAAATGGATGCCTTTCAAAGACAGAACTGCTAGAAAAAATGTCCAAAATGATGAAATTCTGAAAACCTGTGGTATGTTATGATACTATAGCTGCTAATGTAATTTACCAACACCACTTTTCTAGTGCATTTCTGCAGAGTATTTGACTTGTGTAGCCCAGGCTCAGTGGCTTTCTGCCTGGACCACATAGACTAGAGTTTGAGTCTGCTGCTGCCTTTGAGTTAACAGACTTGCGTCTTTTAGCTAGAGAGGGACATTGGGTAAATGTGGGTTACCCTTATTTTACAATTATTTTATTGAGAATAGTTTCAATATAATAAAATTTATTTTGAGGTGATAACACAAAGATACAAATCCTATCTCACCTATCCCTCCAACAATATCAGTCAATTTAGAATAATGACTAAGGTTACCTCTAAATTCTGTGTTAGGGGTGTGATTCCCAGTTTGCATATACATACTCATGGTAGCTTGATGAGAGCTAGCACAAGTCTAAAGAGTAATGCACCCATAATAGCACTGGCAGCAATGGTATGGCTTGGCTATGCATTCAGCATTCAGGAGGGTTTGCACTCACCATTCCAAAGCTGCGCTATCACTGCCTGTGCTACTGTGGCTACATTAGTCTTTATACTGATGCTAGCTCTCATCGAACTACTGCAAGTATGTACAGGCGAGTTGGGAATCCACCCCAGCTCACAGTACAGGCATAGCCTGTCAGACACAATTAGATGCAACAACAAATCTGATGTAACCCTGACTATACAACAGTTGTAGAAGCTTCTTTTTTTTTTTTTTCAAAATGTACCATATAATCAACTGAAATTCTGAAAAATATTGAAAACATACTTGATAAACTTCCATCCACCAATATTGTAGGTAACTATTTGCAAGGTAAACTACAACAGTTATTTATTAGTTTGGTATTTCTCCATTGAGTCAAATAAAGGCTTTTTAGAACTATTGGATTTGATACTCTGTACTGGGGAGTTTTCTGCAATAAAATTCAAACTCTAATGTTTCAGTCTTCACCCTATTGTTTGTCATTAAATTGCATAGATCAGATACACAACAAACAAGCTTTGACAAGCAGAGGCAGTTGAACCTCGGCAAATAGAAATGGTTGATATCTGATTTAAGAGTTACTTTTTGCTTATCCCTAACAGGAAAGTTGATATCTCATTTTGAAGTTTGTTCTCTTTAATTTATTGGCAGTGTATTCCACTTTCATTTATAAGAGAACTATCCTTCAGAACTAGAACAAGATATTTATTGTGGGTTTTTTAAAGAATACTGTTTGTGGTTACTAGAGCATAGAAGGATAGAAGACACAATACAACTAAATATGATCCTGAATTATGTTCTCCTTATATACATTGCAAGGAAGACTCAGCAGATAGCATGTTAATTTCAATCCTTCTTGCCTCTTGCCACTGCCTGTTAAGGAGTTAGCAATGTAAAGAAGAAGAGTATGTATAACCCTTCTACTTTTCATTAGTCCATTTGTTTTTCTTACCTTTCTTACCTAATTAACAAGCCAGACCTACAAATTTTAGCTCCTGATTTCATACAGCCACAGGATTTGGAGATGTTCTGATCTGGGATCTTGTTTCAACCCTTCATGACAATGGTGACCACACAATTCAATCCAAAATCCAGGTTAGGAATCCAGTAGTTCAGATCTGGGATTGTGTTTTTTAATTATAGTGCTAGAAATCAATTCAAGTTAGAAGTTTAATTTTTAAATAGAAAATGCTTTTTAAAGCTGTTCCTTAAGACACAGAATATATGTTCTGCAAAGAGAAGCAATACTATCCCTAATGTACAAAAACAGTCCTTCTCCATCTTTGACACACTGTAATTGGAGGAGATAAAGATTTAAATGATATCCTCCTCATGCATGAGCATATAGAAAAAATGGAGCCAAGCTGCACACTTGTTTAACTATTGTGATAGGTTTTTTGTATTAGAAACTCATTAGAGAACTATGCAGATTTTAATTTCTTTTCTCTTTACAAAACTTTCTCGTTACCGTCACATCTCTGTATCTCTTAAATAATCTCATTTGGAAGGAATTGTGCATACAGTTCCTGTAGCATAAATTAGGTGATTGTGTGCAAGTTTTTCTGGTTTCTCTGGTCTAGGCACAGGCAATCGGCCATCCATGGCTTCCATAATTCAGTTCTTTGGTCACCATGGGCTAGTGTTTGATATTCTCAGCAGCAGTTTCTAGCTTTTGAAAATCTAAAATCTAGTTTCACAGTGGTGTGAAATATCAGCGATCATAAACAGCGAATTCAGAGACAAATTGTGAAATCCTAGACCCACTGAAGTCAGTGGCAAACCCCCCATTAGCTTCAGTGAAGCCATTTTTCACCCACAGTCTGTACTTTTTACTATCAGTAAAGAAGTTTTGCTTAAAGACTGTGACATTAGAACACAGGTATGTTACAACAAGAAGGTCAAGGAAAGTGTGGGTCCCTTACTGAATAGGGAAGGCAACCTAATGACAGAGGATGTGGAAAAAGCTAATGTACTCAATGGTTTTTTTGCCTCTGTCTTCACGAACAAGGTCAGCTCCCAGACCACTGCACTGAGCAGCACAGTCTGAGGAGGAGGTGACCAGCCCTCTGCGATTCAGGACTATTTAGAAAAGCTGGATGAGCACAAGTCCATGGGGCCAGATGTGCTGCATCTGAGGGTGCTAAAGGAGTTGGCAGATGTGATTGCAGAGCCATTAGCCATTATCTTTGAAAATTCATGGCGATTGGGGGAAGTCCTGGATGACTGGAAAAAGGCTAATGTAGTACCTACCTTTAAAAAAGGGAATGAGGAGTATCTGGGGAACCAGAGGCCAGTCAGTCTCACCTCAGTCCCTGGAAAAATCATGGATCAGGTCCTCAAGGAATCAATTTTGAAGCAATTAGAGAAGAGGAAAGTGATCAGGAACAGTCAGCATGGATTCACCAAGGGCAAGTCATGCCTGACTAACCTAACTGCCTTTTATGATGAGATAACTAGTTTTGTAGATGAGGGGAAAGCAGTGGATGTGTTATTTCTTGACTTTAGCAAAGCTTTGATACAGTCTCCCACAGTATTCTTGCCAGCAATTTAAAGAAGTATGGGCTGGATGGATGGACTTTAAGGTGGATAGAAAGCTGGCTAGATCATCAAGCTCAACAGGTAGTGATCAATGGTTCCATGTCTAGTTGGCAGCCGGTATCAAGCGGAGTTCCCCAAGGGTCGGTCCTGGGGCTGGTTTTGTTCAATATCTTCATTAATGATTTGGAGGATGGCATGGACTGCACCCTCACAAGTTTGCAGATGACACTAAACTGGGAGTAGTGGTAGATATGCTGGAGGGTAGGGATACAATACAGAGAGACCTAGACAAATTAGAGGACTGGGCCAAAAGAAATCTGATAAGGTTCAACAAGGAAAAGTGCAGAGTCCTGCACTTAGGAAAGAAGAATCCCGTGCACTGCTACAAACTAGGGACTGAGCAGCTAGGCAGTTCTGCAGAAAAGGGGTTACAATGGACAAGAAGCTGTATCTGAGTCAACAGTGTGCCCTTGTTGCCAAGAAGGCTAACGACATTTTGGACTTTATAAGTAGTAGCATTGCCAGCAGATCAAGGGACATGATCATTCCCCTCTATTCAGCATTGGTGAGGCCTCATTTGTAGTACTGTGTCTAGTTTTGGGCCCCACGTTACAAGAAGGATGTGGAAAAATTAGAAAGAGTCCAGTGTAGGGCAACAAAAATGATTAGGTGGCTGGAGCACATGACTTATGAGGAGAGGCTGAGGGAACTGGGATTATTTAGTCTTCAGAAGAGAAGAATGAGGGGGGATTTGATAGCTGTTTTCAACTACCTGAAAGGGTGTTCCAAAGAGGATGGATCTAGACTGTTCTCAGTGGTAACAGATAACAGAACAAGGAGTAATGATTTCAAGTTGCAGTGTGGAGTTTTAGGTTGGATATTAGGAAAATCTTTTTTATTAGGAGGGTGGTGAAGCACTGGGATGGGTTACCTAGGTAGGTGGTGGAATCTCCTTCTTTAGAGGTTTTTAAGGTCAGGATTGACAAAGCCTTGGCTGGGATGATTTAGTCAGGGATTGGTCCTGCTTTGAGCATGAGGTTGGACTAGGTGACCTCCTGAGGTCCTTTCAAACACTAATATTCTATGATTAGAACTGAGTGAAGAACTGATTTTTTTCCAGTTCCCTGGCAGTTCAGAAACAAAACAAAAAATCAGTTCGACCCAACCAAATTCAAAAATTGCCAAAAAAAAAAAATCAGCTCACTGTCTCCTGTTGAAGCTGCTCCATTTTCTATGAATACTCATAGTAGCAAGGGCACTTAGAACTCAGGTGTCTCTCCACTAGGGTATAGAGACATTCTCATTCTCTCTCTTCCCCCTCTTAAGGACTATTCATTGTCATTATGAATGACTCTGAATTGCTTTTATGAATAATTGGGACCAGTTGTTTAGCTAGAGCAAGCCAGAGTGCTGAGGGCACTGTCCTACAATGTGGGAGACTCTTCTCCATCTTTGGGGGAAGGTGGTGGTGGAATTAAATCCAGTTGAATGCTCAATCCACCGAGTTAAAATTTATAAGGGAGACCCTCCTCCTGCCACTCTCTGCTTATTATTATTATTTTTGCCAAATCTATTTTGCAAATTTGTGTTAAATTCACAAATAGTTTCTGGTTGACCAAAATTATTTTTTTTCAGCAAATAAACTATTCATCAGAAAACTTTGTCCATCTCTAAGTATCCTAGGTAGCATGACTATATTTCCCAAAGGGAAAATGTGATGCCCTCCCGCCCCCGACCTACATGAGGGGCTGGCCTGAGCCGCTCACCCAAGTCCCACCTCCACACAGGGATGGCCCAAGCCGCTTGCCAGAGTCCCCCTACCCATGCTCAGGAGCAGGCAGGACTCAGATGAGCAGCGACACACATACTAGATAGGGTGACCGTATTTCCCAAAGGCTGGGTCTGATGTCGCTGCTCGCCCAAACCCTGCCTGTACCCTGTGAGAACCCTGCCTCCCACCCCCACATGGAGTTGGCATTGCCGCTCACCCCCTGCATATTCCTCTTCATCCCACTTGTTTAACAAATGCTCACTTTTGCCAAAAAGTTGGAACAGCCATGACAGGGCTTAAAAAAGGGACTGTCCCAACTCTCGGCCGAAGCGGGACATCCTAATCCTAGAATGTATCAGAGGGGTAGCCGTGTTAGTCTGGATCTGTAAAAGCAGCAAAGAATCCTGTGGCACCTTATAGACTAACAGATGTTTTGGAGCATGAGCTTTCGTGGGTGAATACCCACTTCGTCAGATGCATGTGGGTGAATACCCACTTCGTCAGACATGCATCTGATAAAGTGGGTATTCACCCACGAAAGCTCATGCTCCAAAACGTCTGTTAGTCTATAAGGTGCCACAAGATTCTTTGCTGCTAATCCTAGAATGTTATTGGGATACTAAACATAATCATTACAGATATTCTAACAAGGGTAGTAAATCATTAGGAAAAAAATCCATAACAAAGAACCACTGATTGATTCAATCATTATTCTGTTAGTGATGGATTAAGACTGAAAGTTCGGAAGTCAATTTCCTTTTAGTTAGGGACCAAAAGGTTTGAATGCTTAGCCAAATTATCCAGATTATTGGGTTATGACAGAGTGTCCATCCTTCCTTTTAGAATTGGATGTTTAATTCTCTGAAAGGACTAGACTCGTACAGAATGGGACTAAGGTAGATGGTTTTCAAGTATGGTGCGCAAATGTAAAAAAAGGCAACTAAGACTTTAATATTTGCACACAAGAGGTGGGATCTCTCACTTCTTAGTGCAGATCTAATGGCAGAGTGTGACCATGCAACTGAATGGCTACAAATAGCAGGGGAGGGATAGCTCAGTGGTTTGAGCATTGGCCTGCTAAACCTAGGGTTGTGAGCTCAATCCTTGAGGGTGCCATTGGGGATTGGTCCTGCTCTGAGCAGGGGGTTGGACTAGATGACTTCCTAAGGTCCCTTCCAACCCTAATATTCTATGAACTCACTAGTTTTACAAACTATTCTGCACTGCATTTACTAGTAAGTTATGAAGAGTTATAAATCAAAACTAAACTCGAGTTGTCAAAGACAATTGATCTGGTTACATCTGATGGTATATCCCTTGTTTCTTTCATTGTTTATGTACTCAGTTTGCTAAATTCAGTAGTTTGCAACGTCTTCCCATTATTTGTAAAAATTAGAAAGGTTACACTGTATAAAGTCATGTTGTTATTTGCAATACATTTTAGTGAAGACAACATTAAATAGGGCCTGAATTATACCTCACTCACTAAGAAAATTTGCACTGGTGTTACTACATCCAGGTAGCTATAGTTGGTCAGAATCCTAGCATAGATTCATGGCATCATTGCACAGTGGAGTTTAAACTACTAAATTACAGTGGTGTTTACAAAGTAAACTACAAAGTTTACTTTGGTATGGTACCGGGTGCCAGTGTAGCAGATCTGCATTATGTGTCTGCACCAATGTACTTACGCCAACGCAGATATCCTTAATGTAGACAGGGCCTATATTGGATTAGGTTAGTAATTGTAGAAGATGGAGTCAGTGGGCTGTGCCTCTATAGCTGACTGCTGGAAAATGACAGCACCTGGTGGGAAGCTAGAAAAGACAGGCTTGAAGCAGTATGTTGAAAGACAGAATTCAAACATGTCAAACTAAGAGTATGTCATCATGCCATGCATCAAATTAATAAAACAGAATCAAACTTGGCAGGCATTGGTGCTGGCAATCCCAGGAGCATCTTGGAGACAGTCAGACAGCATGATTGTGAAGATTAGGGCTGGCCCCAGACCAAATGGCACCCCAGGCGAGAAGCATCTTTGGTGCCCCCCATCTGCTTGTTAAACTTTTGAATACCTTATTTTTTATTCCTTTTTTAGCCCATTTCATGATTTTGATTGCACGATTTACATGCATGGTTTAAATTTGTATGCTAGGATCTATACATTTGTATTTATTCATTCCATATAAAAGCAAATAAAAAAATAATTTCCTCTAATCTTATAAAAACTTTTTAATTTTAAGAATAACTGAACTGTACGAACATCAAAAAATTGAACTGTGTACCAAAATTGGGTGGAGCAGTATTAAATAGTGTTACAGGACATAACAGTCTTAGAATGTTAATCCTAGTCCTTTAGTTCAAAAGGAGCTTTTCTCACCTTTGCCCTCATGAACTGAAGCACAGGGTCAGAGAGATGCCAATGGCATTTTCAAGTGATAAAACGGCAAGTGGTGTCAATCTCTTGTTGGCCTTCATCGACTGAAGAAATGTTTTAATGAGTCTGAGCTTCTAAAACTTGCACTCACCACTCGCGACTGTGACCAGCAGTAGAAGCTGAATTCTCAGTGCTAATCACACATAAGGAAAAGTGTCCTTCAGTTCTGCACCATGAATAAATTGGAGAACCTGGAATGGTGAGTGCTTCTCATGTGGCAAAATGTGACAGATGTTTTCCAGTTCAACATAGAGGTCTTTATGACTGACGTCCAAACATTCCCCATGTGTCAGCATCTGGTGAAGGTCCAGACAATTGTTCAAGACTGTGTTCCTGTACACCGGCAGCTTACTAAGATCATACAACCCGCCCCCCAGGTGTTTTCATGGTGCTTCATTTGTCCAAACCTTTCTTCGATGGATGCTCATGTAGTGTCAACAAGCAAGCGAAGAAAAACTCCCTCATTAATTTTTCTTCCAAGCTTCCCATCACTTCATCTCTGCCCTTGTAACCAAACCACCTCTTCTTCCGGTGAATACGAGTTTCCTAGAAGACAGGCTCAACTCCTACGTTCTCCACCACTTCTTTGGCAGCAGTGATGGCATCTTCAAATGTCTCTGTAGGTCACAACTAAATCAAGGCAGCTTCTCATCAAAGTAGTAGCGGTTGCAATGTCCATTGACTAAGTCTCTAATGCCTTGCTTACAACATTTACTTGGAACAGGATAACGTGACAAACCATAACGGAGACCAGACATTTGAAGTCAGTGATCTGGTTTGCCAAGCTTTGCACCTCATGTTGGAATCTGGCCTTGGCTTTACTCAATTTCATCAGTTCCATTAGGGCGTCATAAACCTCAGTCACTTGGTACCTCACTGACCTTACACTGTCAATGAGACTCTCTCAGTTAGTGTCATTTAGTGGCTTCATGGTCAGATTAGTAACATTGTCCATGAGGATCTTCCACCTGATACTTAATGCTGAAAACAGGACACGTCCTTTGCAGTACTCCTAAGAGAGATACTGAATCTAAAGAAGATGATGCTGCATCTGACACAACTAGCTAGAGGGAATGGCAGCCACAAGGCGCAAAGAAAGCTTTTGGATTCAGCACAAGGATCCTTGTCTGGATGCTACTGTTTCTTCCCTTCACCTTCACGCCGTTGTCATAGCCTTGGCTGTGGCAGTCCTAAAGCTTTATTTTATTCTCATTCAAAACGTTCATAAACAGTTTTGTTAGGCCTTTTCCAGTAGAGTGGTCCACAGACTGGAAACAGATATAGTTTTCCTTTACTTGGATACAGTCATTCTCATTGTCAACAAATCTTATTGTGAATGACATAATTTCACCATGACTAATGCTGGGAGTGCAGTCCATTGTTATGTCACAGTACTTTGCTTTGCTGACCTGCATCAATATGATATCAAACACCTTCCTTGTCCTATGTTTAATCAATTTGTTTTGAATTATTTTCTTGCAATAATGGTCCATAGCTTATTTACAAAATACTTGACATAAGTACTCACAAATGATGTTGTCATATTTCCCAGGGAGCTCTACCAAACTGAGGAAATTACAACTTATCCAAAAGCCCCAGAAAGCCAAATTGTTTTTTGCAAGGAAGAGGGTAATTGAGATCAAACATTCGAGCATGTTCTTCCAATGCTGTATTTCTACAGTAATAATGCACTGGTTTTCTGCATCTGTGCATTTATTCAGCTTGAGCCTGGACTCAACCTCCATCCATTTGGAGTAGGCCATAAAATGGCTGGGTGACTTTTCATGTTGCTTCAGATCATCAGCTAAGTTATGCCAGTAATTGAGCCCAGTAAGCACAAGCTATGATTTGGTATTGTCTAATTTTTTGCAACAAAAACAGAATACTGGTCAGTTGGTTTTCACTAAACTAACCAATGCCAATTTAGTTTCTCACAATCCTCGAATACTCTTCGCAGTGTGACTTTAAGAAGTGTCACTTCCGCTCATTTACTGGAAAATGTAATATCCTCATTTTTTGCACAGTCTGTACAAAATTGTATGATCAATGTCAGCAGTGTTTAGGACCACCAGCCATAAAGCAGGTGTATTGATGTATTGATTTGAGCTGTTCAATTTTTCTCACTGCTGTTTCTGTCATCATGCAAGGCTGATTCTTCTTTATTGTTTCTCTCCTTTTCATGTAAATCAGATTTTTCCTTGTCATTACTTTCCTTTTCCTGTGAGTCACATTCTTCTTATCATTGCTCTCCTTTATGTCACCAAGAAAGCTGGAAGATTCTCCTTCACTTTCCTCACATTTCCATTCCTTAGTAATAGGACTTCCATCATTTACATTTCGCTGCTCAATTTCTTCTGTTCTAGGATGATCGCTACTGCCTAAAGCTTAGTCTATTATTATATTATATTTTCTGTCAAATTTGCCTCTTGGTGCAAACTAGATTGTAGTTGAGCTTTTTGCTTCCTATGCTGAGCTCCTGAAGGCTTCTTCAGGGGCATATTTTATTTTCTATGTGGCGAAAAAAGACAATATTAGGGGAAGCAAAAGTCTATGTTCCATAATCTTTGAAAATCATCAAACATTATGTTTAAAGCATGGCAAAAGAAGTAACAGTATTTTTTATATTATTGTGTAGATAGGGAATTGATAGGTATCTGTGGTATTTCATTAAATATGTCCTTTGTTAGTCACTACTTATACTCTTCAAGTCTTAAAACACAAGCATACTTTCACAATTACATAATAAAACAAGATTCACAATATTGCAGCTGGGCTCTCACTTCACTTCAGTTCATTCTTATATCTCACTGAGTGACTGGAGACACCCCATCACTTATATACCCAAAAGGGTGTGGCTGACAACATTCTAGGAGGTTTGAGGACAGTGTAGTTCTCAGCAAGTCTAGAAGGTCCCACGAGATTCTACAAAGGTCCAGAACATTCTCAAAGGTTAGTGAAAAATGAATCCAAATACAAAATACCTGAAACATTTTACTTCAAGCATTCTATTTTCCCTTTTGTCACTAACAACAAAAGCAGCACCCCGAGCCTGGTGCCCGCCAAGCCTGGCAACCTAGGGAGCTACCTGGGTCACTTGCACCTAAAACTGGCCCTGGTGGAGACGTCACCATTGTGTACAAAGGATTATTTTTTTCAAATCATACACAAAATCAGAATAATTTGGCTTTCTGTGGATGTTTTGCCCAGGACATGGGGGAAGGAGCATGAAATCCACAACCCCCAATCTAGAGGAAGGCTGCACACTTCATCCATGACTATTAATGACTGGTAACCCTACAAGCCACATGATCTGATATCTTTTCATTAGCTTGTCCTTCTCCCAGTCCTGTTACACATAGACAGAACATAGTTAGCTGCCTCTTAAAGTCTGAACAAAATGGTCATTGAAGAAATAGAAGCTGTGGGACTAAAAGAAGAAAATTAGGCATCTGTAATAATTCTTCCTTTATTAAGAATTACCGCACATTTAAAAGTAAACTGCATAAAATTATCCTCAGTGCATACCCCACAGAGGTCAGTTATTACATTTAGCATGTGACCCATTGTGGGAGTAACACAATAGCTATACATAGAAATGGTAATATTTATGAAATATATATTTTATTGTTATTGCTGTAAAATGATACCAAAGTTAATGAATAAAACTGACAAAATCTAGTGAGGTCTTACTTTTTTCAAAGAGTAACATACAATAGTAAAATAATATTTAAGTAGATAGGAGAGAATTTTTTTTTAAATCAAATGAATGGTTAGGTGTTATAGTAAAGCAGTGGTTCCCAAACTTTAACAACCTGTGAACTCCTTTCACTAAAATGTCAAGTATCACGAACCCCCTCCTAAAAATTAATATTTTCAGGGATTTTCTCCTTTACCTGAGTATAAATTATAAAAGCAGTGATCTCAGAAATATAAAATTTGTTTATGTGACATGCTTATTGCACACTATTTATTATTAATTATTATGTATCATGACAGTATTTTTATTACATTATGAAAACAGCAACACTCGTCCAAGATCTCTCTGTCCTAGCATGTATCACTTTGAATAAGCCTGTTATAAGACAAGGCTCATATATTTCATCAAGGAGTATCAGATGTGAAACAGCATGAAGGGATTTAAGAAGCCAACTCAGAGTTCCTCCTATACAAGCATTCGGGTCTTGAGCAGTCCAGGCAAACAACACATGTTACAACAAAGCTTAAACTTGTTCTTCATAATAATTTTAAAAACAATACTAGCAGCCTATTTCATTTTAAAAACAGCCAAAAATATTCACCTCCCTTTCCATTTCTTATAAGGAGTTTTGAAGTTTAAATCTCCTCAGTGTGATAGATATGCTTGCTTTGATCTGCTTAGCTCTTGGAAGTTCAGGGGCTCCAGGATGCTGGTCCCATGCTTCCCAGGGTCCCTAGGGACAGCTCTGGCTGCCAAGAGGGAATTTTTTTTGGAGAACCCCATGTAACATTTTGTGAACCCCCAGTTTGGGAACCACTGTAGTAAAGTGGCACATATATTTATACATTGATTTGAGAAGAAGTGGGAGAATTTTTGGATCACTTTATTTTATTTTCCACTAGTGTTAATCTAACGAGTTACAATAAAATGTACAAACACGTACTGCGAGACAGCCCCAACTCCAAAATGCTCACAGTCCAATCTTCTTTTGTACACCTGGTGTAGAGCAGCAACTACAATTTCACCTAAAGTTGATAGAGCCAAACAGCTACATCAGGAGAAGCAGAATTTATTGCAGTGACATCTCCTTCATATTTATAAATTGGGCAGTAGGTAGTCATATGTTCTATGGTCTGTCATAGGGAACCACACTTGCACACCAGGGACTCCTTGATTTTCCATTTGTGCCTTAGATGTCTGCATCTGCCATGGCTGGTTCAAATTCGGTTCAGAGTTG
This sequence comes from Gopherus evgoodei, assembly GCF_007399415.2. Lineage (NCBI taxonomy): Eukaryota > Metazoa > Chordata > Testudines > Testudinidae > Gopherus > Gopherus evgoodei. Next base: position 306,522,886 of record NC_044322.1, on the reverse strand, counting down.
ACCAAGATGACCATGGAAGGTCAAACCAAAGAACCTTCTGAGAGGGATCCAGCACAAGGTGCTTATTTTTTAAGTGTTACTTAGCCCAATCTGCTTTCTATGTCTCTTTCTGATTGTAGCCTGATTGCTTGAGGCTAAACAAATGGTTCCAGAAAGGCTTGCAGGACTTAAGATGTTTTGGAGGTGGGGCGTTGTCAAGGTCTTGGTGAATAGGAAGACATCTGTTTTCCTGGAGTAGCTGAGCTTCACGGAATGTTGCAGCAGTTCAGCATATCAGTGGAGGAGCAATGTTAGACAGGACAGGTAGCCATGATATTGGAGTCGACGTAAGGGTTCCCATGGTGCACCACATTGCTGTATTCAGCTGGATATCCACAACTCACGTGTGGCTGCATCTGCTCCATACCAGTGCACAATATTCAGCTAGTGAATATACAAGTGGTATTGCAGATGTTCACAAGATTCATGCTGATGCAATCCAGGTTGTACCTGATAGTTTCTGAATTATGTTGGCTCTCATTTTTATCTTTGCAGCTACCTTCTCAAGATGATCATGGAAGGTGAGGGTGCAGCTGAGTTTCACTGCAAGATATGTTGGAGTGCAATCATATCACACATTTTTACCACAGAAAGCTTTCTTTAAGTGTGTGTTTTTGGCACTCCTATTATTAAGATGAAATGTGCTTACTATTGTTTTCCCAGGGTTTGCTTTGAGCTGCTATTTCTGGAAGTATTGTTCCATAATTTGGAGGTTCTCAGTTAATTCTTTCTCAATGTTATGGAGGTTTGATATTTGGATTGTCATGGCAAGATCATCTGCATATCCGAATTTTCATGATTTAGTTGGAAGCATGTCACTTATGTAAATATTTAAAACGGTTGTCTAATTAGACAAACAGGCATAAAAGGGTAAAATGCCTTGCTCAAAGTTACTCAACAGACAAATAGCAGAGTCAGGACTAGAACCTAGCATTCTTGGTTCCCTGTCATGGTTGCTAGCACATCACATTGCTCCTTAAAGTATAGATACACTTTGTCTGGATGACCTACTTAGACTGTATGTTCTTTGGCCCATGTTCTGTCTGTTTGTATGTGTTTGTCAAGTGCCAACCACAATAGGACCCAAATCTTGGTTGAGGCCTCTAGACTCTACCATAATACACATATAAATAAGAGATTAAGAGTATAGGGGGAAAAAGAACCTAAATAAAAGTTTGTCACCCAGTCTTGCTGTAACTGGTTAGCATAGCCTTAGTTTTTCAGCACTCTGCTTCCTGTCCTGATGGAAACCAAAAAGTGAGAGATGCTTGCACACTGAAAATAAAGATAGTGGTGATAGCATGTCAAAGGGAATTATACTTTTTTTAAAGCTTTAAAAAAGATTTGGTTCTACTTCTGTGCAAAGGTTCTGGTTAGTTCTTATATTATCCCACACCAGTTTTCCCATCCTTAAATACTAGTATAGAGAAACTTAGCAAGGGCTCAAGACGTTGTGAATTAGCAGAAGTTAGGTGGGCAGAAAAATTGTTAGCTGTTTGTCCTTTGGTTCCGTAGTAATATACAGGATTTTGACTCTGAACCACATGTAGTTATGAGAGTTGTGATTTAAAGCTGGATGAATAGTTTGGATGGGAAATCCTAGCTCATTAGAGCCAGATATGTTAAACAAAATCTCAGACACTGATTGTAAATTGGTGCAACAGACAGTGTCTTGATGTCAGACTAGAAACAAGATCATCAGATGCAAAAAGACATCCCTAATGTTCTAGGTGATACGTCCAGGAACAATTGATGGATACAACAGGACAGACATGTAGGAATATATGCAAAGTCTAAAGAAGGATTAAAAATTCTGTGGCAATCACCAAAGAGGAGAGTTTCTCATCACTCCTCAGTAGAAATAGAATTCTTATTCTCCTCAGCCAGCAATATCCACAATGTTACCTGCTAGCACTCTTACAAATTGCATGTTAATGCTTGAAATACTGTTTTGACTACCACAAGCACTAACTGACACAGTTCTGCCTTCCACAGACAATGTCCTCAAAAACTGATATTTCAGAGTATTGGCTAAGAGTGAGAGGGAGGTATAGGTTGGGAGGTGCCATTTTTTTTTATCTGAACACCTCTATTAACGTGTCAACAGTGAATGTGGAAATAGTAAGTACTGTGTATTAAAAAATAAATGACTTATTCTTACTGTTTTAAAAGAAGTCACTTTGAATGATCCCTTTTTAAAATATAGATCCCATTCTTAACTTAATTCTGAATGGATGATTAGCAAGACTGTATTACCTAGAGAAGGTCAGTTATTTTTCAATTACCCGCTGAGAATTAGCTAATAGAGATCTAAACAACTGGATTTTTAGGCTGAAACTCCTAATTAAAGTTGCCACAGCATATGTCACATCACAGTACGGCACAAACTTGTTAAACATACTACCTAATGCAGGGTGTCAGGATTTTCCATGGCAGTGCACTAATCCAAAATGTATTAATGGTAAAACCATGGGAGATCCAATATAGCTAATGCTAAGGGATACATAGGGTTTGTTCCTTTAACACACTTCAGAGAATCTTTTATGAAAACGTAATTGTAACTATCAGACGAGAAGTAATTTTAAAACCCCAATCCCTGTAATTGGTTCACTGATTAACAAAAGTACTGGCCAAATCCAATGTAGCTGAATGCACCTGGCAAGTCCTAATGATGTATTTCTTTTATTATTTTGGGCTTTCAGACCCAGATCCACAAGGAGTTGTGACTGAGAATTGCAATGCCTAACTTTTAGGTGCCCAGAAAGTTTTAGGACAACATTGCAATCAACAAAACCTGGATTAGGCATCTAAGCTCCGTATATAATGAATGGAAGAGGTAGGCACCTAAGAATGCGATCCACAAACCCAGCACTCTAGGCAGGGAGATGCCTAAACTAGCCAATAGGAAATGCCAATAAGAAAGGTGTGTCTTAAGCCCCACCCATTTCACAGAGATGTATGTATAATTATAACCTGCAGGGAGGTGCCTGTATCTACTTGTGATCCACAACTTGGAACCCCTCTCCTGATGTCAGGAAGCTTGGGCACCTAAATTGTTTCTTCTAAGAATGAGTTAAGCTCCTGACTAACTCTATGTAAAATGGTTGGAGGAAGAGCTGACCTTATAACTTTATGCTTAGAGCACTCACCTGGGAGTGTGGGAAACCTGGATTCAACTCCCTCTCTGCGGAGAGGGAGAACACATTTGAACAGGGAGCTCTTATGCTATTTTAGAGTGGAAGGGGATTGCTAACCACTGAGCTATGGGATATTGTGATCTGGTTCATCCTCAATGTCTCCTGTTGAAGCTGTTCCACATTGGATAAAGCATTAAGAATAACTGGAGTGTGAGGTCTGGCTCCTGGGTTTTCCATATAGATTCCATAGCCACCAAACTATAGAGTCACTCTCATTCTCTGGCCCAATAACTCTTTAGTTAGTTAGCCACAGTGGAACAACTTCAACAGGAGAGACTAAGGAAGACCTACATCAGGCCTGTTTATTTGTTTTCCTTACTGCAATAATAAAATAGCAATGGTCTGTTCTTCTGCCTTTCCATCTCCTTTTCTGTCCCTCCTCATAGGGGTGAAAGTAAGCCAGGATGCCCTGGTATGGCATTACTGGCAAGAGCCGGTAAGCTGTACCAAAGTGGCCTGGCTTCCCCAGATGGCAATTTAAAAGGCCCAGGCCCTTTAAATTGCTGCCAGAGGCCTGCTGCTGGAGCCCTGGGGCAGCGGCAGCGGGGCTCCGGGGGCTATTTAAAGGGATGGGGCTCCCATTGCCTCTACTGCCCTGGGCCCTTTAAATAGATGCTGGAGCCTGCCGCTGCTACCCCAGGCTCCAGGGGCTATTTAAAGGGCTGGGCGGTAGAAGCAGGAGAGTCCTGGGCCCTTTAAATAACCCCCAGAGCTCTGGGGTAGCAGTGGCAGCTGGGGGCTCTGGCAGCAGTTTAAAGGGCCCGGGGCAGCAGCAGTGGCTGAGCCCTGGGCCCTTTAAACTGCTGCCGGAGACCCTGGCTGCCGCTGCTATCCCGGCAGGGGAGGGAAGGGCACTTACCGGTACAGGGAGGGCCAGGGCTGGCTCTGACCCCCAATCCCTGCTCCTTCTGCCTGAGGTCCCACCCCTTCCACGGGCCAGAGCTGGCCCCAACCCAGCCCCGTACTGGTAAGTCCCTATTTCTACTTTCACCGCTGCCTTCCCATGCACTGTACTTCCATGGAACATTGCAATGACAGTCTCCCATAAAAAGTCAATGCATGCAACTCTGATCTTCACCTTATCATCCAATGTTTGTGTCCCAACTCTGTTTTGTTTCATGAATTATTTAAAACAGGAAAATAAGTCTTCTGATTTTCAGATTCATAGATTTTAAAGCCAGCAGGGACCATTAGGATCATTTAGTCTGACCACAGAATATAGTTTCACCCAGGATTGCCTGCACCAAGCTCATAAATTCTGATAAGATATGGTACTTATCACTCTTTAAAGTTTTTTTTAAAGCTTTATGTGGTAGTTCCTTTGAGACTTTTCTCTACTCTAAGAATAGGCCAAAGTATACTTCAGATAACTGTTCAGACTATTTTAGCCTATTGGATCTCCATATTTGGACTGGAAACCTCAGGTGAACCAGTTATGAAATTTCAAATACTTCCTGCTTGCAGTCAGCCTGGAAGTATCAAAGCAGCGTAGCAGAGTGTCCAGGGATAACTTCTATCTGGCCACTAGCATAAAAAACAAAATGGAAGAGAAGTCTTTCTTTTTGTAAAGAAGTGCTAGCAGCTTGCAGGGGAAAAATCTATTCAGTGTGAATGGACCAATAGTAGGAAATAAAGTATAATAAAACCTGCACTGGGAGACCTATAATGAATTATCTGAATAGCTGAGGTTTATTAATAGGTGTGTTTTAAATTTAGAGAACATAACACTCATACAGGAGCTAATATGATTTACAATGTTAAATGTGAATTGGAGGTTTTATGGGAAACATTTTAATGGGCTTCAACTGAAACAATTTTTTTTTTGTAAGTTGGAGTTAATGTCACCAGCTCCTTTGAATGGTTTAACAAACTGTGACAAGTCTCTCAGCACATTCTGTATATTAATTTAGATATCATAGTAGCAGGCAAATTTATCTCCTTTCTTTTTCTCTCAAGTGTCAGTAAGCTTAAAGTGAAGTCTCAGCCTGAAGTCAGTTGAGATGACTGGAATTAGACCTGTAGCTCAGATCTGTCCATGAGCTGAGTTTGTGTGTTTTTTGCTGCTGCAAAAAAGTTTCTTTTTAAAAGTGTTTGCTTTGACAACTGAGTGCTGGGTCAATAACCACATGCTGAGCATGAGCTTTCGTGGGGGAATATGTTTCAGGTACATATTCTAACCAGTAACTGCACACCGCACCATAGTAACTCTAGCTCAGGAACCAATCCATGCAACAAACCTCGATGCCAACTCTGCCCACATATCTACACCAGCGACACCATCACAGGACCTAACCAGATCAGCCACACCATCACCGGTTCATTCACCTGCCCGTCCACCAATGTAATATACGCCATCGTATGCCAGCAATGCCCCTCTGCTATGTACATCGGCCAAACTGGACAGTCGCTACGGAAAAGGATAAAGGGACACAAATCAGATATTAGGAATGGCAATATACAAAAACCTGTAGGAGAACACTTCAACCTCCCTGGCCACACAATAGCAGACCTTAAGGTGGCCACCCTGCAGCAAAAAAACTTCAGGACCAGACTTCAAAGAGAAACTGCTGAGCTTCAGTTCATCTGCAAATTTGACACCATCAGCTCAGGATTAAACAAAGACTGTGAATGGCTTGCCAATTACAAAACCAGTTTCTCCTCCCTTGGTTTTCACACCTCAACTGCTAGAACAGGGCGTCATCCTCCCTGATTGAACTACCTCATTATCTCTAGCTTGTCTGCATATATATACCTGCCCCTGGAAATTTCCACTACATGCATCTGACGAAGTGGGTATTCACCCACGAAAGCTCATGCTCCAAAATGTCTGTTAGTCTATAAGGTGCCACAGGATTCTTTGCTGCTTTTACAGATCCAGACTAACACGGCTACCCCTCTGATACTTGACACATGCTGAGGTATTCCTTATTAGAACAGAATATTAAAATGTGTATGATTTATGTCCCACCTAAAACCATCAGTCATCAAGTAATATTTTCTCATTTTTGGCTTGGTTCTGCATGGTGCAGAATGACTCTTTTGAAGCAATGAGCATTCACAAATCCCACTGTACCCAATGGGATTTAAGGGTGCTCAACACCTTTATTGAAATGCTTAGCACCTCCCAAGATCAAGCTCATTGCTCTTATTTTAGGGCCTGATCCTGCAGCTGCTCCATATGTGGAACTGAAGCCAAAATGAAGCACTAGTGGAGTGGTTTAAATGAGTCGACAACTATAGTATTGTCATGGAGACTGAGCAGCTGGGTTGACTTATAACAAGATGCTACAGACCAGTCAGGGTGAAAATAAATATATTTATCTTCAACACTACTATCCCATACACATGCTGGCTCGCTCATGCTCTTTCTCTCTTTCTCTCTCTCTCTCTCTCTCTCTCTCTTCCCAACAAAAGTTACCATCACAGCTCAAATTGAGGAGGGAGAGGATTACTAGCCACTTGCAACTCTAACTCCCCTTTCCAGGGCCTCGCCTCCTTTCCCCAAGATTCCAATTTGTATTTACTTTTTATATTTAATGAGGCAGGCTTCACAAGCATAAAGAATATATAGTATCTACGTGACTGAAGTGCCATAAAAGCTACTCCAGTTCTTAAGTGAGAGTCTGGGTGGCAGAACAATTCCAATGGAGCTACATGGAGCAGGGAAGAGGATCCCCCTTCCTCTTCCTCCAGTTTTCCAGTATCTAGGACTAGGTTGTGAGGCCTGGAATTATTGTTTTTTTGTACTGCATTTTGTACTGCAGTAGTGCTTAGAGGTAGTGTTTAGAGGCACCAATTAAGGATCAGGCTCCACTGTGCTAGGCATTATACAAATATAATATAAAAAGACAGTCCCTTCACTAACATGGAACTGAGGCTTACGCCCAGATTTTTAAATCCGTTGAGGAATTGCTGTGTTCAGTGTTAAAACATTTAACTAATTAAGGAGCCTAAATCTCATTTTCAAAAAGGATTAAGGATGGAATTTAGACTCCTGAGTGCCTAAATCCCTTTTGAAAATGATGGTATGTCTACACTACCCTCCAGATCAGCAGACAGCGATCGATCCAGCAGGAATTGATTTATTGCGTCTAGACTAGATGCGATAAATTGACCCCTGAGTGCTCTCCTGACAACTCCTATACTCCAGCACAAGAGGCACAGGCAGAGTCTACAGGGGAGCAACATCAGTTGACTCACTGCAGTGAAGACACCATGGTGAGTAGGTCTAAGTACGTCGACTTCAGCTTCGTTATTCACGTAGCTAATGTAGCTGAAGTTGCGTAACTTAGATTGAGTACCACCTCCCTGCTCCCCGGTGTAGACCAGGCCTAAGATTTAGGCTCCTTAATCAGTTAGGTGTTTTGATGATGAATACAGCAATACCTAAATAGCTTTAAAAATCTGGGCCTTAGTGACTATGTGCATTTGCAAATACTGTATCTAATTGATGTGGAAAGCAAGCACTTCATGTGATCATGATACAATATTCTCAATACTTTGTTGTATCCTTTTATGAAAGCTTCATCTGGACTACATAGGTTTTCTGATGGGTAAGTTGGTATGTTAGATATCTATCAGTTTCTAACTGGAGATGTGACAGATTTGCATTTCCTTCTACTGAAACTTAATGGGGAAAATAAGGGTATTTGGAGATATCCGTAAACTCTAGCATGCAGAATCTTGTGGTACGAGATACTGATACCTCTGTGAAGGTCTTTCTGCACTCAGGACTGCTATCCGGTTTCTTTTGATGAAGTAAACATTTACTAATCATTCAACGTGGACTTTTTTCTTGTATGATGCACTATAGTAGATAGCTAAGGAAACTGCACTTGAAAAAGAAACAGCTAATTTGAAAGAGATTTTTTTTTAAAATCACTTAACATTTAGAAAGCGGAAAAAGCCCAATTCTGACTCTGCGTTTATACGTGCTCGATTCATCCTAAATTACCGCAATGCTTCATTCACCATCAAAATTCACAAGATAAAATTCATAACAAAAGTGCTTGTTAAGCAAAACAAATAACATAAATTGTATCAATGCTGAGTAAATGGATTTCTGAAAATGCTTTTTACTTGACTCCTAGTACCCTATCTGAGCAAAGTTACTGCTGATTCTGTCAGGCAGAGTGGATAATCTGATTGATAACGATTAGATTTACAAACAGGATACCCAAAATAGATATTGTTTCAAATACTGTGAAGGCAGCAAACTCCTTTCACCATTTCCTTTAGGATCATGAGATGATTTTACCCAGGGTTCCTTCTCCTTTTCAGTCAGGCATGCAAAATCAAGCCAAAAAATTGCAAGGGATTTTAACCCTTTACAGGTAGAGCAATTAGAGAGCAGCTATTAAGAGGGATTTAATGGCTACTACCTGGCTGGGGGTCCATAAAAGGGAGCTAACTCCACCCCACCCCCCGACTTCATTTATCATTGGGGTACAGAGAGAAATCTGGGCAAATTGGCAAATCACAGAGACTAAAGTACTACCAACATAAAGAATAGTCTCATGGGAGTTTATTGGATCAGGGCCAATGGCTGTGTGTAGGTGAGGGTTCTTATTTTTCCATTTGTCCAGTCCTAAAATATCCAAAAGAGATGGTATTTACACTACTGTGTAAAGTGAATTTTTGTCTGTTGATTTTCCACTTAAAGGAATCTATTCTAAGCATTCTTGTGTTGGAATGTTCACTCCACACTAGTCCCTGAAGGGGATAATGTAGCCTAGGTAGTACCTGGAGGAGGAGCCAGGGAGCAATGAGGACTAATTAAAGGATGAAGTTCACATGGACAGGATCATGTGGGGCTTGTATAAAGCCCAGAAGCTGAGGGCAGAATGGGGCTGCAGTGAGGATGTCTGTACTTTCTCTGAGGCTAGGGAGAGAAGGGAGCTTCGCCAGTAGAGAAGGGCATACCTTGAGGAGAGTGGAGAAGGAGACTGAGAAAGGGTGTAGGAAGCAGTCCAGGGAAACAGCATCAAGATGCGGTTTAGTGCAGACCTATCTAAGTGGTTGTAGGGTCCCTGGTATGGAACCTGAAGAAAAGGGCATGCCTGTGGGGAAGTGGCGCCATTCAGGGGCAGTGAATTTGAAGACTGCCTGGAATAGCTTGTATAGAGAGATTTTGGTACACACACCTCTCAAAAGTGGAAAAACTACAGCGACCTGGCTGGAGGGTCAAGCCATAAAGAGGGAGCAGTTGAGTCCTGAGTGAGACCCACAGGAGGAGGCACCAGACAGGCACAGCTAATCCGCAGCTGTGGCCTCAAGGAGGCGCCCGAGCAGTGAATAGACCTCCCTGCGACAATACATTTTTAAATTGTTTCACTCTGAACTAGAGTCACAAATTTTTTTGTTAAATAAATGGAATTAATGATCCTAAGAGGTAAAATGTTGCTCGTGTAGCTGGGTTTGTGGAAAATATTAACTGAGTCTTAGAGAAGAGATCAAAAAAAATTTTTCACTCAAAGGACAATTTTAATTGAAGAAAAAATACAAATTGTCAGAAAATTCTTTAATCATTTGTGGAGTGTCTTATTCCTGACTGTCAAAAACATAAAGCTTTTGCTATTTTTAATTCTACCTGATCTTCCTTCACCAGAAGAGATGGAAAGAGGGAAGTGTGACACTTTCTCTACCTAATTAAGAAAATTGTTTCTTGATCCTTTTCATTTTTAAAAATATCTATAAATAGTTTATTTGAAGCTCACTGTCTGCTCCTCTGACTGCCCCACATTAACCATATTTGCAAAGACTGGAGGAAAACATGGTTTCCTCTTGGAGGTAGTTAGGAGGAATTGGTGTTTAAATGCTAGAGCCAAGAGTGCAGCTAGGTGAAACATTATTTTCATGAATAGCTTATGCACTGAAAAAATGAACTTTCAGATCTACTGCAATTACTCATGAATTCAATATGTTCAAATCCCTGCTCTGGAACAGGAACTGTGAACCCAGGTCTTCCCGGTTATCCTAGCAGTACGTGTGGGTGCCTACATCACTAGGCTGTTTGAATTATCTAGGGTTGAAAGGTTGTTCTCAGTCTCTCTTGTTGGAGCTGTTCCACTTAGTATAAAATATTTGAATAGTCACTGGGCCAGAGAGATAGTGAGTGATTCTATGGCCTGGAAGAGAGAGAGAGAGCTCCTTGCTTTTCTGAGGCCAGCTCTTGAGTGTCCTGCACTTTGAGTCTCAGGGACCTGAGCAAAGGTACAACTGTTTTTTTACAGTGGCTACCTCAGAATAGATTGTGCTCTGAGACTCCATTTTTTGAAGCATGCATAAGGGATCAGCTTTGAGTTAAACAGCCAACCCCACATGCCTCTGGGGCTGTCAAACCTTAGATTCCAGTAATGACCTCGATTATTTTCATGGAGGTTCTTCATCTCCAAAGCCCAAAGAGCTCTCATGGTCAGTGCCCATGCAAATATAATGTGATATAAATTGAGGACTGATGATCAAATGTTGTTTTAAATAAACAATGAAGAAAAAGGGGAAAAGTCTGTTAAATGTAATGTATGTTTAATTTCAGCTACACTTAATTCAGCTGATGATAATCTGTTCAGAGATTGTAAATAGTAGAGCACTCACTGTTCATTATCTCCAGTGAGATGATCTGTCTGAAGAGTACTGATTAACATTCTTTTAAAGAGCTCAGCTTGTTTCAATGAGAATCATGATTGCTTTTTGATATGGCAGCTGCTGAGAGTATTTACACTTCTTCCCACTTTTAGCTACATGCTGCTGGAGGCTTTACACTTGCATCCAGGCACGACTTAAGTGGTCCAAAAGCATTTGTCACATATCCTGGAAAAATTAGAAGTCTGAGCGTAGCTAGATTTGAGTGAATAATTTGTGATGAATAATTTATTCAGCAGATTTAACCTCTTTCCTGTTGGAATTATCAGTGAACTAGCGATTTTATGAATATTGTTTGCTGTTTGTCACAGTTTAATCTTTTGTGCAAATAAACTCCAGACAATGGATTGCTTGTGAATTGTTTAACATGAGTATTCATTACTCCTGGTCTGCTGTTCATGCTGTGCAACTGGTCTTCTTAGTCACATGCTGGTGTTTGTCCTCCCAGATTTAGATGACCTACGCCTTATGAATTGGAGCAGTGCCTGAAAAATCTCTGAGACTGATTATCTCCAGGATAAGATCTGATGTTCCTTTAAAAAAATAATTCCATCTACCTGCTGTTTGTTTCAAGCAGTGTCTTGTTGGTAACTATATGAAACTTGTACTGGTCACGCACACTGCTAGACCTGAAGTCAATGGGAGCCTTCCAGATCTGTAATGAAAGAGGGCAACCACAGTGGAAGTGTAAGTAAGGAGGAGTCTTTCTTTCTTCTTTCTTAGGCCTTGTGCAGTAGCTACAGGGCAGGCCTCACACATCTGTCTAGCTAGGTACTTATATAACTTCAATTACCAATTTTCACTTGAAGAGCAATTTTAATTGAAGAAAAAATATGAATTGGGACAAAACTTCATAATTTTCCTGGTGTCATATACCTGGCTGTGACATCATCAGAAGAGATGGAAAGAGGGAAGCATGACACTTTCTCTACCTAATTAAGAAAATTACCATGTTATTTGAGTTCCTAACAAAGATTAATGATTTTAATATTGGAACACCCCGGTGAACTAGGGAAACATAACCCTCGTTGTATAAATGGAGGACTGAAGCAGAGAGAGTGAAGTAGCTTGTTTAACATCATATGGAAGGCTGCCAGAGCTGGGAATGGAACTCAGAATTCATATGTCCACTGTATTAACAGCAAGAGCATCCTTCCTCTCATGGGTGTTCCCAAGTTAGCTTTGTCTCCACCTAATAGTGCTTCTGGTAATGGCACTGGTAATGGTAATGGTAATGGTCACAAAAAAGTGCTCCCCCCCAAATCAGTATAGCCCAGTTTCACTGAGAAAAGAAGAAAGTCAGGGACCAGAGAGACCCATTTAAGTACAGATAATTTGGTGAGGGTTGCTCTCCAATCACAAGGGCAGTGTACCTGCAGGTTTTATGTGTAGATGTGCTTTTTAAATTTTAAATGAGATGATGATGATGATGATGCTACAGTAGTGTCAGTTATTATGTCTCTGCAGCAGGAAAAGTACAAAGGTAGGATAAGAACAAAGTCTGTGTGAATCCCCTGCTACCACTCATGGTGACAATGGTGATGGTTGCAACACCAGTACCTACTTACTATGCTTTTCAATAATTTATTTATTTATCGCCTGCCTGCTCCTGTAAAATATTCTTAATTCTCCCCCTCCAGTTTTAACTCTCCGAAAACTGAGAACTTTCAAAGTGGCTTCAGGATCACTCCCGATGCATGAATGCAATCTCACATATACTAACTAGTATGTGTGACACATTAGCTTTTTGTGAATATTATTGATTATCAAAATTGCTGGCCTGAGTGTTTATGACTAAAAGGATTTGTTCCTCTCCGGCTGCATAACTTAAAGTATCCCCAAGAGAAATGTAGCGTCACTAAGTAAGAGAATATTGTTGTCACGCTACTATAATGACCCAGCTGCAAAAGTACATGGAGATATGTAACACAGTCAATACAAACTACAACAGATCGGAAGTGAAACTGAGTAAAGTTGGTTGAAAAATGCAACTGATGCATCATACAATGCCAATCTCAATGAACTGAGTAGTTTGCTGGGTAGACAAATGTTGGTATGTTTTGTTTATCTCAGTCAGGACCAGATTTTGACACCCCGCTGATGCTGAATAACTCTTTATTTCACAAATTGTCTCCTTTTTTGGTGTTAGTCATTGCAAGCAAGGGTGTTAGGATCTGGTCTCCACTGATTTACTTGTTTCACCTAGTAAGAAAGTGCATCTGTTATTGAGAAAAGTGCTGTCATCCAGGCTATGTATTTTTAAAGCGTTCCTCTCACATTAGTGTTTCATGTTTTTGCTGAACAGGGATATTTTTTCTCCCTGTAGGATTAACATTGCCCAACCTTTGAGTGAAGAGATGGGGCAAATCTAATGCATTCGCATCAGTCCTTGAAAATATTTCCATGTCTCTTTTATTAACCCTTAGAACAGTATTCCTCTCCATTATTGTCCAATCCACTGAAAGTAACTATAATTTTCAGGGTTTTCCCTTTTCCTTCTCCCCTCCCCAATGGGCGCCCCTTCCTCCCACCTGCTTTCTCTTTTCCCCCCTGCTCCCAAAATAAAACTAATCCTACTCTGTTCCCCACATATGCACACTCTCTCGCTGACACTCACAGGTGTCTTTATTAATCCAACTCTGAATTTACTCATCCTTCCTACCATTTCATACGGCTACCTCCCCACTCTGGTTGCAGTTGGTTACCAGGATGACTATTCCATTATTTATATTTATTATTTATTTATTTTGTCTCCAGAGATTTAGGAGCCCTAGTCATGGATCAGATCCCCATTGTGGTGGGTGCTGTACAAACAAAGAACAACAGACAGTCACTGCCGCAGAGAGCTCACCATCCAAGATTAAGACAGGAGATAACATGTGGGGACAGATAGATGGGGGGAATACAAGGAAAAAAGGAGGTTGAGGGGTCATGATCTGCTTTTTGTTTTCCATCTTGAGGGACAAATCAAGAACTAGCTTTAAGGGAGGTAGTATGTATCAGGAAAGCAGGCCAGGGGATGAAGAAAGATTTCTGTCAGCAGGATACTAGATTGAGATGGGCCAGGGCACTCTTGAGACAGATTGTTATGTGGGCCTAATCTGAATCTCTAGTAATTTCCTCATTCCTGGGATTTTCTGTCCCCCTAACTCTAGAACTAATTTTTCAGAATTACGTCTATCTGGGGGTTGCTTAATCTGCATTATAGAGATTAAACCACAAAAAAAGATACATTTATTTAAAATCACAAATATAAGATCATTCAGATTTAAAACAGAAATGTTATGTCTGCCTCACCTCATTGGTACCATGCAATGTCTAATAATGTACAAAAATATCAATGAACATAACACAGAATTACACTCATTCCTACAAAAGCAATGCATCTGTCAGTTTTGTTCAGCCAAAATATTATCTGTGTATTAATATTCAGACGTGGCTTGTATGACATACGGAAGTTATCAGTTAGATTAGGAAGGCTAATAGGCATATTTTATTATTTCACTATGTATTGCTGTTATCTTCCCTTGGTGGTTATTTCATTATTTCTATACATGACTGAGAGAAAAAGGGCCAAATTTTAATCCTACTTTAAATTGAATTCCAATATTGTGTCTGCAAGATTTTTGTGTTTTACCAAGATAGCAGGCCAAACTATATCAAATATTGTAATACATGTTCTTTCATGTATTCCTGCTTACATTTTTGCTGAAATACATGGCAAAGTTCGGATTTTTTTTTCCAGGAATCATTAGTCAGCCTGGGGCTATTGTACTTAATCAGACTTAAATTAAAAGTTAAATAGCTTCCCACTGCCTTGAAAGAGAATACCAGATATCTGCTTAATATACAAAAAAATTGCATTTAATATAAACAAAACAATCATTTTATTTTAAATGCCATGGTACTCTTTAATATTTTTCAAACAAAAGGTGTTAGGTAGTAAGATCTCAAGCATATCCTTGTTATACAGCTTTCCAGACTCTTTGCATCTGGAAAGTGCGTATTCATGGATTTCTAAAATCTGAATCACAGTATAGGGTTCTCAGTCATACTCCATTTTGCATAGACATATATATACAAATTCTTTCCTCTGTGATTTTCTCCAGCAACTATTTTACTCTATGAGGTGGCCTAAAATGAATCCTTTAGAACTGGTGACTTCAGGATGAAACAAAGAGGAAGAGGAAAAACAGCAGGGTGAAGGGGGAGAACCCTATCTGGAGGTGCACATCAAAAATTTGCTCCACTATATTTGGGAGTCATAGAAGACATCCTGGCACCCTTCACTGGAAAAGTAAAAGGACAACAATTTGTTTCATGAAAAAGGTGTCTCAACCAACCATGGCTGAAAACACTGGAGTGGACTTTGGGTGAGAAGCTTCTTTAGACAAGAGAATAATTTGTTAGTTAAGTTTAATCTTTAGAAAATATGTTATAATTTTGTTTTATATTTGTGGTTGGTGTGTGCCTGTTGCTACCTGTACAGAAAGAGCGAGGCCTACAAGGGCCTGGATGTGCTCATTCTGCCAGAGGCTTTTGGTTTTAGGGAGCTGTGCAGCAGGCATACATAAGACTGCTTCAAACAAAGGACAGGCGTTGGTGAGGTGTAACCCTTGGGAGGGTGACAGATACAAATATCCATTTTTTTTTAAAAGTAATCTCTGTAAATTATTGGCAAATTTATTTTCTTTCTATTGTACTTGTTTTTAATATAAAGGAAACTAATTGAATGAAACAGAGAAGTAGTGCCTTTTAAAATTATAATCTGGGGAGCATGAGTAATTCTGTGTGCAAGTTAATGATAAAAAGGGAAGATAGATTTCATTGGATGCACAGAATCAGAATTTTAATGGTGTCGTACTGTGTGATGTGGCAGGGGGAATAGTTGACCTCCCCACCCCAATCCAGGTTCTCTAGGTTGATGGAAATCATGATAATACAATATTATCAAAAATGGGTTGAGATGGGTACCATTGGAAAGCTCTTTCTCCCCATGAACACAGTGGTACCAAACATGACAAACCTAGAACAATTATGTATGCCATCTTTCTTGAATGGTTTAGACACAATAAATCCTGCATTTTGTTAGGGAGTTCGACTGGATGACCCTTCTGGCCCCTTCTAACCCTGCGGTTCTATGATTCTATGATACATATTTGAGAATATTTTAAAATCTATATCTTTTAATTATACAGTCATGTCAACATGCAGCCCTCACAAAGTTAAATTGTGGTCCTCTTCTGACAATATTGTGTTCTCAGCTAATGCTCAGAATGTGATACCTGACTGTCTTTTTTGTTAATGATACAGATTACTAGAAATGGAAGGAGTGCTACAAGTTGGTTTACTATAATCCTCAAAAACAAAAAAAACAAAAAACAAAAAAAGAGGTTCAGTGGTATTAATTATTAGCTTTGTCTATTATGCCAAGAATTGTAATGAGGCACTGGTTAAGATGTCAGCATCCAGTTAGAAACTACTGGATCCATCCACAAAAATATGCATATAGTTACATAACATATATTACATAATTAAATTACAATCCAAATTAATTTATTTTAAAATCTGTGGGGAGTTACATTGAGTCTGCCTGGTAGATGCCGTCAGAGAAAGACACGGAAACTGCAAAACCACAAGCTTGCACGTGTTCACTGACAGAGACAGATAAGTGCTGAATAACAAGCCCTCATATGGCAACAATGGTCATGAATGAGGGTAAACATAAACAGGGCCAGAGAATTTAGCTGGGAAATTAGATGGCAATTATTGGGCCAAGACTGAGACCAGAACTGCCCACCCGAGGAAAGGAAGGGCTGATGATTACAATAAAAAGGAAACACAAAAGGATCTCAGTTCTCACTCCTTGGGATGTGGGGAAGGTAAACGGGTGGTACTGCTTTGCTTTCGTTTCTCACTAAGTTCCTGCTACAATAAATGGCAATGTCATAACTGAAGACTCTAGTCTCTGTGTGGTGCTATGTGTTGGCGTGGCAAGCCCAACAATAGTGGGATCCTGGGAACCCCAACTAAATCCTTGATTTTACTTTGGTCTTGATCATTTTTAGGCATGTATGAGGAGATGAACAGTATTGACTAATAGCTGAATCTTTAGAGAATACTCCTGTGTATTACTCCTGGGTAAATGCAATTCTTGGTGTCACTTTACATGCTATAAGAAGTTCACCCATAAATTGAATTTGGCAAGGTTAGAGAAGAAGTACGTTAAACAACAGGGAAAAGTTGAAGAGGCTGGGCCAAGTACTAGCTGTGAGTGAGACCTATCTTATTCTAGGTATCATAGCATGCATTCTGAGAGCACTTGCTTCCTCTGCAGTAGGCCAGAAGCCTGAAAGCATCCACTAAGCACAGTTTCAACCTGTGAGGCAGGTGAGAAATTGTATGAAACTGTCACCCTTAGCAAGAACATTGCATGGAAAGTAAAGTGGGTGCACTGACTCAAAAGATGCCCACACATATCACACTGCATATCATATTGAGTGCTACATCAAGAATTATGTAATGTGTTGCATCAAAAGATGAAAGCAACAGATACAAACTGATTTTACTACTGCAAACTGTGACTCAGATAGAGTTCATAAATTGCCTCACACGCGCCAATGGATGGAAAAGTGGTAGTGATGGCCAATGAAAAGGCTAAGTACCAAAATCTGTACCAAACTCATGCAGCTTGTGCATAGCACAGGCTGCTCCATTGACTACAATAAAAGTCTCCGCCTGGAACTGAATGAAGGGTTGTACTTTTCCTCATCAAGACTTATATTTTGTGCTGCCAATAACTTAGGCTTCCTTGAAGATACAGCAGATGGTAAATGTACCCTTCGTGTTACTGTTTTGGTCTATTAACAGGAGTGCATTAATGGGGATCAGTCCCCCTCTGTCGGTGCTGTCTGGACCAGCAAAGAACTGTTCCTTTAAGGAGCTTCATGACTCACTAGTTTTCTTACCAAAGTCCAAAATTCTGAAGCCAAAAAGTTCGGTGTTTAAAGAAGCAGCAATTAAGTTGACTATAGTATAGCTTTCTATATTCACTAACCTTGATTTCATTTGGTTATTGTGCAGAAGTGAGATTTGCTCCAGAGGTAAAAAAATCAATGGGTATGTCTTCACCTGAAGAGATAGAAGCCCCACCCTTAAATTATCCAGACAACCAGGACATACCGTATCACACCATTTCAGGAGAAAGGTATATTCCAACATGGTCAGACTTTTACTCGGCATTACATGAGGTACCAGAATGAATGACCCATATATGCATCCTGACGATTATCCTGTTAGCCCCATTGTTCACTCAATTCATTCAGAAAAATTGGCATCTACAAGAGGTAAATTTATACCTGCTACTGAGAGAGGAAATTATCAAGTAATGGAATGGCTCAGGGATGATAAAAAGCATCCGAAACTACCCACTCCTATTGGGCATGGATGGGTCTTGAAGAACGGACTGATCATATCAGGTATGTGTGAAATACCATGTGGTTCTGAATCAATCCTTCAGCCAATCAAATGCTCATGTGCAAAGACCATACTTTCTCCACCCTACAGAAGTTTGGTCAGAAGCCTGCCTTATACAGGAATGAGTGTGGTGAGCTCAAGGATCAGTGTGACCTGTGTATCTGACAGTGGTGCCCTAGACAGAGAACACTGATGGCTTTCATTAATAAATGTTTTCAGTACTACATGTGAACGCTAACTTCCTCAGATTACCAAAGATCAATGTCTTTTTTTTTAAAGTAAGCTGTGCATCCTGTGTTAAAGTATAATTTTAAAAAATGTTGATTTTTAAACATTGTCTTGAATATATATCTACATAATTGTTCTAGATTTGTCATATTTGGTACCACTGTGTTGATGGGAGAAGGCTTTCAAACAATGCCATTTCTGACAACATATCATTATATCCACCAACTCGAGGACCTGGAATTGGGGGATCTGCCACATTGCACAGTGTGAAATAATTGTTTGGAATTCTAACTTTTACTCATCATATGACACTTCCTGTGACCCCCTCCTTCTAGGATGCCATCTGATGTACTGGAATTTCACTGAGCCTGCCTGCTCCACTAGCCTGGGCTCCTTCTCCCTGTTTTGATGAACTATGATCTCTGGCCCCAGTCAGGGTGGCCTTCAACATTAGTTCTCCACTTGTAAGGTAACTCCCTTCTCTTCATGTGCCAATATATATTTATGCCTATATCTGTAATTTTCACTCCATGCATCTGAAGAAGTGGGTTTTTTACCCATGAAAGCTTATGCCCAAATAAATCTGTTAGTCTTTAAGGTGCCACAGGACTCCTCATTGTTTTTTCAGCTAGGAAATCACCCAGCACTCAAGTGAAGCTCCCCTCTGGAAAGTACACCCAAAATAATATTGTCTTGCGCTGTAGAGAAATCTATACAAAGTGAGCTCATAAATTTGCCCCCTCCCGCAATGTGGAGGAAGATATGCACACCTTCTTGCCCCCCAGTAGAAATTGCACAAACTAGGTTTAATAATAAACAAAAACAAGTTTATTAACTATAAAAGGCAGATTATAAGTGATTATAAAGTATAGCAAACAGAACAAAGCAGATTACCAAGCAAATAAAACAAAACACGCATACTGAGCTTAAGATCTTAAAGAGACTGATTTCAAGAAATAATTTCCCTAAATGTTGTTTTAGGTAAGTTGCAGAGTTTTTGTTATTTCCAATTATTTCTCTTTACAGACTAGAACCCTGTTTTAGTCTGGATTCAGCCCTTGCCTTTCCCATTGCTCAATTCCTTTGTCTCTTCAGGTACTTTCAGAAGTCTTTCTTCTTGGGCAGAAAGGCAAAGGTTAAGAGTCCTGTTTGCCATACTCCCTAGCCTTAAATAAGATTTACATAAGGTGGGAATCTTGTTTCCCAGTCTTTCCTGCTCCTTCCTTTTAGTGGAAAATTACTAGAAGTCCAAGATGGTGGTTAGTACCAGGTGACAGGACCACTTGATCTAGTAGTGTCACAGCTACGTCCCAGGATGCCTCTCCGGAAGGAGAGAGATTAGCATCTTCAAAGTTTTATTGTTTCTTCCTAATGGCCCATCAAGGCTGGATGGCCTGTTGTCTGGTGGGTATCTCCCAAATACACACACAGTTGTCATTGTTACATTGTCAATATTACTAACTTCAGATACAGAAATGATACATGCATACAAGTTGGATAATCACATTCAGTAAATTATAACCTTTCCGATGATACCTTACAAGACCCATCTTGCATAAAATATATCTCTGTTACACCGTATTCATATCATAAGTATATTTCCATAAAGAAGATGGGGTGTAACGTTACACCTCCCTCATCTTCCTATCACTAATGTACCCACTAAATGAGACTTTACTGCACTATGCTCCCACACTATTACTGCAAAATGTCTGTGTAAATGACATGCTCTAATTCAACAAATGTGCTCTTACTGTGTATTCAGAGTTATATCTTCTTTCTTCAATGAAAACAGAGGGGGTAATAAGGGATTAATTCTCTGAGTCTGTAGAGAGCTGAGACGCGATGGAGAAGGAAGGGAGCAGGGGCTGATAGGAGGCAGAATCCTTCTCCCTGAATTTTAACTGCCTGGCCCAGAAGAAGTTAAAGCTGCAGGTCATCTGCCAGCAGAGAAATGGATGTTGTGGACCCTCGTCCACTAGGTCTCACTAGCTCACTCCTACACCAAGTGATTCAGCTCGATTCTAGGGCAAATCTCTGGCCCACAAAAGTGACTCTGAGCCTTTATTACTTTTTACTTCTGTCAGCTCTGTAGAGCCATAACTGCTTTGAAAAATTGAAATGGATTCCTCTGGCTTGTGCATTATATATGGAATTGGGAGCTAATTTCTACCTATGTAGCAACATTGCCAAAGAATGATGCTGTCAGTTAAACGTGTGCAATCTCAGCAGGGTTGCACAAAATTGTTTTTAAATGATCAGTTACTAAGCGATTGCTTGGCATTGACCTAGTAAGAGCTTGGATAGTTCACTTTTGTTCCAGTACTCATAGAATTTTATTTGTGTAATGATTTGAAGTACAGTAGTTTTACTAAGGAGTGTTGATTGTTTAGTCTTCATATACTGTTTAGGATTGCCTGATACACATCAATAAAGTTTAAAAGAAAATTGATCATAATCTGACCTCAGTTGAAGTCCAGAGACATTTTTATGGCTGAGTTATAAACCCCTCTGCATAGGGATTAGTAATAAAAATTCTGACAGTCCCTTAACCATAGTTTCATATGAGGCACAAGTATATTATTTACCTCATCTACATTTGTAGTCATATAAAGTGTAAGCAGTAGTCAGTGGTGACATGAATTATGCATAGTTATTGTGAAATATCAAATTCAGTATCATTTAAAAGAAACTAGGCAGTAATTACACAGCATATCCACTGGAAATAGTATCTTGTGTTATTTGTCCTGCTTTATCTCCGGATTTCATAGATTCATAGATTCTAGGACTGGAAGGGACCTCGAGAGGTCATACAGTCCAGTCCCCTGCCCTCATGGCAGGACCAAATACTATCTAGACAATTCCTGATAGACATTTATCTAACCTACTCTTAAGTATCTCCAGAGATGGAGATTCCACAACCTCCCTAGGCAATTTATTTCAGTGTTTAACCACCCTGACAGTTAGGAACTTTTTCCTAATGTCCAACCTAAACTTCCCTTGCTGCAGTTTAAGCCCATTGCTTCTTGTTCTATCCTTAGAGCTCAGGTGAGCAAGTTTTCTCCCTCCTCCTGATGACACCCTTTTAGATATCTGAAACTGTTATCATGTCACCTCTCAGTCTTCTCTTTTCCAAACTAAACAAACCCAATTCTTTCAGCCTTCCTTCATAGGTCATGTTCTCTAGACCTTTAATCATTGTTGTTGCTCTTCTCTGGACCCTCTCCAATTTCTCTACAGGATAACTGTGAATAACTTGTCAATATTGTTATTCATTTATATTACAATAGCACCTAGAGGCCCCAAATGAAATGGGAGAACCATTATGCTAGGCACTGTACAAACAGCTGGCGAGACACAGTCCCTGCCCTAAGGCGATTATAATCTAGCAGGCAATACAAGCAATCAGGTGCAGAGAAATCTGTGCCTATGTCAGTTTTAAAAACATGAATGTTAAAAGCACCATCTCATCCTCTGAGCTTTGCTTACAATAATTTACATTATACTAAAATGGTAAAATTCATTTTTGCTCTAATCATAGTTCATTCCCCCTCCATAAATCTATGATATCACAACTTTCAAATACCCATTCTCTTGAGTAAAGAGGTGAACGTTGCAGTATGCCTGGAAGATTTATCAATCTCAGCTCTGGTAGACCAGGGTTGGCTTGTGTGAAAAAGTTAGAGTATGTGTCATGTACCAGAGACAAGAGGCCCTCACAAAGAACCTCTTGCCCATAGCTGCCTCTCAGCTGTGTTGGGGGAAACTCAGGCTTGAGCAACTTTGCTGGTTGCAACTATGGAAATATGGAGTGAGAAGATAGGTCTCTGGAAATACAGACCAACATCATTTAGGCCTTTAAATGTGAAAACAAGCACAGGCAGGCAGTGGAGCTCATTTCACCAGTGTTACATGCTCCCAATGAAAGTGCTGCTTGAAGTTCAGAACATGGCAGCCTGTCTAACATCTGTTTTCTCATGGACTCAAAATGTAGCCCCAAATAGAGCTATCTTCAAGCCTGAATCTCTAGCAAATGCTCCAGTGTTCCACTGCACATGTGGTACCAGACATATTGGAGCTGTATAACTGGGTATTTTACACATTGAATAAGGGGGTGGGAACACAGAACTCTGCAAAACACTCCACAAGTATGAGTTGTAGTTGTTGGATGATACCCAGCATGGGTTCCAGTGTGGAGTAGTAGGTGACAAGTAGGTGTGTGCAGTCAGAGGAGGTTGGTGAAACCAGACAATCACTATGCTTTTGAAGGTCTTGTATGAGTACATATCAGTCCTCACCCCCACAAGAAATGTGTTAACTATTTACAGTAAACAATCTGTTCCACCTTGTATTTAGCTGTGGCACTGACAGTTTAACTGACAGCTGTGGCAGATCTGAAGAAGAGTTCTGTGTAAGCTCAAAAGGTTCTCTCTGTCACCCACAGAAGTTGGTTCAATAAAAGATATTACCTCACTCATCTTGTCTGTGTTTTAATATATTGTGTACATATATGAAACAGACTATTATAAATAGTTATATATTATAAATAGGACGTTCTAAAGGTCCTAGCTCAAGTTAGTATTTCGATAGACAGGTTATGAACTCATTATGAACATTTGTATCACTAGTCCTCCTCAAACCGAATAACTAGTCCTAAAAATCAAAAGCAGTCTTTATTTTCAGTGTTGGACTACATCAACGTTTTGATTTTATTTATTTATTTTAAACGGGATAAAGTGAACTGGTATATTCCTCCCCCCACACACATACACCTTGGTTTGATATGTATGGAATAGAGTTCCATTTTGTGTATTCATGGTTTCCTCTGATATGGAGAGACAGAAGTGACTTGGTGTTATGGGCCTTCAAGATACTTTTTGCCTCTTAGAAATTCAAGTAAACATTAAAAAGGACCACCTATGAATGTCAATGTAATTTTTTTTAAAGGTTCAGTTTTCTATTATCATGGATAATAATATTGATCTTTTGTAGTGCACCGTGAGAGCTAAAGATGAAAAAGTGTTTAAAAACTAGGTTTATTTTATTTGTATTTATTCTAAGTTGAAACAATAGTTTCTAGTTTCTCAGGCATAATCTTTAGGCAAAGTTCACGAGAGTAAGCATTGAACACTGTAAAAAACAAACAAGAAACCGTTAGCCCTTTTCAAAAATTGCTTTACAAAGCAATAATTTCTTTTGAAGTAAGAAAAGTTTTTTATGAAGTTGTTCACTGTGACCAGAGAGTTGATACTGCTAAGCACAAATGCATCTGTTCCCATATCTTGTTTTACATTCATTTAGGCAGTTCACTTACTATTTCTATTCTTTTCCATCAGTCAAACATCAATCTGACTTCTTAAGCATCCAAAAATGCTTGCTTAGTACTACATATCTTTTCCCTCTAAACTCTTATGTGCCATTCACGGTACTGATTGCATGTGTGGAAAATGAACAAAATTAAGCTTAACACACCCTCTTACTCTGAGAAACCTGGGTGAGAGAATATCTATAGCCCTGGTGTGTTTGGAGGAAGAATTATTGCCTAAGAATTACAGAATACATGTTATTAAATTATAAGTTTCATATACTGCGATCCTCATTTACGCATCTTAGTGCTAAATATTTCACAGTAGTATAATGTGGTTTCTGGTTGGAATGGTGTACACCAGATAATAGTTTTTGTTGAAGGTTTCAGAGAAGACATGTATTAGCAGTTGATAGAGAGTGGGAAAGAGACATACTAAATCATCCAGTTATCCAAGACACTGAGTAA
The DNA here is from genome assembly GCF_007399415.2 of Gopherus evgoodei. Lineage (NCBI taxonomy): Eukaryota > Metazoa > Chordata > Testudines > Testudinidae > Gopherus > Gopherus evgoodei. The sequence goes on along the minus strand of NC_044322.1, from coordinate 306,498,532 downwards.
ACCAGGTCATCTAAGAATCCAGGCTGAGTAGAAAAATTTCCCATAGAAATACGGGAGTTAAAAATGGAGTGCCTGGTCTCTCCATTTGGGATGTTAATATTTTTTATTAAGATCATATAATTTACTTAATTTGAAGGTCACAGGTTCATGACTAGTAGATAATCTGTAGCTAAATTATGGGAGCATCAAAGAATTTAAAAGGTCTCCAAGGTAATTTTGAATTCTATTGTCAATATCTTCCCAAACAGATGCCTGTTTGATAACTGATTAAACATTTTATATAATCAGTCCATGGAGCTGGGTGAAGAAGCAACTGGAAGAGTCTCAGGATGAAAAAATAAAATGAAAACAAACAAAATAAAAGTCCATGCTGGAGCAGAGGCGCGAGGATGAATAAATTCTCTGTTTTACACAAACATTATCTAAAATATATTGAAGATCAGTTGAAGCTTAGATCTTGCAAATCCAATGTCCAATATTCAGATGATACTTTTATTTACCTGATACTACTGTTATTTTCATTCAGAAAAATATTTAGTCCCATATTCTGTAAGTGGTTACACAAATACTTTTTCCATTGACGTGATAGAGGATAGAAATTTATTCCTAAAGAAGTGGAGAGGTTGGAAAGTATGTTTCATTTCTTTCTAAATTCAGTTCCTTTAATTAAAAAAAATTAGAACTAAGCCTAAATAAATTGGCACACCGTCTTGATCACATATATTATAGGAAAGAAAATATCATTTAGCACATAGATAGCACTTTATATCTTCAGTGTGCTCTGAAGTGACTAATTTAGTATGAGCTAAATTGAGAATATCACTAATCTTCACTTCTTACATCTTATGCACCCTATACTTTGCTCCAAATTGGTGATTTCCAGTTCTAAACAAAGATTTAATATTAGCATTTAATGAGATTTCATACCACAAAGACTTCATTATCTCTGCAAAAGATATATTACAGTACAATAGATACTACTGGCCAAATTGATTCCCTTAATTATACCAAATAATTTCTTACTGCACAATTAGTCCCATAGAAGTCAAAGGTTGCTAATTCAAAGCACCTTTCAATGTACAGCTATTAGAATCTGGCCCTAAATTGGAATTCACAATAATAAAACAAAACTGAGTTAAACAAAATGTGCAAAAATATACCTTGTGATGTTTATCTTCATTTTTATTCGCTTAATCTCAAATTCATACATTTATTATGATGAATTAGCAAGTTTATATTATATTTTATATATAGTTTTGTTTTTCAATAATGCTTTTTCAAACTAATAATTAACTAGCACATTTGGGGATCTCAAAAATACTTTACAAAGGTGGGTTAATATTGTCTTTCATTTGCAAATGAGACAACTGAAGCCACCTCAAAAGAGATTAAAGGCCCCATTCTTATAACCATACATCTAAATTCCCTGCAAACTGCATGGCCGCAGCCTATTTAGTGCAGTGCAGGTTGTCAGGGAACCCAGCCGGAGACCTGCGCCTCTCCCCCGACCCCAACCTAGCCCTGTCCCCAACCTGCCACAGCCGAGTGCCCCCCCAGCCCCAACTATGCTGCAGCCTGGACCCGCAGGGGCTGGGGCGCTCCTATTGCAGCCTGAACCCAGTTGGGGTGGCATGGCACAGCTCAAACACGAGTGGCCCAGTCCCAGCTGCAGTCGGCGTGGCCTGAACCCAGGCGGCCCAGCCTGCACCCAGCCACAGCGGCCCAGCCCGAACCCAGTCATGACCAGGGCAACCCGGCCTGGACCTGGCGTGGGGTGCCCCTCCCCAAATCCAGCCCCAGCCTAGATCTGTTGTAGGGAGCCCCTCCCTGAACCCAGTCCTGGCCTGGACCTGCAGGGGCCAGGGGAGCAGGGGCCATTCTGCAGGGCCCAACTCAGTCCCAGAGTTGCCATGACAGGGAGAGGTACCTCTCCTCTCCAGCTCAGGTGTTGCTGCTGGAAGAGAGTGCTGGGGGGAGTCCTCTCTCTCTGCCATAGTCCCAGAGCACCTTTCAGCACCACCAACCCCTCATCCCCTGCCCCACCCCAGAGCCCACACCCCCAGCTGAAGCCCTCACACCCCTGAACCCCAACTCTCTGCCCCAGCCCTGAACCCCCTCCCACACCTCAAGCCCCTCATCCATGCCCCACCCCAGAGCCTGCACCCCCCATGCGCCAACTCTCTGCCCCAGCCCTGAGCCCCCTTCCCCACTCTGAACCCCTCAGCCTCACCCCCACCACATGAATTTTGTTATGTGCACTGATATGAAGGTGGTGTGTCACCTCTCTCACCTCCATATTGGTGCACATAACAAAATTCATTCTGCACATGGGTGGGAAAAATTGGAACACTGCCTTACTTTGACTAGTACTTTTTTCTGTAAGTAAAACAATGAGACCACCCATGGACTAAGATACTATTCAGTGTGTATAAGGATAATGGAATCTGACCCCACACAACTCACTCAGGGCTGCAAAGTAATGTGCAACAGAGCCAGGATTTGGAACCTAGATATCCTTGGTCAATCTTCTGTCACCAGCAGAATACACTGCCTTTTCAGCTAAAATAGTTGTTATTTTATGGGAACTAGCCATTGTCAGACGTGACAATCTACATATAAAAAATGTGTGTAATGCAGGGATTGACATCCCTCAGCCCATACCGCTTCCTGAAGTTCCCATTGGCCTGGGATGGTGAACCACAGCCAGTGGGAGCCGCGATCTGCCGAATCTGTGGACACGGCAGGTAAACAAACCATCTCGGCATGCCAGAGTGCTTACCCTGGGAGTCCATGTGCCAAAGGTTGCCAATCCCTGGTGTAATGTTTAAGGTTAAGTTGTTTATGAAGATGAAGTCATAGATAAGATATACCAATAATTAATAATAACAACAATAATAATTGGAGGATTTTATTATTTTGAGCCAAATGCTCTCCTCCCTCAGAAAAACGTGAGAATATAGGAAGTGCTCACAAAATTATGGTAGTAAACCTGAAATTCTTCCTTGTGAGGTATGAGGATAATGACTACACAGGGGATTGGTGTTGGCAACTAAAGAGAGACCAATGATCCATGGGAAATCCTGCCTCCATGCCTTAGTTTTTAGGATGTCCACTCAGGGTACACATTCCCATATCCTTTTTAATCCCCTCTTCATTGGCATGGATCACTCCAGAATCAATTACCTATGGTCTCCCTGAGGTATTTTTCCATTGCTATGCATTCCAAGATACAATCCAAGGAGAGCAGTTGGCACAGAAAACCTAACTGGCTTCAAGACTGAACTTGATAAGTTTATGGAGCGGATGGTATGATGAGACTGCCAATAATGGCATGTAGCTGATCTGTGGCAGCTAATAGCAAATGTCCCCAATGGCCAGTGATGGAACACTAGATGTGTGTGTGGAAAGGGGGAGGCTCTGAGTTACCACAGAGAATTTTCTCATGTGTCTGGCTGTTGGGTCCTGCCAAAATGCTCAGGGTCCAACTAACCTCCATATTTGGAATTGGAAAGGAATTTCCCCCCAGATCAGATTGGCAGAGAGTTTTTTTTTGCTTTCCTCTGCAGCATAGGGCATGGGTCACTTGCAGGTTTAAACTAGTGTAAATGGTGGATTCTATGTAATTTGAAGTCTTTAAATCATGATTTGAGGATTTCAGTAACCCAACCAAGGATTAAGAGTCTATTACAGGAGTGGGTGGATGAGGTTCTATGGCCTGCAATGTGCAGGACAGACTAGATGATCATGATGGGCCCTTCTGGTCTTAAAGTCTATAGTCTATGCAGGGGAAGGAGGAATGGGACAGAGTTCAAGTTAAGCTCAAGTGCTCTGAGCTCCACTAATTTACATGGACTGGAACCAAAATGGAACCAGATTGCTGGTGCTTAAAATTGAATCATAGAGCAGTTTTTAAACTAAGGACTGAAGGAAAGCTAACAGGTGTGGAGGATCATGTTGTTCGGACATCCCTTAGGAGAGGATCTATAAATGGAGATTCTCTATGTCCTAATAAGGAGGAGAGGATGAAAGATGATAAAATACAGGTAAGATCTGATGAGAAACAGTCAAATGAAAAAAAAACCTCATTCAATTACATCATGTAATTGCAGACAGCTAAAAAGTGATAAGTTTTTAAAGTGCTTATATATGAAAGCTGAAGTCTACATAATAAGGTGGGTGAATTAGAGTGTGTCATATTAAATGAGGATATTGATATAATAGGCATCACAAAAACTTGGTGGAATGAGGATAATCAATGGTTATACTGATAGGGGAACTGGCACTATATGTGAAAGAAAGTGTAGAATCAAATGAAGTAAAAATCTTAAATGAACCAAACTGTACTATAGAATCTCTATGGATAGTAATTCCATGCTCTAATAAGAAGAATATAGCCACAGTGATATATTACCAACCACCTGACCAGGATGGTGATAGTGACTGTGAAATGCTCAGGGAGATTAGAGAGGTTATTAAAATAAAAAACTCAATAATAATGGGGGATTTCAACTATCCCCATACTGACTGGGTACATGTCACCTCAGGATGGGATGCAAAGATAAAGTTTCTTGACACCTTAAATGACTACTTCGTGGAGCAGCTAGTACTGGAACAAGAGGAGAGGCTAATACTAAGTGGAGCATAGGATCAGGTCTAGGATTTACTTGGTAATAGTGACCATAATATAATTAAAGTTAACATCCCTGTGGCAGGGAAAACACCATAGTGGCCCAACACTATAGCATTTAATTTCAGAAACGAGGACTACATAAAAATGAAGAGGTTAGTTAAACAAAAATTAAAAGGTATGCACTAAAAGTAAAATTTGTGAAAGCTCTATGGAAACTTTTTAAAGACACCATAATAGAGGCTCAACTTAAATTGGTCTTCATGGTAGAGGATATGAGGGAGATTCCTAAACCTGAGCCATTCTTCTGAGGAAGTGTCCCAGATTGAATTGTCATTAGAGGAGGTTTTGGAACAAACTGATAAACTAAACAGTAATAAGTCTCCAGGACCAGATGGTATTCATCCAAGAGTTCTGAAGGAACTCAAATGTGAAATTGTAGAACTACTAACTGTAGTCTATAACCTATCATTTAAATCAACTTCTGTACCTAATGATTGGAGGATAGCTAATGTGATGCCAATTTTTTTAAAAGAGCTCCAGAGGTGATCCCAGCTTCAGTATCGGGAAAACTGCTTGAAACTATAAAGAGCAAAACTGTCAGACACATACATGAACATAATTTGTTCAGGAAGAGTCAACATTTTTTTTATAAAAGGAAATCATACCTCACCAATCTACTAGAATTCTTTGAAGGGGCCAACAAGTATGTGGACAAGGAGGATCCAGTGGATATAGTGTATTTAGTTTTTCAGAAAGCCTTTGACAAAGTCCCTCACCAAAGGTTCTTAAGCAAAGTACACTGTCATGGGATAAGAGGGAGGGTCCTCTTACGGATTGGTAACTGATTAAAAGATAGGAAACAAAGGGTAGGTATGGATAAATGGTCAGTTTTCAGAATGAAGAGATGTAAATAGTGGTGTCCCCCAGGGGTCTGTACTGGGACTAGTCCTATTCAACATATTCATAAATGATCTAGAAAAGGGGATAAACAGGGAGGTGGCAAAATTTGCAGGTGACGCAGAACTACTCAAGATAGTTAAGTCCAAAGCAGGCTGTGAAGAGTTACAAAAGAATCTCTCAAAACTGGGTGACTGGACAGCAAAATGACAGTTGAAATTCAGTGTTGATAAATGCAAAGTAATGCATATTGGAAAACGTAATCCTGACTATACATATAAAACGATCGGGTAGAAATTAGCTGTTACCCCTCAGGAAAGAGATCTTGGAGTCTTGTGGATAGTTCTCTGAAAACATCCACTCAATGTGCAGCAGCAGTCAAAAAATCTAACAGATCGTTGGAAATCATTAAGAAAAGGATAGGTAATAAGATAGAAAATATCATATTGCCTCTATATAAATCCATGGTATGCCAATATTTTGAATATTGTGTGCAGATGTGATCGTACCATCTCAAAAAAAGATATATTGGAATTGGAAAAGGTTCAGAGAAGGGCAACAAAAATGATTAGGGGTATGAAACAGCTTCTGTATGAGGAGAGATTAATAAAACTTGGATTTTTCAGCTTGGAGAAGAGACGACTAAGGGGGATATGATAGAGGTCTATAAAATCATGACTGGTGTGAGAAAGTAAATAAAGAAGTCTAATTTACTCTTTCTCATAACAGAAACTAGAAGATCACAAAAATGAAATGAGTAGGCATCAGGTTTAAATCAAACAAAAGGAAGTATTTCTTCACACAAAACACAGTCAACCTGTGGGACTCTTTGCCAGAGGATGTTATGAAGGCCAAGACAATAACAGGGTTCAAAAAAGAACTAGATAAATTCACGGAGGATATGTCGATCAATGTCTATTAGCCAGAACGGGCAAGTATGATATCCCTAGCTTCTGTTTGCCAGAAGCTGGGAATGGGCGACAGGGAATGGGTCACTTGATTATTACCTGTTCTATTCAATTTCTCTGGGGCACCTTGCATTGGCTGCTGTCAGAAGAAGGGATACTGAGTTAGATAGACCTTTGTTCTGACCCAGTATGATCACTCTTATGACTGTTCTGCGTGGTTTTCCAAGACGACCATGATGCACAGAGTGGCTACTCCCTGGCTCTGCTCCCTTTAGCTAGATTCTTCTCCAATTTTCTGCAAACCACCAACCACACAGTATTTATGTTGTTTGTAATAGTAACTGCTGGACCTTTTGGGGAGGGAGTCTGCTGGCCAGGCATGGCCCTGATCCTGGTTCACCCTAGAACAAAGGAATTTTGAGAAGTGTAATTGAGGGACACTGGAGACTAGAAAGTAGGCAGCAATGCATTTTGGCAAAAGAAGCAAGGAAATAAGTCATCTTTTTGGCTCTCTTTGAGTAAGATCAGGAATGGAGTAGGACTTGTATTGGCACTCTCTTTGAGACAGTCTGGAAAAGTTGGGCTAAAGTCTAGGTAATGACAGAGTCTTTTGATCTTTATACAACAAAAACCATGTGAAGAAACCACATGGGCATACTTGGTCACAAATAACCATGTTTACTAAATATATAGAAACATGCCAAGTCTGGCTACGTATTGGCCACTGCTTTGACTGGTTTCTGGCAGTTTCTAAAATATAAAATATTGTGAGTGCAACTGCAGCTCAGAAATTACATCAAGGGATGCTACCCTATTCTATATACTACCTTCTGGGAAGAAATTAGCTCTAGGTCTGTCTACTGAGGCAAAGAGAATAAGAAAGGGTAGCATAAAATAGAACCCAGCATGTGAAAGTGGTGAATAGAATTGGGGTCTGGATAGGACCCACAGATAGCTGCCCAGGAAGGGCAGTGGGAAGAAGCATGAGAAAAGGATGAAGAGGAGGCCTAGAGAGGGACCAGCAAAGTGAAAGAAGAGGCTGCAGGCAAATGGAACAAAGAGTGCTTTGGATGTGTGCTAAGTTCCATCTTTTTGTTTTCAGGCCCACGGCTGAGTCTTCCAAGGGATGGTTGTATGTATGGATCAGAAAGCAAAAAAAGGCTAGTGGGAGCTATTGTTTGTTTGGACTTTTTATTTACCTCAGGAAGAGTGGAGTTTTCCTAATCTGGTCAGCTGCTCATTTAAGCTACTGTATTAGTGGAGAGTGACACTGAGATACAACCAACTGTGGAAATTGAGGAAGAAGCCATAGGATGAGGTGAGAACTCTGTGACAGGCCATTTTAATGGCAAACATGCTGTTATTGCAACTATCAGTTTGTGAGTTTAGTTCATTATTACAAGTGTTGCCTTCTCCTTTGCTTCTCTTCATCATGTGGATAGTAATATCTAGGCCATTTGGTTTTCTTTAAGCTGCAGTAGAAACAGGTACATTAAATTGTAGAGCAACGTTATTAAAAAAAGCCCAAACTTATGAATGTTAATATATTCGGTTTCTGCAACTAAATGCTTGTGCTTAACCTTCATCGAGAGACTCAACCCTTTCTTTGTTGCATGCTGGTCTCAGAAGCAATGTCTCTTGTGCTGAAGAGAGTATAAACCATTCAGTGATTTGTTCAGGTATTGTACATCTATCTATACTGTCAGATCAGTGTTGAGATCTGCCAGACTTCGAGGTCCCTCATGTCCACTCTGCCTTCATGTAGCTAACCTCTTTCATTTAGCCAGGAAGCCTAATACTGTACTTTGTCTTTTGTACTTTTGGGAGCTGCTGCAAGCTGTTCACTCAGATTCAAACAAGCTCCCATAAGCGGTCTTGGAATAGATTTGGCAACCAAGGGCCCTGATTCGTCACAAAAAAATCTTCAGCTTCTATGCTGCACAAGGACTTCATCTGCCATTTCATGGTTAGGAACATACAGTAAACATATGTTTTGCACCATGTGGTTTTCCAACCTGTGCTAATGAGGCAGGATGATATGTCACCAACAATCTATTGCCAAGATCTTATCTCCACCTGTTTCCTAATGCCACATTGCTTTCCCTCCTTTGCAAAAAGTTGTCACTTTTTATATCATAAAGAAGTACTGGAAGAGGCAGAGACTTAGGGAGAAAGTCAAAACTGAAGCAAAACTGCATTTGTAAATTATATTTGTGATGTTTCCTTTTATTTGGGCAGCAATTTTATCTCTGAGAGTTAAACTTCCAGAACCAGTTCAGAACAGTCAATGGAAAGATACTGGGCTGATAAGAGGAGAATTTAGCCCATTTCCAAGAACTGAACAGTTACTGTAACTACCAATCCAGAATTTTTTCTGAGTTTGGACAAGCTTCTTTTGGCCTTCCCATCAGGGAGTTTCTTTATCTTTTTTAATCCTTTATCCATTTCTTTATCCTGTTTCATGTAAACATTGGGCACTAAGGCCTAGATACTTTGCTAGTGTGTATTAGCATAAATCCATTGACGTCAATGAAGCTTTACCCATTTACACCAGCTGAGGAGCTGGCCCTAAATTAGATCTTGTAGATTTTTTTTCAGTACTGTTTTAGGGGGATGGGGAGATGAACATGGGCTTTTAACCATAATGATTTTTTTCATAGATTTGTTTGATTTTTTTACACACGCACCCCTTTTTTTAAATTTCTTCTCCCACCCTTTTCCAAGGGGAGGAGGGGGAAGGGACAGACTGGTAGAAGAAAACCAGCTTTGTGAAACAAACACATTCTGTGCATTTTTGAACAAAACAAAATTTGCTTTGTTAGAAATTTTCTCAGAAAATAGAAAGCATTTTTCAACCTGCTCAGTCCTCAGTATCCAATTCAGTCCCTCAGTTCTGCAGAAAAAAAGAAAAGCCAATTAATAACTGGTGAATATGAACAGCAGACATTTCACATCTAATTAGGTCATACATAAAGTATGTTTTGATTGTCAATGAACTGGGGGAAATCTATACAGCATCTCATTTGCATCTGAAGTAGCTACTTTTTATAAAACATTCTACTATATTTTTCATTATATGCAAATGTGTATTATTTAAAGCACATTAAAATTTAATTAATTTGAAGGAGCCTTTAACAGAGCATGCATATTTAGAACAAAATAATCAGTAAAACTCAGCAAATATCAATGTATTCATTGATGTGATATTCGGTTGAAAGGCTCCTTTTATGCCTCACAATGTCAATGGAATATTACTTTTTATGTTGAACAATACATTAAAAAAATTAACACTCATTTAAATAATATTATGATAAAACAATTACAAAAACAACTCAAAATAAAGTCTCACTTTAGAATTAATATTTTCTATTGAATTTAAGCATTGTAGTACTGGCTATGCAGGGATTTTTAGTACCTGTTCACTGTATTTAGTCTAATCATTCTGTAATGCTTGGATATTGTTCCTCATTGCAAGCAGATGGGAACAGAAACATTTCTTTGATATCTTTCTCCTGTTAACAAGGAGTTTGCCCATTTAGAATCATTGGTTGACTTTATATATATGCTAGCCCTGTGGCCTGTACCCCTAAAGAGAAAAGAGCTCACTATTGACCCTTGTTGGTGAATACAGAGAAGAGTGCCCTGAAGTTCCTTGGGAATTCTATAAAAGCAGCAAAGAGTCCTGTGGCACCTTATAGACTAACAGACGTACTGGAGCATGAGCTTTTGTGGGTGAATACCCACTTCGACGTTTCATCCGACAAAGTGGGTATTCACCCACGAAAGCTCATGCTTCAATACGTCTGTTAGTCTATAAGGTGCCACAGGATTCTTTGCTGCTTTTACAGATCCAGACTAACACGGCTACCCCTCTGATACTTCGGAATTCTAGACTGGCAGGACTCCATAAGGGAGGGAGCCCTTTACTGGCACCTGTTGGTGAGCAAGGGGAAATGACCGAATGGTCCAGGCCGCAATTACATTTAAATTATGTGACAGTCTGGGGCACTTTGGTTAAAATGCAGGTAAGTTTTGAGTTTGGGAGCAATAAAACAATATTATTCTTGTTTGGAAATGTAAGGATTATACTAAATATGTCTGCCATGAGGGTCACCCTGACTGCTACTGCAGTCACATGCAGTTGGGTAAGGGAACCTGTAGTAGACTAAAGGTGTTTTTCAGCTGAGTTTGCTTCTCTAGTGGTAAGGACTCAGTTGGGGGTTCTATATACACCAATCATTTCCTGCTGATGACTTAGCACAGAGGTAGCTTTAAGACAAAGGATGGTTTGAAATGATGGACAGAGATGAGTCAAGGCAGCTTTGAGGTGATGGGCAGAGTTAAGCTTAGCTGGTGGACAGAGCTGGGCAGAGGCAAGCGATAGTACTGAGGTGGGTTGCACTGAAACTCCTAAGAACAGCCATCTCCCTCAGAGACTTTGATATGAGTCTAATCAAAAGAATCACTTTGGGTGAGTTAGGTAGTAGGGCCCCTAGAGCAGCCCAGGAAGGATTTGCTTTAGGGGTGGAAACTGACCTACCAGCAGTCTTAGACTCCTCAGTCCCTAGACAACAAGTGAGGAGTGAGGAGTTGGGAAGGAGGGAAATGGCTAGAATGTATTAGGTATTTACAGCTTCAAGAGAAGGATAGAGATTATGGCTAGTGCTAAGACACCTTGGAGAGGCTTACCTAATCAATATTGTTTGTTTATTAATTGCTGGCTTTCGCAAATGTATTATTTTGACACCTTTTCTCTCAGCCCTCCCCCCCAATAACATTATCATTGTTTTAAACCTCTGGACTTAGTGCTTGCAAATGGAGAGGCATTGCCTATCAAGGGTACCCCAGGATGATGTATACAGTTTCTGAGTTGGGGCTCATGTTGTCTCATGTTGAGATGGGACGTCTAGAAACTTGAACTAGGCAACTGTTGACAGCCTGGCAGAAGGATTACACATATATTGACTTAATGTATGAACACAGAAACAGTATTGCCAATCCCAAAGATTCGATAATCATTAGACCAATTTTAAAACAAAGAAACAAAAAAGCCCAGCAGTTCTCTTTGTCTCTTGAGTTTTGAACTGTTGTAGGCTCACACTTTCAAGCTTTTCTCTGCAATCAATGAGGTGTACAAAATTAATTTTTATTTCAGTGAAAGATGAGATTCTCGGGGCAGCCCAGTACAATGCCAGGAGGTCACATGTTCATAGAAGCAGATAAAAACATAATTATTGGGAATGCAATGACATATCTTTGTTAATGAGTCCACAACACAATTAGCAATGTTTGGAGCCCTTATGGGTAGTCTGAATGGGCAAGGAGACAGATTCCCCTTCTCAGCCCTAGAAGAGGTCATTCAGGCCAGGATAGTATGGACACATCATTTCAGAGTTTATATCCTAGAACACCTATGGTACATGAAGAATTTCCATTTCCAGAGCTGTCAATCCAGCCATTTTTTAGGAGCACTACATTATTTTTTTAAACTATATTGTCTTTGGTTTGTCATTTTTTCTTTCAAAAAATTTTCTATTAATACTAAGAGGCATGAGCAAAAGCATTTAAGGAAAAATTTTCCAAAACAAGAGACTAAAATTAGGCTCCTAAAACTAAATTTAGGCACCTACACAAAGTGACTTACTTTCAAAACTGTGGTGCATCAGTGACTCCCATTTACCTTAAAGGGAGTTGTTTGAAGTTTATCATTTTTGCAAATAGGTATTTAGGTGCCTAAATATGGATTTAGAAGTCTGACTCCAAACTCCTGTTTTGGAAAAAAAAACTTGACCTACAATGTTTTGGTTTAAAACTGTGTATTTTACAGTTTTTTAAATACTTTTTATCTCACAACACTTTTTGGTCAACTGCAACAGCGCTTTTATTTTAATTTCTGATGTCTCTCATTGATCAGCTATTTATGTATATTTTCACTTCAAAATGTTATTATCTAAATTATTTTGGCTACTTGCTGGTTATGCACAAACAAAAGCATGACTGTCACCATGTTCATTGTCAGTTACACAAATATGACCTTCTGGAGGCACTGCTTCTGAGGAAATGTATTACAACATATGGTGTTTTACCACGTCAGTGGTGAATTCAGTCTTTACAAATCATTTTTATATATTCTTAAATCAGAGTGAAAGCATCACAGAGTTCTGCAACTGTGCTTGGTCTAACCTTTATGAGTAGATGTAAACTTCTATATGCAATTATATTTTCCTGGTGATACTAACTGTGAATCACCATTTTTGCTCAGAACAGGACCTGGTAAATACAGGTTTGTTTAGAATAAAGGCATAAGGCCAAATTTGCAACATTTTGTGTGCCTCAGGTTTGGCACTGAAGTCCTGGCTTTCAGAAATATTGAGGAGTATAGCTGGAAGAAAATAAAAAATAAAAACAAAAACAAGAAAAGACGGGAAGAGAGAAAGTTCTGTCCAGTTTTATAGTTGAGGAAAAATCAAGGAATAATCAGTTGCACAAATAGAAAATGGGAAATGACTTCCTAGGAAGGCGTAGAGAAGACTGAGACAGGAGCATAACAACAGTCTTTAAGGACATAAAAGGTTATTATAAAGAATAAGGTGATAAATTGTTCTCTTTATTCACGGAGGGTGGGACAAGAAGTAAGGTCTTACTTTGCACCAAGGGAGATTTAGGTTAGATATTAGGAAAAAACTTCCTAACTATCAAGATAATTAAACACTGGAACAAATTACCTGGGGAGATTGTGGAAACTCCATCACTGGAGGTTTTTAAGAACAGGTTAGACAAACCCCTGTCAGGTATGGTCTAGAATATAGATAATACTTAGTCCTGCCTCAGTGCAGAGGACTGGACTAGATCCGTGTTTTTCAAAGTTCGGGTCACGACCCAGTAGTGGGTCGCAGCATATCAGGCACTGGGTTTCTCTGGTCAGCAATACCGACCGGGATATTAAAAGTTCCATTGGTGGTGCTGCCCAGCTAAGGCAGGCTAGTGCCTACCTGTTTCGACACCATGCTGCACCCTGAAAGCAGCCAGCAGCGAGTCCAACTTCTAGGTAGAGGGGCCACAGGGGTCCGGGACTGCCCCCACCCCGAGCACCAGCTCCGCACTCCCATTGGCTGATTCCCAGCCAATGGGAACTAGGGAGGGCGATGCCTGTGGGCGAGAGTCACATGAAGCCGCTTGTGCACCTCTGCCTAGGAGCCTGACCTGCTGCTGGCCTCTTCTGGGGCGCAGCACAGTCTGCAGTGCCAGGACAGGCGGAAGCCTGCCTCTGCATCCCAGCTGCACTGCTGACCAGGAGCTGCTGGAGGTATGTCCCAACTCCATGCCCAGAGGTGGCTCCAGGCACCAGCATGCCAAGTGCATACCAGGGGCGGCAAGCCACGGGGAGCGCTGTGCCGGTCTCTGCGAGGGTGGCAGGCAGGCTGCCTTCGGCGGCATGCCTGTGGAGGGTCAGCTGGTCCCACGGCTTCGGCGGACCTCCCACAGGCATGCCGCCGAATCTGTGGGACTGGAGACCTCCCACAGGCAAGCCGCCGAAGGCAGCTTGCCTGCCATGCTTGGGGTGGCAAAATAGCTAGAGCCGCCTCTGCCCATGCCCCAATCCCCTGCCTCAGCCCTGAGCCCCCTCAAACCTGGAACCTCTTCCTGCACCCCAAAACCTTCATCCCTGGCTCCAGCCCAGAGCCTTGACCCCCTCCCACACCCCATCCCCCTACGACAGCCCAGACCCCCCTCCGAAACCCCAAACCCCTCATTCCCAGCTTTGTTGGGTAGCAAGCATGAACAATTTCTTCAACTGGGTCCCCAGAATAAAAGTTTGAAAACCACTGGACTAGATGACCTATTACGGTCCTTTCCAGTCCTATGTTTCTATGATTCTATATTGCCCCTCAACAAAAATTCTTAAGACTAAGGAAATCCCAAGTTAAGAATACAGCTTTACCTTACCCTATTGCCCAGGCAACATGTTTCCATTGATGGTGACAGACAGTTGCCTCACAAGGAAATGTAATCTGAGTCAAAAAAATGAACAAACGTACAACACACAGTAATCTCCCATAGAGTATAAAACAAAACTTCAGGGAAGGTGATGGCCATTTCGATAAAGTCATCATATCTATAACATTAGTTGTCTCACTGTAACTTCTTCCTCTTCTTCAGGTCAGTGTCATTCTGGCTCCTGAAGTTAGGTAATTTCAGGCTAAGCTTTGTGAAATGTGCAGAGAAGACATTTGTGCATATGTATTACACTTAATTAATTGGCATAAAATTAATGCCATTAAAGGTTGACATTTATCACTTGCAATAGTTACATTTAGCAGGTAGTTGCAGTTTTACTCCTTCTAAGGAGAATGATACTGAAAATATGCAAAATGTCCATGTTTGAATGTTACCCACTGTATTTTCTGTTGGGGTCTGACCTTTGAGAAGGCCTGATCCAGAGCATCTACTAGTCCAGCGCCACTTTAGCCCAGTCCCAAAAGTTGTATAACAGCGTCACGATGTAGTGAATTGTGAAGATAGATTAAGACCATGGTTTTCTTGAATGCATTTTTACTGTAGATCAATTGAACACATTTTTACAAAGAGATTTGCAGGGCTCGTATTCTCACAGATATTCATATGCCTTCAAATCACTCCTCAATAACAGGGTCACCTTTGCCTGATTGAGTCAAGAAATTTTGAATCACATACATTAATTATATTTTCAAGCAATGAAGTGTTTTTTTCAAAGGGCAATGATTTTTCATTTTAAGGTGGGTTAAACTAGCATTGAGTAATAAAGACATTTAACAAGGCTTAATAAAATGCAGTCATGGTTTGTAAATGCAGCTCTCTATCTAAAGCAAAGAAAATATTTGATGAATATCTACCCTTAGAACTGGAACTATAAGCTACTATTTGAAGTGAGCCTGTTAGTAAAGCAGTTGTGGATGATGTTATTTGTACTGAACTATGTAATGGGGGTGGGGTAAATGACACAGGTGCTTTGATTTTCTTAGAGAAAACTAAAATGGTCTATTTCATCCTTATCCTGTCTGCCAATCCTTATCTATAGATTGGTTTGCCTCTCTAAGGACCTCTAGGCAGTAAAAGCTGAAGGATGAATCTGGCCACTAAGAAGAGCCTTTAAGGTCTCAATAGTAGAGCTGTGTGAATAATGCTTTTTTTTTATTATCTGGCAGTTTAAAAAATTGAAGTAAATCATTGCTTCAGGTTAAACCAAAACCAAACATTTTAGGAATTTTTGGTTAACTGAAAAGCTGAACAAAAAAATCATTTTGGGTGGAACCAAATACTTCAGTTTGATAAAATGTAAACATTTCATTTCAATGTTTAAATATGTTTATAGTTTTTAAATAAAATTAAAGGACATTTTGAAACAAAGATACTTTGAACCAAAGAAATCAAATTTGGTAAATATCAATTTGTTTTAAATCAAAACATTTAATTTGGTAAATATCAATTTATTTTTGCCTAAAACAATTTGGTGAAACAGATTCAAATGCACAAAACATTCAGTTGTTGCCGAATCTGCATTTTTTTTTCTGAAATGTTTTTGGTTATATAATTTCACTTAGCTGTACATAATAACTCTGTTTTCTTAGACGGAACATGGCAGCTAGAACACCTTAATTTTTCTTTTAGAGATGAGGAAAAGCAAGATATTTTTGAGGGGAGGGAGCCTTTTGTTTGGTTGGGTTTTTTTAAACCTAGCTTTTGAGGATTTTGTTCAGTGATTATCCACACAAATTCTTTCCCACTGAAATGGTATTCTTCTTCTGTATCCTTGCAATTATGCCTGGGCATTGATTATTTGCACTTGTTTTGTAGCTTTTGCAAGACCCAAGTAGGCAGGCTTTGCGTATGAGAAATATGAAGGAACTGTGAGATATGGACTCCAAACCAGCAAACTTGTGTGAAGGATATTGAACAATTGTGAAACTCTGCCACAACTGCTGCTGTAACCCCTTCTCATTCTAAATGTGAGGCTTTCTGACCACAGGGTCCACTAAATCATTGACGCGTATCACCAAAACCCAACACTCCATTGGCCTATGCTGAGTTAGCATGGAATGCAGGTGTGCACATGCAGGGATTATGCATCTATGTTACCCTAACACAGCACTGTGGAGGTATGTAACAGAGTCATTGGTAATTTTTCCCTCAGGGGGTTGAGTTAACTCACCCTGCCCATATATCTAGGCTGAGTGGTCACAACACAGGCCCTACTTCCCTACTGTTTGCAGGAGTTGTGGGCATTCTGCCCTTTGTGGGCCTCCCTAAGTCTCTCTGCCTGGGCAAAATGAAAGTCACAAACCCCCTGCATTCAGGGATACTCGCTCCCTGTGTACCAGCAAATCGGGGATAGGGGCTGTGGATGAGTCTATAGTGCTACCACTAATTCAGCCCCAAAGGAATGGGTTTGGGGAAATTGCTCTAGCTGGGTCTAAGATGAGCTCAGCCTGTCTGTCTTATCCTGGGAATCCTCTCTACTCTCCTCAGGGTCAAGGTGAAGGTTTTCTGTCCAGGAGTTCCCTCGGAGCTTCAGAAGTCACTCCTGCAGTCTGTGTCTCCTGCTCCTGACTGCAGTTTCTTCCCTTTTAAAGGCCTTCTTCCTATCATGCACAATTGACAGAACCAGAGGGATGGGGCTAGCCCTGCCACCAGGACTCTCTGGTCCCTTCCTCATCCATGTGGGGCCAATACATGCTGTGACAAAGTAATTCTACTGTGTGATGGGGGGAAACAAGATGGGGGGGATTTGGACACACTATGTTGATCGGTTAAGTTCACCAATAATGTGCAAAGTTTTAAATATCTAGCCCTTACTTATTCTTGTCTCTTTTGCCTCCTGCCCTTGCCCCTTCCCCTCAGCTCTTGCTCATGTTCCCCACCACCACTTTCTTCTCCTGCCCCTTTCACTCCCAGACTTCCTGTAACCCTTTTCTGCCCAGGTTCTGATCTCCCTTACACTGCATCATGTTCCTCTCTCTCCCTATTTCTCACAATTAGCCTGACTCAAATTCAGCTTCATTCTCTATGCTGTACGGAGGCTATTACCTGCTGTCAGTTCCAGTGCTTGGCATCATCGCAACCCAAAGCAGTAATTGTAGGGCAAGTCCAGCTCATCCTGTCAGCCTTAGGGTGAAGCGTGCTCAGTTGCTCTGTGGGGATGGTGCATGTGCAGACTAGCAGGACTGGGCACTATGAGGGGATGGAGCATAATCAGTGAAGATGGAATCCTCAGATAATTTAGCTGCCAAAGTTGAACAAGTCTCTCCTGAGCATGTGAACGGATTTTGTTCAGAGGCTTAACTTGGGGGTGGATTTTCACAGAGAGGCAAAAGGCAAATCCCTAACATTAAAGCAATTTTTGGCAGAGTTTCAAATTCTTGCTCCAAATAATGGAGGCATTGGAGCATCTTAACTGTGGTAAGCATTTTTAACATGGCAAAATAATGTAACAACATTCTCAGAAATGGCTAGATGATTTTTGCTGAAACTTTGTCAATTTGTTGAAGACCTAAGCAATGCCTTTCATAGAACGTCTATGGACAGTTAACAGCTTTGTCCATCAAGTGATATCTATGTGTATTAATAACCCCACTGTCCTACAACTGATAACCCATTGTGACATGAGGCCATACAACTTTCAGGCTAATTGACACTTTTTTCCCAGATCTGGACCTTAGCGTCCAAAATATGGGTGTTAGCATGAAAACCTCCAAGCTTAGTTACCAGCTTGGACCTGATAACGCTGCCACCAGCCAAGGATTTATACAGTGCCTAGCTCACTGTGGTCTCCCCAAAACCTTCCCTGGGGGACCCCAAGACTCAGATTCCTTGAGTCTCACAACAAAGGGGAATAAACTATTTCCCTTTCCCCTCCTCCCCTCCAGGTGTTCCCTCCCGGGGTTCCTGGAGAGATATACAGAAGCAAGCCCCGTGAATCTAAACAGAGGGATTCCATCCTCCCTGTTTCCAGTCCTGGAAAACAGAAGTACCGAGAGAGCTAATCTCTCTTCCCCCCTCACCCAGAGAGTATGCAAAGTCAGGCTTAGTAAATCTAACACAAAGACATTTTCCCCCTGACTTCTTCCTCCCACCAATTCTCTGGTGAGCTGCAGACTCAATTCCCTGGAGTCCCCACTAAAGAAAAACTCCAACAGGTCTTAAAAAGAAAGCTTTATATAAAAAGAAAGAAAAGGACATAAAAATGGGCTCTCTGTATTAAGGTGACAAATACAGGGTCATTTGTTTAAAAGAAAAAAATGAACAACCAGCCTTATCCAAAAAGAATGCAATTTAAACATTCCAGCAACTACACACATGTAAATACAAAAGAAAAACAATATAAACCTATTGTCTAACTATCATTGTACTTACAACTTGGAAACAGAAGATTAGAAAACCTGGAGGTAGAAAAATCACTCTCAGAGCCGAGAGGGCACAGACACAAGACAAAGAACAAAGAACTCACACCCAAAACTTCCCTCCACCCAGATTTGAAAAAGTCTTGTTTCCTGATTGGTCCTCTGGTCAGGTGTTTCAGGTTACTCCAGGTTACTCCTTTCCAGGTGAAAGAGACATTAACCCTTAGCTATCTATTTATGACACACTGATTCAAGCTTTAGAGAAATATTAGTAGATAATGTTTGGGTTTTGTGTGTTTACATATATATTGTTAGAGGTGAACAATGTAACCAAGTAGTTCGTGTCAATTCTGTATTCTGTTAATTCAGAGATCAAAAGAAGATCTTAACATTTGAAAGTATTAATATCACTGTCATAATTTCTTTTTGAAGTTTGTGGTAAATCCCCTGTAAAATGGTAGGAGATAGGCAATAGCCTGATGTTAGTCCATGTAGCTAATTACCAGCAATGCTTAGGAAATAGATCTACTTTAAAGCCACAATGATAGCCTATTGTTCACCCAGGACTGGTGCTGCCAAAGAATGCCCAGAAACTGTATAAAGGACTCTTGGGTCCTGATCCTTTTTATCTCAGATCTGCTTAAGCTTTATTTGGAGGAAGTTTGAATAATAAGATTGAGATCTCCAGTCCTATCTGTACTGCCCTGATATTGACTATTTGGACATCGGACGATGACCTGATGAACTGATTCTGAAAAGGGCACTTTGTGATTCTAAAGCTTAACATCTCTACTATGAAACTGACTTAAGGACTCTTTTCATATCTGTATATATAATGATCTTTTACCCAATATGCTCTCTCTCTTTTCTTATTGAATAAATTTTAGTTTAGTTAATAAGAATTGGCTGTGAGTGTGTATTTGGGTAAGATCTGAAGTATTCATTAATCTAGGAGGTAATGTGTCAGATTTTTAGTAATCTCCATTATATTTGACTTGTCTGTCTGGGAGGATGCCCGAGGCTGGTTTGCTTTAAGGGAACTGTGTTTTGTCTTCTGTGTAACCAATAAGGTATTGTAGAAACTGTTCTGTTGATAGCTTGGTGGATCTAAATAGTAGAATAACCACCGGTTTTGAGGATTGTCTCGCCATTCTTTGAAGTTTGCCCTAATTGAGCAATCTCAGTGTGGCCTCCCAGGGACCTGAGTCACACCCATCTAAACATCTTGAATGAATCCCCCAAGTGACTCTGCGTCCTCTTTCACGCCCACCATGCCATATTTGGAATGGCCTATTTGTGATGATTCCTTGTCTAGTGTGCGTTACTCAAGTGTAACTACATTTAAAATACTGATACATAGTCAATATTCATAACCTCAGATACAAAAATGATTCAAGCATACAAATAGGATAATCACATTCAGCAAATCATAACTTTGCCTTACATGACTTATCTTGCATAAAATGCATTCTAATTATGTCCTAATCATGTCACAATAATATCACTGTGAAGAATATAGGGCTCAGTGTCACACTCTTGTATTATATGGACCAGGTAACTTTATCCTCCTTCAGGAGTCACTTCAACAGTACAATATTGCTTTCCACACCAGCACTTCTGCCCTATTTCCCTGTCTTTACTTCCTCAGTCTTTTTAGCACTTATATTATTAATAGCAAAAAAGCACAAACAAATCATTAGAAACAAAACAAGAATCCAGCAAGAAGGGTATGTGACTAAAGCACAAACCGGGATCACATTTTTTAATCCTTTCCCTATCTGCTCACACTCCCTTCAGCTTTATGGCTAGTTTACAAGATGCTGAGTGTCTCCCACAAGCTCTCAATGACCTTCTTTCCCACTAACATCAGTGGAAGCTGACCTCACAGGAGCTACTCAGCGCATATCTAGGGCTGTGATATTTGATTGTAAACTCTTTGTGACATCTATACTACTACATCTACTTCAGCTATCCACTACATCTGTGAAGTTCAATGCTAACCCATGGAATTGTAGAAACATCAAATGACACATTCCTTTCCAAGTATCATTTACCTTTGCAGGGACACTGCATTGTGTATTCTGTATTCTTTACCAATTTAATATCCATTGTTTCACCAAAATCCTTGTTCTGAATATTCGTTAAGCAGAATCATCTTGTGCTGGACATTAATTCTCCCTTTGCCCACCTGATCAAGTATGTTATTTATCTAGATTCTACTTGAATCACCTTTGAGACAGGTACACTTTTAAGTGTTTCTGCTTTAGTCTAGCTAAAAAGCTCTTCTTAATAAATGTTTTTATTATATTTAACTGAAACATAAAATAATGCAAAAGTTCTCAGTATTATTTTAAATTGTGACATTATAATTTAAGCAGTTAAAAAGTATCATTATTATACAACAATTTAAAATGTTTTTACAGTAATATTTGGTCTAACAGCTGCTCTGGTCATATTAAACGTTATGATGTGAATTAATACAGTTGCCAAATTCTTCCTATAAATAATTTAAAAACTCATTACAAATAAAATTAAAATCCTCATGGAAGTTTTTTTTTCCTTTTTAATAGTGTTGGGAGGTGTTGTGGTTTATTTTAACTTAGGCATAGTCAAAGACTTTAAGGGCAAAAGGAACCACTAGATCATTTAGTCCACCTCCTGTATATCAGAGGACACCACCACTACCCACACGCTAAACCCAACAACTGAAATTAGACCAAAATATTACAGCACACACCTGTAGGAAAATTCTTTCTCAACCCCACATATGGAAATGATTTAGACCCTGAACTTATGAGCAAGAACCAGACAGCCAAGCACCTCAGAGTTCTCCACTTCCAGTGTTCAATTTCCTCTCATGGCCATCCCTGATGCTCTCTGGAGAAAGGTGATTAAAAGCAACAACAGCAACAACCAGAGAATATAACTTTGTAAACCTAGTCTTATAATAGGAATAATGTCCATTGCTTTGGAGTATACTTCTAGTAAACTGATTTTATAGTTATCAAATGCATCTGCATCCCTGTTTAACCAACCACAAAATCATTAATAGCTGTCACAACTATAAAGGGAAGGGAACAGCCCTCCTGTGTACAATACTATAAAATCCCTCATGGCCAGAGACACCAAAATCCTTTTACTTGTAAAGGGTTAAGAAGCTCAGGAAACCTGGCTGACACCTGACCCAAAAGACCAATAAGGAGACAAGATACTTTCAAATCTTGGTGGGGGGAAGGCTTTTGTTTGTGCTCTTTGTTTTAGGGGTTGTTCACTCTTGAGACTAAGAGGGACCTGACATCAATCCAGGCTCTCCAAATCTTTCTGAACCAGTCTCTCGTATTTCAAACTTGTAAGTAACAGTCAGGCAAGGCGTGTTAGTTTTATCTTTGTTTTCTCAACTTGTAAATGTTCCTTTTTGCTGAGAGGATTTTACCTCTGTTTGCTGTAACTTTGAACCTAAGGCTAGAGGGGGTTTCTCTGGGCTCTATGAATCTGATTACCCTGTAAAGTTATTTTCCATCCTGATTTTACAGAGATGATTTTTACCTTTCTTTCTTTAATTAAAAGCCTTCTTTTTAAGAACCTGATTGATTTTTCCTTGTTTTAAGATCCAAGGGGATTGAATCTGGACTCACCAGGAACTGGTAGGGGAAAGAATGGAAGATGGTTAAATTATCCTTGTGTTAAGATCCAAGGGGCTGGATCGTGGTTCACCAGGAACTTGGTGAAGAAGTCTCTCAAGGCTACCCAGGGAGGGGAAGGTTTTGGTGGGAGAGAGAGTGTTCCAGATACTCAGAAATCTGGATGGTGGCAGCGAGACCAGATCTAAGCTGGTAGTTAAGCTTAGAGGTGTTTATGCAGGTCCCCACATCTGTACCCTAAAGTTCAGAGTGGGGGAGGAACCTTGATAGGCTCCTATATTCCACTGCCATGAACAGTAGCCCTTAGAAACATTTTCATACTTGTTCATCCAAATGTTAGAAAGTCTGATTTCTTGGTACAATAAAAGAAAATGGGAGCTGTGAGTGTCTCCTGAGAGAAGACTTTCAAAAACTTGTCATATTGGGTTCAGAACAGTATGTCTGCATGCAGCATCCACTCACATACAAAAATCCACAGTAATCTTAAATTAGCTCCATTTAGCATTTATCTTTAGCTCTTATTTGCTAATGCAATGAAGAATGAGGTTGCCACATTTTCTGCCTCATCATAGTCGCTTGCTGTAATAATGTAATAAGCAGATATGTGGGTGTGAGAGAGAGAAAGAATATACCTTTCTGGTGATTCTTCCATAAAGATAAAGCTCATAATTGAAACTTGGTCTCACATTATTAAAATTAGCTTTAAAAGCAATTACTTTAGGGCTAACATCTTTGTTGATTTTATTACAGTAACATCCTAAAGGTATATTGAAATGGAGCTGAATTGCTACAGTAACGGGCAGGCTAGAAATGGGATGGAATTGAAGTCCACATTCATAACCATGTGCTGTGCATGCAATATTTCAGACAATAGGTGGGATTTTCAAATGTCACACTGAAAATCAATGGGATTTGTGCTACCAAACCATTGAGACATTTCCAAAAATATCAGCCTACATGTGTGTTCTGGACATACATCCTACAGTTAGTGAAAATTAGCAACAGCTTTTATAAAACTGTGTGTAGATTTATTTAGATATGTTACATTGCATACAAATGTAAGAGCACAGCAAATTGTATTCACAAATTAGGAAAATGCACTGGCTGGTTAAAAAGCACCCAAGCTGAAAATGTTTCCTTTTGTGGCAATAATAACTATATAACAGCTGTGTTAATAAATGTACCATAACTGTATTATATTTGTATGTAGTTGGATGGATTTACACAGAGATCTGTAATATTAGCACATGCATGTTCTATGTTTACATTTTGTTGCTGTTAAGTCTTGTATGGATAAAATATAGTCCATTAATTATTATATTACAATAGAATTACTATGAAATAATAATCCTAGTTTCCTACCAAATTAATTTATTACAGTTAATTTTATTACAATGAATACTAAGTATCAAAATTGTTACCAAAATACAGTGTATTGTACATTCAGATAACAATACTAAGATACTGTCCCATGAACTGAAAACTGCTAAAGGACCATAAACAAAAGCTAATGATCAATGGCAAAATATTGAGTAGCAGGAAGATGTATATTGGAGTAAGAGGAGAGATTTGCATTCATGTGGACTTATTTCAAATATTTAATGAACTAAAAAGGGGAATAAAGAACATTTTCATGAAATTCATTGATGATCAGCTTGATATTTAATTGGGTGGAACAATGAATACAATTGAGACAAACATAAAACAAAGAGATGAGAGAATAGAAACATGGCAGTTAATATTAAACTAAGATTTTACTTAAAAAATAAAACAAGCTAATATATATAATGCCAGATTGCAATAGACTCACTCATGTTGAAGTATCTTATATTATGAGGAATCCTATTACTATTTTTTTTTTTACTGAGAATATTTGTGAAATATGGTACTACTCAGTGTGAATAAGGGCATCGCAATCTGGCTCATAGGAACAACCAAGACATAATCCATGAAGAGGTGGAGGGGATGGGGTAGGGTGGGGAGTGTCTGTTACAGCTATCCCCCTATTCCATTTTGTTTCTTACAGCTGTCCCCATACTCCATTTTGTTTTTGTTCTCCTCCTGTGGCCACCCTTCCCTGGCTGTTAAGTTGTTTACCAGGGCCACTGCCCTTCTCAAAGGGAGGGCCCCTTAAGTTGTTTACCAAGATCCATTTCCCTCATCAAAGGGATGGCCACTTGTGCTGCGTGCTAAATGGGACCACTGCCCTGTTCAAAGGGTTAGTCCTGTTATCACCTCGTTGAACCTGGGCTCGGTGTAGGGCAGGCAACATCCAGAGCTGCAAGACCTGTTGTGATTTTAAGATCCTGGGCATGAGTCACAGGCCTCATGTGCTTTTGAGTCACCTATTGCACAGGACTCTGCCCAGGCACGTCTCTGTGCTCATCTGCAGTTTTTTCTTGTGCCTCCTCCCCTGTGACAGAGGGAGCCTATCATGATCACTGGCGGGAAACTGCCTAAGTTTGCCTTTAAAAACAGACATTTTTAAAACAAACATCAGAAAGGTTCCTGCATTGCTGCCTGGTCTGATCAGCCAGGAGTTTTTGGGGGGTCCTTTCTCCACTCCCGTTTTATTTTTGAGCATACCCCTGGTTTTTTAATCCCCCCCCCCCACGAAGAACGAATTGCTACCTGAGAGATCTCCTGATTATTGAGACTGTACGGAGCCCTCCTTGCTTCTTCTGATGTTGCTGCTGCTTCTGCCTTTGCTGCTGCCTTGGGGACTGGTAAGAATCCCTCTGTAAAACTTTCTGTACTTTTATTATTTTAGCTGCTGGCTCTGTTTCCCTAGCACACAGACTCAAGCTAAACCTTGGTCTATGTCTTAAAACCTCTCAAACTCCACGGTGCTTTGCCGCTAAAAATAAGTTTGTGCCGCTGCTAAGCTCTGCTCCTGGGGGCTTTGCCTTGGGGCTCTCTGCTTTCAGCTGTATCCACTGCTGCAGCCACCATCCCTTGGCTTCCTTGGGAGCTGGATCCTGGGCACATACCACTCTGCCCTCTGTAACTTCCCCATAGCATAAGGTAAACCATAGGTTTTGGTTTTTTTAGTTTAATAAGTCATAGTTTGTTAAGATTGTAGAGCTTGTAAGTTTCACTTGCCTTGTTATAGTTTACTGTTTTGTTGCTCCATATAGTTGCTTGTTATAGTTTTGCTTAGAGTTGTGATATTTGTTGTTTTGCCTAGTCGTTGGTTAAGATAGATAAGGTTTTTGCTGCTTAAATTCATCTTCCCGCTGTCCCGATCTCTCCCTGAACTTTCCTGTGACTGTTTTAGCCCCGCTCCAATCTCCCCCTCTGTGTACTTCTCCGTGTCTATAGATAAGGTTTTTGCTGCTTGAATTCGTGTCTGTTTTTCCCCTGCTCCAATCTCCCCCTCTGTGTGCTTCTCCGTGTCTCCCTGTTATAACCCTTTGCTGCTTTTTCCCCCGCATCTGCACTCTCTCCAAACTTCCCAACTCCTTGCTGCTTCCCCACCCGCGTCTGCATCACCCTCTGAACTTCCCAAACCCCTTGCTGCTTCTCCCCCTGTGAAACTTCCCAAACCCTTTGCCACTTTTTTTCCTTTGTTTTTGGTGTCCGCTTGTTGCTTAAACCTCTCTCTAGCCCATCTTTACACTTCTCCGCTGCCCCTCCCCTACCGAAGATCACCATCACGCTGCTCCATTGTCCTTACCCTGCAGGGCTTCAGAGTCTCTCTGCTTCCAGCAACACTCTCCTCTCATCAGTTGCCACTAATCATTCACTCCCCTCCCCCCTCCTGTTCCTTGACCCAGCCTTTAGGTACACTCTTGCAGATTATCTGCTATCCTAGCCTCACAAATTAAGTCATTACTTTTCTTTTATACCATTACATTGCATAATTTCACTTATCACCCATATGGTATTATTGCACTGTGATTCACATTTTACTTGTAATTATAACACTCCATTGGTTGCTTCCACTTTTCTGATATACTTTGTATTTGCATTGATACCATTGTGTTACATTGTGTATAAGGCCATTAACCACTTAATACATTCTATCTAAGATTGTTGACCATTTTATATAGAAGCTACCATTTTATTTTGCATTTCTTTTTGATACGCTTATTGAGTGTACTGTATCCCATTGTGCTGAACCCCACTTACTGTACCCCACTGTTAGAACTCCCTACACTGTTCAATAAGAAGAACCCCCCCCATCATTGTCTATTGTAAACACCCTATACACCCCATCCCATAGTATTTCATTGTTAAATTCCCACCACTTCCTTTTTCCTTTAATAAAGAAATTAATTGGCACCCCACCTGTGTGGTAATTGCTCCCCAAGATCCCATATACCTGCAGGCAGGGACAGGGAGATACAGAAACCACTGTTTCTGAAAGACATGTGGGAACAATAGTGGGCATGAATGTTTACCTATTTATTTGTATTATTTTGGTACCTCTGCCCCCAGCCACGAACCAGGATCCCATTGTGTTAGGCATTGTACAAACACGGAACAAAAAGACAGCCTCTGCTCTAACTGATATGGCCACAGAGGATACTGTTTGGATCTGTATATGCAGCGATGTTCAGTCACACAGTGTGGAGTGCTAATGATATTGTCAAGTCATAGTGGAGAAATAATAGGTCTGATGGATGGGTCATTAGAACAGCTATCAAGAGAACTGGTTTCTAGTACCCGTTCTAGCTCTAACTTGTTGTATGACCTTGGGCAAGCCACTTCCCTATTCTGTTCCTTTGTTCCCCTCCCTAGACTCTGTCTACCTTATCTATCTATAGTAAGCTCTTCAAAGCAGAGATTGTTTGTTCAGAGGCTCCAACTGAGATCAGCACCTGAAGGAGCTATTGTATACTGATGACTACAGATGATAATAATTTGAGATTTCAGATTCAGGTGGGAAGGTCAGAGGCAATGATTTCTCTATTCATGCTAAGTGAAATTCCCTCAAACCCTACACAGAACTATTCAGCCTTCTGCATTGGGATAAACTTCACCCACTGTAACTTGTTGATATTTCAGCATGTGAGATATTGCCATTGTCTTGTGCTTGTTATGACTATTCTGTATATTATCCTATTTATTTAGACTAAGAGGCTTCTGGGCTCTTGAGAAGTAAGGTGTTGATGAAAGATAACAATGGTAGACAGCACTCTTAACATTTGAAGCACATTTTTTCGACCCCCTAAGTCTTCCTTGTTTGCTCTTGTTAGGTAGAAAACATTCTCAAAACAATGAAGAGAGAGTGGAATAAAGGGCACAATCCTGTTATCATTGGTAAAACTTCCATCAGCTTCAACTGATGCGGTGTCAAGACCATTAAGATGATATAAAATATATCTATCTGCCTAAAAACCTGCTACAATTTTCACATAGAGCTATGGATACACTTAATTTTCTTATGCTCTGTTCAGATGTATTCCATTTCTTTTAAAACATTTCATGAGGGTCTTTTTGCTACATGAAATCTATGTAATACTTTGTGTAATCATTTTAACCTTTGTAGCCTGCTTTTCAGAAAACACTTGATTGCTTTACAAATCCTCCAGTATGACCCAGCAAAGCCCACAGTCAGAAAAAATTGAGAGGCTAATAGGCAAGGCTGAAGTATTTGCTACAGTTTGCGTTTCATTCAGTCAGAAGTCTGTCTGGCTAGTCTAAAGCTAGCAGTGTTTGTGTGTGGAGGGCTGGTGGGACAGACATAATCTGGAAAAAAAATGAGGTGCTGTACCTTCAGAAGCGCTGTGGCCTAGTGAATGGTGCACTGGAGTAGGACTCAGGAGACCTAAGTTCTATTCCTAGGTCTGCAAATGATCTACTGGGTGACCTTTGGCAAGTCATGTTGTCTTTCTGTGCCTCGGTTTCCCTTTCTGTAAAACAGGGATAAAGTTACTTGTCTCCTTAGTAAAGTGCTTCGAGGTGTTTTTGTAGCCAAGATTCTCCAGTGGGGAACATTACTAGACATGCATGGGTTTTTAGACATGTTTTCAAATTATTACTCCAAAATGTGCAGGAAACTTGTTATCTGGATCATTTCAGGAATCTGGAATATGTTCTTTCCATTAAGGAGGATTAAGGAAAGCCAGTCAGATGAAATGCTATATGTAGACACTTAAAAGGCAATCTTTATTTTAAAAGTTTGAGAACTTTTCTCTCTTCTTTCTAAAAGGAAAAAAAACAACACTACGTTTAAATCAGAAAGACCTGTACAGATAAAAAGCTGCCAGTGGCAAGAGGATGAAATCTAGCAGCCAAAGAAAGATCTGAAACTGAAAAATACATTCAGAAACTGTCAGTGAAAGATGCAGGGAAGTAGGAAATTGAATTCAAGGGTGGCCATAAACCAAGCATCAGTGAGTGGAATATAGTATAGATTTTGGAGCCATGATGGACTGATAGGGGTGGGTAAGATGTTAAAATTCTGCCACCAAATTCAAGAGAAGATTGAAGTGATTCTGCTTTGTGAGGGAGTGCACAATCTCTTTTGATATCACTTCACATCACTGGCAGAGGCAATTTACCATGGGCTAATCTTCTGAACAACAAATTTCTAGTGTACTTACTATACATTTGCTTACAGTATTGCCAAGCCGAGTTTTCTTGGCCTAAACTAGTAAATGTCAGATGTACATTCAAGTGGCACTGCATAAGGCAGGGAGAAAAGACATATACATACCATTGCTCAGCAACCAGAGAAACCTGGCAGACATTGTCCAACATAAGCCTAATCAACTCTCAGACCAATGTCATTTCTGAGGGTTAGTCTACACAACTGCTTAAGTCAATGTAACTTTCGTTGCTCAGGGATGTGAAAAAGACACCCCGCTGAGCAACTCAAGCTACAGAGACCTAAGTACTGTCCACACTGATGCTATGTCAGTGGGAGATGCTCCCCCACCAACATAACTTCCACCTCTCGCAGAGATGGAGTAATTATGCCAATGGATGAGCGCTCTCCTGTCAGCATAATGCGTCTTCACCAGACGAGCTACAGTGGCAAAGCTGTGCCGATGTAGCGCTGTAATGTAGACTTGCCCTGAGTGTTCACAATTCCTTTTGCCTTCTTCCTGAAGTGGAAGTAATAATAATTATAAACAGGGCCGCCCAGAAGTGGGGGGGGGGCAAGTGGGGAAATTTGCCCCAGGCCCTGGGCCCCACAGGGCCCCCCACGAGAATATAGTATTCTATAGTATTGCAACTTTTTTTATGGAAGGGGCCCCCAAAATTGCTTTCCCCCAGGCTCCCTGAATTCTCTGGGCAGCCCTGATTATAAAAGCTCTTTGTTAGAATACTGGCAGCATAATTACTGACTCAGAGAGTGGGTAACAACTGCACTGATGTTTCCAAGACACTTTGAAATGTATGTCTGGCAGCAAGGCTAACACAGAAAATATTTCAGTGCTTCAATACCACTTAATGAAAACCACATTTATACTAAGTATGTGCTGTCTTTATAGTATGACTTTTTAGGCTTAGCCCAGAGCAAGGGATAGTGCTAGGAGTAACAATGGAAGAAATACGCTTCAGATGCCTTTCTGAGTCACAATTTCTCTCCTGCTCCCTCTTGGCTTCCTGGAAGGCCCTTCCACCCCATGTGCTGGCTCAGCTGGTAAGGTGGGTGGAGCCAAGGCACTTGCCCATTCCCTATCCACCTGCTTTAGGTGGGACTCACTTACTTCATGCACCTGCAGCCAAGGTCCAGCAAAGGATGCTACTTACCCACTCTCAGTCTCTAGAACAGGAGTGCAGTCTGTCTATTTTAGAATTTTATACTACCATCTGTCAACATAATGTTGGAGCATCTTCTATGTAAAATCACTTGCAGAAGCAAAGTGCCTAGTGGACTTTATGGTCTCTCTGGATCTCCAGTCAGAGTCCAGATGTAACTCTTTGACTTGTGCACAACTGTATAATAAAAATGGCTGCATAATTAATAGGGCAACTGCCATTCCATGTAAATGTATTTAACATATTTTAGACGTTTTGCACAAAGAAGATAATAGTTAGTCATCTTGATACTAATGGGTTAGAGGGAAAAATGATCCTAATTTTCAAGCTGACCTGCAGTAGCTCTAGAAAACAGGATATATGTTAACCCTGTCCTCACTCAATAACAGCATGTAATGTATCACAAAATCTACTTCCATGCAAAACACTGCACATCTGCTAGCTGATGTAGGACAGAACAAAAACAGTTCTGGCAGTGGGTTAGCTTCATACCATTTCTCATACTCATTGCAGTCATTGTCACAAGAAAGGATTTGTTCTGTTTCTCTTGCACTTGTTATAACCTTTGTCATGAGGATGATGAATGTGAATTTCAGTGCCTTGTATATTTCTTGAATTATAGCAGTGCATCTGCCTATTCTGACCTTTCCAGTCTTCCATCATTTTTGAGTGGCTGGCTATTCCTTTTCCCATTTGGTTACAGCTTTACATCATTAAAAAGTATTGCAGTATCTCAGATCCTCTCTCCATAAAAATGGGAGGGTAAGGATTGCTCACTGCCTAATGGTGACCTCATTTAAAATAATAATTTTTGAAAGGTAGGGTTTGGAACGTTATTCATACTGTGCTATCTGCTACAAATTTCCTTAGGTGTGTACATATAAAGGGGACACAGAAGGAAGTAACTTAGCCACTGAAAAGAGAAAGATAAATGGGAACAGGACCAGAAAACACTTACAGCTAACATGGAGGACAGGATGGGCAAGAGAATCAAGTGCTCTCAACTTCCTGGAAGGACACAAAGGACAGGCACAAAGGAGATTAAACACATTGTGTTTATACATGTAAATCAAATAAAATGCCATATCAGTAGGTTCTGAAGTTACATTGACAGCTGTACATATCTTGATTGACACTGCTAAGTTCAAAATTTACCACTTTCTCAGAATTCCACAGAGAGGATCTCTTACAGACTGGCTGAAGAGAGCTGTCCAAGTCAACTTGTCCAAGTTTTTGTAATCCTCCTGTAAAATGTGCTGAATGCAGAGCCTCTTTTGCCCCCCAGCCTTTGCTGTAGTCAGACTCTGAATACTTCTCCACATCTGGAGATTCTGGTGAAGTGACGGTTTTGGCTGGACTGTGATTTGGTTACATGTGTCATGATGGTAAATTCATGTATTTTCCAAAATTTGTTTGACACAGAGAAGAAACGAACAGTGAAACCTTATTGGCAGAATATCGCTCACTTTACTCTGGCTGCAATTTGATGCTGATGCTGTGATATTTTGGAGGGATTCAGAGCTGGACATTTCCAAAAGATGACGGAGACAGTGGCAAGAACAAGCTAGGTTTTTATTATAGGGGGGGGGTGTTGGTAACTCCTATATTTTGGTTGCCCTAAACATTTTCAATTTCATTTTCTCTGAGGGGGGGAAAAACCTTCACTGTTTACAACAGTCCTTTGATATTCAGCGGCGAGACAGCATAGAGTCACATTATACACCTCCATGATGTTCTGACCTCACTTGCCATGTTATAGGGTAGGATGCCTGTGAGGGACTCCATCCAGCCATCATGTTTTAGGCCTTCTGGAAAGTCTTTTCCATCCTGCTTTCATTGGATCAAAGTAAAAAATAATTCTCACAAGGAAGTGGGTAGGCATTCAGAACAGAGAACCTTAGGGTTGGGTGACCCTTTGAGAGAAGGGGACCTGTTTAGTTAAAAAATGGATCTCTTCATTCCACTTGAATTCATAGCATTTTATGTCTTTAATCATTCCAAGATCCTTCATCTGAAGGGTGTCCAACTTCTTTTCAATCATGACAGCGAGGAGCCATGTTTCAGTCCATTAGCTCAGAATACCGATACTGAAGCATTATATATCCCCAGCTACATTTCTCTGCTTGTCAGAGTGTTCAGTTTGTGAAAGATGTTCTTGATGACATGGTCCATTACTGATGATGCTTTTGAGGTGTGGGGTTCAAGTTCTTCTTTGAGTGCTTGCTCATGTCGAGTCCATTGTAGATGTGTGCATGCCCACATGCATAGCTGTCAGAAACTTTTGCCTTAGGGGTACCTGTAGGGCCGGCTGTGGCACCCTATGGAGTGCTACGCTCATGGCACAGTATATCAGGCACCACTGGCCCTGCGCCCTTTCAGTTCCTTCTTATTGCCCGTGGTGGTCAGTTGGAGCACCTCTGACCCTCACTTCACAAGCGATCAGTGGTTTCTCATCTAGCTTAGACACCTGCTTTACCTGTAAATAGTTTAATCATTGTTAGTTACTTAGCTTTAAATACCAGTTAAGTGTTGTTAGATAGTATCCCAGTGGGGACTTTGCCCCCAGCAGGGCATGTCCCGGTCTCCAGGTTTCAAGCCCTGCTCTTCACATAACAGGCCTATGCCTGTTAGTGACCCGCACAAAAGTTGTCCACAGTGCCTCAGGGAAACCCATATAAAGAAGCACTGTCACATCTGCCAGAACTTTTGTCCACGGACACAAAGAGAGCGAGACATCCATCTCAGGGCCCTCCTGATGCAGGCCGCCCTGCACTCTGCTTCAGAGCCAGAATGGCACGAACCGGAACCCAGCACTTTAGTTTTGGTGCATAGCACACCTCCAGCAACAACGAGTGATAAAGGGCCTTGGCTGATGGCGTGGTCGACCTCCTCCAAGGCTCTGGCGCCTGGAGAGCTGACAGCGCTTTGGCCACCGCCTGCAACACATGCAACAATGGAGCTAGCTAATGCTCCCCACAAGAGCAAGCCTGCTAGCAAGGCCTCGCACAAGACAGATGAGCACAACCTGTCTCCAGAGTCAAGACAGAGCCCAAGGTCGCCATGTTCTTGGTCTCCCCGTTGACCCAGGTCTCCAGCTTGCCCCTATGAGTTATTGTCACCGCACTTCCAATCCCTGTTGTCGTCGACCTCCCTGGCACCAGTTTTTGTCATGCTGTTGGTTGCCATCACCAAGATCTCAAGGATACTCCCTGATGTGGTGCTGCTCCCCCTACTCTTGGCATGGTCTCTGGTGGTGACAATGAGCCATCAGACTTAAGTCTTCACAGCCCTGCCCTCATTGCCAAAGGGTGATGACTTCTCAGGCTTGGAGGCACAATTCAGCCCCTCACCCAGGCAACCTGATTGGGCTATGGAGGGTGCGTCCGTGGTATTGGTACTGACCTGGCAGCAGAGCCAATGACTGACCCAGTGGCCTTATTGGAATGCATGGGGCATTCCCATCATGCCGGTGCCCCACTCCCGCCAGCCCTTGGTCACCATGTCAGACAGGCCACAGCTGGTGCCCCCAGTTCCTATGGCACTGGACTCAGAGCAGGATGTCCCCGTGACTGCCTTGCGTGAGGACCTGGTACCCAAGGCTGCCATGCCTGATAGGTGAGGACACCGCCAGACCTCCCCTGGTTGTCCAGTCTTCCTCTTCCTTCCCAGACAAGGCAGTGGCAGGGCATTCCAGGGCTAGCCCACTGGACAATTTCTGCAAGGATCAGGTGCTGCTCTGCAGGGTGGCATCCAACTTGGGCCTCAAAGCAGAGGATATGCAGGAGCAGACAGACACATTATTTAGTGTGCTGCCCGCCCCAGCCTGGGTTGCACTCCCAGTACATGAGGGGGTCCTGAACATTACCAAAGCCATCTGGCAAACTCCGTACTCCATCCTGCTCACTTCTAAAAGGGCAGAAAAGAAGTACTTCATTCCTGTAAGTGTTCAAGTACATGTACACTCATCCGCCATTGGGATTATTGGTCGTGTCAGCGGCCAACAAAAGGGACAAACAGGCCCCCCAGTTCAACCCCTAAGAACAAAGAGGTGAAGAGACTGGATTTGTTCAGTTGAAAGATTTATTCTATAGCCAGCCTCCAGTTTTGGATGGCAAACCACCACCAAGCCCTCTTGGTGCACTACAGTTTTAACTTGTAGGACTCTGTCCTCAAGTTCAAGGACTTCATGTCCCAGGATGTGGCCCAGGAGTTCATGACCCTGGTGAAAGAGGGGACCACAGTGGCCCGGTGCTCTCTACAGATGGCCTGGGATGCAGCCAATTCAGCTGCCTGAGTGGTCGCCTCAGCGGTGGTCATGCGGTGCAGTTCCTGGCTTCAGACCATCAGCCTGTCCCAGGAGATGCCGGCCTCTATCCAGGACCTCCAGTTTGATGGTATTGGCCTGTTTTCCGATCAAATGGATGCACGTGTGCATGGCCTGAAGGATACAAGGGCGATGCTCCGCTCAGCTCTCTGGGGGTGCACGCTCCTCAGATGTCCAGGCAGCCATTCTGGCCTCCTCTGCCACCTAGACAGTGGCAGCCTTGACAGTGCTGC
Organism: Gopherus evgoodei; assembly: GCF_007399415.2. Classification (NCBI taxonomy): domain Eukaryota; kingdom Metazoa; phylum Chordata; order Testudines; family Testudinidae; genus Gopherus; species Gopherus evgoodei. Next base: position 306,463,806 of record NC_044322.1, on the reverse strand, counting down.
CTTTGTTGTTCCCAGCTCCAGTGCAGCCTGGCTTGGCAAAACACCTGGGAGAAAGAAGCGCTCATTTTGAGGATGTGCTTGGGAGCAACACACCAGCCAACTGCTGAGATCCTTCCCTCCCTTTCCTTGACTGTCTTTTCCCCTACCATTTAGCCTGGTCGTCAGTTACATGAGACCTTTGGATCCTGGACATAGAGGCTCGGGGCTACACCCTGCAATTTTTGGCCACCCCTCCACTTCCCTATCCCTCTTCAGGGACCCTTATCACAAGCAACTCCTCATTCAGGATGTTGAGTACCTCCTACACATGGGGACCATTGAGGAGGTTCCTTGGGATACGAAAGGAAGAGGATTCTAATTCTACTACTTCCTAACCCTGAAGGCAAAAGGGGGGCTCAGACCCATTTTGGACCTGCAGGGCATCAACAAATCTCTTACGAAGTTGAAGTTTCACATGGTATCCCTGGCCTCCATCATCCCTTCCTTGGTTCTGGGGGCATGGTACATCGCTCTTGACTTAAAAGACAATTACTTTCGTGTCTCCATATTCTCAGGACACAGACATGTCCTGCATTTCGTAGTGGCAGGGCACCACTTCCAGTTTATGGTGTTACCTGTTGGCCTGTCCTTGGCCCCCAGGGTATTCACAAAATGTGTGGCACTGGTGATGGCTTACCTGAAGCATCGAGGAGTCCAGATCTTCCTGTATCTCAATGATTGGCTCATCAATAGCAGGTATCCAGCATAGGTCCAGAGGAACCTCAACCTGGTGCACTCCACCTACAGCAATCTGGGTCTCCTAATAAACATAGAAAAATCCACGTTAAACCTATTTCAACACACAGAGTGCATTGCAGAGGTTCTCAACTCCACACAGACCAGAGCCTTCCTGCCAGAAGCATGCTTTCAGGCTATGTTGGACTTGATCAGACACATAAAGAGTCAACCACTCACCATAGCCCACGCGTGCCTGTGTCTGACAGGCCACATGGCCGCATTCACCTACATGGTGAGCCATGCCCGGCTTCATCTGAGGCCTCTGCAAGCATGACTGGCCTCAGTCTACATTCCAAGCAGGCACCTCCTGGACTGAGTGGTCACAGTGCCAAGTCAAGTCCTCTTGTCTCTGGACTGGTGGCAGGATCTCAAGCTGGTACTGCTGTGACCCTGTTACCCTTACTCACCTTAGTCTTGGATGCATTGGATCTGGGCTGGGGGGCCCATCTGTGTGAGCTCAACACACAGGACTATTGGCTACAACAAGACCGAGCCCTTCATATCAATCTCAGGGAGCTCAGGGCAGTTCGCCTGGCATGCCAGGCTTTCTTGCCCCACCTGGAGGGCAAGGTGGTGCAGGCCCTATTGGACAGTACTGCTGCAATGTACTACATTAACAGGCAGCAAGGCACCAGGTCGCCAGCCCTCTGTTGGGAAGTGCTCAGCCTCTGGGACTTTTGTGTGTGGCACGCAATTCATTTGGTGACCGCTCACCTGCCTGGAGACAAGAATGTCCTGGTGGATTGCCTCAGCAGAACCTTCTCATTTCACCATGAATGCTTGCTCCATACAGAGATGGCCAGCCTAGTTTTCCACAGGTGGGGAACTCCCCAGGTGGACCTGTTTGCATCCAGACAGAACAGGAAGTGCCATGTGTTCTGTTTTCAGCTGGGCAGGGACAAGGGCTCCTTGTAATATGCCATCCTGATTCCATGGTTGGGTGCACTGAAATACACCTTCCCACTGGTGCCATTAATCCACAGAGTCCTGCTCAAGGTGAAGCAAGATAGAGCTGTGATCATCCTTGTAGCCCTGGCATGGCCTTGTCAGCACTGGTTAGCCATGCTCTTGAGTCTTCAGGCAGCCACCCCATTGAAGCTGCCTCTTTGGCTGGATCTGCTGTCAAATATGGCAGCGGTGTACTTGATGGCCTGGTTTCTGCATGGCTAAGCGAGGAAGAATGACAGTGTCCTGCAGGCGTCTAGCAGGTCCTGCCAGGCAACAGGAAATCCTCCACTGGGGCTACCTACGTAGCTAAGTGGAAGCAGTTCACATGTTGAGCCTCAGATTGCCAGATCCAGGTGGAAGAGCCCCTGCGGCAAGACATCCTGGAGTATTTGCTGCACATTAAGCTCCAGGGTCTGTCATTGTCCTCAGTCAGGGTGCACCTGGTGGCCATTTCAGCTTTCCATCCTGTTTCATGGCAGGTCGGTCTTCGCTCATCCCATGATGTCATGGATCCTGAAATGTCTGGAGCACCTTTACCTGCATGTCCAGGACCCGGTCCCTCCTTGGGACCTGAACCTTGTGCTGTCCAGGCTCATGGGACCCCCTTTGAGTCCCTGGCTTCCTGCTACCTTCTGCTTCTCTCTTGGAAGTTTTCTTTTTTGGTCGCTATAATTTTGGCCCATAGGGTGTCCAAGATCAGGGCACTCATGTTGGAGCACTCATGTTGGAGCTGTAAGGACAAGGTCCAGTTGTGTCCACACCTGCCTTTTCTACCCAAGGTCGTCTCCCAATTCCCTACTGCTCAGGACATATACCTACTGGTCTGCCCAAAGCTTCATGCGACGGATGAGGAACACAGGCTGCATATTCTGGATGTCCGGTGAGCACTGGCCTTCTGCATAGAGAGGATGAAGCCGTTCCGTATGTCTAAACAGCTGCAGCTGGGATGAAGGGTTGCCCAGTGTCTACCCAGAGAATCTTGTCCTGTATCAGGGCCTGCATCCCCTACTGCTATGAGCTAGTGAAGGTGCCCCTGCTGGCAATCATGACAGCTCACTCAACTAGGACGCAGGAGTCATCAGCGGCCTTCCTCGCTCAGATGCCAATCCAGGAAACTTGCCACACTGCAAGCTGATTGTCCATCCACACATTTGCTTTGCACTGTGTGCTAACCCAGCAATCTTGGGCTGACACTGGTTTCAGCAGAGCAGGTACTCCAATCTGCAAGACTGTGAACTCTGAGTCCACCTCCAGGGATTCTGCTTGTGAGTCACCTAGAATGGAATTGACATAAACAAGCGCTCAAATTAAAAAAAAAACTGTTACCTACCTTTCATAATTGTTGTTCTTTGAGATGTGTTGCTCATGTCCATTCCATGACCCACCATCATGCCCCTCTGTCAGAGTTGTCGGCAAGAAGGAACCGAGAGGGCGCGAGGCTGGTGGCACCTGATATACTGCACCATGAGTGTGACACTCCAGAGGGTGCCACAGCTGGCCCTATTGGTACTGCTAAGGCAAAAGTCTCTGACAGCCAGGCTTGTGAGCACATGCACACCTACAATGGAATGGACATGAGTAACACATCTTGAAGAGCAATGGTTATGAAAGGTAGGTAATCATTTTATCTTTCTTGATGCTGCCCATCTTTTTGACAACAGTGCTGGGATAGATGAAATCACTAACAGTCTTGATTGGGTGGTCAGTTGCCAAGATGACAGAGTCTGTAGTGTGTTCAAAAGCCACAACTGGAAGAATTTTGGTTTTACCTCAATTAATTTTCAGGCCTTTTATTTGTTTGTTTGTTTGTTTGTTTATTTGCTGCTGAGCTTTCCAGGGTTTTAAGTGCCACAACTAGTTCATCCTTTGAATTGAAAACTGATGCTATTTTGTTATGAAAATCAATGTCAATTAGGTTCTTATCATCAAGGAATATGCCTACAATGCATATATTTAGTGTCTGGTCAAGCATATAGTCTATGACAGCATTAAAGAGTTCTGGGGTGTCAATGCATGCTGACTGAATGCCTGACCTTATTCAGAAAAAGGTTGTTGTTTTCCCATTTACAGCAAAGCAGCTTGAGGAGTCATTGGATAGAAGACAAACATTCTACAGTGCTTGACAAGGAAGCCTTCAAGTTTCAAGATCAGGCAAAGCGATTCTGTCAACAGAGTCAAATACGGCCTTTTAATCCACAAATGCAATGTGAATGAGGTGCTTGAATTCTCATGCCTTCTCGATAAGCTGGCACACTGTAAAAATTTGCTCCATTGTGGAATGGCCAGGAGTGAAGCCAGTTTGTTGTGATCTTTTGTTGCTTCTTAAGATATTAGCAGCTCAGACCAGCAAGACAGAAGCAAAATCTTTCCCCGAGATGGATAGAAAAGTAACACCACAACAGTTACTCGTTCACTGCCTGTACATTTCCAAAGCAGTACAGTAACACCTTTTTGCCAGTCAGACAGGACCAACTTTGTTCTCCAAATGATATTGAACAGCATCTGCAGTCACAAAGGAATAGCTGGCTCAGCACTTTTTAACAGTTCCACAGGAATTCCACAGATTCCTCCCACCTCATTTCCATTAAGCTTCTTTACATCTCTATGAATTCTGTCAATAGTGAATTTGCCAGGATCAATCTGTGTGGAGTGAGACAACTTGGCAGTGACCTTAATGTTAGGGGCCAAAGAAAGTAAACATGTGTTTGTCAACCGGCTGAAAAATTTATTTCAGTCTGCCAGGCAGTCTGTTTCTGTATTGATTAGCCAATCAGAACAGGAGTAGACTGCACTGAATGAATGGGGTCTTATAAGTGTGTATACAAGGAGGTGATGTCATTCCTAGTAGAAGCTTCCCTGAGTGTGATAACTTTGGCTTCCATAAAAACTCTTCAGTCAGCATGTATTGCTTTATTATGAGCATTATTTATCTTATATGTGACCATACCACCTCTCAAACAATACGTGCAACAATGTTCAGTGATAGTTAAAGTATTAATAGCAATCCAGGGCTTCTTGGCTCTCTTTTGGGAGAGGGACCTGTGATGGTTTTGGTGGCATCGACCATCTGGTAATTGAAGTCCATTGAGGTAGATTAAGAATCCATATGCTTTGGTAGGGTCTCAAACCTGTTCAAGATTTCACCTGCATATTGGTTTTAAATGCTACCACTTTTTAGGTTAGATCATTCCAATTTTGGAAACTCAGTTGTCACTTTGCCTGTGCTTTTTAGTCTAATTTAGACTAATTTATTTTACTAAGCTTAACAAGCTGATCAGTTCTGCAGTTGCTGATGAACAATTTCCAATGATGAGAAATTTTCAATGACAAGAGATTATGCTGTAATCATTCATCTTCGTTTGTCACTATTTGGCCACGTAAATTGGTGAATTTTGCGTCCTATGAAACCAGATATTTGTAATGACAAGTTCCAGAGAAATACACATCTGAAAAAGGCGTTTGTCATTGTTATTTAAGGTATCTGGGATAATGGGTCCATGAACATTGTTCCATGGTCCATTTGAAATATCAGCAGTAGCATTAAAGTCGCTGAGGAAAGTGATGTCATGATTCAAGCAGTTGAAAGAAGAGAGCTGAGTTGATTGTAGAACAATGTGTCTTCATTAGCTGATGCACAGCAAAGAGTAACAGTCCATCTTCATTGCTTATACTGGAGCTGGGCTTTAAGTAGGCGACTGGAAATTGGTTCAAATCATGAGATTGATTTTTGGATATAATGGTTAAAAAGAAGTCCCACTCCTTCCTTTCTCGTATCCAGAGCATCTGATCATAAGATATTAGTTGCTTTATCTTTTAAGTTGTGGGTTTCAATGAGGCCTATGATTGATGTCTTTAACTGGGACATTTTTCTGATGAGCAGCTTTTCTGAGCCTTCTTTATTTAGGGTTAATATTTTCCAAGTTCCAGTACATAAAAGACCCCTATTTATTAGATTATTTTTGCATGTCATGAAGCAGGTTAAACCAAGGCAAATACATTCATGGCAGTTGGGGTTTGGGTTGGGGATTGGGGGGAGGGCGGTCACTCCTGTGTGACCCTATGGTAGGGTACAGTAGGAAAACATGATAACCCTTAGGTAAGCTCCACCCACTCCAATACAGTTAGAGCTGCCCTCTATGATGCATTGAATCCAGCTGGTTAGACAAGTTGGGCTCCCCCTATAAACCTTCCCAACCCAGCACATAGACCCCCCCCCCCCACACACACACTTCTGGGGGCATTATCTTGGGGCAGGGGCTAACTGAACTGCTGGGTCTGGGGCGGGAGAGAGGAAAAAAACATACTCCATCTGTAAAGCACCCAGACTCAGCACATAGTTACCACAGCCCAATCCACTTCTGGGGGTACCACATAGGGACAGGATTCTCCCATTTCCTGGGGTGGGGAGGAGAGAGAGCTGGGCAGGACTCTCCCCAGTCATCTCCTGTATCCAGCACATGGTGCCAGCAGCACATCTCCCAATGCTGGGATAACAGCCTTCTTCTGCTGTCAGTTAATGTAGTCAGTGCTCTAGCTTGAGCAGGGGATGTCAGCACTTCAGTTCTGAATGCTCAGAGTTCAAGTCATGATGATGTATAATTGGGATGTTATTTTTTACTTATATCCATTTAAATAATCCCTAGGAAATTATACAAAAGCTACATGAAAAGGATGTTTTTAGGTTGCAAGATCAAGCACTTTGCAGATAAGAAATACCAGATTTACAGTTCCACTGTGTCCCTTTGTGTGGCTGCATTATGTTCATTTTAATTGTGTTATCACATGCTGTTTTTTCCACAGTGCCCTCACCTCATTCACTGTGCAGGTTGGCCACACAAGGGGGCTGAAGAAAGATTGCATGGGCAACCCCAGAACTCTGCATTTCCTAATTTATGTGGTATAAAAACATATATAGAATAGAACTTTCAAGTGCTTGACTTGGTAACGTAAATAATATCCTTTTGCCTAAGTATTTTGTATGTAATTATAGTTGTGGTTTCCTCTTCTCATTTTGCTACCTCTGGTCCCACATCTTCCAAAATCAAAGGGAGGAGGAAAGCCAATAAGGTGACAGTTGAAGGCCTATTGAGAGGTTGCTAAGAGGGAAAGCGTTATAGTTATAGTTACGCTGAGGATAGGTGAGTAGAGGAGGCTTGGGTTTTAAGAAATAAGTGAAGGTTTACATGAGGTTCATATTTTTTCTCAAGTATCTAAAGATCTCCTACTGAACAGCGTGTGAAAGTAGTATAGTGGAAGACTTTCTTCTTTTTTCCCCTCTAGAAATTCATTAGCGCACCACTCAGACCTGTAAGGATTCACATTCTTGTTCTCTTTTTTGCATTACCTTATCATTGGCAAAGGTCTGAACAGGGGGCCTTTGGAATTCCCCAGTCGCTTCCCCCCTCAAATTTTGAGGGAAAGCGCCTTCTTTTTCATTTTACCCAATGTAAAAGGAGCACACTTCTCAGCAAGGTTTCACCGCAGTTGTATGACCAAGATTTTATAGGTTTACAAACCAAAGCCTCATAACTCATACATGCTTCACTTTCACTGTGCAATCTCCAGCACTCATAATTCACTGGATATGGTCTTCTGTTGCAATCAAATATGCTATTACTTCTGAAATCTGTTAAATGTTAATTGTGGGATTTAAAAATGTGTTTGCACATCCATTTTCTCACAAATAACATTTCTGTTTTTTAAGTCAAAATATGATGCTTGACTGGATATTTGCAATGAGGTTAACAGCCTCAAATTTAAAATTCCATTTCATGTCCTGCTTATAAAATCTTAAGTCGTCTTTGGTTTTATGGAACTTGACAATAAAATTGTCTTGTAAACAAGGTAAGAATGTGATTTCACCTGATAGATAATATGAATTTAAATTTTCAAAACAGTAAGTTTCATTAATTGTCAAAGATTAATATTACCTCAATGCACTCTCTGGAACATAGAGGGCACTGTTACATAAATGAATATAGCATTTTCCAAGCTGAAGCACTTAGAACTGTTTTTAAAGCTAGGGAGAGAAGCACCAATATGGGATGAGGAGGAGGATAATCCTAGAGTTTGTCATGTCTGTCAAAAGGCATTTTTCACAAAATGTAAATTGAGTTACATATGGAATTCATTCATTCTGAATGGGGCAAAAATAAAAAAAAATCTGCATATTCAGGGATGTTTTTATTTATTATTTCTTTCAATATAACCATATACTAAAAAAGCCTATTCACAAGTTCTAGGCACTCACATAATGATTAAATTAACAGTCACATAAGGATATTGCTGCACAGAATACCACAATTGTCCCAAAGTGATCAATAAATACTGCAGCAAAACAAAGCCTGACTCCACTCCCACACATCATACCCTTAGTCCTCCTCAGAAGACCTATCCTGAACATCTGCAAATGCAGAATACTTAAGACCAATTGGAGGACTGAGTTTCAGAACCAAGTTCTAAGTAACAGTAGCTGATAACTAGAACTGGGAGGAAAACATAACTGTTTCCAGGAGGATTTTGAGATTTCAAATTTTGTTTTAGTTCTGCGTCAGAACAAACCTTCAAAGTTTCAAATTTCTCCATGGAAAAAAATAATTAACAAAAAATGTTTGATCAAAATATTTTATTTTGATTTTAGCTAAAAGAACGCGTAGTACTTGTGGCACCTTAGAGACTAACAAATTTATTTAAGCATAAGCTTTCATGGGCTAAAACCCACTTCATCTGATGCATGCAGTGGAAAATAGAGTAGGAAGATTATATATATATACACACACAGAGAGAGAACATGAAGAAAATGGATCTTGCCATACCAACTATAACAAGAATAATCAAGAGAGTAATTAAGGTGGGCTATTGTTAGCAGGAGGAAAAAAAAAAACTTTTGTAGTGATAATCAGGATGGCCAGTTCCAACAATTGACAAGAAGGTGTGAGGGGGAATAGTTCTACTTTGTGTAATGACTCCCAGTCTTTATTCAAGCCTAATTTAATGGTGTCTTTTTAAAATGTTATAGATTATAATACAATTTTAAAAAAAAGTAATTTTAAAAGGAAAAATTGAAATGTTTCATTCTGACAATGTCAGAACTCCCCTCCTCCCCCTGCCAAAACAAAATGTTGGTAAAATCAATGTGATTTTGTGAAGCATTTCTATTTCAATGGATATGTACCTTCTGACAGAAAATGGTTCTGTTGAAGTTTTCCTACCAGGTCTACTCATAATGATGCTTTAAAAAGCTTTTGGGTATGTCTACACTGCTGCTGGGAGCAAGTCTCTCAGCCCCGATAGACACACTTGCACCAGCAGCGCTCGAGCAAGCATGTGAAAAGTAGTAATGTGAATGTTCTGGTTCAGGTAGAATCTACTGGGTTCTCAAACTGGGGGTCGCAAAGTTATTACATGAGGGTTGTAAGCTGTCAGCCTTCACCCCCAAATCCCACTTCAGCTCCAGCATTTATAATAGTGTTAAATATAAAAAAAAATTGGTTTAATATGGGGGGGGTCACACTCAAGGCTTGCTCTGTGAAAGGGGTCACCAGTACAAACATTTGAGAACCACTCAGGTTCTCAAGCCCACCTGACTCCTAGATTCAGAGATCGAGCTCCAGACTGAGCTGGAACATCTACATGACGATTTTGAGTGTGCTAGCTTGAGACCCGCTATCACTAGCTCAAGCCGTGCTAGTTCAAGTCTGGCTACCCAGTATTCTGGCTGGCTCCCAGCTGCAGTGTGAACATATGCCAGGAGTGGCCAAACTTATTGAACCTCCGAGCTGCACATGACAATCTTCAGAAGTTCAAGAGCTTAGGTGCATCTGCTAGGACTTGGAGTTTCAACCCTGTGGGGAGGGGGTGTTCGGGGTTTCAGCTCCATAGAACATGTCTGCCTCAGCACAGGGCTTTAGTTGTGCTCTTGCTGAAGCTCTGAGCCCCAGCAGACGTGCCCGGCGGGACTGAACTCCCGAGATCCTCCTCCCCACAGGGCTGAAGCCAGAGACGACATATTGGGGGGGTGGGGAGGGGCAGATTTTTACCAGGGTTTGCTGGCCCTGCCAAGTCACATGGTGCCACTGGGCCTCCTCCCTGCAGGGCAGCTGCTGGAGCTGGCAATCTGGGAGCTGCAGCCATAGGGAAAGTCAGTGGCAAACAGCTGCAGAGCTAAAGCAGTGGCCCCTCCCTGGAGCTCCCAACTGTTTGCTGCTGCCTCTCCATGCAGAGCTAACACCTGGGAGCTGCAGGAAGGGACCACTGAGGGTAAGAGGGGTGTATGTGCTTGGGGAAGCATGACTCAAGCTGTTGGGAGGGTGAACCTTTAAATTGTGTTCTCCTGCTTTCAGCAGGCACCAGTCATCTCTGTCAGAAGCCTCTAGCTCCACCACCCAACTGCAGGCAAAACTGGGAGTGGAGGAGGTCCTGGGGGCCTCCAAGAGCCACACTTTAACTGTAAAAAAGCCACATGCAGCTCAGAAGCTAAAATTTGGCCACCCCAACATATGCTTTGTAGCCAAATAGTGCATAGTGCACAGCCAAAGTACAAGTGCTGCATGGCAAATATTTGCCTGACTATTGGCTGGGTAAGGAATTCCTGCTCTGCAAACTGCAGAGCAACAGTGAGTGTAAACTATGGAGCAGTTACTGTAGGTTTACAGTTGCAAACCCCCTGAAACTGCTTTGCTGCTCCAGAGGAGAGAATGCCATTGGAGCTGTGCAGTCACTTGTCTGTCAGCCCTCTGCTCTACTTTAGTTTGCTTACAAAATTCTATCCAGGCATTAAGGTGCAGTGAAATGCCACAGAGATGTGGTGTGTCAGGGATACTCCTCCTTCCCACTCACAGCAGCACAAATTCACTTCCTCTGTGGTTAGGGGACTTGTTGAAGTCAAGGATGAGGGCAGAATTTGTCCTTTAGTTTGGACACTCCCTGTGTTAATCAGTTGTAATGAACCAGAAGACATATAAGTAACACAGAAAATGACAGTAAGATGATACATTTTCATGAAATGCTAGTGATGTATCTCTAAATGTTCTGTCATGTAAAACTTACGCAATGTATGGAGAGACCTTTTTCCTTTGAATTGAGAACAATCTGATATTCGCACATAACAGACATAGTGTTAATATACTCCAGTGGTTACCAACCCGTCAGTTACAATTGACTGGTTGATCCTGGAGCCTCTGCCAGTCGATTGTCATCTCCGGGCTGCTAAAAGTCCGGTGATGCAGCAAGGCTCAGACAGGTTCCCTGCCTGCCCTGGCCCCACGCCACTCCCAGAAGCGGCTGACTGCTGGCACATCTCTGTGGCCTCTGAGGGGAGGGGAAGGAGGAGTCAAGGTGGGTCCATGTGCTGCCGCCACTCCCAGCACCATCCCTGCAGCTCCCGTTAGCAGGGAACCGGCCAATGGGAGCTGCGGGGGGCAGCACTTGCAGGTGCAGGCAGTGCACGGAGACCCACTGGTTCCCTCCCCCTGAGGCAAACAAAAAGTCCACAGTATTGATACACTTGTAACAAGAGCTGAATCAAATTTATCAGCTACTGTGGGTGACAAATGACTAATGGAAGCTGTGGGCCCTCAGCACCTCTGAAAATCAGGTCATCATAATTTACAGGCAAATATGACCTGAATATTATGCAATTTATTCTCCATTTCCTATTTCACTATCAATATTATAATGCTATCCCTCCAGAGACCAATGCACCATGGAATCTATACACTACCTACCAGCATTATTGAAATACAGTTGACACTATTATTTGTCCCACCCTCTTTTCAAAGGATTGCTTTTGAAGTTGAATATAAAGGATATCTGAGATCATTTCTATAATTAATTTTGAAGGGTTATATTCATTGAAGGAAGCATTAGCAGCCATTCATTTTTAAACAAATTGAAAATAAAATTGCTTAAAATTGAGTGCAATTGATTTTAACTGTCCGCTAGTGTCAATCCACTAATGATGGTCCTATTGTCAATGGGAACTTTACCAGACCTACACTGGAACAGGATTGGGCATTTAATCAGTAGATACTAGTTTAGAAAGGAAATGAATGCCATTTCTGTGTCAGTCTATGCAGTACATATCCTTTCAGTTGCATCAGTATAGAAAGTTAGTTTGTGAATCATTTAACTTTAATTGAGCTATCTTACAATTGTATCAGAATTTCCCATGTAATTTTGTGTCTGCAAGTAGGATCTGCAGGGTCATATCTAGTGCTATTAATCTAATAGTTGCCAACTATTGTGATGGTTTGTGTCTTTCTTATGGCCCCATCTCGCAAAGTCAAGTGCTAAAAAATGAAAGCTGAGATTCTCACATTAAAAAAGTTATTAGCCCTTGTAGTTTCAGAGTAAAGCTTAAAGTCATTCTAAGTGTTCCATAGAGAATCAAAAAAATCAAGTAAAAAGAATCCAAAATGTATGTTTTCTAAAATGTCATGATTTTTCAGCCTGTCTCATGATGTTGGAATGCTTAAGGTTAGCATTATACCACATGTGAGAACTGCTATCAATGTGACAGTTATAGAGCAAAGTAATAAATCACAGAAATGTGTTATAAATATATTTGTTGTATGGCTCTGGATTTTATCACATGGTTCCACAATTTATCACATGGCTCTTCCAATTCATAGACTTATAGACTTTAAGGTCAGAAGGGACCATTATGATCATCTAGTCTGACCCCCCTGCACAGTGCAGGCCACAGAATCTCACCCATCCACTTCTATAACAACCCCCTAACCTATGTCTGAGTTATTGAAGTCCTCAAATTGTGGTTTAAAGACCTCAAGCTGCAGAGAATCCTCCAGCAAGTGACCTGTGCCCCATGCTGCAGAGGGAGGCGAAAAACCTCCAGCACCTCTGCCAGTCTGCCCTGGAGGAAAATTCCTTCCCGACCCCAAATGTGGTGATCAGTTACCTTTGACTATCTCACCATCTTCTGGCTGCTAAAACATTTTTGGGGGACTTATCTTTAAAAAAAAAAATCAACCTTCCACAATAACATTCCCTTCTTCCTTCTCTCCAAATAACACTTATGCAAGATCCGGTATAGTAGGGATTCAGTTGTGGGTATTAGGCTAGTGACAGCTTTTCTTTCTTAAGGGAATGATTTTTTTATATCTATGAACACTGAAAGGATAGAAGTAGATTTATACCATTGGGAAGGGAATATTCCCAGTTTCCAAATGGGACACAGACTTGCTTATATTTTGGAAGGCAGAGAAATATTAGACTTCGAAGTGTGACCTAAGAGAGAGTTTTTTATATCTAAGAAGGTCCACTGGAACTTTAAGAATCTGTATTGTCAATAGTAAAATATTTCTATTTCTAGGCTTGCAAAACTGCAAGATAGAAGATGTCAAACCTGTCACTGGTATAGCACTGTATATTGATCCTGAGTCTCAGGCCAGTGGGGAAAAAAAACGTTTCTCAGGCAGTTGTTTAAATCTGATCAGTCTTAACATATTAGAAGTAAGTTGTGGCAGCTGGATAAGTATGCAGAAGGCCAGTGAAGTGGTCTGGTTTGCTTCATAAATTGTGAGACCATGTGATAAACTTTATATTTCACATACTTCTGCAGTTTCACATTGATAACTCCTCTGCATATGTATCTGCGCCCATTTGAAAATTAAGGTAATTTACGTGCCATCAATAAAGACCCCAGATGTAGTACACATATGTTCCACATGTGTTAGAAGCACATATTTACATCATGCAACATGCTGTTTAAATGTCACTTCTTCAAATCATCAGATAATTACAGAATTGTACTGTGGGTATGTACAGCAGAATTTATAATTAGCATTTCCTGTGGATTGAGATGAAGAAACACAGGCTTTATATCACCTCATAAGTGAATGTCTTCTTTTTATCTTCTTTCTACATTTTAAAATAGGCAAACGAAGAGATAGTTAACTGTTTGAGTTAAGTGGCCCCAAATACTTTCATTTTAGCTGACTTTCCCTCATAATGAGAAGGCAGACTTTCCTCTTTAGGGTGACTTTCATACTTGATAAATCTTCTGGGACAGTCCCCTAAGACACACAAGTTCTATTCTCCTTCTGGCAAGCCATAATAATGTCACATTCAGAAAACCTCAACCCTAGCACCACCATTACCAGTGTTTTTTTCTTTTCAGTTTGGTTCACAGCTCTCTTAACCCAAACACTTGCTAAAGACCTCTTCATGCTACAGTCTTCCTCTCGCTCTCTCCTTTCACTTCAACGCTAAGAGCAGACTTTTCAGAGCTGGTAAATGGAAAATGTTGAAGAGTTTTAATCATAAATCAAACTGAAGATAAGCCAGTTGTGCGATGTTTAGTTTTTGCTGGGGAGGGGAAGATCTCATCTGCAACAAACCAATTCTAATGTACAAAATGGAACTTGCTGGTGCAGTAAATGAAAGATGGAAAATGGACTTTCCAGGACAGGTTGTGTGTGTTCCTATATTTAATAAAGAGATGTATTTTTAGAATCTTACGCTCACTATATTAGTCAGGCTGAAATATTCCTTTAATTTCCTAAGTTGATTTTTTCCCCATTTAGCTCCAAATTCGTGAGCTAATTATATGTAATGTTTAGCTCTACACAAATCTTCCCAGAAAAAGGAAGACAACTCAAGCACTTTGTTTCCCTTGGGTTATTTCAGAAATCTAGTGAGCTGCTACCGGAGGGAGCACCTGCAGTTAATAAGCTACCTCCTTGGGGAAAAGCTACATACTCTGTGACGTTACCATGAGTTCCACAGCAGAGCTGCTTTGTTGAACTGCTGCACTTGCAAAACCTACTATTTCTAGAGAAATGAGGGATAGAAGGACAGTTTCCTGGAAAAGAATATCTTTAAAACAAAAATTCATCTTCTAGAATGTTGAATCTTATATCAGTTATACCATCTGTCTATGCCACCCTGGGCTATGATGCTGCACTGCTGTGGGAAGAGATTTTTCAGCTGTCAGTTTCCAGTTGTTGGTCGGTGGTCAGCAGTTATTGGCCTGTGTTCCAGTGCATTTGACCACCTTTTCTTTCTTGATTCTTTACAGACACAGCAAGAAAGCCTTTCCTTTTGTATGCTGGGGAGGAAAAAAGCAAAACAAGATTATGTTTTGTTTGTGTTATTCAGAGCTCATTGTACTTGTGGACAGAGATGACCTGAAATGCTGACTTTTTAGACAAGCAAACTCTAAACTCTGAACCACCGGTCAGCATGTAATATGTTAGCATCATACTATGGGTCTCATGTTTCCTTTTTGAAATGTAATGGTCTCTGGGCAGAAACTAAGTTTTCTTATTAATCACTGAGTACAGTGTTGACTTTTAAGTAATAAACTATTGATATACATACTCCTAGGTTTTTTTCCTTCTTGCACCTGCTTACTAAAACATAGACCTTTCGCTTTGTGAGAAAACTTAATCAGGTATGTAGTGAGTTAGCAGCCTACTATATAAATATATATATTTAAAATTACAAAACTTAGGGATTTTGATAAGGCCCATAACCTCTCTGCCTCAATTTGCCACATGCATAAAGTGAATATATTATCTACAGAAGGGGGTTGCTTAGACTTAAATACTGTCAAACCTTAGTCCCAGATTTGGACTTTAGCGTCCAAAATACGGGGGTTAGCATGAAAACCTCCAAGCTTAGTTACCAGCTTGGACCTGGTACTTGCTGCCACCACCCAAAAAATTAGAGTGTTTTGGGGCACTCTGGTCCCCCTGAAAAACCTTTCCTGGGGACCCCAAGACCCAAATCCCTTGAGTCTCACAACAAAGGGAAATAATCCTTTTTCTCTTCCCCCCTCCAGGTGCTCCTGGAGAGATACACAGACACAAGCTCTGTGAATCCAAACAGAGTGACTCCCCCTCTCCATTCCCAGTCCTGGAACAAAAGCACTTTCCTCTTCACCCAGAGGGAATGCAAAATCAGGCTAGCAAATCCAACACACACAGATCTCCCCCTGATTTCTTCCTCCCACCAATTCCCTGGTGAGTACAGACTCAATTTCCCTGAAATTTCCCAGAAAAGAAAACTCCAACAGGTCTTAAAAGAAAGCTTTATATAAAAAAGAAAGAAAAAATACATACAAATGGTCTCTCTGTATTAAGGTGACAAAATACAGGGTCAATTGCTTAAAAGAATATTGAATAAACAGCCTTATTCAAAAAGAATACAAATCAAAGCACGCCAGCACTTATATTCATGCAAATACCAAAGAAAAGAAACCATATAACTTACTATCTGATCTCTTTGTCCTTACACTTAGAAACAGAAGATTAGAAAGCAGAAACTACTTCTCCAAAGCTCAGAGAAAGCAGGCAGACAGAAAAAAGACTCAGACACAAACTTCCCTCCACCCAGAGTTGAAAAAATCCGGTTTCCTGATTGGTCCTCTGGTCAGGTGCTTCAGGTGAAAGAGACATTAACCCTTAGCTATCTGTTTATGACAAATACTTGTAAAGCCCCCTGAGTTCTTCAGATAACTGGAAGTTTATTTTAATAATTATGTACCTGTCTACATCAAATATGCCACCATCTCATAGCCACATATCCTGTCTCATGAATATTTTGCATTGATGTCTATTGCTGACCAGTGTTTGATTTAATGTGCATTACTTTGTTTTTCATATCCTGGCATTGTTCATAGATTTATTGATGTGTATACTGTGACTATCAAAAATCTAATTAAAATATTTTATCTCAAAACCCCTCTGTGCTAGCATCACTTTTCAAAGCACTAAGGAACATATTGTTGCTCTACTCCTTTGTCTGTCTTTGTTCAGTTTATGTTCACTTTCCATAGAAGGTGCTCAGATATAGAATCATAGATTATTAGGGTTGGAAGGGACCTCAGAAGATCATCTAGTCCAACCCTGTGCTCAAAGCAGGACCAATTCCCAACTAAATCCCCAAATGGCCCCCTCAAGGATTGAACTCACAACGCTGGGTTTAGCAGGCCAATGCTCAAACCACTAAGCTATCCCTCCTCACAATGAGGAGTCTGACATTACAATCTGGATACAATCTGGACTTTTGAATGGCCGTGTCCCCTCAATTCTTCAACCTGGGGTGCCTTTTATGCTGTTTCACTGTGAGAGCAACCACTCCTGGTCTGCCCATTCACAGCTTCCAGCATGTAATTCACCGTAATTTATACTGTATGAGTGCTCTAGCTAGCCAACCAGCCACCCATGAATTATGTGACAGATAAGCATCAGCAAATTCCTAGTCCCAGACTTGTTTCTAAACATGTGTATCTTGTACTGCCCAGTAATCTCCTACACAATACAAGCTCATATGAAGCCCATCATTTCACTGATAAAAAATGA
Source organism: Gopherus evgoodei (assembly GCF_007399415.2). NCBI lineage: Eukaryota > Metazoa > Chordata > Testudines > Testudinidae > Gopherus > Gopherus evgoodei. Next base: position 306,446,755 of record NC_044322.1, on the reverse strand, counting down.
TTGATTATCTCAAATGGAGTTCCCCAAACAAATAATCTGGGGACTCTGTTCCTCATTTCTATATCTCTCCCTCCTCTTGAGAATCATCTCAAGCTGGGGTTCAGGCAGCAGCCAGCCTGTTTGCACAGAAATCTCCAGCTGTTCCTTTGCCAAGATGTAAATTTCTTGCTCACACCCTTCTTCCTGCCAAAGAACGGTAACTTAACCAAGTGATTGTCCATTTGATTATGTTTACATCTGCCTGAGGTGTCAGTTTGCCTTTTGTCTCTGAGAAAATGTTTTGTGTCTGCTTTTCTAAATTTGGAATATGTCTTATACAGTAGAGTTTTATAACTTCACATCCAATGTTGCATATTTTACCTGGACAATGATGTTCAGAAAATCATAAGTTTTCAAATGATCCCTCACAAGGCATACTTTGTACAAAATGTATCAGACTTGTAAAAAGGATGAACATAAGGGTACTGAGTGTCACAATAGGTGACCTTATAAAAAGTTAGGAAGGTTTGTTTTCAGGGGAGTTCTCAGTAAGGGGCTCCCACTGAAATGCAGGTCACAAAGTAAATTAAGGGAGTCCTAGTAATCATACATGAACAAATTAACTAACAGTAGTAGTTGCAATAAAGACAAAGAGACATTCATTATTGAATGTGAGTTTCTACTTCCTGTCAAAAACGGTATGTAGACTGCTGATATTTTTAAGAATGTGCTGTAACAACACTTTTTTAAAGGCCATCCATCTACACACCGCTGACATCTCTTCAGGTTTGGGGGGGGTTGTTTGTTTTGTTTTGTTTGTTTGTTTTTTGGGGGGGGAGGTTGGCCAGGTAATAGGTATAATGGAGAATTTGCCTAATTCGCTTTTTCAGAAAATAAAATATGAAACTTCATCAAGAAAATAGCCCAACTATTGTTGTATTAATCATTTTAAAATGAAGATGAGCTTGGAAAGTGATTGCACATGTTCCAGTTCACAGCACAACCACACAATTTCATGACGATTGAAGTAACACCTGCATTATCTGTTCTTCCCATAACACATCTTGTTTCGTGAGCAAAAGCCATTACCAAATGTCTGTACATCAAGTTATTTACTTTGAAATATGCCTGAGTATTAATTAATACTTATGTCAACATATTCATTCGTGCCACTCAGAAGACATGCAAACCACCCACACACATTCTATTGCCCTACCTACCCAAAGATTTGGATTTGAACAATACAATAGGATGCTCTACTGTAAAAGAAAAAATGATTTGGGGAACTGTTTCTCCCTCTTTCTAAGCTGAATATAACACTGGATATTAACATATTCTGCTTTTGAAATGATCAAAAACAGTAGTACAATGTGAAGTACAGTACTGGAAACTGAAACAACTTAGTAACATTTCTGTGCTACTGAATATCTTGAAAAAGTTTAGTAAACTATTTTAGAGAACAAATAAATTCCACTTTGTAGGTAAAGTATACTAAAAGGTAACTTGTTTGGATACTTAGTTTCCTATTTATATTAAGTTCTGACTTTCATATTCAGGTCTCATTCTTTATTTTTTCACCCATGCAGCCTCATGATGATATATGCCTGCTCTGTCCGATGAGCATTGGACACAGACACAATTCTTTCAGACACCAATCCTGTACTGATCATGGTAGAATGACTCAGTGTACTCTTCAGAGCTGGGTCTATCTATCTCCCTTCAGTGTACTGGCATTCAAGTTCTAAACTTGGATTCCTGCATATTGCATTTTGAAATGACAGCTAGCCTACTCCATTTAGTCTCCTTTTGTATTTTCCTGCTTGGTAAATTTTTAATGTGAATGCTGACACAACTGGGAACTATAGCAAGGGTTATATCTGCCACTTTAATGGATGGTTCCCTGATTAGTAAGGTGGATATTAGACCAATTCAAGAGTGTGCATGGCAGGAGAGAAAAGGATCTAATAACAGCTCTCAGCCTAAATAGATCTTGTTGGAAAATGGGGGAGAAATGTGATTTTTTTTAAATGTTATTTTCATTCCACTGGTTTTAAAAGGAATTGGTTTTTCATGAATTTGAAATCTTTTCTCCTGTTCCCCTCTCCTGATAACACATGTGTTCACTAATAAACCCATGACAGCTCTGGAGGAAAAAGAAAAAAAACACCCAGCTGGCAAACACATTATCTGCTTTAAAGAGCTCAACAAGCTTCTGAGTCTAGGGAGAGCTTCATTACAGTTAATATAGGAATTTCATTGTATTTTATCGAATTTCATTGAAATCTTGCTCCCTCCCAGACATTCTCTCAGACATGACTACTGCACTTCAATATCTCCAAGTATAACTATTGACAGCTTTCAAGCTTTCTGTTCATTCTGACACTAATTGGTGATAGACAATGAGTTGGCAAGTTTTTTCCAAGCAAGCACAGAGCAGCTTGTTTGCCATCATTCAGATTTCTTCCAGACATCTCTTTTCTCTGTGAGAAAGGCTGCCAAGGGACTTTTAAGAACAATTCACTGCCACAGTCTCCCAAATTATGGAGAATTAAGAACTCTCCCTCAGATTATAAATTTCTACTTATAGCTGTGTATCCATATTTTAAATTCTACCAAAATTTCATAAATCTGATGTCTCTGATTAATACATAATTTAACCGGTTCCTAATATTCATCCCATCTTCCTTATATTGCATTTGACTGTGAAATCTGCACAATTCTAGAGTATATCAAACTGTGGATATGTATCTAATTATTTAAGTTTCCATGATATACCCATTTTATTTTCACTCAAAGTCTCTAAGCAGAGAAGATACATAATGATAGAATATGTTAGAAATAGGCTAACACAATCTTAGTACTCAAACCACCCACCAATGCTGATCTAGTATAAGAGGACTAAAGTATGAAAAAAGCACTTTTCTTTTCTCAAGAACAATAGTTCTTTACCATGGTACTGGGACGAGACCATATATATTTTAGAATGATCTCATTTTGGTCAAGATCTTGGTGGCATTAAAAAACAACTACTGTATTTCAGTGTTAACCATGACTTGTGCAAGCCTCACTGCAAAGGGAATACTATCTCTGAACAGAGTCCCCTAGTTTTCTAAAATGGCTCTGAGTGGGTGTGACAGGGTGGGGCAAGAGGACATTGCAGTATGAGCCCATACCACATTCATACCACCATGGAAGCGCCTGTCCCATGGATCTGGGCCTGGCTCCCTACTCTGGGCATTTCCACTTGGGTGCTGGGTGGCAGTGCCACTCAGTTTTGGAAGCCTCTCACACAGGGGGCTGAAGGCACACTGCCCCTTTTACCCCCACCCCTGGTCAGTCCTGGCTGGCAGCTGATATAAATAATGAGAAGCCAAGACGTGTTTTCTATATCTTCAGGAAACCATATATAAGCAGTAAAAGGCTTATAAAGGATTTACAAGAGAAAGACAGAACCATTACAGTGTCTGTGAGGACAACCTAAGTGCCAGATACATTGGTCAGACAAATGATATAGAAAGCCTACAGAAAAGCTATGGCTGCTTGCATCTTGGTGACCATTGGAAGAGTTTGCTTAGGACTGATCATATGCAATGTAAGTTTATCTGAATTCACATCCCTTTAATCTGAAATCCCGTTATTTGAATGAAGGTGTTGTCCCTGATTTAGATTTCAAACTTCAGGTATAGAGCAGATTCTGTGCTGCATCCAGCTATTGCTGGAGAGGTACCATCAAGAAACCACTTATCATTCTCTGCCCCACCCCTGATTCCAGTGAAAGCAGCCTGAAGACTGCTTTAACTTCAGGCATAATGTGGGTATCTCAAAGGATCATACATTAGCAGGAGACAATGGGTTCAAAGCACTCTGTCCCCAACATATCCCTCTCCACATCCTGCACCAGAGGCTATGAAGATAGTTGTAGCAGCCAGCTCCACCTATTTTAAGCCTGCTGCCCCTGTGTGAAGCTGGACCATGCTAATGAAGTGAAGAGAGGAGCTGACTCATACATGAAAAGTAATCATCCACTTCTATGGGTAAGTCTACACTGGCAACTGTATGTGATGTTTCCATGTGTGTGGTTGTACCTTAAACCTCATATTGCCCACATCCAAACTCCAGAAGCATGTGTCTCAGTTAGGGTTGCCAACTGTCTAATCTCACAAACCCAAACCCCCTTGCCCTGCTCCTTCTCTGAGGCCCTGCCCTGCCCCTTCTCTGAGGCCCCACTCCCATTCACTCCATCACTCCTTCCTCCATCGCTTACTCTCCCTCACCTTCACTCACTTTCACAGGACTGAGGCAGGAGGTTGGGGTGCAGGCTCTGTGCTGGGGGGGCCTGAGGGGTTTGAAGTGTGGGAGGGGGCTCTGGTCTGAGCCTGGGGCATGGGGTTGAGGTACAGGAGGGGGTTTGGGGTGTGGGTTCTGGTCGGGCAGCACTTACCACAGTTCCCGGCCAATGGGAGCTGTGGAGCTGGTGCTTAGGGTGGGGGTAGTGCGCAGAGACCGCCTGGGCATTCCTGCATCTAGGAGTCGGACATGCTGGTTTCTTCCAGGAGCTGTGCAGAGCCATGGCAGATAGAGAGCCTGCTTTACCCCCACTGCACTGCTGACTGGATTTGAGCGACCTATTAAAATCTCCCAGATTGGTTTCAGTAGCCACCAGGAGACTGATTCTGATTCCAGGAGACTCCCAGCCAATCCAGGATTGGCAACCCTAGTCACAACATGAGTAGAGAATAAATAAGCTAGTACTCCTGAAGGGGGTCAGTAAGTACATGCCTAAGGCTGTGGCATGGCCCCATCTGTGCCAATGTGCAATGTGGATAGGGGGCAAAAGGTGGCTACCAAGTTTCAATAGTCCTCCCCCTGAGTCCCACAATGCATGGAATGCTTTTCTCCCTGACCCTTACACAGTTTATAAAAGTCCCTGCCCCCCATTTTCGCTGATAGTAGTAAACTGCCGGGACCACAACAGAACAGCTTTCCACTGTACTGTTTTGATCAGTACAGGTGAACATGACTCTTGCTCTTAGACCAGTCATTTGGCCTGCTGACCACAACCAGGGTCTGAATAATATGTGTAAGAGTACACCATCCTCCACAACTTCTCGTGGAGTGGCAGGAACATTGACCTCGCCCAGGAAATTTCAGAGGCTGGAGCAGATGGCAATCAGTGGACTCAAGTCCAGTGCCATGAATGCATCAAGTACCTGAGGCTCCTGAACTGGAGGCAAAAGACTCCAACAGTCACTCTAGAACAGATTGTTGTACATGCCCTCTCCACAAGGAGGAATCATGAGCAGTTTGAGTTCCTTGGGGCATGCTCAGTTCAGGCTCTTCAGCAGGAAGAGACACTGATGAATCTGTTCTTAGAGTAGGAGGAATGCCTTATGGAATGGGAGCATCCCCACAGGAACAGGGAGCATTCCCTGAGGGAGAGGCTCATGGAACTGGTGACTGAATGTGTTTGGGGTCCACCTGCTGATGTGGGCCTGGCACCACTCTGTGTACTGGCACCACCACCACCTCCTAGTCCTCTCCATCGGCTGCTGCCCAAGGTGCTGCTGAGGCAGAGGGCCCAACCCCCTTGAGTGACTGGGACAAGCCTAGAGGATTCCTGGGACCACACCCTCCACTGGTATTCAAAACATCTTGCAGGAAGAGCCCCCTGACTAGCCATGAGGGAAACAATGAGCCTATGGGAGTCCCCAAATGGCTACCCACCAAACCCTGCATAAGAGATGTCCCCAGTTGTTCCCAAGGACAATTTTTCCCCCAGTTGCTCTCCTCTTGTCAGAGGAAGGTGTAGACAATGAGGATAATATTTGCTTATGCTAATTGAAAATGTGTTGAAATGAAAGTAGAGAGCAGGCTTTTAGGCCTAAAGTGTATGCTTTGTATTAGATAAAGTTAAGTTTGTTATTATGTGTGAATAAGATGTATTAATAGAAGTGACTCAAGGCATAAATTTGGGCCATGTCGTAAACATGTTTTTGTTTTAACTGGTTTTAGCAAGTGCTACAGGAGAATTTTTGGATGTTTTGGAATATTGGTAATTGCAGAATTTGCACTGATGCAAATGATGATAAGAATTATGTTTGATATTAATACCCAATAAAAAGTAGAAGTTATTTGAATTTTGGGGTGCAGAAGATTAATTAATGATAGCAGAAGATTAGATATGGTAAAAAGTGGATTTATTGTTAATTAGATTATTATAATATAAATAGGGTAGCTCCCAATTTAAGGGGAGCTCCATACATCATCATACACACTTAACGGAAGGATCATACACTGATTCCTTCATCAAGGGACTGATCATCCCCTAATGTTATTTCATTTTAGGAATGTGAGTATAAATGTAGAGTTAAGTTCTTCTGCTGTACATTCTTTTATGCATACTTGCTTTAGTTTTATCATATAATACATTTTGAATTTCATCACTACCTGTAACTGAACATAAGAATGGCCATACTGGGTCAGACCAAAGGTCCATTTAGCCCAGTATCCTGCCTTCCAACAGTGGACCATGACAGGTACCCCAGAGAGCATTAAAAGAATAGGTAATCATCAAGTGATCCATCCCCTGACACTCATTCCCAGCTTCTGGCAAACAGAGGCTTGTAGGGACACCATCCCTGCCCATCCTGGCTAATAACCATTGATGAATCTATCCTCCATGAATTTATTTAGTTCTTTTTTGAACCTTGTTATAGTCTTGGCATTCACAACATCCTTTGGCAAGGAGTTCCACAGGTTGACTGTGCATTGTATGAAAAAATACTTCCTTTTGTTTGTTTTAAACCTGCAGCCTATTAATTTCATTTGGTGACCCCTAGTTCTTGTGTTATGAGAAGGAGTAAATAACACTTCCTTATTTACTTTTTCCACATCAGTCATGATTTTATAGATTTCTATCATATCCCAGCTTAGTCATCTCTTTTCCAAGCGGAAAAATACCAGTCTTATTAATTTCTCATCATATGGTAGCCATTCCATACCCCTAATCATTTTTGTTGCCCTTTTCTGAACCTTTTCCAATTCCAAAATATCTTTTTTAAGTTGGGGCGACCACATCTGCACGCAGTATTCAAGAGGTGAGTGCACTATGGATTTATATAGAGGCAATTTGATATTTTCTGTTTTAGTTTATCTATCCCTTTCTTAATGATTCCCAGCATTCTGTTAGGTTTTTTTGACTGCTGCTGCATATTGAGTGGATGTTTTCAGAGAACTGTCCACTATGACTCCAAGATCTTTCTTGAGTGGTAATAGCTAATTTAGATCTCATCATTTTATATGTATAATTGGGATTATGTTTTCCAATGTGCATTACTTTGCAATTATCAACATTGAGTTTCATCTGCCAACTGAATCAAGGACTGAACCTTGGGCTTATATTGTTTTTTAAATTTTGCATCTAAACATAATAATGGAAATATCAAAACTAAACATTACAGAGGGCAAGGACATGGGTGCAGAGACATTAACATTTGGCCATTGTTCACAGATTCAGTCTTGTTATGTTTTGTTTATCTACATTGCCTTTTTAAAATGTTTCAGTTATACATTCTGTAGTATGTTCAATAAATGTTGTTATTTCTTTGAGTGTGTGTGGATCCAGCTTCCCAAGTATGATGAACATAAGATGTTTTCTGATTTGGGATTGGGCCTCCACAATTCACAGCACATGAATTGCAATAGTGTGACTGTCTGGTGCTATCAAAACCCCACTGCCCAGGTTAAAATATCTGAAGTCCCAAGGATTGACAATGAACTGTTAAAAAAAAAGTGCACATCCAGCCCAAATCCAGTGCTTATAAAGTTCAGAATGCTTGAGTGCTGCTGCTAATAGACAAGTGTTAACATAAAGGTTTATAAACAAGTGTTAACATTTAAAATGAAAACATCGCATAAAGCATTACAGCTTAGCCACCTCCATCCACAGCACAAATTCAACCTTACGGTGATAACCCAGTGGAGGTTCCTTGTTATAATTGTCTATAATAGTTGAATTGTCACAGGAATGAATGGTTAATGACTGTTAGGTACTGAAGAATAAAACCCTGACAAAGCTTTGTTGCCTCACAGCTATGTGCCAATGTTCCCTCATGTGCTTTTCCAACAGCTACAGAGGGTGTGAAAGTCCCTCAGCATAGGCAAATGTCACCCTCTATCTCCCTTCTGTGCCAAGATATGTACAGATATGGCATCCCTTGATTGTTGGGAACCAGGACCAATGCACATGTGGATGGGATCCAGCTGCCTATACAGAGTTTGTGAACCAGACTAATACTGAGCCCGCTCTGGATGGTAGCACTCCTTTTTACCCTCACAAACTGCATGGAGTGTGCAGCAAGTGATGATTATGCAATTGGTGTTCTCCACATAGGCATCCAGATGGATGTGTGGGCATGCTAACAAGATTTCAGCCTTCCAAACACATACTCCACCACCATTCTGCAGCTATCGAGTTTGTCACTGAATTCTCTTTTTCCCAGGATCCTTAATGTTGTTTTATAATTTCATGAGCCAAGTTGGGAGCAGGTATGTGGGATCCTCAAAATAACAGCACAAATAAACAATACAAAACCATGTCATTTCTGGGGAATAGAGTTCCTTCTTCCCCTTTCAAGTACAATCTTGATCTGAACACCCTGCCGTCATGAAACTTTTTAGTGTTTCCCAAACTGGTATTCATGAATCTGCCTTTATGATCTGCTAAGCCTTGCAAAATCAGGTAACCTTTTTGGTTCACATATTCACTTACCCATTTTTGTGAGCAAGTATTGGGACATGGGATGTGAGTGACATTGATGGGCCCTGCACAGTTCAGACATTCCATCCTCTGAAATCCAACTATTATTAATTGCCTTGTAAACCTGCACAGTTATGGCCCCAACACTGGATTCTTCAACCCCAGAATGGTATGAAACTGTTATCGCTAGTGCTGCCAGATTCCACAGGGCAATAGCCACCTGCTTCTGTACCAATATGATGTCCCTGACTCAAGAGTTCTGGTGCTGGAGGTTTGATGCAAGACCCTCACACAGCTCCATGAAAGTCTGTTTCTTCATTTGAAAGTTCGGAAGTTGTTGTTGGTCATCCCACCACACCATGCTCATTATCCTGTACAAGAAATGATGATCCACCCATGGGCGCACTAAAGCAATACCAGGATTCACAATATCTCTTCAATAGGACCTGAATGGAGTGTCATTTCCTCCTCAAGGTCCGCCATCTTTGGCATGACGGACAGTTCTGCCCAAATTCCAGCAATAAAGAGTAGGAGCAGAACCACATCATCATCTCATTGCTCCATGTCTTCTTTGGCAGGAGGGATATGTGATCAGGAACTGC